>NC_060070.1:130222303-130826678 GCF_922984935.1 Meles meles
GCTGGACGACTCACCCCTGGAGGGTCAGGCCAACAAGAAGCACGGCCCTGAGTGGCCGCCACGCCATCTGGTCTCCCAGGGACCGGAGCTCACTCACCAGGAGCTTCGACCGATTCAACCCTCTGCGGCTATCCCAGGAGCTGTGGTTCCCCTGAGGTGGGGAAGGGGGAAGACAGAGAGGTGGAGGACAAATTCTTCATTACTTTTTTTTTTCCTTCCACATATATTAATTTCTTTGCTTTTCAGTCTGCCCGCAGGGTGAGAAAAGCTTCCAGTGAAGAGAAAGTCTGGTGCAGAAACCTCAGTCTGCTCTGATTTCTTAGCTACTCCAGTCTGAACCTGGTAGAAAACTAAAATTCTTCTGAGGCTTAAAAAAAAAAAAAAAAAAAGTGCTTGTCAAAGGCTTTCGGTAAACCGTGACTCATTTCCTTGGTGGAAAAAAGCCGTGTCAGTAGAGCCGGTCCCACCAGAAGAACGGGGTGCGGGCTGTCCTGCTGCTCTGGGGAGGGCCCGGGAATCTGAAGCCGGGGAGAGGTGAGAGAGGAGAGATAAAGGCAATGGTGACCAAGCACGCATTCCCATGAAACTGTCTCTTCACCCAAACGCAGTGCAAATATGTGCTCCCCAGGGAAGTGAGCCACAAGCCAGCGGAGAGTCACTTGTACCTGACAGTGGGAATCACCGTTCTTTGCATTCCGCAGTTCAGCAACTCACTTCTGGCTCCGTCCATTTTTTTTCTCTCAAATGTACAGCGTGACTTTGATGCTTAACAACCCAGTTGACTGAAATATGTTCTGGGGAGTAATAGTTCAGAAAGACATCAAATTACAGAAATCCATGCGGGAGTGAGGGAGAGTCGCCCTACACCAGCACATGAGGAATTACTCAACCACTTCAGTGAGAGGCTAAACTCATCAGTGCCATGCCAGACGGAAAACACCACCCCGCCCAGAGCAAACTCAGGACTTTTCCAAGTCTAGTTACCAATTAGACTTGGCTTCTCATTTTGCAAAAGACTCAGGAACTTCGTCGCCTGTGACATTTCTGGTCCCTGCTCAATGGTGTGTAAAATTCATCCAGTAATTTAGGCAGACTGGGTGGAAGGAGGGTTATTATAATGAGAACGTGAAGCTTGGAGAGAAGTTTTCAAGGAAATTGTGCACTGCTGTCAGGTCCAAAAACAGAACAAAGAATCGATGTTCATTCACCCAAAGTAACTAAGATATGGTCCCCGCCAGCAAAAAGTAGTGCTCATTATTTCAGACTGGGCTTTTTGGTGGGGGAAGTTTGTCAGTGACGGGAAGGGGGAAGACAGAAATCAAATGAAGAGAGAAACTAGAAAAACTATTTACATTAAAAAAAGAATGTCTCTCTCATAGGACTTATTACATCTAACAACAAATTAACTTAAAAAGCAATAATCTCTCATGGGCTTCTTTTGAAGAAAGATACATCTGAAACGATACTGTGTTTCCCCGTCTGTGATGTTATGAGTCATCACTGGAGAAAGACTTCATACCACAACACATCATGTCAGCCTATACGGAGAAGCGACTATTTCTTTGGTCTTTGATAAGACTTCATTTTCATAATCAAATAAGGAAACGTGATCCACTGATTCTTTTCTCCGTCTGTGGCTCCCTGCCTTTTGCCCAGCAGAGTCAATGTTTTCTCCCCCACCTTTGTATGTGTGTGTGTGTTTTCCTGGTCCCCAGGTGAAGAGGTACAATGAAGCCACTGACTTAGCCAGAGTGTGTTTAATTATTTCAGTGTCTCTCAATGGCCTCCAAGGCAGACACAAAGCCATCCACCTTGGCTGGTTCTCTCTAGTTCCTGCCAGTGTGCACTCTCCAGCGTGCACCCTGCTTCCGTGTGAAGACTCCTGGGGAAGATGCCAATAATCTCTATTTTATGTCCTAATTACCCAACCACATCTCCCTTTGATGACTTGAAGTTTAAAGGAGCACGTATTTACTGAAATGCACCTTAGAAAAATTCCAAGGCAGGGGAAAAAACCTTCGGCAGCCCTGTACGTAGAGCTGAAAACTTTCACAAGTCAGCAGCATTTCACAGAACTAAGAGGCCACCCGCATGGCAGGCTACACAAGAAATAAAATCTGCACAAATCATTACTTCCCCTGCTTCTATTGCCAAGCACCTGCGGGACTAAAAAAAGAATGATCCCCAGTTCTCTTCTGAGAAAGTACAAGCCTTTCCAGCAGATGCATTAAGTGAGATTAAAAAAAAAAAAAAAAGACCATATGGCTGAAGAGGGAGAAAACGTCGGGATCATTAAAAATGCATTTTCCAAATAATCGATGCCCCCAACTTAAAAACTTTTCTTTAGAGTCAATAAATACTTCGGCCCTGTGACTGGGGTTATCAATACTTTCCTTTAAGCAAAACAAGTTTGTAAGCATATACTAACCGTGTATAAAACCCTAGTAAGTTCACTAATGTGGAAATTCAGGCGCAGCCTCCCCTACTGACCGGGAGCCTGCCTCTTAACTTCTCATCACTGGTCCCTGTCTTTGCCTAAAATTGCTAGAGATGGGCTATCCCAACCCAGCACGTCTCATACCCTACCCCAATCTTGGCTGTCCCCTTACAAATAGCCCAAATACAAATGTACAAATGTACAAATACAAATGTACCCCAATCATACCTTACCCCTTACAAATGCATTTCTATTTCTGATTCCCTTGCCAGTCTTAGCTCCCCTGCCAACACCAACCTCCCCCCAATTTATTGTTTCAATATTCCCTCAATGAACTCCAAGTACTCACTGACATCTTTTTGCTTTATTCTAACTTTGTTCCTTGAGATACTGTATTAACTCCGACAGTGGGTGGCGGGTTGATACTTGGAAATTTTCACTGCCAAGATATTTGTCAGGATGTTTGACTTGTAATCCCAATTTAAGAAAACATAATTATTTATTTATGCCCTGCTTCATTCCAGAAGAAAAAACAATGTAAGGCTCCTGGCACAAATACACACAGTGAAGTAGCACTTGCTTTATGGAGATAGGAAGATGGGACAAAGGAGAAATGAAGGGAGGAAAGTCCAGATGAAACTAGGAGAGAGGCCAGAATTTAAAGCCCAGCTTGTCAGCTCATCATATACACGGCTGGATTCGGTTCTAAGTTTTTGAGCTCCTCAGAAGCCAGTGGACAGACAGAGACTCACTTCTATCAGTGCTGAAACATTATGGTTCGCAGGTCAAACCTGGCCCACCTTCTGCTTCAGTTAAGTAAAGTTTTACTGGAACACAGCCATACCTGTTCATTTACATATCATTTATGGTCACTTTTCGCCCTATGGTGGCAGAGTCAAGCAGCTGCTGCAGAGACCTGCAACACCTAAACTGCTTACTCTCCGGCCCTTTACAGAAATAAGTTTACAGATGACCAGGTTACAGGACTCTGTGCATACGAGATCAAAGCAAAGCAGTTTCCTAGGAGAAGCACACTCTTCGACAGAGAACGTTCTAGCCTAAAGCGCTCACTATGCAATCTCGTGAAAACGCATCCTCAGCTTCTTTCCTCACAGTACCACAGCGACGGGTTTCACAGGGCTGAGGGCATGATGTCACAACAGATGTCAGTGAAACGGTTCTACGTCAGGCGGCAACAATGCGGGTCAGGAGAAATTCTCTCCCGCTCTGGCTTAAATCAGGGAGAGTTTTGGGGATGGGGGCCGCCTCGCGCAGCCCTTCCCACCCTCCTTCCTTATCGCCGGCAGACATGGCCAAGGGCCCTGGGTACCCTCCCCCAGGGAGTCCTGAAGTGTCCTCCAAAGTGTTCTCTGTGTTTTCCGGAAGCCTCAGCCAACCACTAGCGGTTGACATGCAAGACAGAACTGGGATGCCATCTTGGCTTTAAGGCAGCTTTCCATCAACACTCTGCCTCTGCGTCTGAGATGCGTTGGGCTGATGACACGGAGGTAATGATCCCTGCCCCATGCCTGAGCAGAGTTCTTCTATTCTGTCCACGTGCTGAGCCATCTCCATTAATGGCATACGTGAGGATGCGCCAGCCTGATATTGTCCTGTGGGAACCAGGAGCCCCTCTCACGGATGCTGCCTGAGGAGAAAACCCATCACGCCTGCACCCGTGTGGGGCAGGCGAGGGTCTGAGAACACAGCCAGGGCTCTCCTCCAGAAAAGAGCACAGAACCTACTCCTCCTTCACACGCATGGACCGTGTGCATGGACCATGGGTGGGGGAACGTGAGGCCAAACATGGGCACTGGCATTTTGTCTGGGAACATTCAAGCCTGATGCCCATGTGGTAGTTTCAAAGAAACAAAACCTTCAAACAGCCATCACCCAGACCCACTGACCTTGAACACATATATTCCTAAAGAACACCTCCCTGCTGGAAACAAGGATTCCAAAATAAATACAAATAAAAATGGAAACGGTGATTTCCAAGAAAGGACAATTCAGTTCGGTGTTGGAAGAGGAGGACAGAACCGCCAACTGTAGATTGGGAAGAACATATCTGTCACCTTTCTCTATGCTCATTCTTCCTTTGTGACTAATAAAAAGATTGTTACAAATTTATTCTACTTCTATTCTCTACAACCAGGAACAAACATTCAGGTTACCTGAAAAGTATTATGGAGTCTATAATATGGAAATCTAGGAGAATCAGAACTACTGGGCATTGTCTACATGGGACTCCTACCCATGTTATCAAAAGGCAAGAAGCAGGCAAAATATAATAAAAAAATCACTTTACGTTATTTCTAACATCTTTCCCCAAGGTAACTGAAAAGTATAAAACCAGAAAATAAGTAAAACATCAAGGCCTACAACCTTCCTCCTGCCTATGAGTTTGTGACTGTTTTAGTAAACACCATCTACAAAGAAATGAGATATAACCATGCTTGACAAAGGAATTAATATAGCCAACAAATGTGTTAGATCAGTGGAAGACATTTTTCTTCACCCTAAAGAGAGCAAATACTAACAAATGCTGAGATTTGCCCATCCAGTACCAATGATGAGGGCTCAAGTCCAGACCATATAAGGCTACAGGTGGACACAGGAGACTGTGGGAACGTTGGGCTCTACATAAGCTTAGAGGAAAAAAAATGAGAACAACTCTTAAAGCACCAATGAGAATGCTGAGCCCAGACCCAACAGTAGCGGTACTTGGTATGTTCTGGAACCAAGTGCAGAATGTCCGATTACACACTGGATTTGGAAGTGCACAGAATGTGAACCCAGAAAATTCTGGAGGGAAGCAAAAGCCCCTCCATATCAGCTATGGGCAGACCCCCACTTCTCCAAGTAATTATGTGAACCCTCCATGTCCTTCAGTGAGCCCTGAGCCCGAGCTGAAAACCAGGACAGAGTGTTGGATGACATGCCTGAGAAAACTTTTTAGGAACCGCTGAGGCCACTGAAGTTTGTGCTTCCAAAAGACTGCCATCCCAAACCGCCAGCACGCAGAGCAATACTGCCAACGAATTTCTTCAAGACAGTCGTGAAGGCTCCTACTTACGTAATGCATACAAGGTAAGAATTATTCCAGCCAGGCAGAATCCTTCAAAGAACCTGAGGGTGCTGAACATTGTCACATTCACAGACAGTGCCACGGTTAGTCCAAAGATCAGAATGAAGATGATGGAAAATAGCAGCACAGGCCGCCGGCCAACCCTGCATATGGAGAGGGGAAAAAATGAGGAAGCATCGTTAGACAGGGCTAATGCTAGATGCTGATCCCCAGTATCCAGCCAGAGCTCAACAGATGTGGAATGAGTCCTAGATTACAAGGCTCTGTGGCATCCAGACCCAATCTGGTGGATCTAGGGTGGAGAGGCCCTCTAGCTCAATTCAGCCCAAAACTTTGCTTTGTACATAAAGGGACAGAGGTCCAAACAGCTACCGAATGGAATTGAGACAGGGACCCAATTCCTCTTTGTAAGTCTGTTTCTGAGAGTAAAGAGGGATGATCCAACGCAAGAGTAACAAAATCAATAATAACTCCCTAAACACAAACCTTGACACACCCAGCACAAAACGTCTTGAGAAATTGCTGACCTTTGGAATTGGCTCCAGAGTCAACACAAACACTGAGCCAAGTCACTTTGTTTCCTTTCTCTGGGCTGTTAACTAGTCCTACCTGACCTCCCAGGGAGGCTATCAGAGTCCAGGACCCGACAGCTGCTGACCTCTTTCAACTACATGATGAGAAATACTTTTTAAGGGATCACAGATTAAACTAAGAGAGTCTGAACTTTAACTAAGGAGTGTTGACCTGGAAGTGAAGCCCACCAGGCAGCAAGGGGCTTGGAAAGATCCCCTGCGAACTGTGTTTTGGGAAAAGGCAGCGCTCAGGTGAGGTTGGCGGGTTACAGAGCGCACTGGTGCGAGATCGGTGACCACTAGGGGGCGATGTGCTTCTAGGCGTGGCTGGCAGGGCACAGGGGGTGGTCCCAGGGAGGGAATTCACTAGTTGTCCATCCTTCCCAAAATATCTTTCTATCTTTTCCTTCATCAACTCATGGCGGGGGCGGGGGGACACTCTCCACCACACAAATTACTATAATAAATCCAGCTTGAACTGAAAGGATAGCTCACAGAAAAACTGGAGTATCTGCCAAGGGGAAAAAAAAAATCTACATCTGGTCCCCCAAACACCTACAGAGTAGCCGTATGGCTTAAACTCGCCTACACATCCTTGTGACGTTCTCATGACAAATAAAATCAGGAGGTAGATTCGTGGCCCAAGGCTCGGGATCAGAATGGGGAATGACTGGAAGAGAACACAAGATTTCCTTTCAAGGTGATGGAAATGTTTTATACTTAGAGTGTGGTGATGGTTCGATAGCTCTGTCTACATACTAAAATTCCCTGAGTTACTTAAAATGGGTGAGCTTTATGGTATGTAAGTTATCTCTCAACAAAGCTGTTAAGAAAGAAGCAAATACTTAGGAACGCATGTCCCGTGAAAGAAACAGTAATTTGGAGAAAATTTGGGGGAGGGAACTACAGAGCACAATTTCGCTCATTATTTCTTTGGCTTCTAACCAACCTTGTCAGTCACACGGGTTTAGTGAGATGAGACCAGGGCTACGAACTCAATGCTGATGTGAGTCAACCCTCTTGTCAGAGCTTTTAAGCATTACTTCTCTTGACTAGTGCCGGGCTCCTTAAACCCTTGTCATGGAAGATTCTATAGGTAGTTTTATGCAAATCCAATTCACTTAAAGAAATAAATTTGGAATATGGCTTAGCTGGTCTCTTAAAAACAAAGCTGGGATCTAACTTCTCCATTGTTATTGCCCCTTCCTTGTCTGTAAAATAGGGATCACTGTCTGACTTCACAGCTTTACTGAGATCATTAAGAGAGGTGATGGATATAGGTACAATGCATTCCACAGAGCAAACAGTTAAAGGTTTAGCTCATATGATTCCTCCCTACACGTCAATAGCCTGGATGCCCACCAAACATGGTTTGCCCTTTTCCAATACTTTAGAAAATATCGTTGTGGTTTTTTTTTTTTTTTTTTTTTAACTTGTAGAAACTGCTCTAAATCTCTCCCTCCCAAATGGTTCGTAACATCAGTAAACAATACAAACTATTTTTAGGAACTAGGGGGCAAACATCAGGTGTGGAGATGTGCAGTTGAGCACTCAACAAATGTTATGATCACTGGAGTTTTTGTGTGAACTGGCTTCTTTCAGAGTGGAGTCCCCTCAGAGATGACAGACAAAACCACACTCCAAAAATCCATGAACGCAGAGGTGGGAGTTAGAGTGGGCCGGGAAGTGGCTCTCATGGCTGTCCACGTCCTACTCCTCAGAGCCGGTGCATGTGTTGCCCTGCATAGGAGAAATGGGCTCTGCAGCTGCAAAGAAGGTTAAAGACCCTGAGACCAGGTAACGATTCTGGTAGATCCAACCTAAGTACCTGGAAATCCACTTCCGGCCGTAGGGAACAGAGAGAGGCGGCGTGAGCAGCACCTGTCACTGCAGGCTCTGAGGCTAGCTAGGAAAGGGGCCATGAGCCAAGGAGCGTGGGCAGTCGCTGGAAGCTGGTAAAAGTGAGGAAGAGGATTCCTTCCTGGAGCCTCCAGAAATACAACCCTGCCGGCACCTTGATTTTAGCCTCGTGTGAACTACAGAACTGTAAGTGAATAAATGCAGGCCACTGTGTGTGTGCGAACTCATCACAGTAGCCACAGAGAAATAATAGAGGGTCTCAACAGGAAAGAGATACCCCACTTAAAAAGAGTGATCTGAGGAGATTTCAGTAAAGGGATTATTTGCAAAAGGCTGGGCAAGCTGTGAGAGAAACCTTGGGGCTGGCAACAGAAACGGGGACGATGGTCTTGGAACTCAGAGAGAGAGGCGTGGTGTGGAGGGGCCCTGAGCGGGAGGCAGCCAGCCCCTGGCAGCCTTGCAAAGACCAGCTGGAGACAAAAACGGCCTCCCTACTCTCATCTCTCTCTCTCAGACCTCCAGCTGGTGTTCGCTGCCCATGGCCAGCCTCAGCCAGGAGCTAGAGGGCAAGGGGTCCCCTCTGGCGCAGCCTCGAAAGGCCAGGGCCCGGGGCCAGCTGGACAGGGTGCAGAGAGCTCCTGGAGGGAGAGGCATGCAACATCCAGTAACAGAACCAATACTGGAGGGAAGGGAGCTCACCCAGCAGGGGCATGGACAGGGCTGCTCCCTCCCAAACATCTAAGCTAACACGCTATAGGACAGCACAGGACATAGATCCCCAAATAAGACATGGGTGAGACACTGTAACTTTTAAAAGAAAGAAGTGTGCCGGGCCCCTGGCTGGTTCAGCCCGTAGGGCTTGTGACTATCGATCTCAGGGTCATGAGTTTGAGCCCCACATTGGGTGTAGAGATTAATTTTTTAAAAAATTATATAAAATAAAAAAGTGCCTTACTGGAGTTTCACTATGTGTTGACTTCAGTCTTAGAAACTTAACCTCTGACCTCATCAACTTCCCCATGCCGCCATGACACGGGTGCTAACAGCTGTGAGGTCTGGAGTTCCCTCTAAATGTGCTTATTTCCCTTTCGGCACGACCCTACCAAGGAGTCAACAGTCAAAAATAAATGAATAAATAAAGGGTGGAAAACACCAAACTTTCAAACCGGAACAAAGGTCCACTCTAGATGTTCAAGCACCACAGCACAAAGCAGGCGGCCCTGCCTCTCTGGGGACCCCCTGCTCACTCACCGTGGACCGTAGAGGCTACAGCAGGCTCTGGGGACCTAAAGAGAAGACCGCCAACCCCCTCTCCCTTTTGTCCCTGGGCCCGGTGTGTGATCAGGGGTGCCACACGGCAGCTATGTGCAAGAAATAAGAATTCTCCAGCAAGCCCCTCAGGTCCCCTCCCTCCTTGGGAGCTTTGTTGTCACTCAAGAAACCTGGCTTTGATGCCCACCAAAAAAAATTAAATAAAAAAAAAAAAAAAGAAATCACAAAACCAAATTCTAAACAGTTTAAGCCATTATAGACGGATCCATTCATGGAAGTCCATATTAACTTTCCCGATGGTGTCACTGAATAAGGACACACAAGCCTCAGCCAAGTCTGCATTTTTTAGAAAGAAGTGGCATGGATTACATTAGTATCTCTTCCAAACCTATTTCAGTGCAGAATACTGGGAAACAAAAGTCCTCGTGGTTAAAATACTGGGACAAGAGTACGTTTCAGATTAGTATAGTTTGCTCTGAAAACCTGTAAGCTCAAGGATTTGGTTAAAAAAAAACTCCTACACTTCCCCCACTCCCCCCCTCCTCCGATCCTGCCCCCCCCCTAAAAAAAGAAAAAAAAAAGAAAAAGAAAAAATTCCCTCCAGGGGGTCCTGGTACAGGTTTTCAGAGGTTACTGACAGCTTCTCTGTTGCTGTTCCCAGGGAATGTGTCCTTAAGAAGCATTTACAAATGATGATTAAGCAAACTCTGAACACACAGGAAATCACTTACTTGTAAATGCAAAGCAACTCCCAAATGGATGCTTGCTTTTGGAAAGAAACATCCAGAATCTGAGAGTGGTTTCAGAACCCCTATGGGCCCCACGGTGGCCATTCAGGCTCTTGCCAGAGTGCCTTAACCCACTCTGTCAACTAACCAGGGAATGGGGGTAAATGCAGAGCAAAGCCACAGATGTGAGGGGTTTGCTCCGAATCACTCTTGGCCCTTATGACATCACTGGGTCCAAGGTGTCCTTAGTCACAGAAAGTTCCTTTAAAGATAAAAGAACGTCAAGGTGGGGGAGAGGGGCCGGCTACCCAACACCTTTCTCCTGGAGCAGCCCCGTTACTGGAAACCCCCATGAACACTGGCCTCCCTGCTCAGATGTGTGCTCGCTGTGGCCCTCGTGAACACGGGGCTGTCGCACACTTGTGAAGAGTGCGACACACTCGGGAGCCACTGCACTGGGCTTCGGTTCAAATCTGGACTCTCCAACTTGAAATCTGAGTGAACTTGGGGATTTTTACTTAGACTTCTGTGCTTCTGTTTTTCCACTGTAAACAGATACTAAATAGTACCTACTTACCAGGGGTGCTGTGAGGATGGGATGTTTTAATGCGTGGAAATGTGTAGCACGGTGCCTGGCAACAATAATCAATCAGGAAGTGGTAACTGCTAATACCGTTGCCATCGTCATCGTTACTGTAACTCTTCACGACCCTTCTCCGTCTTCCTAACCTTATCACTTTGTCACAAACCACACGCTTCGCTCCAGGCATGAAGAACTCCCTACCCACCCACGTAAAGCATATTCCTTCTCACCTCTGGCCACCACCCTCCCTCTGCCTGCGGTGCCCATCCATTATCCAAATGCTGTCCACTTTCTAAGGTCTGGCTCCCCAGGGCCCCTGCAGAAGCTTCTCCAGGCCAAGTCAACTGTAGAACTGTGCCTGTCTGCAACCTGGGTGGTGTTTCGAGATGCCCATCGGCACCGCCCTAGCCATTTAGATTAAGTGGGTAGAGTCTCTAGCTCGTCCCCTCTCCATTTTTTTTTTTTTTTTTTGATGCATCTTGTGTATCTACCTCCACAGAGCCTTGAACCTATGCCCTCAAGCTCTTCCCGACTAAACAATAAACATCAGGAGCAGATGAGGCTGTGGGGTGCATGCAGGTGTTGCTAGATTCTCGTGGCTGGAAAATTGCAATGAATTTAAATTCTCCCTTGGAAAGGGTTGGTTATATGCATCGGCCAAGGCTCTTAGTTCTGAGTTCTTCAGGCGATGGCCTCTGTGGCAGCACCAACACCAGGGCCGAGAAAAGACTCGGTAACTGTAAGCTAACACTGACCACTCTTCTTTAGCCAGCAAAGGCTTGCTGTGGCTTCCAAAGGTTCGGGCAGCGGGCACGTTGGTACTCACCAGTCAGCAATGCATCCAGTTATTAGGTAGCCAAAGATTAATCCAACCAGTAAGGAGAACTTAGCGATATGGACCTTCCAGGCATTATCACACACAAGATCCCACTAGAGAGGGGCAAATAGAAAATAAATCAGAGAGAAACATACACAGAGGCCAGCTATAGTTAATCACAAGGGCACAATACAATCACTACAGCAAGGGGCAGGACCCCATTCGTAGCACCAAGTCACACATACCATGAAAGACCTCCCTTTGGTGGGTTTGAAATTGTACAATGAGAAAAAGAATTTGCCCACAAAAGGCAGTGTAATGTTTTAGTCCAGGACAGATTATAAATTCCACAAGGAACACCCCAGGAAATGTCGGGGTCATGTGTTCTTCTGCCCCAGCTACCAAAGGGACCATAACCGAGAAGAGGATGGTCCTGTGGCCAGCACCCCTTCTCACCCACAGAACTATCACTCCCCCGAAGAACAGAAGACCTTGCCAACTTTTGGCACAGGGGATTGTGACACAAGGCAATGAAAAGCAACTTCTGTGTTTCCATCCCCAATACCTCCCCCACACTTTGTAAGTAGTCTTAAACACAAAGTTAACAGTTAATGTTGAAGTATCATTTGCAAAGCATTCTTTCTCTCTCTCTCTCTCATAAATATCCCTTCTGTTTCCCCTTATTCCATTCTAAAGCTATCTGCTCCACCTGAAGGGAAAGCCAATCAGTTCATGAATACAACATTTAACCTCTTCTTACAATTCAGTGTTATTGTTCAATTAAAAAAAATAAATAAAACAAGTCTCTAAGTTTTTGTCGTCCTTTTGCAGAAGCAGGAGACAAACCCACTTTTGTTCCCTGGAAGTGATGTGCATCCAAGCGGAAGACCTATGAGGACAGGGTGCTCCGATCCCCAAACAGCTTACATCCAGGCTTCAGGAACAAATGGGCAGGGTCTTGGCTGGTGACACTATGAAGCCTGCAGCCCCCCAACCCGTATCACCCCACTGCATGTCCTCCTTCTGGTAGAAATAAGTGGCTAAAGAACTTCAGGTCAGTGGAGATGGGGAGAGCACATCGAGGTAGAGGAGACGGAAATGTCAGAAGCAGGATTCGTTGGGGTGAAACCTGATCTTAGCTTTATCTTACTCAAATTGTCCCCCTGGCCCCTTGTCTGCCCATCTTGAGACCCAGAGTATAATGCAGGGGATCCTTACAGGGCACTGTAAGCTCTGGTCCTGCTCTCCGTTTCTAAACTTCTGGAAAGCCTGATGGAGCACCCCCTGCCCTCAAGCCTTAGCTGTGGGTCTTGACTTAAACACGCTTCTGCACCGGCCACCACAGATGAAGCACCTGGCCTGGACAAAGCCAGAAGAGAGCCTTCTGTCACACCATCCCCCAGACTCCTTGGGACACATATTTGCTCACTGATGCACTCAAGGCATGTTTGACTTTCCAGATTCCAGAGGCCTGGGGAGAGTAACTTACTCCTCTACCCCTCTGCCTCCAGAGGGATGTCCAATGCCAGGCTCGGGAAAAGGGAGGCACAGACTGCATGGGACCCTGTCAACAGTGGGTGGTGTGACTGTGGTTCTCGTCAAGAATGATTCATGTGTTTGGGGAGCAGACACTGCTCGTTGCACGGAATCGGTAAGAATTCAGACACAGGAGCTCTTCAGAGGGTGAACCTTCTCCTGTGTCTACTCCAGTGGTCCTCAGAACGCGCTCCAGCAGCCGGCAGCCCCGGCATCACCTGGGAACATGCTGGAAATACAAAGTCTTGGGCTCCACCCCAGACACGCAGAGTGAGAACTCCAGGGGTAAAGCACAGGAATGCAGTGTGCAAGCCTTCCAGGTGATTCTGGGGCCCGCTCAAGCCTGGGAACCAGTGGCCATTTCCCTGTCACTCAGAAGATGACGAATGAGCTCTGCAGTCCTGGGCTGGGGTTCAACCAACTCTCCACGAGCGGGATGCGGCCAAACACTGCACGAAACACGCACAACGGTGCTGTTGTCTTGAACTGCAAATTAAGGACTTGTATGAGCAGACTGTCGGTGAGCCAGTCAATAGTCATCTGTATATTGTTTGTAGAAGTAAATATATTTTTAAGAAAACACCTTTTAGGGTGCTACCCAGCTTCAGAAATGCAGGTCCTGCCTTCTCATGGGCGTTACAGCACCCTAACTGTGTGTGTCTATCCTGTGTCCCCTGCCATTTCTGGATGGACTGCTCTCCTCTCTGCCCAGCACAGGACCCTGGCCACGAAGTAGTCCATTCCGAGAGTAAGAGCCCCATCTCTAAGCACACCTGGATAACCTGAAGAAGAGGTGCTTACAACACCAACACCTGAAATCGTGACCATCCCAATCACATCACGCGGTCCTGCACCCGGCGTGGCACATTCTTGGCAGGAGAGGGACCTGGTCCCCCGACTGCTGCAGAGGAGGCCACCAGCTGCCAGCTCGGGGTGCAGAGGGGACAGAGAACCACTCGCTCACGCCTCCCTCCAGACTTCCCATTGATGAGTTTATCTGAGGGTAAGGGATGCAAAGAGCACATTATGCTTAGATTAGATGGCCCAGAGACAAAAGAGATTTTAATAAAAGCATTCAGGGACTTGGGGGGAAATGCCGATACTGTTGTGAGCTCAGCCACGTGAGCAATAACCCTACCCGACCTTGGGCAACCACAACTCAATTTAGTTGCTACCTAACAAGACATCTCGTGGTCATTTCATCGCACAACTTCTATCAATTAACAATGCTGGAGTGGAACAAAACAAAAGAAAACCGAAAAACAGAGGAGACAGAACTGCTCCCACGGCCAGTGGGGAAAGGAAGCTTGGCCTGAAGTGTCCCCCAGCACTGCTGTTCTCAGCCTTGGGGAGGGGGTGGGGAGCCCGGGATAGGGCAGCCAGCTGCGGCCTCCATGGCCTCATTCCCGCACAAGAATAGACAGCATCTCTTAAGTCAACAAGCAAACTAACTCTAGGTTTCCCGTGATAAGCTTCCTCAAGCCGGGGATCTGTCTGTAACACCATCCTGGAGGCACATTCTAGAAGTGGGGGAGGGGAGGGCTGGCGAAATCCAGTAGGACAGCCTCCCTTTGTTTACTTCTACCTCCCGGATTGACAAACATGAGCTGGGAAGACAAAATGTGTCCAGACACAGTAATAGCTCCCAAAGAACGTCAGAAGTATGAGGAAGCTTTGAGATCGCCCTTGCTCTTAAAATTTGTTCGCACGCTCCTGGTAAGATAGGGCCATTGGCCATTTCGCTAAGCAGGGACTAAGAGACTTCTAAAAATCTACAGTGTACACTGGGCTTTGTCTCTGGTGTGACACTTGCCTCTCCAGCCTCTGCACCATCCCATCAGCCACCAAATCCAGAGGATTTTTCCTTTCCAACATATCCCGCACCCGCGGCCCGCACTCCAGCCTCACCCCGGGCAGCCTGACTGAGCTGGACGGGATAGCGAGGGCATTCCTGTAGTGGGAGCTGGAAGGCTAAAAACACCGCTTCTGGACTCCCTCCCAGCTATGTTTCGAATGGGGTTTATGTTCAGACCATCAGCTGCACACCCCAAGGTAACTTCCAGCAGACCACCTAGATCTAAGTTTGGGGATGACTTGAATTAGGACAACTGAGCAGCAGGGACCACATGGGACATCCATGCTGCTGTTCAGATCTGCCAGGACTTGGTCTGGAGGGGGCTTGGCTGTCCTCTTGAGCCAGAGGTTGGAGGGTGACCTCCTGACTCCCTGGCCCCCTCACTGTGACCCGATTCCAGAGGCACGCTAGTTCTGGGGAGTCGTTCTAGGACAACTTCTGGAGGCCCAGCCTGCAGCTGCTCCTGCAGTTTAGTGAATACTGTTTCCCTGTATTCCGTCCAAATCTCCTTAAATACCTAGAGTAGCTTCTGTTATCTGCACGTTGAACCCTTGTTCCTGATTCAGCTTCCTTGGGATGGAGCTTGTAGGGTGAGAACAGGATGTGGGCCATGCCACCATTCTCTCTTCCTGAACTCATAGGAGCCTCTCCATGTATTAACTCCAGCCTCCCTCAAATCCATTCCCTCCAGAACAATGAAAACAATCCCTAATTAGGTATGTTAACACTTCATCAGCAGGTTTAACACAACCATAAAAGCGTGAAAGTCATGGCCCCATTTCATAATCTTAGGCTTGTTCTCTTTGACATCGTCCCAAGACCAGCGACAGTCTTTGGTGATGCCACGGGATACTTGCCAGCCATGACTAAACAGTGAGACAGATGACCCCAAAAAGTGGTTTCAATTTTAGCTGCATGTGTTCCATTTCAAAAAAAAAAAAAAGGCAGAGGTTATAGAAAATCTGGAAATCTGGCAGACCATTTTTCTACCTGTTTGGTTTAAGGACAAGCTAAAAGAAAAGAAATAAAATTTACATTATTTTCAAAGGAATGATCTCACTGCTTGACTTGCCAAAGTAGAAAAATACTCATCAAGGAAACTATTGAAATTTCTAAAGAAGATGCAAAAATAAATGGGACACAAGGAAAATAACCTTATTTTCAACAAGAATAAACTCTATGATAAAGTAAGTATAAAACAAGAACATAAATAATATTGGAAATTTAAAAAAAAAATATTGGAAGAAAGCAGATAACTTGTCCAGCTTTGAAGTGGAAATGAAATCCCTAAAGATAAAAACTAAGGGGAATTTAAAAAACCTACCTAAGGAAAAAATTCAGAGATTTTATAATCTAGTAGAAGTTTAACTCTTACTACTTAATTACGATTCATTTAAATTATTTAAGTTATGCAAATTACTGCCTAAATGATTTATTTAACTTACTAATTGAAACTTCCCACATTAGGGGTGCCTGGGTGGCTCAGTCAGTTAAGAGTCTGACTCTTGATTTCTGGTCAGGTCATGATCTCAGGGCCCTGAGATTGAGCCCCAAGCCAGACACCATGCTGGGCTTGGAGCCTGCCTAAGATTCTCTCTCTCCCCCTCTGCCCCTCCCCCAGGTCATGCACACATGTGCACTTGCACTCTCTCTCTAAAAAAAAAAAAAAAAAAAAAAAAAAATCCAAAAAAAGCTTCCATGCACTAAAAATACCATAAACAAAATTATAAAGTTCTATATTTGTTAAATATATTGCAGGGAGTTAGAATATGCCACTCCAAAATATGCCCATTTGGCATGAGGCTCCTTTTTAGCTGAAGGCAACATGAACAGAAAGAAGCCTTCTCAAGAGGCTCTCTGACTGAAAAGCAGAAACTTCTGAAAAATGAGGACCGCCACAAAGCCCCTCTCCCGGGGAAGTTTTACGGCCATGAGGAAGACAGAAAGTCTGCACAGAGGTGGGTCTGCAGACACAGCTTGCTAAAATCACCCCGACTTCCATCAGCGTCCCACATACTTACCTGCCCCCTTTTGCCCACCCCCAACCCCGCCACCCCCACCCCGACCCCCACCAAAAGAGCCGAAACCCTTTTTCCTTTGTCTTGTCACATCTCTACAAATTTCCTGTTCTTTGTGAAGATGTTGGATTAGTCTGAATTCTCACACCCCTTTGGGTTCCTCATCACTGAGTTTCTCCTATGCGGGCACCCCGCATATGTTAATAAACTCGTTTTTTCTCTAGTTAATCTAACTTTTGCCAGTCTAATTTCTAGGGCCCCAGCCACAGAACCTAGGAGGGTGGGAGAAAAAGTGATTTTTTACTCCCCAACAATAACCAAAGAGTTAATATCCTTGATATTTCATGAGCATTTATAGAACAATACAGACTAATATTCCAACCAGAAATTGGTAAAGCATCCAGTTAACAAAATATGAAACAAATTGGTTAAAAAACGCTTGGGAAATACTCAATTCTACTAATGTACATCAAAGTACAATATTTTGTTTAAAAAAAAAATTTTTTTTTTAATCTCCCAAAGATGTAGGATAAACACAGAGGTACAGATCTGTACTAGGACTGTAAACTAGACACTGTTTCTGGAAGGCAGTTTAACAATACACATCACATTACTTCAAACAGTGTACTCTCCATCCCAGCAATTCCCCTTCTTGGAACTTTTTCCAAGGAAATGATCGGAGATGGCCACAGAGACCCCCGTGTCATGATGTTCACTGGTTGTTAACTTATAAGAATAAAAAGTGGTAACTTGACTAAATGTGCAGTGATACTATACTTCCATTAAGAATTTTGCTTTTGAGGGGCGCCTGGGTGGCTCAGTCGGTTAAGTGTCTGCCTTCAGCTCAGGTCATGATTCCAGGGTCCTGGGATCGAGCCCCACGCTGGGCTCCCTGCTCAGTGGGGAGCCCGCTTCTCCCTCTCCCTCTGCTCTTCTACCTGCTTGCGCTCACTCTCGTTCTCCCTCTCTTTCTCAAATAAATATTTAAAAAAATTTTTGCTTTTGACATACACAATATTACTCAACTATAAACAAAATGAGATCTTGCCACTTGTGACAATATAGATGGACCTCGAGGATCTCAAACCAAGTGAATTAAGTCAAAGACAAATACCATATAATTTCGTTTATATGCGGAATCTAAATATAACACAGATGAATGAACAAACAGACAGAGAAACAGACTCAGAAACGCAGAGAACAAACTGGTGGCTGCCAAAAGGGACGGGGGTGGGGGATGGGTGGAATAAGTGAAGGGCTTAAGAGGTACAAACTTCCAGGTAGAAAATAAATAAGTCACGTGAATGGAAAATACGGCATAAGGAAGACAGCCAAAAATATTGTAATAATGGTGTATGATGACAGATGATTAACTGCACTCACAGTGATGGACACTGAGTAGTACAGACTTGCTGAATCACTGTTGTACTCCTGAAACTGACCTAACACTGTATGTCAACCTCTACTTCAGTTAAAACAAAGGTTGCCTTTGGAAACTAATGATTAAGAAAAATGCTCATGATGTCATGCCATGAGAAAACCTCAGAATAAAAACAAAAACACAAAACACAAAAACCAGTGAATAGAAGAGATATTCATGTAAATGGGGAAATTATCAGAAAAAAACTATGTAAAGCGATCGTCTCTGGAGGGCGTAAGTAAAACTGAGTTTTATTTATTTAGACAGGTCGTTTTTTTAAATTAATTAATTAATTTGACACAGAGAAAGAGAGTGAGAGAGTGGAGGCAGACGGAGAGGGAGAGAGAGCATCCAAGCAGACTCTCTGCTGGGCACGGAGCCCCAAGCAGGGCTCCACCCCAGGATCCGGAGATCATGAATGGAGCCAAAAGCAAGAGTCAGCCATTACCCAGCTGAGCTATCCAGGTGCCCCAAGACTGAGTTTTATTTTTGAGTTTGTATTTTTCTTGACTTTTTCAAACTTTCTACAATTAATCTACAAACCATATAAACAAGAGAAAAAATATAGGTAAATATATATATGCCCACAGCGGCAGGTGGAATGGGTGGAGATGAGGGTTAAGACAAAAATCATTAAAAATGACAAATAACCCTTTTCAAGGATATTCATTTAAACACAATCTAAAAACTTAAGCCTAGAGGAAGCTTGTTTGGAAACTGACTTGAAAGAAACCACATCTTCAGAGCCTAAAGTTTACTTATGTTAATGTGTATTGACTAAAGCCAAAAAAAAAAAAAAAAAGTTTCTTAGCAATGGGAAAAAGAAAATTTCCCCCAAGTCTCATCTCTTGTAGTGGAGATCCCCCTCTGAGCTCGCTCTCTTAGAAACCACATGCTCTCACCGATCCCACTGTAAGTCCTCTATGCTAAACCTGAGGACAGTCAATTGAGATAAAAGGAAACATTACTGCTCAGCACTACAAAGGGGATAATGCCACTTAAAATTTCAGAAGCTTAAACAAACCTCCTGAGTTGTAGGAGTTTAGAGAAATATAAGGTCAGCATTGTTCTGCCACCTCCACCCCACCCCCGCCCCTACCCCCAAAACATGAACCTCTGTCTCTCTACCAGGGCTTGGCCATCTCCACATCTCCTAACTGGAAACAACAGAAATGTACAAGAACATACATGTCCACCTGCAAGACTAGTCCCAGATGGACAAGAGAAACACGCTACGCTACGTGAGCCAGACTCATAAAGTACATTTAGACAGCCTATGCTACCTTGTGTGTTTAAGTATTTTTTTTTAAATCTAGCAGTACATGGATTTATTTTTCCCTAAAAGACTCCATCAAAATTTAAGATATGCTGCATGTTTTGAAAACCCCAAATTGCTCTCTGCTTTTTGCCTCTAAGCTCATCCTCCAGTTTTAGGAGATTCACTGTCAACAGTAGCCAAAACAACTGCCAATTAAAGTTGGCATCGTTGCAAGCTTCCTTAAATGACATAATGAATGCCCTTGCCAGGTACTCTGGGAGATTTTTTTTTTCAGTTTTGTTTCTCCGTTTTTCATTAATTGCTACTCAAACTGCTCTTCAACTTTCTTCTTCTTTCTGAACTTAATGCCAAGAAAACCGAACGTGGCCTGTTGAAGGAAACCGTGGTACCAGAAGTCTGTTGCAAGCCCGTTCATGCTAGGTGTAGACCGCACTTAGCCTAGAAATCCCGCATTCCCTGTCGTTTGCAGGAAACCCATCCCAAACCACAGCACTGAAGCTGGTTACACTTCTTAAACTTCGCCATGCCCCATTTCTGATGAATATAGTAATTTCGATTCATTCTAACCCTCATGCGGTGATCTTGGTCTTGTTTCTTTGGTTTTTTTTTTTGCAATGACAACTGTGACTGCAGGCTGTCCTTCTGCTGTCGTCACCTTCCCTGGAAGAGAGCAGGAAGCTACAATGCTTCAGCTGTTGATAACTGGGGGCTTCCCCGGTTCCTCCTGAATTTCACCATTTTTAAAGGGCTAGAAATAGAAAATTTCTGCCGAGGAGGATTCTAAAAGGAGACGGGAAAATAACCATCTGAGCAGGCCCATAGTAGTTGAGGTAGGATCGTCTACGGGAGACGCTGAATTTCTCCTGGACTTTTTCTTGAAGGAAATAGAGATATGTAGTATTCTAAGAGGAGGTTTACATTATTGAATGTTCTTATTCATTTGCTATAATGTCCTCTATGGCATTTGGGGAAACGAATATATACCCTACAAGGCAGCGTAGATTATAAATAAGTAATGCCCTTCTATCAACCAAAACCTTGGAGAGCCTTTCCAAATTCTGCAATGCATATTTTACTAATGGCCCTCACCAACTACCTCTAAAAAGAGAAATTAAGAGTAAGCCCTATAAATTAAAGAGGCCTGTTGCAAAACCAGCAGGCAAGAAAGAAAACTCCCCACAGTTCTAAGCATTAATTAGGAGGAACTATTAATGTCCTTTGAGCACACTAACATATACTAAGGAACAGGAAGAATTTTAACTTGAAAAATTAAAAAGTCGCTTCGTGCGTGACTAGAGGATATTTTTTAGTAGGATATAATGTATGAGCAAAACTTGGACTATAACATTAACATTTAAAATAGCTCCACTAATTCTGGAAGGAGCCAAGCATGGAAAACCTTTGACGGTAGGATCAGGGAACCTTTGGAATGAGAAGAATTTGATGACCCAGGTGATCAATCACTGAAGAATTCAGAGGCTAAAGGAAAATCATCTTTCACTTGCTGCACACAAATGTCTCAATCCCTTCCCACTGGCTGGCAGGCTATGATCTGACTTAACACAGGCCTGTTAACTCCCTTTTTGACCCGAGTTGCCCCTCACCTCCCATTCACATGCCTGCCCCCCCCCGCTTGCCCTCCCTTGCTGTGGTCCAGCCACGTCAGAGCACCCGCCAGCTCCCCGAAAGCCTCATGCTCTTTGCCTGCATTGCTGTTCTGCACCTGCTCCACAATATCCACAGAGACCCCAATTTTTCTGACTCAATGCCTATTCAAAGGGTCAGACTCTTTTCAACCCAAATTATTTAACATTGTATATCCATCACCTGTGGGTTCT
Source organism: Meles meles (assembly GCF_922984935.1). Taxonomy (NCBI): domain Eukaryota; kingdom Metazoa; phylum Chordata; class Mammalia; order Carnivora; family Mustelidae; genus Meles; species Meles meles. The sequence goes on from NC_060070.1 coordinate 130,243,607, forward strand.
AGTATGCTGACTTTCTGTACTGCTTGCTGCTGCTTCTGTCAATGAACATATATTACCTTTGTAAACACACAAGTGTGTTGAGTTTAATAAACTCAACTGAAGGGAGTCTCTTCTTCCTACACTGGATCAGGTATCCATCTTCTGTACTCCTATGGCACCCTCTATCACGATAAACACCCATACTATGTATCACGATATATTATAATTGCCTATTGTTTACAACTTTTTCTTCACTGGCTCAGGGGTCAGCAAACTACAGCCTGTTGGCCCAGTATGGCCCTTCCACCTGTTCTATAAATAAAGTTTTATTAGAACACAGCCACACTGATTCAGGTACATACGGTCTTTAGCTGCTTAGGCACCACCACTGCTTATGTAAAGTTGAGTAGTTACAACAGAGACCTCATGGCCTGAAAAGCTGAAAATACTTATTATTTGGCTCTTCACAGTTAAAGCTCAGAAACCCTGGAACTAGACTGTGAGTCCCTGGAAGAAAGACACCGTGTCTTATCTCTATGACCCTAGTCTCCAGGCTAATGTCTGGAAGGGAGAAGGTACAAAGGTACATCCTCAGGCAGGAACTCCCACTCCCAGAAGTCAAAATGTTCTTAGGGTTTGCTTGTGTTCATGGTGCCATGTACCTCCTAACCCTTTTTTCCTCTGGGATCATTTCTTCAAATATAATTTAATTTAAATAATTAATACATAATTATTACATAAAATTTATACAGACAATATAGTTTTAAATATTTCCACTTACCTTTCCACTATTAGCAATTTTCCTCCAGGGAAAGATCATTCTAGTTTTATTATAAAAACCAATAGAATAGTGGGTATATGAGAAATTTGTTTAAAACAATGAATAATTCTCTTAATAGAGCAAATCTATTATATAAATTCAGTACCTTTTTTTTTTTTTAAAGAATTTATTCATTTATTTGACAGACAGAAATCACAAGTAGGCATAGAGGCAGGCAGAGAGAGAGAGGAGGAAGCAGGCTCCCTGCTGAGTGGAGAGCCCGATGCAGGGCTTGATGCCAGGACCCTGGGATCATGACCTGAGCTGAAGGCAGAGGCTTTAACCCACTGAGCCACCCAGGCGCCCCCCCCGCTTTTTTTTTTTTTTTAAGATTTTATTTGTCAGAGAAAGAACGTGAAAGAGCACAAACATGGGGAGTGGCAGGCAGAGAGAGAAATGGGCTCCCGGCTAATCAAGGAGCCCAATGCAGAACTCAATCCCAGGACCCTAGGATCATGACCTGAGCCAAAGGCAGCCACTTAGCAGACTGAGCCACCCAGGAGCCCTAGGCACCATTCTAAGAAGAAAGGAACTAACATTTGTTAATTACCTACCATTGTCTAGCACTCTGCTAACTGCTCTCACGATCCTCTGTCATTCAAGCATCAAAATGATCCTACAACATACATATTATTATCAGTGTGCCCATTTTACAGACGAAGAAACCAAGGCCAAGAGAGGTAAAGCAACTAGTGGAAGGTCAAATGGCTCTTCAATAGGAGATTCTAAATCCCTGTCTGGTGAAAACTCCTATTCTTTCCCTCCCCCAAAACTCAAAGAAACATCTCTGGTTCATGCAAATAAAAACAAGTCCGTGGTTTATATTACATTGCCATGGGTTATACAGCATTTGTCTTGCTGAGGCTACAACACTTCCCGTACATGGAAGAACAGTACAGTAGTGCAAGTAGGACAGGCTTTGGTGTTATTTCGTCGTTACGGTGACTTAACAAAAATAACCCGTAAAGAGCCCGTGAATAGCAGGTGCTTCATAAGCGGTGGCGGTTAGAAATAAGAATATCCCACTGTCTTTATTTTTCATAGAAAATGTTAGCATCAAAATGCTGGGAAAAGCCAAGGTCAACATTCTAATGGAGACCAAATCTTGGGCTTCCTGTCCAACAGTCATCTTCTTTATAATGTATGAATCAGAGTAGTTGAGAAGCTAACCCAGCCCTTCTCCTGCTCCGACACTGCTTTCACCATCTTGAAAGGACATGAATATTTGGTGCAAAGGTCTCTTCAAAAAGGATGTTTTTGCTTTCTCTGACTCAGACTGGAAGGCAGAACAACTGTGAATGGAAGGATCACCTTTTCCGTGAAGACAGTCAACACCCCCTCCCCAACAGAGGGCACAGAGCCCTTGCCCTGTATCTGGTCTGCATTCCCTCCCCACTTACTGAGCCTAACAAATGGTCGAAGGAGAGCAGAGCACAACTAACATTTTGAATTTTTACTGATCTGACCTTTGTCTTCATTGCACTTGGGCTGAGCTGTAGTTTACCATTATCCCTGAGGAAGAGCATCAGAGGATAAATATGAGCCTGAAGGTTGAAACTTATAACCTGACATGGGGGCTGAGTCCAGGCTCTGAATGGGACTGCTGGGAGCTGGCTAATGGTTGAGAGCAGATTCCAAGTCAGAGGGACCTGACTTTCTCGTTTTGCCTTCTGATACTCGTGGGACCCTGTCCCCTCTTGGGGCCTGAGTTGCAACGTGTGATATGGGGGTCACAAAAACCTATGAGGTCGCTTTCCTAGGAGTCCAAATCCTATAAGGACTGTGTCTAGTATAGTAACAGGCACAAGGTGATTAGCACTCATTAATTCTGTCTGTCATTTGAGCAGCTCCGTGGGGCTGCTGTCTGTTGGTAAGTAATATCTGAATGTGAGAGGAATAAAGCTACTTTCAAAAAGGCTTTTGATATTTACAGTCTGCCTTATTCATCAGGCAGACTAAGGATCCAAAAGAAGGTATTTTTACCAGTTGTGCATCCTGTCTGCCTAGCCAGCACCAGCACGGAGAGTGGGAGAGGCCAGGAGAGAAGTTGCCCCTGGATGGGGGGGTGGGGGAGACGGTTATATTCCCAGCTGGGGAGGAACTGCCCAGAGACCGGGCACAGGTCAGCACAGGGGTTCTGTGTGCTCACCAAGTCCTCCGCCAGACCTCAGGATGCAACGCCCTTCACTTTGACCTATTCCGCAGCCTACAGGAACAGCAACACAGCACCAGGTCCCAGACTCCACAGTCATTTATTAGATAGACTATTTCTCTGAGCAAAAGGAGAAAAAGCAACAGACAACACCATTCTACCCAAAATGGTGTTTACATTTTTTTTCCCCTTGAACTATTAATCTCCTAAAAACACTGGGCTGAACTGGCAATGTGACAGCAAAATGTGACTATGCAGTTTGTCTCCTCAGCTGCCCAGAGCTCAGTGGGGAGCACAGACTTGCAGAGACACCCCAGGGAGGTGTGGCGAGAAGTGGGGGGGGTCCCACCTTGGGTGGGACGGCAAGGAGAGGGCCCCTCACCTTCCACTGTGGGTGCCTTTGACATCCTAGGCACGAGTTCAATGGCAGTCAGTTCTCCAAGCCCCTGCCTTGAACAAATCTCCAAAGCATCCTTAAGTCCGAGCTAGAATCATCTCCCAGAGGGTACCGTTTGCGGGAATCAATTCTGAGGACAGATCGCAGGAGCCCGCAGAGGTATGGGAGAGGGAAATGGAGAACATGCTAGCCAGTCTGAACCTCAGTGAGAGGAGAAAGGGGAACAGGGACCCTTTCAAGCCAAAGTAGCTGCAAAGTGACCAAGCCATGGTCCCAGGTGGTCTCCCAATAGCGCTCTACTGTGGCTTTCCTGGACGTCCTCAGCCCTCTTCACCCTGCGGCACAGTCAGAATGACACAAGATTGAAGGCTGGTGATGGGCTGGGGATGGCGAGCTCCGGAGCGTCACCCTTCAGCCACTAATGGACTAGAATGACAGCACCTAGGAACTTGTCACTAGAAGCCCCTTCTGGTGAACACAGTAAGCAGCTGTCCTGCTCCCAGTGACCCTCCAAAGATGGGAGTCTTTCTGCTGTAGCCACTAACTGCACTCAGTGTTTGGAGTTTCAGGAGCCTGGCCTGGCTCAGCTGAGGGGGGCACCTCAATTCCATGCCAGCCCCAAGGCATGCTCTGAAAAGGTACAATTTAGACAACCCACATTAATATTCTCCACAAACTGCTGATTCGACAGGGCGGCCTTTACGAAGCTTGTCACGGGACAACCAAGTCCACTCATTAGGTATTCTCCATTCTTCCTCCCTCTCTAAGGCGAACAGGAAGCAAAAGATGAGATAAAGCGAATGGCCGGTAAATGAAACCCTGCCCTGGCCTGAGCTCCCGTGTACAGCTGCACCTTTAAAAGCATTCACCTCTGAGTCAGCAACTGAAGCATCTTCTCGAGGCAGCATGACCATCAGGGCGCCGGTAGGTGTGCATCTCAGAAAGGGAATCAATGGTCACAGAATGCAGAGTGACATCCAGTTAAACAAGAGGAAGTGGGGTCTCATTTGCAGGATTTCTCAGAGCCTTGACTCTGTTAACATGCATCGTGAATTCTGAAGACGGGGGATCTGCATGTGGCCCTTCCCAAACTTATTTGACCTTGGAAACCTCCCTCCCCTTTAGAGGGTATATTTTTGGACCGCAGAATAGGAGAGATGTTGTCATGCCTACTTTGTGTGCTCTTCCCCACCTACTGCCTGATCACAATGCAAATTCCAACACATGACAATTCTGGGATTTTTAAGGCCAGAGTTGAACAGCCCTGTCAGCCCTGGCAATCAGCACGAGGGGAGGTGGGATGCTGGCCATGAGTGAAACCAAGGACACGGAAAGCCTGAGCAATCAAGGAGGGCACGTGATGGAATGAGCGCTAGGTATTGTACGGAACAGAGGAATCACAGAGCTCCACCTCTGAAACTAATCATGCACTACATGTTAATCAACTGAATTTAAATTAAAATTTAGAAGAAAAAAGAAAGCAAGCATAGGGATTTTTTTTTTCTACTTTCAATCAGAGAAAATGAAAATGATAACTATTTTCCTCTGTCTTTGCAAAAGATTATAAAAGCTAATTGGGGCACCTGGGTGGCTCAGTGGGTTAAGCCGCTGCCTTCGGCTCAGGTCATGAGCTCAGGGTCCTGGGATTGAGCCCCACATCGGGCTCTCTGCTCAGCAGGGAGCCTGCTTCCTCCTCTCTCTCTGCCCGCCTCTCTGCCTACTTGTGATCTTTCTCTGTCAAATAAATAAATAAAATCTTAAAAAAAAAAAAGCTAATTGGTAACAGATGGACAAACATTAAGCACTCCTAGGAAATGACAGGCAAAAGGTCAACCGCAGCAAGAGAAAAATCAGCTGTGTAGGGCTCAGCCCCCTCGAAAAGCCAGGTAACTGCCCTGCTTGTCCCCATTCCTCCTGCAGGAGACCACCCCGTCGTCAGCCCACGTCCAGTGACAACGTACTCTGTAAGAAACTGCAAACTCTCTCGTTCTTTAGAAAGTAGTCTAGTGACGGCAGAGAAGCAGAGTTTGAGTCAGGCGAATGAAAAAGTTCTGGAGAAGTGTGGTGGGGACAGAGGCACAATAATGTGAATAATGTCACCAAATGATGTACTTAAAAATGGTTAAAATGGTAAATTCTATTTTATGTATATTTTGCTGCAATTTTTAAAAAGTGTTGTGGTGATTTTTTTAGTGTATCTTCAAGTCTTAGCTTGAACCGTTCAATTCTATTCTAGGTCTATCAGTGACAAACCCAAGACGTGGAACGGGGGAAATGGGCTCCTCAGGGTCCGTGTCCTTTAAACACAGGTGGCATGATTGCTTGGAAGAGAAGCCCAAAGTAAGGCGTTAGCAGAACGGACTGAGCATCCCATTCTGGTGTATTCTCAGTCCTGCAGATGATAATCTCAAGAAAATCTGCAAGGTGCAGACCCCTGTGCGTGGCATCCTCTAACCATCAGAGTGACCATACCTCGCAGCGAGCTAGCCTTTGTCCTCAAACTTGCCCAAGAGTGGAAGGGTGGGACAGAAAATTCCTCTCCAAAAAAGGAAGAGTGACCGACCTTCCTATGTCGTACAGTCACCTGCGTCCCTCAACCTCTGCCTTCAACCTCACATGATGTTCAAAGCAGGTCACCCCAAGCTCTCAGGTCCTGCCCTCGCCTAAGCAGGTTTTCCTTCTCTTTTTGAATCCTTGTCTCACAGCCAGCAGCCAGTCCAGGCCCACAGGGAGCTCACCCACAGGTCTGAGGATAGCAGAGCTTCAAGATTTAAGCACTCTTTATCACTCACCTACCAAGTGCCACACCCCCAGGAAATAACAGGGCAGGAAGCGCCATCCCTGCTCGGGAGGGTTTAGAGTCTAAGAGTGGAAAATGGCCAGGAATAAAAATGACAGCTCTGAGAAATGAAGGGCCGTGACGGCAGAAGTCCTACAGGTCCTGGGACAGTGCATCAGACGGTCAAAGTTCCCATTTTTCATCTCGACTTCCTTCCATGAACTGTGCCAGCCCTGGTCAGGCGTGGGGCTCTGGGAGAACGAGACAGCTGCACTGGGAGACGGCAGAAGCGTGGGGCAGGAGGGACAGCCACGCCCAGGCCAGACACGGGGCGGAGATGAAGGGGTGGCGAGCAAGGGGGCAGGTCCCGCACGGGCCTTTCGTGCCATGTTAGAGATTTTAAATGCAATTATGATGTTCACCAAAAGCAAACTTTCTTTCAGCTTTTGCTTGATGCTCCTGTTGTTAGAAATACCTGATTAAGGATCTCAGCCTTTGGGAGGAAGACCACTAAATCCCTGCCCCCTGGCCCTTCAGGGGGTGTGGAGGGGTTGGGGGGAGGTAGTAAAGCCTTTCAAAACAGCCTACCTGTGGTGGGTGTGCGGGTTGCAGGCTGTTGATCAGTCATTGATGAACAGCTTTAAAGACCTGGATGAACCCGAAAAGGAGGAGGATTGACCCTATCAATTATTTATACCACGATGTGAACTGCTTTCATGTCTCAGCTGAGACAGCTGCACGGGATGTTTTAGGCAGTAGGAACAGAGAGGGAAATTCTGAGAGCCAGAACATATAAGGGGACCTAGAAAATGGACCTCAGTGAGGAGCAGTTCACTAGCCTGGAGACAAGGTAGGGCTAAAGGAAGAGCTTGGGGTAGCGGCTGGCTGGCCACATGCCATGAAGGCAGCCATTCACCAGGGCTGATCTCAGTGACGTCCGGTGACCTTCCATACTTCCGGTTTCAACGGTCTAAAGGTAATGGCTGGGACAGTGCCCTCAGCCGTCCGATCCTCCCATGAGCGGGGCTGACTGCATGGTGGCCTTCCAGCTCCGGGGGGAGCTCCTTGCAGAAAGGACTAAAGACACACATGCTGCTGAGAGAGCTCAGATGTCGGTCATTTCATCTGATGCCCACAGAGTGTCATCCCCACCTTGGCACTTAAGTTCCCAGAGGCTAAGGAACCCCCAGTGTTTCACAGAGGCAAAGAGGTAGCACCAGAATTTAGACCTGGGTCTTCCACACTGAGCCCCACGCTAACTACCCACCACCCCGCTTCTCTGTGCAGGACCCTGAGCAGGATGCCCAGTCTCTGCTACACGCACCCTGAACTCCTCCCAACTACTCAGTGCTAGGAGGGGGGAGCTGGCGGGGAGCCCATGAAAAAGCCCATGTTTAAAATCATGAAATGATTTTAAATGATTAAAATGATTTAAAAATCAAAGACACTTAAAAAAAATGTCTTTTTTTCCAATCATGGGACTGCTTGTGCAAAACCTAAAGGGACCAAGCTTCTCTGCTCCTATGCAAAAATGCTGTTCAAAGCACTAAATACCCAAACGGAAGGAGAACCTTCTGCTTGGGCTCAAGTCCCTTCAACAGCCGTCATGATCAATGAGCCGGGACGCTGAACACGGTGGGGGTCTCCAACCTCTAAACCGTTAGTCACTGAAAGTTCATCACTGGTTGTTTAACCTGCCTTAAAAAAATGCAGTTCACCATGGGATGACATGTATGCACAAGCATAGACATGCTTCTTGACAAAATGCGGGCTGATTCACAAACACAGAGAGATATAAAAACCCTATGAAAAACACCACATCTTCATATGTTTAAAAATGGTCGGAAATGCCTGCGTACATTTCATGGCTTCCTTTAAGGTTTCTAGACAGGAGGGCTGACTCTCCTTCTCTCATTCCCTTGGCCCTGTCGAGAAATAGCCCACGAATTCCCTCTTTAATCCAATGAAGGAACAAACAGGATTCTGTAGGGCAGGCTCCATCAGAAAAGAATTCCGCTTGGCCGGGGGTCCCTACAAACTGGGCCCTTGGCACTGTTTGCCTTCAGCCATGGGCTGCGTGATATGTGCACCCTGGGTTTTGTTTGGGGTTCACTCCAAACGTTCTTTAACCCTTGAGCTATCCGCTCTCGCAAGGCATACCTGGGTCATCTTTTTTTTTTTTTTATTTATTTGAGAGACAGCATGAGTGGGGTTGGGGGAGGGGTGTGGGTAGGAGGAGAAGCAGCCTCCCCACTGAGAAGAGAGTCTGACAGGGGCTTGATCCCAGGACCCTGAGACCGTGACCCGAGCAGAAGGCAGACACCTAACCAACTGAGCTACCCAGGCGCCCTACTAGGTCTTCTTTAAGAGAGGAAGAAGGAGGTTCTCACCAAGGTCCCACCAGCGGGAGGGAGCTACGAAATAGGCAGGAAGTCCTGGCTGCTTGCAGGGACTATGGGTCACAGGAGATGGGATGAAAGTACAGATGACTTTCGAACAATGCAGGGGGTAGGGGTGCTGACCCCCCACCCCTGCCATCCCATGCAGTGGAAAATCCACATCTAACTTTGGTAGGGAAGCTGTATCGAGATTCCCACCCCCTTGGGATGGCAGCCACCAGCCCCCCTTACAGGTACCCTGTCACTCTAGCTTCTACCCTTAAAAAGAAAAGACAAAGAAGAAACCTTACCCAGATTATCAACAAGTCAAGATTTCTCACTAGCTGATCTGATTCTGTCAATCAACTCTTAAACGTTAGAGCTAAAAGGGAGGAAAGACCGGAAAGGATGTACAATATTCGGATTGTAATGCTCATGGCAGTCTGTGCGTCACAGCCACAAGCAGGAAACAATGCACGTGTCCATCAACAGGCGAGAAGAGCAACAAAACGTGGTGCGCATGTGTGGGGGGACACTGCATGGCCATGGAAGGGAGCGACTGCGGGCTTATGCCAGAACCCAGAGCCAGACGAATCCCAAAGATGCTGGTGGGGAAGCAGCAGACACAGAAGCCTGCACGCTGTGTGATTCCTTGTCTGTGACGTTCTGCACCAGGCAAAGCTGAGCTCTGGGGCTGGGAATGAAAACAGCAGCTGCCTGTGGGGGCGAGCTCATTGGAGGGGCGTGAGGGGATCAAATGGGGTGAAGACAATGTTCTAGATCTTCGTTTAGATGGTGGCTACTGGGTGGGACAGGGGCTGAAGCCCACTGAATCTGTGTCTTTTACCGCCATGTTAATAACACCTCCATTTGCAAAAATCTGGAAAATCGTTCTAAATGGGTCTCCAAAGACGAGACAGAAACACCCAACTGACTGGGGCTTCACGGCTCCTTCCTCTGCCAGTTCTCGGGACTCGGGCAGCAAAGGGGAAGGAGCCGCGCGGGGCACCCACCATTCGCTGAGGGTGAATCTCAGCCCTATTCACCACAAGGCAGGGAGGCATCTGCAATACTTTCCCTTCTGCCCAAGCAGATCTCTAGGCCAAGCACGCCGACCAGACAGCGAACCACTCGCACAGTTGCTATTTCGAGGCCCGAGATTCTTGACAAATGTGGGCTGTCCCTCAGTTCAAAACAAGAGCATTATTGTAACTGTATCAAAGGTAAACAAAACAGGAGCCCTACCCTGGGTTTATGAAGTCCTCCTTAGAAACAGGGGCTAGCAGTACCCTGGGAAGGCGCCCTGGGCATGCCCGCTGGCAGAAGACCCGGCTCCTGCAGGCTGCCCCAGCGGGACCTAGAATGCAGACCCTCGGGGCCCAAATCCCGCCCCTGCTACTTCACTCCGCTGGGTCTGCGTAGCCACGTTCTTTAAGCCTCTCTGAATGCCAGATTCCCTCAGTGGTGACACGTGGGGGCCACCGGGCCCAGTAATCCTGCCCCAGCCCCCTGGTCCTCCTCCTTCACCTCCCGCCACTCCCGTGACATGCCCCACAGGCCATCCCACCCTGTCTGTGGCTCCCTCTTCTCTGCACCTGCCCCCTTCAGTAGATAACAGTAGATAACATAGATGGAAAGCCCTATTCTTGCACAACTCACGTGAAAGAGAATCCTCGTGTTCCCGTGATTCGAACCTTCCTCCTCTTCCCTGAAAGGACTCTGTTGTGGGCTGAACTGTGTTCCTCTAACACATTCTGGTGAAATCCTCCCCCTGCTACCACAGAACCCGAGCTCATCGGCAGACAGGGTCTTTGCAGACATAATCCAGTTCAAATGACATCATTAAAGTGGGCCCCAACCCAGTGTGAATGGGGTCCCTAGGAAAAGGGTCAATTTGGACACAGAGACACTGACGTTGGGAGATGATGTGAGGACAGGGAGACAGGGCAAAGGCCACATGGAGGTGGAGATCAGGGCGAGGCATTCATGAACCAAGGAACACCAAAGATTGTGGCAACCACCAGAAGCTAGGAGAGGCCCAGAACAGACTGTCCCCCAAGCCCTTGGAAGGAACCCATCCCAGCAACACCTGATTTCAGATCCCCCTGGATGCTTCGTGCCCTCCCACCTGCCTTCGTCCGATATACCAGCGTGATCTCTTCCCTTTCCTACACACCTGGTTGGGGCCCCACAACCAGCAGCATAGGCACTCAGCACCATCCCCTCCTCTCCCCCAGTGCAGCCAGCTTTGTCCTCTGAAAGCGTGGCACGGGGCGGATGGAGGGCGCGTGGATGCTGGAGCTGGGGTGATGCACTGTAGGGCAGTGACGCATTGTAGGGTGCTGACTTCTCTGATTATAAGAGTGTGTCCCTGGCCAAGTTTCTTCGCCTCTTCACCTCCATATCCTCACCTGGCGGAGATACTGTTAACAGAGCCGCTTCACTGGCTTATCCCAAGGGTGAAACACACTGCCTGCTCAACGGAGCCTGTACACGGCAGGTATACGAAGGGCACCTAGGGAAGGTCGTGCTGCTGTGACCTTGCTCAAAATCCTTCAATACCCTCCATCACCTGCCAAAGTCCAGACTCGTCGGCAGAGAGCAATGGGCTGTGCTGGTCATTCCCAATGCCTCTTCTTGCCAGAACGCAGCTGTGCAGGCCTTCTCCTCCCATGTGACTCAGGGTCAGGTGGTCCATCCCTAGCGCACACGTGGCATCACCTGGTGAGGGGTGTTGGTCCAGGGGCTGGTGTGCGGGGAGGAGGACTCAGGTACCATGCCAAGGAGAAGGTGGCTGTTCCCTCTCCTTTGAATCACAAGGGGGCAGGGGGCAGCAAATAACCAGGCGTCATAGGAAGCCACCTTGCCACTACAATGGACCGGCGTCTGTTATGGGCTGAGTTGTACCCCCGCAAAATACATCTGCTGAAGTCCTAGCCCCCAGTTCCTCAGAACATGATGCATTTGGAGAAAGAGTTTGTACAGAAATTTAAGTTAAAATGAGGTCACTGACCAGTGAAATATATTTCACTGACGAGAAATATAAGAGGAGATGAGGACACAGACACGTGCAGAGGACAGACCACATGAAAACACAAGGAGAAGGCCATCTGCAAGCCAAGGAGAGAGGCCGCAGAAGGAACCAACCTGCCAACCCCTTGATCTTGGACTGACAGCCTCCAGAACCATGAAGAATAAATTCTGTCATTTAAGCCCCCCAGTCTGTGATACAGACTAATAATACAGCATTGGAATGAATCAGTGCTAAAGAAGGCCTAGAGGCACGCAGGGGAGCCTATCCTCTCTCTGGAAGTCCAGAAACAGCACAGGTATCGCTGTCTATATTTTTAAGCCCGTTTGATCCAGGTTTTTTTCTGCAATGTGCAGCAGAACCCTCCAAGCTTTCAAACCCTTTCCAGCACTGTACGTTCTCCCCTCCTAACTGAAAACAAGTGCTTCCCCCCTGCCTCCTTCCACAGTACTCACATTCTGGTTACTTCCCACGCATACCTGCTCTTCCTCTAAACCACTCTTTGGCTCCCTGCTTCCCTCTGCCTGTCTTTGCCTCCAGGGATCACCCTTCTCCAAGGCACACCTCATGGCTCCTTCTCCCCTGTAGCTCCAGCACGTGCCTGGATACGACACGCCACTCTGCACTCTTCCTGTGGGCTATCTTCCCTGTATATGCTTTTAACTCCATGAGATTAGATCACGATAGTCACTAGACAGATTCAAACAGATCACTAAAGAAAGACTGCTGTGTGTCACTGCCTCCCAGACTAAAGGAGAAAATGCCTTCTCCAGATTTAAAAACCTATTTTCAGTATGATAAACTATGAGTCTTTAAATTCTCTGGTAACCTTCTGCCTGTCCAAGGTCATTCCAGTTTCCCCAAAAATTGCTTTTGGAGATGAGATTCAAAATCGAGGTCACAGTTTTCCTTTTCACCATCCTTCCCGTTAGTCACTTATCTGAAATTCTGTCAAGAAAGAACTAGAATTAGAAATGGGGAAGAATCCGATGGCAGAGGAGAAATTAATTAAAGAGAGAAGCCACTGCTTATACTTAAACCACAATTCAATTCTATTCAAACCCCGTATCAGTAGATACACAAAACCAAAAATAAAACAAAAACAAAACCCCAAACACCTTCACAGTCTAGATGATACCCATATTTAGAAAGCTGTTTCTTATGGGACTTCCCAGAAAAACTTCCCAATAAAACTTCTATGAAATAATACCTTGGAACACAGAGGATTTGATGACTCACCACACAGTATGGCTCCAGAAACAAGGAGGGCCCCATGAAGACACATTACCTTCCTGAATTCACTACCTCCCACTGGATGGCCTCTAGCGGAAGCATCTCTATTTACTACTTGGAGGTTCCTTCTGAGAGCCAGGTCAGACCCTCTGGCCAACCCCAGGACACACAGCTCTCTGACCCTCTGTGGCCCTTGATAGTTCTTTATTAGATAGCAAGGATAGAGAGCACAAACTCCCAAAAAGTAATACAAATGAGTGGGATGGACAGATGATGCCATGAGCATGTAAGGAAGGAAAGGTCTCTCTGGGGAAGTGCTGAGGCTGCCTGGGGCCTGGACCTGCCCGAGGGTGGTGGGGGGAGGCTGGCTTAGCTTAATGAAGGGGGCACCTCCCCAGCTGCCCCAGCCAACACCGCACACACTTACTTTCACCCGTGCTAGCCCTGAGTACGGGTCCATGTCACATTAGGACCGCTGTAGGTTCACCGCCCGTGCCCAAGGGAGCGGTCAACCCCGCTCTGTTACTCAGCGAGTGTAAACAGTGCTTATGTTTGATTCTGAACTCTTGCAGTTCTTGGTGTCTGGGTCCCCCAGGGGTTTCTCGTTTCCTGCTGCTGAAAACATGATCAAACCACCTTAATGGGAATTAATTATGGAAAAGGCTGGTCTGAATTAGAGACATTTTGAAAATAAATACCTTTTACTTCCAAATAAATGTTTCCTTTTCAAGTAACTAACCATTATTCCAAGCCAGGTTCAAAGGACCTACTTTAATGAGTGACCTGGTCATTAGCAACATTCATTTGTACATAAACATGCTAGGACAGTATTTCATAATGTGCTTCCCTAGGTAGGCTAAACGTGTCCACTGACACTTGGTTTATACCATTTATGCGCTCAGCAAACCCCTGTTCACGGAGGGCAAAGGGGCCCTGGCTGCGCTGTGACGATTCCTGGTGTGACGAATCACCCTCCTATAGCTCCCGAGCCCACATACCAATGCTCCCCCTATGGGTTACAGAGGAGCCAAGGTCTCACCCGGGCTGACCCCGGCCATCGGGTATGGTCAGAACATACAATGAACTTCTGTCTCAGCCTCGACCAGGGTTTCTCAAACTTGGTGTGCTCTACTGGGTCATACTTTGCTGCGGGGGCTGTCCAGTGCATTGTGGGATATTCAGCAGCACCCCTGGTCCCCACCCATCGGATGCCAGTAGCATCCCAATTGGCTGTGAGGACAACAAATGTTGCCAGACACTGCCCAATGCCCCCTGGAGGAGGGGAGTGGATTATACCTCCCGGAAATCACTGCATGAACTTTTTAAAGCAACTGATGCCTGGGTCCCAGATTCCAAAAGCTCCCAGGTGACTCTACGAGCTCCAGCCACGGCTACTGCAATCCTAGATTCACACCAGTTCGGTATGTCACCTTCATGAGAAGAGAAGGCCCCGGGACCGAAAGTTCTGAAAAACGATGACTTAAAGTCAACATATAACCCATTCCAGAGCCCAGTAGGAATTCAAGTTCGACTAGCTGCTATTTCTTAGTTTTCAATAAACACACTGGAATTTGACTTTAGGTCTGAGTCATCTGTCCTCTTCCTTTTCTTGTCATCCTAGAATTAAGTCACCTCACCTTGCCCAGGTGAGAGTCACAGTAACGGCCCCCTCCTATTTACCTTTGCCATTCGAGAAATGTTAATTGAGTGCCCACTAGATACAGGAGCTGAGGATGCAGATCTGGGCCAGGAAAGCAGAGGCAGAGGATTGGGCTGGGGGAGGAAGGAGCCGGGAAAGGCTTTAGGAAGGTGATGGGATGATAGGGAGGGCAGGTGGATTCTGGATTGAAGGAGAACCGCTTGCAAAGGTCAAGTGTTGTTTGAGAAACTGGAGGCTGGAGCACAGGGTCCCCGCACGGCCGTGACGGGGGACCACGCAGGAGATGCATGCAGGGTGCAGAAAAACATACAGGGACCTTGAAAAACAGCCAACCAGACCCAACTTCATCCTGAAGGTCATGGATCTGAAGCCAGGGAAGTAAAAAAAAGCTTCTCATCATCAATTTAGGATCAAAAACACTGGGATTTGAGGTACAGGGGTTGGATGGTGGATAAGATCAAGGGCCAGATGAGAGGTCTGGGCTAGCGGGTAACCAAACACACTGAGCTAGGGCTCTGAGGAGACATCTGGGTTACAGATGAAGATTGCAGCTGCCCTACTCAGGGTGTGAACTGGAACTTGGATATTATGGGCTGAACTGTGTCTCTTTGCCCAAACTGCCTCCCCGCCTCCCCCGGCAAACTCTCAAATGTTGAGTCCTGACTCTTCGTACCTCAGAATGTGACGGTGTTTGGAGATGGGGCCTTTACAGAGGTAATTAACTTAAAAATGAGGTAATTGGGATGGGCCTTGTTGGACTGGTATCCTTGTAAAAAGCGACTAGACCATAGGCGCATACAGAGGGAAGCCCGGGTGAGGACACAGGGAGAAAGCGGCACACATAAGCCATGGAGGGAGGCCTCAGAAGGACCAGCCCTGCCAACACTTGATCTTACACTTCCAGCTCTTAGATCTGAGAGGAACCAAATGTCTGTTAGCCCCCCCACCCCCACCCCGTCTGTGGTACTTGTTATGCAGCCCGAGCTGACTGAGACTCTGGGGAACCATCTGAAGGCAGCAGATGGTGGAAAGGATTCCCGAAGGAGAAAAGCAACCAGGGGAGCACAAGAAAAATCTGGAAAAGCAGCCTCCCCCCATCCCAAGGAGAGAGTCAAGGACTGAGCCAACACCACACAGAGGCTGACCGTAGCTGAGATCGCTGAAGCAGTCCCGGGGATCTGACATCAGGCAAGCTGACACCACCCGTGGCACAGAGGCCATGAGGCCCAGTGGGTAAAGCAGGGATGCTGGGCGAAGCACGGACACACAGACAGGGCAAGGGCCACAGCACCTGGGACATGGCCACACTTGGGATGGGGGTTTGGCGCGAGTTCTCACAGAGGCCCACACCAACACATGTGCTCCAGGGGCAGCACATAGCAGCCAGACGGAAGCCAAGAGGCCTGCCATAGGGGTCCTGAGGACACAGTGCCACAAGGACCTAGCCTGGGCCTGGGAGTTCTTCTACCCTGGGTCTCTACCCTCATTTCTCTGTTACAAACTTCAGATAACTCATTGTCTACTGGGGAAAACCCCACCGATCCCCAAGGATGGACTGTGAGGGCCCGTGCAGTCGGACCCCAAGTTCTGCTGCAGGTATCCCCCTCCGTGCCCTGCAATGGTCCCTTCCCGCCTTTGTCAGCTCCCCCACAGATGAAACCCTTTCCATCTTTCAAGACCCCAGCCGTCCTTTGGCGCCCAGCTCAAAGGCTACAGCACCCGGCTCACCCTGCCCATGGTGGGAACTCCCAGAGCCAAGCACAGACCTTGTGGGCTTTCTTGGGCGTGCCTACTTCTGCACCCCACACCCTCAGCTCCCGGCCCTCATGCACTCATCTCAGCTTGTCCCACACTGGGCCTAGAACCCTCCATTTACCAACTGTCTTGGCTATATCATGAGCTCCTTCTTCAGGGCACAGACTATCTTCTGCCCATCTGTGTCACCCAGCCAAGGCGGAGCAGAAGGCCTGCTTAGAGAGTGGATGATCTGACAGAAGGACCAGGGTTGGGCGCCACACTGGTGGCTCCAGAAATCACCTAACAGGGGAGGGATGAAGGGGTTGTACCCAATGGTCTTCAAAAAGTAGAACAACACCTGTGTCCACAGCAGCCTTATTTCCAACAGCCAAAGGTGGAAGCAACTCAAGGGTCCCTCAGTGGATAAATGGATAAAATGTGGTCTATACATAGCATGGAATATGGTTCAGCCTTAAAAAGGAAGGAAATTCTGACACATGCTACCATGTGGGTGAATTCTGCTACGTAAAATAAATCTATCGAGCCACAAAAGAACAAGTAGAATGGCTCCACTGATCTGAGGTCGCTGGAGTAGTCAGATTCAGAGACAGAAAGTGGAATGGTGGTTGCCAGGGGCAGGGGGAGGGGCAGGGGGAGGGGCTGGGCACTTAGCGGTGAATGGGGATAGAGTTTCAGTTTGGAAAGATGACAGAGTCCTGGAGATGGATGGTGGTGATGGGACTGTACTTAATCCCACTCAACCGTACACTTCAACGTGGTTAAAATGGCACATTTTATGTTATGTGTATTTTACCACAATTTTTAAAAAAAAACTTTTTTAAAAAGTAGGACAAAAACTTTGTGTTCACTGCAAATGCTCATGTATATTCATTGGAGAACAGTGGAGTTCCTCAGTATGTAACAATCAAGGGTGCCCAATTTGTAAAGCATCTTTTAAACACACAGAGAAAAAGCAGCTTTTAATCTAATCTGGGAGGAAACACTCTGTAGTGCAAATTACTATGCTGAGTGCATAACCCATCCATAATTTAATACGACCACTGGGACGCCTGTGGCTGTTGTATGCCAGCATTACATCCTTTGCCCTTCTACTTTAAATGATACTAAGAAATAAAGTGTGACTGTTAGTTGGCAGAATTAAATTAGAGAAAAGACTGACCCTCCTCTCCACTTAAAAAAAAATGGCTGATAAACACTTAACTAGCATTCCTATGACTTAACATTCTTTACCACACATTCCTATGACTCAGCTGTTTGGTTCACTGCTCAGATAAGTAAACCAACTGTCTCACTTCTGAGGCAGTGTTTTCGAATGTAAGAAGGCCCCCTCGGTGGCTGCTTCTTGCTGCTGCATACCTTGGGTGAACTAAATATTCAAAACAAAATTGGCTGGGGCTTTGTGAAGCTGTTCCCTGGGAAAAAACAGACCCACAAACAGTATGTTTCACTTTGACTACAAGAAATCTAGAAAAAGATACAAAACACAACCAAGGAAGAGAGAAGCGGAAAAGACACCGAAAAATCAGGAAGAAAGGCTTACAAGGGCCCAGGGATCCTCGCTTGGCTTTGTAGCCGTGACAGGCTGGAGCCCACCAGAAGCACCACCGCTCAGATGGGCCCACATTTGGCGTACAGCTAGACTGTCACCGTCTTGATCTTAGTAATTTTTTTAAAAGAGTTTATTTACTTGACAGAGAGAGAGAGACAGTTAAAGAGGGAATACAAACAGGGGGAGAGGGAGAAGGAGGCTCGATCCTAGGACCCTGGAATCATGACTTGAGCCAAAGGCAGACACTTAATGACTGAGTCACCCAGGCACCCTTGATCTTAAAAATTTTTGAACAAGGGGTTCGCATTTTCATCCAGCTGGTCCTGACCAGCAGAAAGATTTTAGAAAAACAGACACTCACCCTGTGTGGGGCCAGGGGTGGGGGTAACGTGTAAAACTGTTTCAGTGACAGTCCAAGCACTTGTTCCAAGCTCTCTCTGTGATCTGGAGCCAAGTGAGACCATGTATCACTGTTTCTAGAAAAGAAGCCTCAGGAGGAGCATCTCTGCCAATTCCATACTAAGCTTAAGCCCTCAGGTAAATTACATCCTGAGTCTTCGGGAAGAAAAAGAATACTTTGTTTAAAGAATGTAATGATTTGCATCAACATGCAATTATTCTCCGTTAATTGCCAAAAAGATTCCTCTCTAATCCCTTCCACCCCAATGAAGAACAGCTACTACCACCGCATGCCACATGGTCTGCAGGAGACCCCTGGCGCTGGGTAACCACATCCCCTACTCTGAAACCTGCCTGGACATCAGCCTCACCCAGGAATCTGGAATGGACAGAGGAATGTGGACCTCCGTGCTGACTGGTGCCAGACCAGGTAAGCAGAAGCATGGGCAAAGTCAGTGTGTAGGGGGAACAAAGCTGACTTCTGGACAAAGGGCTGAGAGCATGTGTGGCTTCTGACAGCAGGGCAGTGGCAGCGGGGCTCCTGATTCAAACCCCTCCTCCACCCCCCAATTTTCTGGTTTCAGATCCCACCCTAGGTTCCCTGAGCCATTCCTTCATCTTTCCTATACATTTCTTTTCTGTTTTGTTAAGGTGATGTGAAATTTGACTCCGTTACTTGTGATCAAGAGTCATATGAGGGGTTTTACAGAATATCATCCTATGCAAATGGAGTGGCCTCCGGCGGTGTTCTATTTCAGCAGTGATTTATTTTAGGGGAAAGCCAGCTCAATCATCAATAAACGCTCTGCCCCTTTTTCCTAGAAATCGAAGAAATACTTGCCAGTCTCTAGGTCCCCTGTTTGGAGGAATATCTGCTCACACATAATGACCAGCACTGAGCAGCCTTGAGCAAATGAAAGGACGAGCCCCAAGTCACATCTGATCAAAGTGTGAAGGCTAGTGAGGCCAGGCACTGCTGTCCCATGACAAGTCAGCAAGGACAGCACTCGGGGTGGGTGGGGCAGGCCTGGGGAAGAGCGCTTGGCCTTCTGTCCGGTTCACACCTGCCCCTGAGGTGAGCTCTCTTGACCCCTGCCATTGAGGTCCAAAGTTACCACCAACTCGTCTAGAAGTCCGCGGTTTCTCGGATCCATTGTCACCAGCACAGCCAGCCCCGACTTTTTAACACGGGTAGATGGTTCTCCATCCAATGGCATGAATTCAAGTGTCTGAGCCAAGACCCCTGTGGGGGTGTGAAGCCCCTGGCAGAGCCCTGCTCTCTCTCCCATTCCTCGAGGTTGGCCAGAAAAGCCTTTTCCTCTCCAGATCCCTTGGCGCCCTGTGACCATGACCTGAAAACACACAAAGCCATTACATGGTCTCGTTCATCAGACCAGAGATCCGTTTTGGTCAGACTCCTCAGGCCACCTTGGATTCCCGCATCCTGGAGGAAGGGCACACCTGGCCCGTACCATGTGATGGGTATCTGGGCAGAGGGGAGGGGCAGGCACCTAAATCACCCTCCCAGGTGTGGCCTTTTAGCTCCTCCCTGCCACAGTATTTCTCAGATGACTCATTCGACTCATTGGGCCTGTCTGCACCCCACACACAAGAGGGAGAAAGGGATCTGAGATTCCCAGGTTCCTCAGGTTTGCTGGGCACCCGGGCGGGGGAGGCGATGGGCTCTCCCCAGCTGTTCTCATTTTC
This sequence comes from Meles meles, assembly GCF_922984935.1. Taxonomy (NCBI): domain Eukaryota; kingdom Metazoa; phylum Chordata; class Mammalia; order Carnivora; family Mustelidae; genus Meles; species Meles meles. The sequence continues at coordinate 130,263,449 of NC_060070.1, forward strand.
GCCTCCCCGTAAAGCGAGGGATGACCCACTTTTCCTGCCGTTCCCAAAAATAAAGCTAATGGAGTTGTACCTGGGACTGTCATGGCTGATGGTAACATCTGCTGGTCCTCAGCAGCCATCAGGACCCGAAACTGCTCCTGCCCAATGAAAAAGCCCTTCTTCCTCTTTTCATGGTTGCAGAGGCAGGTGAGCTCAGACAGCCACAGCGAAGACACAGTCAGACACAGCTCCAGTGGGGAGTGGCAGGTGCCACGCGGAACACCACACAGCTGGTGTTAGGATGGAGAGAGCAGGCCGAGGGCTGCACAGCAGAGTGAGGATGAGCGGGGCCGAAGGAGGGCCGAATGGCCCACCAGCCTTTGCTGCCCCTCTCCCCTGGTGGGGGCCACCCCAGGGCAGAGGCAAGAATACTCTGCCGGTGGGGAGCGGAGCTAGATTCTAGCCCCCCCGGAGCTGGCAGCTCTGGATGAGTCAGTGACACCCCATCCCCCTTGCTCCAGACCCGGTCTTCTCATCTGTAAACTGAGGACTTGCGACGAAGAGATCATATTATACGCTAGCCATGCCCAGGACAATTTTTTTTTTTTTTTTAACCTACACTAGGCATTTGGTAAAGCTGGTTTGGTTGAATCCAAGTAAACTCTAGACTGATGGTTTCCTATGTCTGGGTCTTTCAGCTTTGTGCAAATTCAATTACAACGCTCCCCTTTTGAGCAGAAGGGTAGGAGAAAATGTTGGAATATCCAATGGGCCAGTGCTGCTTCCTAGCAATAGCTTGGAAAGAGGCTTCAGGCCCCCGAGTTGGGCCTGGACCTGCAGCTACAATGTGATTTCCCCTCAGCTCCTCCTTGGAACCTCTTCTTGGGCTGGCTGGCCTTCTTCCCACAGCTCAAACCCAGCACCTTTGGTCAGACGACCTCTCCCCATCAAATGCTCTGCACCCTCCCCTCTGTCTCTCCACAGAGCCCCACTCCCCATCCCAGCTCCCCTTCTCCACATGCTCTGCCTTGCTGCCCTCCCTCTCAGTTCATCTCTTGGCTGACTTGGTTCCTCTCACGGCTGATGTTCTCTGAATGTGTCACAGCCACTCCTCCCCATGTTCCCACCTTTACTGCCTCCTAGCAATTCGAAGCTCTCACATACCACAGGACCCTTGCAAATGCCGTTCTGTCTCCTCTCTCTCCCACTCAAACCTAAGATGCCCAACTCAGATGTCAGTTGCACTCAGAGGACCAGTCAGGGTAGGCCAGGCTTTTTGTTCTAGCCTTTTATTTCCCTTTCTTTCCACACACCTAACTCCGGGTGTAATAAAAGGATTATTATTAATTAATAAGGTGTGTCTCCCTCCTTAGTCTCTAAGGTCTATAGGAACAGAACTGTCTATATGTCATTGTATCCCAAACACGTAGCACAAACTTGGCCCAAAAGAGGGACTCATCTATGAAAGGAAGGAAGGAGAAAAGTTAAAAAAAAAAAAAAAAGGAGTGGCCTAGGGTCACACTTAGTGGCATACGGATCATTTAACAACCAGATCTCTGCAGAAAACATAAAACCCCATATGTGAAGTGTTTGCCAATTCCGTGGTGTAACCCTGCAGACTTGAAGCCACCAACGAGACATCCCCAAGCGGGCCACTGGATGGAGAGGCGTATGCTGGCCGGAGCCAGTAGACGCCAAGCTGGCTCCAGCTCCCAGCTGGTTTGTGGCAATGCCAGGACAGACATTCAGAAAGCCCATCGTGGTTTTAAATGACATCAACTTTTCACTCAGTTCTACTTTGGACTGAAGGCCAAAATGAATGGAGACCTGCAAAAAATGCTATGGACAAAAGAGGAAGAAGGGGGGGGGGGGGAGAAGAAGAAGGAGGAGGAGGAGGAGGAGGAAGGAGAGATTCTGCAGTCAGCTCAGAACAAGAAGATGCAAGAAAGATGAGCCCCACAGCATGGGGTGGGGGGAGGGGTGGGCTCCAAAGGATGACAAGGGCTGCTTAACAACCCTTGAGCTTCTGGTCTCCCCACTGGCGCCACTGCCAAATGCAGTGTTTAGGACGCTGCTAGGGGCAAGTCAAAGCCTGCAAGAAATGCTGGGTATATCCAGGCCCTAGTATTTATTTCCCTTTCTAGCAATTCATCCTACTAGCTTAATCAAAGCAAAATGGATATCTACAACACCAAATGACAAAGGTTCCAAGATCAAAAAAAAAAAAAAAAAAAAAAGTAGGAAAAAGTATGGGTCTTTTTCTAATATTCCGGGATTATGGAAGCCCTAACTCTAACGCAAAACCCAGAAACCCTATCAGAGAAGAGTAATTTGACTCCATAGAAACCCGAAGTTTCTGCATAACAAACACACCATAAATAAAAGAAAAAGACAAACAGGGAGCCAGGGGGAAAACATTTACAAGACATCCAGAGAGTTAATTTACTTTCTGTTTTAAGTACTTGGACAGTACTTTTTGCTTACTGCTCCCCCAAAACCCACACATAGGCAAAGGACCTGAGGAGGGCAGTTCAAAGGAAAGGAAACAAATGGCTCAAAAAATGTCAGAGATATATTTACCTTCCCTTCTAACTAGAGGAATGCGAATTACGACAACCGCCCCCAAGTACACCTCACAGATCAAACTAGGAGAACTTCAAAGTGGGTTAAGTCCCTGTCAGGGAGGGTATGGGGAACAGCACCTCCAGCATGAGGGGCGGAAGTGGAAATTGATAAGCTCTCTAGAGGGAGCACTTAACAACATTTATCAAAATACAAATTGTAGCCTACTTTGACCCTCCACTTTTAAGAATTTCATGCATGCCAGAATTTCATTATATATTACATAATAGCAAAGACTGGAAAAAACCTCAGTGCCCCCTGAGTAGGTGACTAATTAAATAAATTATGGCTTACTGGTACAGTGGAATACTATGCAGACATAGTATTACAGGCGCAAAATGAGGAGCTCTCTCACTGGGGATAGGCACCCATACCCAATATTGGTGAAAATAGGCATAGAACAATGTATGTATTATGTCATTGTTTGTGAGAGACAAATATATAAATGAAAATATACTTAGACTATTTCTAGAAGGATACAGAAGAAACTGGTAACCATGGTTGCTTCTGAAGAGGGAAACTGGAGGCAGAGACGGCAGGCAATGTTACTTTCACTGTCTGCTTTCTGTACCATGTGCATGCATTATCTATTAGTCAATTTCTAAAAATAGAGATGCATAAAGATGTTCACTGTTGTGTTGTCTACACTAGACAAAATAAATCAACCACCTCTGGGATGACCTGACACTGGGTTATTTTTAAAATATTACTATTGCAATGAGATTGTAATTATTTTTAATCCTAATTAAATTGTACTGAATCACTTTAAATACTTCTAGACTTGAGCCCCAGAAAAAGAATACAAATTACTTCCCAGGATATTTAAACAACTCTCAGATGTACTTACAGGATGAAAGCCAGCAATTTTTGAGAATTCATGGAGAACAGAAGAAGTATCAGAAGACTGGGGACCCATATCCCAAACTTTACATACAGAAAACCAACAGAGCTTAGAAAGTTTAGCAGCTGACATTGATTTTTGGCAGCATTCCAAGGAAGTGGTGAGCATTGGAAACCAAGGAGGATTCACTCAGAACAACACAGGATAATGATGGAAATTATTAAGAGGATTATTTTAAAGTCAGCAGTATTGTGTGTGTTTTTTTTAACCTTGTGTAAAATCTTTGACAGTCTGAGCTGCCAGGGGTTGCTGGTGTGGGAGAGGGAGACATGTCCGGCCTCAGTTCTCCCAGAGCTGACTCCTAGTGACTCAGAACTTTGTCAGATTTGTTTTGGGAAGGCATGGCTGGGAGATAAAATGCAGAGCTATGAGGGTCACTGGGAAGTTGAACGCAGGGCTCAAGGTACACAGCACCTGGCCCACTCGCGTATGTATTAACTGAATATCTCAGTGTTAAGACTGGCCTTGGATTATTCAACATTAATAAAAGGAAGTAACATAATAAAAAGAAACGTTTGGAAAACTTTACAGGGTTGTACAAAAGAAACGTGAGATCTTTATTACTATTTTGAAGGCACTGAAAATTCTGGAACAAAACCAAAGACCAAGGCACAAAATCAAAATAAACAGATCCTACCAGGTGACATCTAACAACCCAAAAGTATTACGAAGAAACCTAAATTGTGTGCCATGTCACGGAGGCCTAGCCTGAGAAATCCTTGACAACGTAATCCCACAAAGATTTGGGGACGGTGGTCTCAAGATAGAAACTTGTCACGCCTACTGAAAGCCTTCAGCGGCAGGCTCAGTTCGTGGAAGCACGCTGTCCATCCATGCTCCTTTTTGATTAGGACACACAGGGCCAGCCAGGCTGCGCTCTGGGTGTCATGTTTAAGAGGCGCACATGCCAAGGGCAGTCGTCAGTACGGCAAATTTTGTCACGTGTGGAATGGCTTTAGTAGCTGGAGATTTTTTTAGCCGGGAAAGAAACCTGGGTCTTGGGCATGCTCCGCTATCTGAACACATATTATATAAAGGAAAAAGAACCCTTCAGAGAAGCAATGCCATACAAATGGGCGTGAGATGACCTGAGTTCTATCCACCCCGAAACATGCTTGTCTTCAAGAAAGAGCAACTACTGGGAGAGCTGCCTTGCCAGTGGGGCCCTCCCTTCCCATCCTGGAAGGGGGATCCATGTCGGGGATATTGATCAGGAGAGGAGACAGGCTTGTCAGCCTGAAGATCCCTTGTAACTACAATAACCCAGGATTCTAACGGGCTCAGCAGTTTCACATGTGTAGGTACCATTACAGCCTATATGCAATAAACTCTGTACTACATATATCCCACACTAATAATGTATATTTAGAATAGGATGTATGTATAACACAATATACATTCATAATAAAATATGTACGTATAATATCGTACAATAGAACACAATATATGCCTGGCCGTTTTTCTGTATCCCCTCCCCCCCAACACGTAGGGATAGGACAGGGTGCTTATTGGAAGGGCACATACAGGCTGAGGGAAATCTAATGACAGAGACATCGTGGGAGGTTATTTTCAAGTGGCTAGATCATGGTATGGGGTGGGGAAAGAGGGTACAAAATGCAACTTGTCAGACTCCGAACTTGGACCCACTGACGAAAAGTGACACCGTCCGCTTGGGCTCTTACGAGCAGAGCAGAGAGGCACCTGACCGCTTCGATCGCGCACCCATCACAGTATCCTGTCCGCATTTGTGTATCTGATACAGTAGCCAGCGGACACAGGCAGCTGAAGCTGGAAGTCGGCCTTAGTATATGCCAAATGTGCTTAAAGAGCTCTTGAAGGCTTTTGTTATGGAACAGAACACTATAGAAGGACAGTCCTTTCTTTAGATCTTATTTGTGCGTAAAAATCAATACGTCCTTTCTAGTCTTTATCTTAGGAGAGAATGTGTATCTAACTATTCTCTCGAGGTCTTCAGCTCCCAGTCTTGCCCTGTCAGCTACAGGTAACCACGACATAGCTCTGAAGCAGCCCCAAAGCAGAGGGCACACATTACTGCCATCTTTGACCCTCCTGAGTGCTAATTTAGAAAAATTGGCCAGCTCTCCACTGTGCCTTTAAAGCCTGTTTTCAAGGACTATTTTAGTCCTCTCATCCCACCATCCGGCAGAGTGTGAATAGCTGTTCCTGGGTCCCCACCACAAGGATAATGATGCTCTATCCCACCTCCTAACTTTTAAGTTCCCCTCCCCTCTGACCCTGGGACACAGCACCCTCTAAACACAGAGGTTTATCTCTATTCATCTCTATTTCATCTCTATTCATCTCTATTATTCCTCCTTTGCTCTAAAAAGGGGTTTAAAGTATTTGAAAATGTCACCAAATCCTTACTTGCAGGGACATACAAAGGGTGTTAAAATAGTTACTCTAGTCATTGTTCTCAATTGTTCCATGCTGGGAACAAAAAAAACAAAAAACAAAAAACAAATGTTGCCCCGCCTGGATGGGAAACAGTCACAGCAACACGTTTGGAGAGGAGAGGTGCTAGGGCCCGGGCCGAGCGAGGGGTGTCAAGGTGAACCAAGCCTGAAGGATCTTCCCCATCCACAGCTAATGCCGTCAGTTCCCACAGGACAGATCATTTCTTGCCAGGTTGGTACAAGATTAAAACAATGATTATGATGATGTAAGAGTTTCATCTTACACATCCCTGAGCTACAACTGTTTACTAACACTCATTTGGGGGAGAAAGCACATGCACTCTGTCACATTTCAGTCTCACCTTTAAACAAAGCATTTAAAACTGAGCCCATGTGAAGTGTGTATGCCTGACGACTCACAGACCTGTACCCGGGGGGGGGGGGGGGGGGGGGCTAAGACATCGTATGTTAATAAAAAATTAAAAAATTAAAAAAAAAAAACTGCTCCCAGAACTGCCCAGAAAGGGGGGGGGGGTGTGGGAGATCTACACTTACTTTGAAATGCAAATTAGTAATTTAAAACACAGAAGGGACAAAAACACAAATTGCTTAACAAATGCCTCTTACAGGAGAAAATATAGACATCTTGGGGATTAATTTTTCTGACATTGCCTAGTCTCCATTTTTCTACTGGCCACCCATCTCCTCTCAAAAAACACGGCTGCTCCATTTCACACAATGCAATGCATCTGTGAGAGGGGCTCCTCGGGGCTCTGAGCAAGGCCGTTGCTCAGCTAAAGCTTCCCAGAGTCTCAATGCTTCAGACAAAAGCAGCTGCTGTGTGAGAGCAGTGGTGGTCCGGGAATACAAAACAAATGCTTAGTTCCCGTCCTATACTTTAGAGATATTACTGAAGTCCCGAGAAAACACCCGAGTGGCAAAATCCAAAGTCAAAAATACCAGTCTTTGGAGAGGAATGAGCACAATGAGGAGGGAAAGGGAATGTGCAAAAGCTCTTTGCTTCTGCGGCTCTAACTTGGGTTCCATAGTTAGCTTTAGTCTGTTTCCAAACCCTGCACGGGATGACTGAGATCTGCCAGAAAGAAGAACATCTGGGACTATGCCATTAGTCTCATGGGTAGATATTTCTTTGCGGGAGACCAATCGCCCGGCAGAAGACTAGAACTGAGGTCCTGGCTCCAGTCATCAGACCCTGGATGAGGCGAGTCTTCCAGAGCTGGCTGGCTGCCAGGTCAGCAGCCTTACATTTCTCAGGGGCCACCCCTGCCTGAATGAGGGTGACAGCTGGAAGGGCAGGGGAAGGGAGCTCAAGTCATTGGGGGGAGGGGCTCTCTTTCCAAACGTGCACTCGGGCAGGAGTTTGCATGCAAACTAGGAAAGGCTATGGAGTCCCTCCTTAGGTTCGGAGGCAGTTTCCCCGAGGAAGGCAAAAAAAAAAAAAAAGAAAGAAAGAAAGAAAAAAGCCCCCGCTTCACAAGCAAATGCATCTCCTCTGGGGGAAAGAGAATCAAGTCGATGCCAGATCCATGTACACACAGGCTAGCATCGCTTTAAGGGACCTCGGTCTGCACGGAGGGAGACCTAGGGAAGGGTGGACGAGATCCAGGAGTGAAAGGCTCAGGAGGGCACGGGGCCGTGGCGGGCGCAGCCCTTACCTTGCTGACCACGTTTTGGACGAGGCCTGTGCGGATGCCGTAGTCCCACGCGTGGCAGTCGCAGTTGGAGGCGTTGTCCCCCTTGTCCGGAGGGGACGGCAGGGGTGGCGTGTCACCCCCGTCCCCGCCGCTGCTGTTGCTAAGGTTGCCCGCGGCTCCCCAGGAGGCAGTGGAGAAGGGGGTGGTCGGGGGGCTGGTCCAGTTGGCCAAGTCGCCGGCGTCCCACCGGCCCGTGGCGGTGACCCCCGCCAGCTCCGCGCCTTTGCCGGCCCCGCGGCACCAGAAGTTCGGCTGGTCAAGGAGGAAAGAGTCCGAGAACTGGCTGAAGCCGATGAACAGCGCCGGGATCCAGGTGAGCAGCACGAGGGTCTTCTGGTAGCCCCCGCCCAGGCCCCCGAGGAAGGGCAGCACCGACCCGTCGTAGTCCAGCAACAGGAGGCTCGGGGCCGCCGCCGACGAGCTGCAGCCGGGGTGCGGGCCGCCGCCGGCGGGATGCGGGGCGGGCAGCGGCTGGATCTCCCCGCCACCGCCGCCGGGGCCCGCGCGTCCCCCGAGGGGCGCCGAAGCCGCCGCGTCCCCGGGCGGCAGGGAGCCGTTCTCCTCGGCCGGGGGCGGCTGCCGCCCGGGCCCGCCGCCCGCTGCCTCGCGCCGCCGGTCTATCGCCATGGCCCGGGCCCACGGCGCCCGCAGAGGCGCATAGAAGCGCAGCGGAGGCTCCCGCGGGCGCCCCGGGCACAGCGCGCCGGGCCGGGCGCCCGCAGCGGCCGCGGCCGCAGCCGCGGAGGAGAGCCCCGCGGCTCGAGAGAGAGCGCTCGGCCGCTCCGGGTGCTTCAGTCCGCCCCCATGTCACCGGCCCGGACCCCGCGCCCCGGGCGCTGCGGCCCCGCTCGGGCGCCGGGCAGAGGGCGGGCAGAGGCCGGCCCGGGCCCTCAGCCGCCGCCGCTCATCGGCTCCTCGGCCCGGGCGCCGGCGGCCAAGCCCGCCGCTCTCCGCGGCTCCGCGCCGGCCGCAGGAGGAGCGGGCGCCGCGCCTAAGCCTGACGGCTCGGTGCCCTGCGGACAGCTGTGCGGGCGGTGCGGGCGGCGCGGACCGCGGTGCGGGCAGCGTCCGCTTGTCCCCGGGAGCCCGGGAGGTATTTATCCGGCCTCGGGCGCCTCCCGGAAGCTGGGAGCTCGGATCCCAGCCTGCCGAGCCGGCCGCGCTCTCCGGCTCCGCGAACCGGCCTCCCTCCTCCTCCTCCCCTGTCCCCCGGCCCGCCCCCTCTCCCCCCGCCGAGGTGGAGGTAAGCGCGGCACCTGCTGCGCCCGGCTCCTGTGCGCGAGCGCCCCCTCCAGCCGGGACGCGCCGCCGCCGCCGAGGGATCCACGGGAGGGGGCGGGGAAACGGGACACCCCGTGCCTGCCTGGCTGGAGGATCCCCTGCTTGTTCCCCCTCCCCGCCGGGCGAGGCGGAGGAGGAGCTGGAGTGCGGAGCAGCAGGCGCGGGTGGGCTGGGGGTCCCGGAGGAGTCGGCTTGCGCGCGGAGCGTGTGAACTGGGACGTCTTCGAGGCTTGGCTCCCGAGCCGCGAGGGATTTCCACCCACCGCCGTGCGCGGGGTCTCGGTGACCTCTGCTTGCTTCAGAGGTGCCCACTACCCGCTCTCCCCACCCCACTCCGGGTCCTGAGCCCAAAGTCGCCAGTGTTCGGGAGCAACCCCCTTGCACTTTTTTTCCGGGTTTCAGATAATGGTTGATTTTTGTGTCCGCGGAGCAGTGTCAAGAATGCGCATTCACCAATTTCGGGTCTCTGGTCGCCCGCAGCGTCAGGTCACCGGCGACAGATCGCTGCACCTGCTCCCAAATCGCCATGTCTTCCCCGCTCCAAAATGCATGCTGTGTAAGTACAATGCTAGAAGGATACACCGCCGGCACGAATTATACTGTATACACAGAAATGTGAATTGTAATGGTATTCCCCACCCCCTCCCCAAGATCTTGAATTCACCTTTCGAACGCCAAGTGCACAGGCGCACACATCTACATCCACACGCAGGAAGACAAACCTCTCCCACCTCTCCCGAGCTCCAGCTCGAACCTTAACCCCGCCAGCACTATATAAATAACACCAGCCCTGCGGCAAACGGCTGCATTAGCATATTTCCTCCTGCACCGGGGGCCTGGCAGAAATGAGGATAGCCTGGCACCTTTCACCCCGATGTCCCCACGTGTTGGAGACATTTCACATTCTGAGAAGTTTATTAATGGAAGTCTTAGAGCAATCCATTTCCAATATGATGGGGGGGGGGAATGTGAAAGACATGCTTTTGCTTTACAAAGGAACACAGTCTAAGCAGCGCATACTCAATGCATTCGTTTGCATTTCAATTATTTGCTTACATTTTTAACCTAGAATTCTCTTTTGTTGCGGGCATCATGTGCTTACTGCTAAAATACTGGTACATCCGCAAAAATTATTTCCGAAGTCTGTTAGTGAGCTGGGGCCTTGGGGATGGGAGGAGGTCATGGACTTTTCTGAGTAGCTGAGAAGGGGAGATTAGATAACCATGGGCCAAAGGGACCCACCGGGCGGCAGAAGATACCAAACCTCTGAGAAATGGGTCTCAAAACCTGCACGTGTTCAAAGAGCTTTTGAGGGGTGATAGGGCACATTGTATATTTATGATTTCTTTTCCAATTTCATGTTATTTATTATCTTGAATTTTTTTCTTTTCTCTCCTCTCTCCCTTAGAAGAGATAATAAATACAAAGTGTTCACCATGCCTGGAACAGAGAAAGTACTTAATAAATGTTAGTTGTGTCTTATTACCACAATTACTATTACATAAAATCTACATTTTATTTCTGAATTTAAATGTAACTTTACAGATATTTGTTTCCTCTCCAGTGGCTGATTTTTCCAGAAGAGTTCTGTTTTGTGTTGGGCTCTACCTCTGTACTCCAAAGTCACAAGGACCCATTTGTTTTCTTAGAACTCATCACAAAATATGCATTGCCAGCAACCTTGATGGCCATTCTAATCATAATATTAAATAATATTGAACTCTGCAAGGTTAGTTTCCAAATACATATTTGGAACTCCTGAGTCGTCATGGAACCCCTGAGAGGTGGGTCTCCCAGATGAAGCTCTAAAGGTGAAATTTCTATCAGATCAAAGAGTTGGCCCACAGCAGAGCCAAGTAACAGGCTCTTAACCCAGGTATCAATAATCCAGACTTTCTGACTGGACATTCCAGGGTGTCTCTATTCCAATATGCAGAATTTGGGGTCTTGGGGGTTTTTTTAATTTTTTTGAAAGATTTTATTTTTAAGTGATCTCTATACACAGTGTGGGGCTCAAACTCACAACCCTGGGATCAATAGTCCTACACTCCACCAACAGAGCCAGCCAGGCATCCCAGGAAGTGTTTTACAGAGGTATTTGTTAATATGCATTTTTAGGTGGGAGAAAACCTAACCCTCTGTTGAAGTTTCATTGCCAAGGTGCTATTAGTCCTTATCCTAGAAGGGTGATAAAAATCCTCAAATGGGGGCACCTGGGTGGCTCAGTCAGTTAAGCATCTGCCTTTGGCTGGGCTCAGGTCATGATCTCAGGGTCCTGGGGTGGAGCCCTACATAGGTCTCCCTGCTCAGCGGGGAGTCTGCTTCTCCCTCTCTCTCTGCCCTTCCCCCAGGCTCGTGTGCGTGCTCTCTCTTCCTCTCTCTCTCTCTCTCTAATATACATATATAAATAAAATCTTAAAAAAATTTTTTTCATATGGTACAGTCTCAGAATTAGGAGGCACACTAGAAAACGGTACCCTCTAAGAACCAAGCTAAAAGGAACCAACATAAAATGTTTGCAATTAGCCATCTGTAATCCTGACCCAGCCCTGACTTACCTTGTAATTAAGTTCCTGATTAGATTAGAGGTTTGACTAAATCCCTCTCTGATCAAGATGCTTCCCCACCAAATGTAGTCAAGATCAAAAAGTAACTAAGTAAAATTAAACTGGCCTTCAATTCATGAAGACATATCACAAGTCATCATAGAGGAACCCAGAACGCAAGCAGTGAGGGAGAGGAATTGACACTGATAACCTCCGGGGTGAGTTTTTAGGTTCCCCAGCTGGTATGGGACAGCCCGTCAGGAACCTGCTATCGCATTACTCTCCTTTACTGTTCTGGGTGGCGGCTATCACTAAGTGCCAGTCTTCTCATTTACTTCTTTATTTATTACCTCCTACGTCTGGACAGGTCCTTGGTATTTGCCCTCAGCTGCAATTCAGGTGCCTTAAAACAGCACTTGGCATATGCAAGGCACTCAAGACACTCAATTTTGCTGAATAAATGAGCATATCAAGTTATTATCACTTGATATTATCATCTAGGATCCTACGACTCTGTTTACTTTGGTTCTTAAGTCACCAAGCAACATTTTCCTCTTTGCTCGATCTCTCCTATACAGTGCTCAGATCAGCCAGCACGAGAATCAGTTTGAACAATTATATGTCTTGTTATAAGTTATTGTGGCCAGTGGATTAGCTCCCAGTATGAAGTTCTTGTGCGCAGTTGTCAGCTTGCAGACGATTGGCCTGGAAGACAAATGCAGGTTGCAGACCACACACAATGTTCCCAGAAAAATAATTGTCAATGTTGGAAAATCAGGAGTCTGAACATTTTTTTTTTAAACCATAAAAACAAAATAAGGAAGAAACCTCAGCCCTTTTGATGCCTGTTTTTTTCAGGGCTGTGCTTCCTTCAAATGTAGTAGATGGGCGGGTATTTCCCAGCTGCCCCTCAACCCTGCTTGGTACACACCCCTCATGCATGTCATTTGTCTGGCCCCCCAAAGCATCTGAGTTTGTGACCCTAATTTATATTATTATCCTGCACTCACTCAACTCCATTATCAAAAAGAAAACCACAGGCCCCAAATGGAGTCACTTATGCTAGGGCATATTGTCAAACTGGGGCTTAATATCTAACTTAATTGCACATACAACCACCTTCAGAATCTAGTCTTAACAGGTCAATTAAGAATTTTCTGGTCGGTATCAATAAAGTTATCTGTCACATAGACCCTCTTCATCCCCCAAGGAAGATGAGGTAATCCACACAGTGAGACCTTTTTGTCCCCAAAAGAAGGTAACCTCACTTGAAAGAAACTTTTTATTTGTTTAGAACTTCATTGTCCTGTCTTTAAAAACCTTTCCCTTTCTGTAGCCCTTTGGAGCTTGCATCTGTGAACATGAATCTATATGTTCATGTTTTTTTTATTTATACTTGAAATGAATTAATAAAGCTGATTTGATCTTTAAAATTTACTCTGTTGAACTTTTGTTACTTAACACTGTAAAGAAGCTGAGCCATTCTCTCCTGCTCTGAAAGCGTGTTAAATAATCTATCAGTTTGCAATTTCCTAAAAATTAAGAAAATAAAGAAATGAGAGATAACACCTAATCACGAATACATTTGAACAATTTTATTTCCTTGGAGATAACAGGAGGAAAAAAACGTAGCTTACTTCTAAAGTTGATAGAACTCTAATTTTAAGTCCTCCATAATTCTGTAAAAGTGAGTTCCAAGGAATTGGTGTCAGGGTTAATTAACTTAGAATGTATAATACTAGTCATAGCAAATAGATTCCACTTAGTTTTACTTGTACGTTCACTTTTTAAAAAAGTTTATTTACATAATTTCTATACCCAACATAGGGCTTGAACTTACAACCCTGAGGATCAAGCGTCACACGGTCTTCTGACTGAGCCAGCCAAGTGCCTCTGTATGTTCCTGTTTTTAATTTATACTTGAAATATAGATAAATGCCACATTTTAGAATATCATGTATCTTTCTTTTTTATTAGTACAGCTTGATTTCTCTCTTTCAAGTAACTGAAAGTAGGTTATCTTGATTTGGGTGGGGGCTAGGAAAGAGTGATTTAAAATTACTTCAAACTATAAATGTGTACACTTGAACATTACTTATATCATCCTTTGACTTTTGGAACGTTAACTCTGACTTTCTAACAAGAAATTTGACATTTACAAGACCTATCATAAGCGAAAATGAAAAAGCTACTTTTGTTCAGTGGCAGAAGTAATAAAAATGTCACATAATCTAGCCAAAGGAAAACTACAGGTAAGATCATAAGAAAAACTTACGCAGTGAGTACAGCTAAATTCATCCTTCCTGACCAAAAGGCCAAGTAAAAGAAATAAGAAAATGAAGTGCAAAAAGCTATTCAATTGTAAACATGATTGATAAGGGTGAATTACTTTTAAAAGCTTGGTCAAAATTTAATTTTGAACTCCTTTAATTGAATTAAAAAACAATTAGTAAAACAAATTGATCTAGAAGTTGATGTTGGCTTCTGTTTGCTAAAAATCACAGATGTCACATTTGCCTTATTGTGCTTAGGAATGTTGTCCCACACACAGGACAGAACGCCAGGAGGACTGACAGGTGAATATTATATGTTTCATTCCAGCATGGAAACAGCCTCTGTTGCTTAGGAGAATCATCCCCAAATTTGCAAATGAACCTCAAGTTCAAGTATGGATGTTGGGGCTTTCAGCAATGAATGGGCAATATGAAGATTGTTATTGTCAGGAAGGTTTGTAGGAACAACAGTCAAGTAACAAAGGTTTAGAGAAAGAGATTTTCACTTCCTAAGAAAGATAAAATAATGCTCTTTAAACATCTCTTTTCCCCTCTTTCCCTACTAATTCTAAATGGAGAGGAAGAAAAACTCACTACTGGATGGTCTAGGTGTTCTAGCTGAATCTAAATTTTTAAAGCTGATTTCTTTCAAAGACTAGAAGCTAGAAGAATATAAGAGTAAGGAATAATCCTAAATGAGGTAAATCATAGAACCAGAATATGCTTTCTGAGGCAAGATGTTTTGACAAAGATTTTTTTTTTAGATAATATTTTTGTCTCTAATAAGGTCAGTTTGAGTTTTTGGCTATTAGATAGTCCTGAAGGACCATTTGTATTGAAAACAATGAACAATATATACATATTTATTGTCAGTCTAAATTGTGGGCCACCAAATAGTGGTTCGAATAAAAATTTAGTGCTTCTATAGCGAAAAAATCCATAAACACATGAAGTCACTGAAGCATTTTTTGTTAACAATATTTTAAAAAATAAAACTACCTTTTTAAATTCGAGTAAAACACCTTTGCTATTTCAAAAGGTTATTTGACACCTCAGTAGCACTTAGCACACCTTGTATGAGTTCTTGGTTTCTAATACCATTCTCTAATAAAAGGAACCAAGGCTCCTTAGAGAAATGGTTGATTCTAGGACTGGGGCAGGAAATACACAAATGAACCCAGGCCAGCTTGTAGTGCCTCAAAGTAAGAAACTTCTGAGCCTCCCGCTGATTACATCACCACTGCCCCACCCTCCCAGTGACAGGGTTGTCTCACAGGAGCCAACTGAAAAGAGCTCCTAATTTGAACAACAAAATAAAGTAGTGTTATGTAATGACCCAAAGTCTAAAATAACTACTCATGAATCAATACTGATATAAAGAAAGGATTGAATAAGGAAAGAAATGGGAAGATGAGACAATCTCAAAGAATGCATGTAGATACACAGCCCTCGAGGAGGTTGAGTATGACTCTCAAATGCAGGCTGTACAGAGTGTTTCTTTCCAAAATGGAGCATATGGAAAGGGAGGTAGAAAAGACAGAGAGAGAGAAAAGCTGTAGTGGAGAAACCTGATAATCCTTACCTCAGCTAGGTGACCAAGATCAACATCAGTGGTGATAAGACACATCAACAGCATGTAGCTTCCGTAGGATGTGATGAGAATGAGTCTTTACCTCTGTGATCTTCCTCCCCAAAACCCATAACCCTAGTTTAACCATGAGGAGAACATCAGACAAATCCCAATCCCAGAACATTCTAGGGAATACTTGACCGGTAATAAAAATTGTCCAGGTGATCAAAAGCAAGGAAAGTTTGAGAATATCAGAGCCAAGAGGAGGTTAAGGAGACATGATGATCAAAGTGTAATGTGGCATTCTGAAAGGGATCCTGGAATTAAAAAAGGACATTAGATAAACACTAAGAAAATCTGAGTAAACCGTAAGCTTCAATTAATAAAAATATATCAATATTGTTCATTAGTTGTGACAAAGATGTGTGGCATATGGGAACTGTCTGTCTTATCTTTGCAACTTTTTCTAGAACTCTAAAACTATTCCAAAATAAACCCCCCAAAAAGTGATTTGACAATCTTTTCAAACATTAATATGCCACTTAATTTAAATCAGTAATTTTGCTCTATGTAGTTCCTATCTTTGTGATGATACTTTGAATCAAATAAAGATTTAATGGTTTGTAACCCAGAGTTGATGGGGGAGCAGAAGAAAATGTAAATAATTTAAAAATAAATGTTAATAAAAGCTTGTTATAGTAACTGATTTTCTAAAAATACCCTACAATGTTAAAAGATGCCACCAGCAAACTTGTCAGCTGGGGTCCAGTCTCCAGTCTGTCTAAAAGACCACCAAGCCCAGGTAGCCTCCAGCCCCATCTGAGAAAGCTGGCCACTATCACTTTGTTTCGATTCCCCTTTCATTTGAGTTAGGTCCCCATATTTTGTCATATTTTCATCATAGACGTAGAAATGCACTGAAACCAAGTTTCCCTTTAACTTCTCAGAGATGTTTTCCTCCTGTCTTGTTAGCCTCCTCAATGACTCTATTTCTTTAAAAATAACAGAACCTTCAGGGAAGCAGCAAAATACATGGGTATGGAATTATCGTCACACTTTTAGGTAATGTAATAGAGTGGCCTGTAGCCTCCAGGATAATAGTCTTTGACAGTCTTTTTGTCAGCCAAAAAATGCTAGGCATATAGATCTAAGGGCATTCAAGTAAAACTCTGTTTTCTAGTATATGTCCCTAAAGGGCAGGGCCCCTGATTTATATGTCTGGACAGCACCACAGGTTGTCACAGGGTCTGGCACTCCATATATATTTGGGGGAATGAATGAATGAATGAATGAATGAAGAATGGGACAGTACATAGGATTTTGTCAGGGAGAGAAGAGGAAACAGTGTATTCCAAGTTAAAGGGACAGCAGGAATAAAAATACAAAGGTAGTAGTGAAAATTGCATATTTGGACAATTTTATGGACCTCATGGCAGTTTTATGATAATATTATATATTAACATACTGTATAATAATAAAGTATTTATAGACTAAAATTTGATGATACTGTTTTAAATATAAACATCATGAGTCTTGAAGTTAAGAAAATCCTAGGGAGGGGTGCCTACGTGGCTCAGTGGGTTAAAGCCTCTGTCTTTGGCTCAGGTCATGATCTCAGGGTCCTGGGATTGAGCCCTGCATCTGGCTTTCTGCTTAGCGGGGAGTCTGCTTCCTCCTCTCTCTCTCTCTGCCTGCCTCTCTGCCTACTTGTGATCTCTGTCTGTCAAATAAATAAATAAAATCTTAAAAAAAAAAAAAGAAAGAAAATCCTAGGGAAAGGCACCTGGGTGCCTCAGTCAATCAAGCGGCTGCCTTCAGCTCAGGTCATGATCCTGGGGTCGTGGGATCGAGGCTCCCAGCCAGATCCTTGGTCAGCGGATAGCCTGCTTCTCCCTCTTCTTCTGCCTGCTCCCCACTACTCATGCTCTGTCTGTCTCTCTCCGCCTCTCTCAAATGGATAAATAAAATCTTTAAAAAAAAGAAGAAGAAGAAGAAGAAAATCCTAGGGAAATACCTCACTTAAAAAAAAAAAAACAACTTTATGGAGGCATATTTTACATAGACACATTTTATTTATTTTATTTTTTTATTTATTTTTAAAAGATTTTATTTATTTATTTGACACAGAGAGACACAGGGAGAGAGGGAACACAAGCAGGGGAGAGGAAGCATGGGAGAGGGAGAGGAAGAAGCAGGCTTCCTACCAAGCAGGGAGCCTGGTGTGGGGCTTGATCCCAGGACCCTGGGATCATGACCTGAGCTAAAGGCAGACACTTAATGGCTGAGCCACCCAGGCACCCCCATAGACACATTTTAAATGTACAGTTTCATGACGTATTCATCTGTGAGACCGTCACCCCAATCAAGATACAAAACATTTCACTCACCCAAGAAAGGTCTGTTGTGCCTCTTTGCAACCAATCCTCCCACCCCACACGTGACCTTGGCAACCACTGGTGTGCTTTCCCTCACTATAGATAAGTTTTTCCTGTTCTAGAACTGACAACAAATGGAACTGGACAGCATGTGCTGTCTTGTGTCTAGTGTCTCTTATTCGGCATGGCATGTATGTGGTTCACCCACGTGCGTTGCATGTCTTGGTATTTTATTCCTTTGTATCCATTGCTGAGTACTGTTCCTTGGGTGACTATGCTAGAACTTGTTATCCATTCTGCTAACGGACGTGTGGGCTGTTTCCAGTTTGGGGCTACTTTGAATAAAGCTTCTATGAACCTTTGTCTATGGTTCCTCGTGTGCACATATGTTTTAACTTCTCTTGGGTAAACATCTGGGAGTAGGACTGTACGATACAGTGGGCTCTACAGTAAGTCATGTCTCACTTTTTGAAAATGATCCCTTGGAAGTCACCAACCCACAAAAATTGTGCTTTAGGCCATGGTTAAACAACTCAGGGCTGGTGAGAGCATCATCTGAGCCAGCACGGAACAGCTTACATGTTTATGAAATCAGAAAAACGCTTGTACTCTTTGAGGACACAAGTAACAATGAAGAGATGCCACAGAATATGCTGGTTAGTGACTTTTACGTTAAAGTGAATTCTATAAACCTCAGTATCTGAAAACTGATTTATTTTAGGGTCCGGGGTCTCATCATACTTTCTTACATAGCAAAACATGTATAGGAAATTACCAATACTGTCAGGGCATTAATTTTTTTTTTCAGATCCAAACTATAAAAAACCCAAGGCAAACTGACTTATGCAAAAAAGGGGACTTTATTAGCTTACCTAAACCAGAAAGACCCAGGCTTGCGTGGCTTTAGACATGGCTAAATCCGGGTCTGTTTCCACCTCTTGGATTTGTTTTCTTCTCTGCGACCTTCGTTCTTAGGCTCTGTGTGGTGTTTCCCCTGCTCACCCTGGCAGCTCCAACAGGAAGAGAATGCCCGTTTTCTAAAACTCCAACAGTATCACAGCCGATCTCATTGACTCTGATTTATGGCGGGTTGGGTCAATTCTCTTTATGACGCTATCACCGTGGTCTCTGCCCTGTGATCGGCTCTGATTGGCCAGGCTTAGTCACGTGTCGTGGAGGTGGCCCTAGCCTCCTCGGAGCCATGATGATGGAAAGTGGAATAGTAGAGTTGCCCAGGCCCAGTTTCGGGAAGGAGAAACAACGGTGTCCATTTCCATTGTTCCCTGTTAGAAATTAGGGCAAATTCTAGATTTTTAAATATATAGAAATCACTGTGGGTCCCCAAGCCAAAACAGAAAGTAGGCGAGTTGTTAGTTACAAACTATGTCAGGAAAGCATCCTCCTTTTCAGGATAATTCAGCAAAAAAAATTAGTGGGAGCTGCTACCACAAAACCCCAAGGGCTCCAAATTAAACCCTATCTTTTGTCTAAAGTGAGTCTGAGAGCGCTATTAACATGGTCCATCACAGGCGAAAGGGATGCAGAACCTTCTGGGACCTTTCTGGCTAAGGTGACTGTGGGCGATGGTGTCAAGGCTTTGCTGAGACCCTCCAGGGCCCCTTTAACTCTTTTTGGAGGTCTGGGGGTTGGAGAGAGGGAGGCCAGCTTTAAGGGGCTTTTGCTTCCATCATTCCGCACCTCAGACTTTTTTTCCCAAAGCATTGTGCCTGGATTCCTGAAGCTGATTTGTCAAGGAAACGGGAAGTCCCTGGGGTTTAGCTCCCCCTTAACCTGTGACAGGTGACTGTGGTACAACAAAAACCCCAATTCCCTTGTTGGCTTCCTTGCCCATGAAACCCCATGGCAGGGCTGCCTCTAGACATCAAAGCCCAAATACACAAGGATAAAAGTCTCAAACCTAAGAAACACTTGGTGGGAAAAGAGTATCTGAAGTCAGCCCTCCTGACTATTTGTCCCAACCTTCCAACCTTCTGGTGGAGAGAACTTGAATGAGTCCTATTACTTCTGTGAGCCTTGCTTTGCTCAACTGTAAAATGGGAATAATGGTACCATCTGCCTCACCTACCTGTCACGCAGCCTTTCTATGAGGAGCGACTGAGATCATGAGGACAAAGGGGACTTGCACATATGAACAGTTAGTTACACAAGCATCCAGTATTCTTTAGGTGCTATCAGAAGCAATCATCTTGACGCCAACCACCCAAGATAGCTATACTGAGTTTATCTGATGCTTCATCCCCACAAACCCAAGGTCAGATTTCAATAGCAATCAAATAGAGAAAAGAGGTTGGAATCCCCAGCAGACATTTCATTCCATTAGCTCTGCTAAATAATTCTGCAGTAGAGTCAGACAGACACAGAGCTTGAGTTTGCTGCCTGTGGTCAGACTTCCTGGTAGTGAATGTTTGCTGGCCCAGACCTCTGTGGATTGTCCTGAAATCCCAGTTGCCTCTCTTTGGCCGGGGCAGGAGAGCTGGTCCTCCATCTTGTCTACCAGATATCTGCGAGATAAACATGGCGCAGATGCGGAACCGTCACACTGTGTCTCATCCCCCTGACCCAGACCACCCTAGGAGCCTTCCCAGTTCCCTGCCCCCGACTTTATCCACCCAGCAGATCTGATGCTAGGTCATGGCCTTACCTCGTCCTGCTTGCCTTATCTTGCTGCAAACATGTTGTTCTATGTCTTCGACAGAACCAGACATTAGACACATTCCTTGACAACTTGAGAACGATCACAGCTGCCGTATCTTGAGTCCTCCAATGCCTTTCTAGATATGTGTTGCCTCACTTAAAGTACCTGCATACCTATGAAAGAAGCACCTTTGGCACTATTTTGGAATGAAGAAGGCAAGTGTGAACGATATTAAGTAACTTGGCCAAGGTCACACAGTGTCAGAACCAGGATTCACATCTGAAACTTGGGCTTACCACAGAGCTCAGGATTCTAGGCCTCGCCAGTAACCCCCTCCAGCTCTGGTAGGAGAGAGCTCCACAAAGCAGAGAATTCTTACAGGCAGGTCTCTGCGATTTGATTGGGTGAATGTCCAGATCCAACAGGGCTCATCTCCAGCCAGAGGGCTGCTGCCCTTTCCTCTCCCCATCCTCCCAGCCTAAAGTCACACCTAGGGGGCTTCCTTGGCCCCCGTGAGTGTCCTTGCTTCTGGAACCAGCTTCCTCTCTGCTCTAACACCCGTAGCTTTGGGAAACCCCAAAGTGCTTCCCTATAGAAAAATGCCCACTTACAGATCTGCAGGCCATGACTGTTACCCATCACCCTCCCTGGGGACAACTCTGAGCCTTTTGAGCTCTCCAGGAATCATTCACCTCCTCAAGGGGATAATGTCAGCATTCACCTTTAGTCAGTGAACAAAACAGAACTCTAGACAATGAGGACTTCTTATAAATTTGCCTGATTCCCTTTTGTTTCAGGTCCAGAAATATTCTCCTGCTGAAAAGACTCTGCAGTACAAAATTCTGTGTCTCCCTCTCTTGTCTTCATTGTGTGAGATGCTCAGAAAATCCCACTGCTGCAAACAGAACTAACCAGAAGCACAGGTAAAGTACGTCAATCCTTCACTTTTCTTTCAAGGCCTTAGGGATTCACCATCTCAGGCTGGAGCCAGAGCTGGTTTGAGTTGTCAAGGGAGCCAAGCATACCTCTCGAGATCCTGAGGGAACCTTTCCGCGGGAAAGTTCCAAAAAAGGAGAATCTAAATTCCATTACTAGTGAATCTATTTTTATGTTTTTGCTCCCCCACCACCACCTAATTCATTTAAAAATGCCTTTGCATCAGATGAGACTTTCACATATAAAATAGATATTTTCAAACGAGCAGGACTGAGTGTGTATATACGAGTCTCTCTCTTCTTCAACAGAGGACAATAGTCTTATGAAAAAGATGCAGGTATCGTTCAAACCTTTCTTGGCCCTCTCTTCTGGAAATTGCATTTGGGGTCTATGGCACAACCTTTTGAATATTTTTTCTTGTGAACTTTTTTTTTACTTTCTTGACTTTAAGAAAAAGTAGCTAAAAGTCCATTGAAACCAAGTTTAGCGATTAAACTGAGAAATATCGTTTCAAGCTAAAAATGATCTGTGAGTATAAAATAAGGAGGAAGCATGTCTTTTGTGATCCTTAAGATGGCTCTGACCATAATGATTTTCTTCTGAAGCACACAGAAGCTTCTCGGGAGAGGACCCCGCACCCTGTGACAAGGCAATTCGAGATCAGGCTCTGGCTAGCTGCTAAAGAACTTTCTTTCTTCTCTGGCCCCACTTTAAAATACTACCCCTTTTTGATCTTCCCCGAGTGTTTCTCCTTCCTCATTTAATGAGAGTGACCAGTGTTTGACCCTCAAGAGAAATGGGTGAAGAATGGAAGTCCTTCCTTGCCCATGTGTCCTCCGCATAAAGGTATGTTTGATGTTTGCCTTTCCTCAGACGGCCTTGCTTTCTAACTGTAGTAAGATGAAAGGACAGAGTACAAAGTTCTGTTCCCGTGGGCTCGCTCTCTCTCTTCTCCTCATTTTATTGTTCTCCTTTCAAAGGAGTAAACATGGGATAGGTTCACATTCCCACCTAATTAAATCTCGGGGTGTGAAAGTTTGCCGAGGGTGAGTCGGCAGGTTTCAACAGCAATGCCCCTTTACACTGAGTCTGATAGGGATCTTGCGTCCCATCAGGGTAACATGCTGACCAGCTCCTTAGGCCATTTCGGGAAAAGAATTCTGGTGGTTCCTCTTCTTCTTCTAGCTACCACGGTTTCTGGACTCCATCAGATGGCCCTCATTTTCTCCTTCAACACTGATTCCTCACTCCCTTCTGGAAGTGTCTACACTGGAATTCGGCTTCACTGTTTGAAGGTCTCTGTTGCTAAGAGATGCTGTTTTGGTGTAAACCCAAGTGTGAACTCACACTAGTGATGGCCTTTATGTCGCTTTGCAAATAGCCACCTGTGCTCCTGCCCTGGGCAAGGAGGACATTCTTTTCATTTGTTTCAAGAGCTGCCTGAAGGTGGCCACCCATGGTGGCTGGTCAAAAGAGAAAAGGGGAAGAAGCAGCTTGTTCAGGGGTGGGACTGTTACTGATTTTCTAGTGCACCACAGCTGGTTTTCTTCCAAGACAACAACAAAATAACTTCTCCCTTTCTCAGGCGGGAAAAAGAGTGTTTGAATGATAACAAATAAGGAAGCTAAAGGGAACCTCTCGGCACCTACCTGAAGCCTCTTCTTCTGTGAGAGGAAACTGAGGCCCCAGAGAAATTGAATCCTTTGACCTAAATCAAAAGAGTTTATCAGAAGTCAGCCTGGGACTAGGGCTCAGGTCTTCTGATTCCCAGGAACACCTCCTTGATGCTGCCTCCGTGGAAATGGAATTTGTGTAGAATATCTTAAGGTCAATAACAAAACCGTTGACATGCTATCAATAGAGCATTTTCCCCTTTAGCAGAAATGATGACTTTATGCTCATGATTCTCCTACTTCATCTCTCTGTAAACAAATAGCCTCCATCTATTAAAATAGGCTCTCTCTGAGTTCATCCCAGAGATCTCAAACTCTCTGAAGACCCAACTGTGTATCCTTCCCATTTTGTGCGTAGTAGGGGCTCAGTGAATAGTGAGTGGAGGGAGGGAGAGCACAAGGCAAAACCAGCTAACCCATAAAGGACCGCATGGACTCCCCCATTCGTGCCAATGAATTTAGTTAACCGACCACAGGTGGAAGCAAATTCCACCACCATCGTTTACCTCCATTATTTTGATGAAGTTGGTTTCTTTTCCAAACATCAGTGCAATGCATAAAGTAAATCCAAATCCAAAATAAAATGTTACTCATTCAAAGTTCCACTTTAGCTCCAGATTTGTAATGATAGAAGTCCCAGAGAGAAAGGCCATCCTTCTGAAAAGTTTACCTTTGTTCATGAATTCTGCCCTGCTTGAAATGTCTGCCCTTTTAAAAAATTTCTGTCTTTTTCAATCAACCTCTGACCTCACTCTGATTCTAGGAAGAACTGACTTATGTCCCCAGGGAATCATTTCACAAATATCTGAGAGCTCCACACAAACAAGGCCACAAATCGCCCAGGCTCCCATGACTCAGCGTAAATTTCAAACCTCACAAGTTGGAGGATTCTGTGGGGGGCTTGTCAGAGGGACACAAGGCCTCAGTGGAGAAAGAAGCTCCTCTTTCTTTCTGGCAACATAATTAAACTGCTAGACTGACACAAAGTGAAAGAGCTTTGCAAAGCTGAAAACAGTGCAAATGCTCATTATTATATTAGTACTATTATTCTATTAACTCCTCATAGCTCCAAAGCCTGAATGTCAGGGAAAATGAGTACTTCTGGAAGGTGGTGTTTTTTTCCCCCAAAGGCCTTGGGGGGTCACTCACTGAGGGGGTGGGCATTGGACTTTTCTTTGAGACAAAGGAGCACAACCTGGGGGAGCTAAACCTCAGGATCTGGGCTTCTGATGTCACTGGAATCTTAGGCTGACAGCTCCTCCCATCCCTTGATACCTTTGGGCATTAAGTGTCTTTTTAGCTTAAACCATGTGGTAGTTAGATGATGCTTATAAGTGGAATAAAAGATTTCTACTGTTTTTCTGACTGCTACCAAGGACCTTTTGTGTATCTTTTTTTTTTTTTTTAAGATTTTATTCATTTATTTGACAGACAGAGACCACAAGTAGGTGGAGAGGCAGGTGGAGAGAGAGGGGGAAGCAGGCTCCCTGTGGAGCAGAGAGCCCGATGCGGCCCGATCCCAGGACCCTGGGAATCATGACCTGAGCAGAAGGCAGAGGCTTTAACCCACTGAGCCACCCAGGCGCCCCATGTATCTTTTTTTTAAAAGATTTTATTTATCTACTTGACAGACATCACAAGAGGCAGGCAGAGAAAGAGAGGGGCAAGCAGGCTCCCTGCCAAGCAGAGAGCCTGACGTGGGGCTTGATCCCAGGACCCTGGGACCATGACCCAAGCCGAAGGCAGAGCCTTTAACCCACTGAGCCACACAGGTGCCCCCCTTTTTGTGTATCTTAAGGGAAAATAAAGCCACTTGATAAAATATCGTTTGGATCAGGCAACTGAGGACAGGACTCACTTCTTGCTCAGGCCCATGTCCCTCCTTCGTGATTGCTTCCAACTCTAAGTGTTGATTCTAGTGCTGACTTCCTGTCTTCTAGACTTGTGGGTGGGAACTGTGGGATTAATTCAAGTTTAAAACACTTTATTAGGGGTGTCTGTGTGGCTCCGTCTGTTGAGTGTCAGACACTTGGTTTTTGCTCAGGTCATGATCTCAGGCTCTATGCTCAGCCGGGAGTCTGCTTAAGGTTCTCTCCCTCTGCCCCTCCCCCTCTTGTCCACTCATTATCTCTCTCTCAAATAAATTAATCTTTAAAAAACAAAACAAAGGGGCGCTTGGGTGGCCCAGTCCTTAAGCGTGTGCTTTCAGCTCGGGTCATGATCCTGGGGTCCTGGGATCGAGCCCCGAGTTAGGCCCCTGCTCAGTGGGGAGCCTACTTCTCCCTCTCCCGCTCTCAATGTTCCCTCTCTCGATGTATCTTTCTCTGTCAAATAAATAAATAAAAATCTTTAAAAAAAAGAAATAAAATAAAAAACAAAACAAAAACCACTTTATTAGCCAGTGATGGTAAAAGTTTTTAAGGTGTTCTTGATTTTCAGTGGGTTGTGGGATTGTTTCTGTAGCAAGAGAAATAAGGTTGCTGTCAAAGGCATCATATGGTGGGAATGTCCACAGACACATTTTTATTTACATGATGCTGCGGAAAACTCTAGAACAATGTTAAGTAAGGGTATCGTGCACCACCTTTTAGACTTCACCTGGAGTTGGTAGATACTGAAATTATAAGCTGAAATTGTGTACATTTATCTGCAGAGAAGGTCCACATTTTTCATCAGGCCTCAAATAGGGCCCGACTTCGGGAGAGATTAAGAATTCCTGAAGTAGAGACATTTTTTTACACCAATTTACTAAGGTGTGCCCCCACCGAAAAACCAACAGAAAACAGCAGCACTTTGCTACAAAATTTTAAGCATGCACAGTTCCTGAAACGCTGAAAATGTAAAAGTAAATTTAATTTCTTTTAAAGGATTGAGAACCAAGAAGGTAGTAAGTAAGACATGGATTTCATGTATTAAAGCTCTAGAACCAGATCCTTCCATTCCCTGGATAAACAGTTTGAGCATGGACGATGGCCTTACCAGCATCTAAAAATGTGGTTCTTGTTGATTCTTATAACATTCCTTGAGTTCATGTCCTGTGGCATATATTGTGATAAGGGTAACTGCCCAAAGGCTAGTGGGACTAACGAGGAATTCACAGTTCAACTAACATGATGATCATGCTTCCTGTTTTGAGAAAAGGAGGTGTACTGCATGCACAGACAACTCTTGACCTAGGCAGGGTTTCAAAGAAACCTTAGAATAGGCAATCACTGAGCTACATCCAGATGAGCGTTTTAGGAGTTGGCTAGTAATTGGGCAGTGGGCGGGAGGGAGGGGGGCAGCAGTTTCGTGGAGGCTGCTCGGACTTCCATTAGGAATTACCTGGGGCTTGTTCAAATGTAGACTCTGAGTCCTGAAGTCTGGGTTGGACCTGAGATCTGCATTTTCAAGAAGCTGCTAGTAATCGCTATTGGCCATCCCCACTTTGCATCTTGAGGGGGTGGAGAAGAGGTGAACCAGGCCATTTAGGGACCAGCAAGTAGCTCAGGGGGCTGCGACTCCAAGAAATCTCGGGGTGACTTTGCTCCAGATGCCTGGAAAACACAGAAGAGTACAGAGAATAATATAAGCATATACCATCCAGTCTATGCAAATGTGGACAAACCACAAAGTGGTTATGTTTTTTAGAGGTAATTTCATAACTCTTTTCCCAACTTCCTTCATCCTGCCCTTTATCCTGCCCTCAGCAGCCCCCTCTTCTGATCCTGGTCTCTCTTTTCCATGCATGCTTTAATGTTTTGTGTGTATATGTAAATAATCAATATTCAGTGGTGTTTGTATTTTAGGTAAATAACACTTCATATGGTTTTTATGCAACTTACATTTTTACTCAATTCTAGGAGATCTATTACATTTCTTTTGAACTGCTATCTTAGAGTTATTTCTATAAATTTATCACAATTCGTTCATTCATTACCCTATTGGTTGTTCTGAATGGATCATTTTTTTTTTTTTAAGATTTTATTTATTTATTTGACAGAGAGAGAGAGAGAGAAGCAGCAGACTCCCTGCTGAGCAGGGAGCCTGATGCAGGACTTGATCCCAGGACCCTGGGATGATGACCTGAGCCAAAGGCAGACTCTTGACCAACTGAGCCACCCAGCAATCCCCAACTGATCATTCTTAAAAACAATGTTTAGGGGCCCTTGGGTGGCTAAGTGGGTTAAGCCTCTGCCTTCGGCTTAGGTCATGATCTCAGGGTCCTGGGATCGAGCCCCACATGGGGCTCTCTGCTCAGCGGGGAGCCTGCTTCCTCCTCTCTCTCTGCCTGCCTCTCTGCCCACTTGTGACCGCTCTCTCTCTCTCTGTCAAATAAATTAATAAAATCTTTTTAAAAAAAAGCAAAAAAAATACAATGATTTAGAGAAGTTTTTATGTATACTGGATGCTAATCCTCTATCACTTACACACGTCTTCTCTCAGTCTGTGGCTCATTTTGTTGTCAGTATTGGTTTTAACTTCACTTATGGTGCCTTTTGTTAGATGGAATTGTCAATCTTCTATTGTTGTTGGTGCTTTTTAGATATTATTTAAGAAATCATAAAGTTGTGCTAACTTTTTGTTAGTTTTGCAAACGATAGGGATCAGTTGAGAAGAGTCAATACAGCATTTTGGGTAAACTTGGCTTGCAGTTTTCTTAACTGTTTTCTGAATTATTAGTACAATGATGTCTCTTTACAATAGTTACTATCCAGGTACGATCTTGTTTGATCTGCTCGAAAAGGTTGGTAAGTTCTTCTCCATAGAAATAAAGGCAAGTCATGGGGCACCTGGGTGGCTCAGTGGGTTAAAGCCTCTGCCTTCGGCTCAGGTCATGATCCCAGGGTTCTGGGATCGAGCCCCGCATCGGGCTCTCTGCTCGGCGGACAGCCTGCTTCCTCCTCTCTCTCTCTGCCTGCCTCTCTGCCTACTTGTGATCTCTGTCTGTCAAATAAATAAATAAAATCTTTAAAAAAAAAAGAAATAAAGGCAAGTCTTGATGCTGTCCATTTTATTTCTTAATCTTCTTTAGGTTTTTAAGTGTATCGCCCACTTCTGGGGGCTTTGGCTGGTACTCAGTGGTAGTTGGGAGAATCCCCTAACCCCCTCAGAACCTTCAGCTCCAGCCCTGCACACGATGAAGGCGCCTGCCCAAGGGGCCTCTTCTTATCGTGTTCTCCCTGGGTCCCACTCTTATTTCTCCTTGTCCTAACAGGTTGAGGGTTGGCAACAGCTTCTCTCTGCTGCCAGACTCTGGATGCCTCAGCACCCCTATGTCCTTTCAACAGTTCTCCATTTTTCTGACACCAACTGGAAGTCCCATAATTCAGCTCAATCTTGATATTGATCACCCAGAGTGAGCGCAGACCAAGGGACTCAGCCTCACAAGACTGCCCCCGCTTCAGATGGCAGCGGCAAATCCTAGGCCTCCAGGTGATCCATACTTCTGTCCAACTTGGCTACAAATTCCAGGGTTCCCACAATGCACCCTCAGGTTTGATAACTTACTAGAATGGCTCACAGAACTCTGGGAAGCACTATGCTTACAATTGAAGTTTTATTATAAAGTATATAACTCAAAGGGAGTTTGAAATGGCCAAACAGAAGAGATGTGGAGGGCAAGGTCTTTAAAAGTCATGAATGCAAGCACTTCCGTTCCCGTGGAGCTGAGGTGTACCACCCTCCAACACATCTGTATGTTCACCAACTAGGACGCTCCCCTGAGCTTTGTTGTTTGGAGGTTTTGTGGAGGTTTCATTACTTTGACATGATTGATTGACCATTGATGGCCAATGATGGTTGAACTTAACCTCCAGGCTCTCTCTTCTCCTAGGAGGTCAGAAAATGGGGCTGAAAGTTCTAGCTCTCTGGTCACATGGTGGTTTCTCTGTGGACCAACACCATCCTAAAGTTGTCTAGGGACCCACCAATTAGCAACTATGCTAATGCATCATTACTGTAAACTCAGGTATGGTCAAAAGGAGCTCATTATGAATAACAAAAGACACTCATATCATCAAATGCCAAGAATCTTAGATCTGTGCCAGGAAATGGGGACAAAGACCAAATAAATTTTTTTGTTATACTGCAACCCCCATTGTTTCCCATTAATCCTACCCACACCTTCCGAAGAATCATCTGGGTGGACTTTATTTCCCACCTATATACCTGCAACTTCCTGCAGACACAGTGGTCATCCATGTGCACGTACCATCACCACGACATTTGTAATGCTGCATCACAGTGTCCTGACTGCCTTCTTGTGCTCTGCTCTAAATTGTCTTGAAGCAGAAACATGTCCTAGTCATCCCTGTATTCCTGCCATTCTAGCCCAGCATCTGGCCTATCATGGTTGTCAATCATTCTTTTAATGGGTTAGTGAATTGTTCCATTTCTCATTCTGGGCATCCATTCATTCAGCATCTCACATGTGAGAGACTGTCCCAAGTGCTGGGTACGCAAATTCACTGCTAGCTAGGTCCTGATACTATAGTGGATTTGGACTTCATCTTGGAGTAGACAGAAGGACTGGGCAGCTTGGTCTACACTTCTACCACATCTTGGACATGCCTCGAAGGAGCATGGGTCTCTCTCACAGACACTGAGACAACCAGTGTCAGTGACAACTCCTTCATGGCTCTCTGGATGGGGACAGTCTTTGCTACTCTACCTTCATATCCCAAGGACCTCATTGGCCTCTCTTCTAATACTCAAGGAGCAATGGTTTACTTGATTCTGAAATAGTTTCTCCTCTTGGAGAGGACAGAAATTCTGCAGATTTTTCTCTCTGCCTGAATGGAAAGAGGGCAGAGGGTAGGATCTTCCTCCCCACCTGGTTCAAATCCTGCCTCTCCACTTGCTTGGGCAAAGTACGCAATTCACTTTGTAGTTGCCTCAGTTTCTGCATCTATAAAGTAGGGAAAATAAGAATCCTCACCTCCTAGAATTAATTTGAGGATTAAATGAACACTTAGAGCGTGTTGTCAATATCTAATAAGTGTCATTTGCAATTTGCATTTCTCCTTTATAATCATCTTTTCTGGGGGGAAATAAAATATATCCCCATGTGCACAAAGGAATGTGAATAGACACACCAACACCTACTAAATAAGAGGTAGGAGAATGACTTTTTAATGTACAAATTTTTAAATCCATGTTTTCACTTGTTCTGAGTTTTAACCATGTGTATCTATTTTAAAAACTCTTTTCTGTTATATCTGACAGATTTCAAAATCTTTCCTCTGGGTGTGAGTATCTGAAGCTGAAAACACACACACACACAGACACACACACACTTACACTCCTCCACCTTTATCCTGCCTGACTACTTATGTGTCATGATAAACATTTCCAGTGGCTTGTCTTCAACTTCTCTGCTTATCGGGGCTGAGCTAGAGAATGAGCCCTGGAATTAATGGCTGGGGCAGAACACATCCCATTGGCAATGTCCTATTTATGTGAACTTGTACTTCTATCAATGATGGCAATGAAAAACAAAATCAAAGCAGGGCCTGGATATAAAATGATTTGAATACATTATAGAACATTAATTCCATAGAGGCTTTCAAACCAGACTGATCAGGCATTTGGAAATCATTTATCTTAAGTGGGTCTCTGAAATGTACCAGGACTTAAAAATGACAGTGAATTATGTTTACTTCATGTTTTACATTAAAAAATAGGAAGCATCCCAATTCCTGTTCGGGATAAGGGCGTCGTTTTAAATCCCATAATTAGCTCTGCAAGCATCCAAAATAATATCCAATTTCAGGCTTTTGAATACCCACCTCTTTTTAAAAACCCAGCTAATGTATGCGTTTGCAGACACAAAGACCAGAATAAATCAGACGGTGCCACTGTGGTACCCTTAGGTGATGGGATAAGGGAGAAAGAAATGAGAAAAGGAAACCATGGCCAGCATCTCCAGCTCTGGGATCTTGACATCTTGACAGCCCCCCCTCCCCGTTTATCTGTTGAGTCATCTGTCCCAAGTTCAACCCTGATGATGTGGGAGACTGTGTACCAGGCTGTGGGAGCACAGATTAAGAGGGGCTGCTGGCCCTCAAGGAGTTTATTGTCTAATGAGAGAGACAAAATAGAGTTATGTTATTATAATACTACATAGGAAATCCTAAATGACAGAATGGCAAAAGTACTCTTAGAGCATACAGAAGTGAGATGCGTGTCAACATAGGTAGATCTGCTTGTAACTATTTATTGGCTTAATTATCTTAAGTGTTTGTCTTGTCTGAGATGGCAGTCTTCTGTTCTGTTTGCTTTGTAATGCAAGATATGATGCTCGAGGCATGAAACCTAGCACTACTTCTTCGCAGTGCCTTGTGCGTGTGTGCGGGAATTCACTCATCACTCACTTAGTATGAGGCTCTGTGCTCGTTTCTGGGAATACTGAGGATTCAAGGATGTTAGTTTGTGGTTTCATCATTAAACAGTGCTCAGTACCTTCTGATATCATGGTTCCATGTCCTTGGACAACAAATCGCCATACTGGGGAGTGTTAGTAGGGTTACTGAGAACCCAGGAAATGAAAAACACAAGAGCCCAGTGACTGACAGCCAAGCCTCCGGTACTCTGGGTAAGTGTGGCCCTTCCCCTTATGCCCCAGGCGGGCCCTGCCGCCCCATCAGGCTGAGCAGAGACTGAACACTTCGGAAACTCCTTTGCAACACAGTATTTGCTACCCTCGGTCTCTGTTCTAAAACAAAGTACTTCCCAAAACTACCCAAAAAAGAGGATGCTACCCTTCCTGCACTTAGCAGGCTAGAGGTCAGTATGAAGGGTGTCCCCCAGGGATGAGACTGGAGATGGGCTTTGGTTGTTTGTTAGACCACGTATGGGGGCCTGGAAGGCCATGACCAGGAATTCTTTAAGTGTGCGGGACACCGAAGTGCCTTCCACCAGCATGATTGGATTTAAACCTTTATACAAGTCTGGGGAAAGGTCCTGCCCCCACCCCCACAACAAAACTGAGACTTATTGTGGTTAAATGGCTTCTTGAGGAGGTAGGGCCAGGCTGAGAGCTGAAGTTGACCTGATCCAAGTCCAGGGCTCATTCCATGAGGCCCCCTAAACAGATAGATGCTGTTAAGGACTGAACTGTGAAACAAGTTTCCTACGCTGAAGCCCTAACCCCAGTGTGGTTGTATCTGGAGATGGGGCATTTAGGAAGGTAATTAAGGTTCAATGGGCTCATGAGGGTAGGACCCTAATCGGACAGAACTGGTGTAAGAGGAAGAAGAAGAAAATGTCTCATAAGAGGAAGAGACTGCAGATCTCTCTCTCTCTCTACAGGTGTGCAGAGAAAGGCCATATGAGGGTGTAGTAAGAAGGTGACTGTCTACAAGCCAGGAAGAGAGCTCTTGCCAGGAGCCAAATTTGCCAGCACCTTGATCTTGGACTTCCAGCCTCCAGAACTGTGAGAAAATAACATTTCTATTGCTTAAGCTACATGGTCTATGGCATTTTGTTTGGCAGCCAGAGCCGACTAATGCAGACTTTTGTACAACAAATGGGTGTGCTACTGTGATGAACCCCCCAAAATGTGGAAGTGGCCTTGGAACTGAGTGTTGGGGAGGGGCCAGAAGAGTTTCAAGGTGCATCCCAGCAAAGAAGCCTAGGTTGTCGTGGCTTGACTGTTGGTAGACACATGGATGTTAACGTGAACTTGGTGAGGTGTCAGGAAGAGAGGAGAAGAGAAGAGAAGAGCTGGAAAGAAGGCTTCTGTCATCTTAGAGGATATGTGTATCACCATGGGCACAATGTTGATAGAAATGCGGGCAGGGACGAGGAATGTGTCACTGGAAACTGGAGGAAAGACGATCCTTCCTCTAGGGGTAAAGAACTTGGCTGAGCTGTGTTCTCTTGTTCTGTGGAAGGTGAAACTCCCAAGCAGTAAAATTGGGTATTTCAGAGAGGAGATTCTAAGCAAAATGTTGAAGAAGTAATTTGGTTCTCTTACAGGAAAGCATGAGTGAAGGGAGAAATTGGAAGTAGGGGCTCAAACAGATACAATATTTGTACAACTGTGGTCCTAGCAGAGGCTATTCATAGTAACCCAGAGGTGGAAGCAACTCAAATGTCGATTAAGGGATGAGTGGACAAAGAAAATGTGGTCTATACATACAGTGGAATATCATTCAGCCCTATAAGGAAAGGACATTCTGCCATGTGCTCCAATGTAGGATAGATCTTGAAGACATCGTTCTAAGCAAACTACGCCAGACACAAACAGACTAATACTGGATAGCTCCCCTCATACGAGGTTTCCAAAGTAATCAAATTCATAGAGACAGAAAGTAGAAGGGAGGTTGCCAGGGGCTGAGGGGAGAGGGGATGGGGAGTTAGTGATTAACGGGTAGAGAGGTTCATATTGGGAAGATGATAATGTTCTGGCCATGCATGGGGAGGGGTGATAGTTATACAACACTGTGAATGTCCTTGATGCCCCTGAACCGTATGCTTGAACAATGGTTAAAATAGCAAATTTTATGTCATGTCTATTTTAACACAATTTTTCAAAAGAATAAAAAAAAAATTAGAAAATAACTCTTCAGCTCATTTTCACATCACGAGAATTTGCCCTAAAAGTCTGACCTAGCAGTCACAACTTCTTACCTCTCTTACCGAAAACCTCCGTTTTCTCCGTCCTTTGGACCAGATCCTGCCATTCTCACCTTGAAGTTGTCCTTTTGTTCCCATCCCCACCCCGCTACCCCAGGTCAGCCTGTCACCTCCTAATGGCTGCCCTGCTCCTCTCTGATCAGTGTCCCTGCGGCCTCTGCTTGCTCCTATTCTGCCTCCTCACCGGTCTCTCTGAATCACCCCACCCTTGCTTCATTCATCAAGGCTTTGCACGTCCATATCCACTGGGACCAGTCGACCAGTTGTTCCGGCACATACGCACATGCTGTCCCGGGGCAGGCCGACCTCCTGGAGGTGCCCTGAGACAGCTTTACTTTCCTGCCTCTGTGCTTTTGTGCCTATGTCATCCTCACACCCCATGATTCCCCCCTTCTGATGCTTGCCCCTCCAGTCCCAACCCCACCTCCTCCCCCTGCCGTGGTTCCCAGTCATCTCCCTATCCTCCAGCTGCTCTTACCTTCCGCACCCAGCTGCTTCCTCAGCATTACCCAGCCTCCCCAGGTAAGGGGAAAACTTTTTCTGGTTGGGACCCCCAGAAAAATGTTTTTCTGCTTTCTTTTGACCTAGCAGGGTCCTGAAGTCCTGACTGATATTCCATAGCTACTAGTTGATTGACATTGAATAGATGTCAACTTACGAGCTGACTTGAGCAAACGCCAGGTTACTAATCAGTTTCCAAAATATCAGCAGAGCTATTTTGAATTTATTTAGGATGCACAGTCCTGGCCCGAGGGTGCCTGCCTGTGGCAAAAGTGCGCTGGGTCCTCATTTGGAAAAAGACAGCTTTCAGGGTCACTTGAGGGCAAGGCTGGGAGCATCAGGGCAGAACTGCGTGGGAAGCAGTTGAAATGGAAGACAGAGGAGCTGTCAACAAGGACACTTCAGTCATCTTCTAAAGAAACACCACCGTATAGAAAGGCGGCTTGGATTCTGGACTCTCAGATCTCAGTGGTGGGCAGGAAACGAAGTGGCCAGGCTGTGGAAGCCTAGACTGTCTTCAGGGGAAAAGGGAAGGTCAAGCTCAAAGATGACTCACCATCCCTGCCTCTCAAAGCAGCCACCTCCCACCCTTTCCATTCTCTCTCCTGCTGAAGCTGCATCCATCTGCTAACTGAAATCATCTGAAAAGTTACAGGATAGAGCATGCCTCTGGAAAGGGAGAACTTGACTTTTGGGCCCTCAGTGACCTGAGGCTCATTCATCAAATACTTCCTGAGCTCCTCTGTGAGCCAGGGGCTGAAATAGAGCAGGGACCTTGCAGACACCTGCCCTCCTGTCCTGTTGCCATGTGCTAGACATTGTGCTGGGTACTGGAGACTCTCTGATCCAGATAACATGTCCTGACAAGAAGGGACTTATGGTCACAGGAAGAGACAGTCGTCAGTAGGCGGTTAACGACAGAGCGTGGGATGTGCATTCTAAATAATACAGTGTTCCGGACTCAGTGCTCAAATGTTGCACAGTTTTGTGTGCAACAAAGAGGCTCATGGGGGCACATTTTCTTTGTTTCAAATTCTTTATGATTTTTCGAAGTCACTCTCCTTGGAAATGCCATTTTTTATTTCCCCAGATCTCAGCTTCTTGCCTCCACTGCCGAACTAAGAGGCCTACATAGGCTAACATTTGATGATTTTCAAGCACCTGGTCTTAGAACTGTTCTACTGGGTCACGGTCCCTAGAGAACTGGTGGCAGAAGGCCCACTTCCATCCAGACATCCTCGTTCTGTTAAAGCACCAACAACGGAAAGAGTATTTCCTGTCCTTGGAGGATTACAGGTGTTCTATAGGTTGGGAGCTAGTTCTCGCCTTGAGCACAACTTAGTGCATTCTTAGAAAATGAGTAAATGTCTCTGTTCTAAATAAGGAAACTGACAAGATAGCCTATGTCTCAGCCCCCTACACTTCAGGCAAGGATGATCTCATGAAGCACTAAAATGACCTCATTCTATTATTGGAAGAACTTGTCTGTCCACAGATATTTTCTCACTGTTGAAATTAGTGGCTGAAATTCTCACAATTAGGGTCACTTACTGAACGAGTGCACCTGTTAAAATGTAAATATATGACCTGTGGAAAGGATGCCATGGAAAGCAATGGTAGAAATACCTGGGACTTTTTTTTTAAAAATCCCAAGCCCATCCCAGACAACTCTGGATCTCGGATCTCTGAGAGGTGGGACCACAAGGACTCTGTCCAAACTCCCAAGGTGGTTCAATGTGCTGTGAAGGTTGAGGACTGCTGCCCTGAGTTCACAGAACACAAGGAACTGTTGAGAATTGGCCAGTCTTACTCATGCATCAGCAAGTCCTCTTCAAAGGAGAATGTGATCCTAGGAGAGGTCCTATTCCCTCCACACTCATTGTGTGGTTCATAGACCATCACCATCAGCATCTGCATCATCTTGCCATTGGCTTTAAAAATACAGAATCCCAGGCACCTGGGTGGCTCAGTCCATTGAACATCTTTCTTCAGCTCAGGTTATGGTCCCAGGGTCCTGGGATCAAGCCCTGCATCGGGCTCTCTGCTTAGTGGGGAGTCTGCTTCTCCCTCTGCCTCCGCCTCTCCCCCTGCTCATGCTCTCTCTTTAATAAACAAATAAAATCTTTTAAAAAATAAATAAAAATAAATTTAAAAAATACAGAATCCTAGGGGCCACCCAAGATTGACTAAATCAGAATCAGTACTTAGTAAGGTCTCCAGATGACTCACAGCCATATTGCACTTTGAAAGGAACTGTACAAGATAATGTCTTTCAAAGATTTAGTTATTTAAGAGAGAGAGAGAGAGAGAACATGTGCATGTGAGCGGGGGTGGGGTGGGGGAGCAGAGAGAGAGGCAGAGGGAGAGAAGCAAACTCTCTGCTGAGTACAGACCCTGTCCTGGGGCTGGATCTCATGATCCTGAGATCATGACCTGAGCCGAAATCAGGAGTCAGACACTTGACTGACTGGCCCACCTAGGCTCTCCCAAAATGATGTTTTTGAAATGTCTGCTTGGGTATCCACTCAGTCACTGTTACAGGCTGAATTATATTTCCCCAAATTCCTATGTGCAAATCCCACTTCCAGTCCCTCAGAGTGTGACCTTATTTGGAGACAGGGCCTTTACAGAGGAAGTCAAATTAAATTGGATGACCTCCTGCATCATCGGGGCGGGGGGGGGGGGGTGCTAATCCAATATGGCTGATGTCCTTACGAAAAGGGGGAATTTAAATACATACAGAAAGAACATTGTATGAACATGGGGATGTCCTTCTACAAGCCCAGGAGAGAAGCCTGGAGTGGATTCGTCCCTCATAGCCCTTTGGAAGAACCAATTTTCCCAGTACCTTGATCTCCAATTTCTGATCTCCCCAAATGAAGAGACAAGACATTCCTGTGAAGCCAGTTAGTGGTACTTTGTTAGAAAGCAGCCCTACAAATAAAGGATTCACTCGTGCTGTATTCTGTCTAGTTTACATAAAAACTGCCCACGAAAGGACCAGAATCTATCCATCTGCCACTGTCATTCCTTGTCCCCCAAACACTCAGGTCAGGACCACTTCATGGACCACTAGCCAGCCTGGAGATTGGCTGTCTTGTGTCCAGAAGCCCAGTGCTAATTCCATTCCATCAGCTGTAGGTAGAGTAGTGGTGGGTCCCATGACCAGCTTTCTTAGAAGTCTGAAGGGTTTCCTAGAATGGTTGGACAGATGTCCCTTAATCAGCCTCGAGCACCCACCTTGGTCAGTGCATTGTATAAATTATTCTTGTCATCATCAGACTGTTCTGTAGACCTTTGCAGAGTGGTGGAGAGGAAGTCTTGGGTAACCCAATAGATAGCTTTGGGTATAGCTATCTATCGGGTACAGTTCATCTTTCTTAAGGTATCTGCTTATAGTCCAGTTTCTTCAGCCAGATATTGTAAGACTCGGCCCCTCGGTCCCAACCCCAGACCCAGTTTCAAGAGTTTAGCAAATGGGGGACGCCTGGGTGGCTCAGTTGGTTAAGCGCCTGCCTTAAGCTCAGGTCATGATCCCAGCGTCCTGGGATTGAGTCCCATATCGGGCTCCTTGCTCAGCAGGGAGCCTGCTTCTCCCTCTGCCTCTGCCTGCCTCTCTGCCTACTTGTGCTCTCTCTCTCTGTCTCTCTCTCTCTGACAAATAAATGAATAAAATCTTAAAAAAAAAAAAGAGTTTAGCAAATGGTACCGACACTACTGCAGGTTTTCTTGAGAGGTGGGAGTAAGTGTTACCCCCATGGAGTCAACCTTCCTTAATATGCCTTCCAAACCTGTCTCTCCCTTCGGAAATTGCCAAAGCTCTCTTCTTAATCTTTGATGGCTCTACTTTATCTTCCTCTTGACACCCTTCTTAAAATTTTGGCTTTTTAACGTATCTCACTGCATCACACAAAAGTCAACTGAACAGCATTGTCAAGGGGCTGAGGCCCAAGACCACAGGGGCACACTTGCACTTGGACAAGCAGGGTTCATTACTAGCTGCAGTGAGGACCTCACTGTGAGGAACCTGAGGATCTCAGTGTTTGAAAGGGCCTCTTACAGGATTGGGGATTTGGTTGCATGAGAAGGAAGCCAGGATTGGCTCTAGAGATTGGTTGGAGGTTGGATGATGTCAGAATGTGGGAGCAATTCTTTCGGCACCTCAATAAATCTTTATGGAGAGGGGAGACTAAAACAACCTAAAGCTGTAACTGGCAAAGTAGAAGTCACTCATTTCAGACCATATAGGGACCTTTGGGGGAGTATTTTTGTGGGTGGTACAGTGACCTTGTTTTGTGTGAGCTTAGATGAAATTATGAAGTGACCTTCCTTTGTCTCATCTTATTGTGGTTTCTTATTGTGACATCTGGGGTTGCTGCCCTGTGCCAACCAAGGCTTATGTTCATTAGAATAGCATGGCCAGGCCAGCTTCTGGGGGTCAGGGACTGCTCTTTTAAAGTTGTCCCTTCAATGGGGTGCCTGGGTGACTCAGTGGGTTAAAGCCTCTGCCTTTGGCTCAGGTCATGATCCCAGGGTCCTGGGATCGAATCCCAGGCTCCCTGCTCGGCGGGGAACCTGCTCCCCGCCCCCAGCCTGCCTCTCTGCCCACTTGTGATCTCTGTCAGTTAAATCAATCAATCAATCAATAAATAAAATCTTTAAAAAAAAATTGTCCCTGCAGTCAGCAGAAGTAACACCTGTGTGTTTTCAGCCAATCCCTTTTACCTGTTGTTTTTGCAAGTGTAGCTCTGGGCAGAGGGGAGAGGCCTGTTTATCTCACATGTCTCTTATATCAGGTGGGGGACATAATAGGGCCTTACTGAAACATTAGGACAGTGGGTATATGTATATGTGTGTATACATGGACACACCCATTGATTTAGTCAACATCCGTTTATCGAAGGCCTCCCAAGAACGAGGGACAATCATGGGCATCAGAGCTTCTGGGAGGAACAGTGCTGATCTCTAAGATGAGGTGTTTCTTAGGTTTGGGGTATTAGGTTGGGTATTAGTCTGCTGGGGCTGCTGTAAAAAATACCACGAACTGGGTGGCTTAAACAATAGAAATTCAGTTCTTCATGGTCGAGAGGCTGGAAGTCCAAGATCAAGGTGTCAGCGGGGTTGGTTACTTGTGGCCTCTCTTGGCTTGTAGATCCCACCTTCTTCCTTGGTCCTCACATAGTCTTCCGTGTGTCTGGGTCCCGATCCCCCTCTTTTTTTTTTTTAATTTTTTAAAATATTTTATTTATTCGACAGAGAGAAATCGCAACTAGGCAGAGAGGCAGGCAGAGAGAGAGGAGGAATCAGACTCTCCACGGAGCAGAGAGCCCGACGTGGGCCTCGATCCCAGGACCCTGGGATCATGACCTGAGCCGAAAGCAGAGGCTTTAACCCACTGAGCCACCCAGGTGCCCCCCCGATCCCCCTCTTTTTATGAGGACACCAGTCATGCTGGATTGGGGCCCGTGCTAATGACCTCATTTAAGTTCCTTACTTCCTTTTTGGGGTTAGGGTTTCACGTGTGAATTGTGTGTGCGAGATGCAATTGAGCCCATAAGAGGGGCCAGATAGGGGAAGGAAAGCGTGCTGTAAAGTGTCTCGGATGCGACGGTGGAAACATTTGGGGTGCTGGGGATGGTGGGGGGGAGGGGAGGAGGGAGGGTCACTGCACGGTGAGGGTGCGGGCTGCAGAAATCCCCTGGAGGGGTGGTGAGGGCCAGGCCTTCAAGGATGACTGATTCCCCGGGGAGGGTGGAGGAGAGGCAGGGGCTTGGAGTGGTGAGCTTCCTGACCACAGGTGGGGGAGCAGCTGTGCAGAAGGACTTACAGGAGGTGCAGCTGGTCACCCCATGTTCTCCTGTGGAGCTTTTGGGGCAGAGATGAGAGGTGTGGCCGCCCCCGGTTGAGTTGTGGAAGCTGGGATGTTTGCGTCAAATAGCCGCTGAGAACTAGCTTGGTAGCCACGTGTCAAGAGTTCCACTGTTTCGTTGGACCCTCTGGGGCATTCTGGTGTGTTCGTTTGGGCCTATTTTTACCGCTGCCCTCAGCATCTCTGTGAGGCCTCAGACCAGAGCTCGGACTGCAGCTTCGTCACCTCCCAACTGGGTAACTCTGTGCCCTTACTGCCTTCCTTGTCTCACTTTCCCCATCTGCAAAATGGGGCAATGCCGCCTGCCTCCTAGGGCTGCCCTGAGGGTTATGGGAGGCACCTGTGCAGCCTCCAACTCAGCTCCTTTTCCCTCCTTTTTCCTTCTGCCACAACCGAGGGGGAGACAGGAGACAGGCCCGGAAAAGAGACGGGAAGAGCAAGTTTGCACACGGTCAGCCACTCTAACCAGTATAGGACTC
Organism: Meles meles; assembly: GCF_922984935.1. Taxonomy (NCBI): domain Eukaryota; kingdom Metazoa; phylum Chordata; class Mammalia; order Carnivora; family Mustelidae; genus Meles; species Meles meles. The sequence goes on from NC_060070.1 coordinate 130,303,862, forward strand.
AGACATCTGCTACGTTGGAAAGTTAAAAAAGAAGGTGTGACTGGGTGCAGTTTACAACCCATGGACATTCAAAGCGCTACAGAAATCACTTTGTGTTTCTATTAACAAGAACCTTGAAACCGACTCTCTGACCATCCCATTTTGTGGCTTAGGAAACTGAGGCCCAGTTATGGGTTGACTAGTCTCACTAACAGCAAACAGCTGAGAGGAGAATGCGGGCTCACCTACAAGACCTTTGGCAGACCTACAAAGACTCTGGGCCCGGCCAGGGTCACCAAACCATGTGATCATCTAAATTAAAAAATATATAATATTAGCTAATGCTTGTACATGGTTATTACCATGTGTCGGGTTTGTTCTAAGTACTTTACCCATGTAAATGTATTCAGTTCTCTTGACAATGTTATGCAGTAGGATTGTAGCCCTATTTCCCACTTTATAGGTGAGAACCCTGAGGCACCAAAGAGTAACTGTCCGGGGCCACACAGTGAGGGGGGTGGAGAAAGGGTTTGGATCTGGGACAGTCTGACTTGCAGTGTCTGTGTTCTTAACCACTCTAGTTTACTGCTTTGTAACTGGTGGTTCTCAGTGATCTCTGGGCCAGCAGCAGCAGCATCACCGGGAGCTGGTTAGAAATGCCAGTGGCTGGGCTGTCCCTGACCTTGGGAGGTGGGGCTGAGCGAGCTGTGGTTTCACAGGCCTTGGATGTGATTCTGAAGCCTGCTCCAGTTTGTGAGCCGCTGCCTTTCCTCCCTGTCTTCCCTCAGAGAGCCTTTGCTGGAGACGGAGAGGGAGGCTCCAGAGATCCATTAGCGAGACTCTGGGAAGTTTCCTCCAGGACACGCTTGGATCATTGCTTTTGAATTTTAATGAGTGCAAGAAATGATCTGGGCTGGGAAGGTGCCATATTGGTATTTGGTCCATTCTTTCTACAGAAGTAAACTTGGGGCATATTTATATTTTTCCTTCTTTCTCCTTGCCTAAGTACCTACCACATAGTGGACCATTGGTAATCAATAAGCTTTTATGGTGCCCCTAAATTACTTGTTTTCCACACAAAGCTAACCTAAAAGCAATACATCACTGACGGAGAAAGCCTTTCGGGATGGAAATCATGTCTGTGAGAGAGAAAAAAGGACTCTGGTGTGACTCAAAACTGGACTGTCTTAATGTCCAGTTTCTTCACATTTCCTTCCTACCTTCCTTCCTTTCTTGCTCTCTCCCTACTTCTGTCCCTCCCTCCTTCCCTCCTTCCTTTCTTTCCTCCTTCCTTCCTCCGTCTTTTCCTTCCTCCTCCCTCCCTTCCTTCCTTTTCTTTTTTCTTTCTGTCCTGCTGCTGCTGCTTCTTCTTCTTTCTCTTTCTCTTCTTCTTCCTCTTCCTTCTCCTCACCTTCTTCTTCTCCTCCTCCTCCTGGTAAAAGTTACATTCCAATTCCATTATTGCTATTTAAAAAGTGACTTAGATAGAATACTTGGCACTAATTTGGGACCATTAACCTTAAGAGCAGAGATAAATGCTTGATTGAGAGGGGAAAAGAAACCAGGATTGAAAAGATGAAACAGTGTACTAGTTGGCTTAGACAGGATCTGACTTTTTTTTTTTTTCTTTTTGGAAAGAGGAGAAGAAATACTTTGAGAGTCATGCAGGAAAGAAAATCTGTCCTATGGAATGATCATTGCAGATTAGTGAGGTCTGGGGTCTCTTGGGAAAACACACCAAAAATGTGCAAACTTGAGAAACTTATTTGGGGGCTTTGGGGAGAGGCTGACTCACAAGGAAACTGAAGAAACTGTTTCTGGATCATGAGAGATGGATGCCCCAGCAGGAAGTGTTCAGATAGTCTACTGAGAGGCACAGGGGGAGATAAGGAATGGTGAGGGAAGCGGGATCAATCTGTAGGGTCTGATTCCACTGTGAGGGAGACCTGGACACGTGTGCAGTGTGGAGGCACAGGAAATTTACTTTCTTTCACCCTTTCTTTTATTCTGTCTGTCCTGAACACCTTCATCGCTCCTTCAAGATCATTTGATGTTAGCTGTCCCCTCTTGACAAAGAGAAAGCTGACCTGTAAAGTATTTAAGCAAATTCTGCTACTTTGTATTAGTTGCTGGGAATAGGGGTCCCATGGATTGGAAATCTTCATTTACTTGATTTAAAATGCTCTCATCAATCTAACCAGCTTGGAATGTAACATCTTTCCAACTGGGGGTCTCCCTGGCTCTCCTTCAATAAATATAGCATGTTTTAAAAAAAAGAAAAGAAATTGCTGTTTGAAATCAAATCGGTCTGTTTTTGGAGGAGTTTGGATTCTCTTAAAGGACGTGTTAGTAAACAAGAGTAAACATGGAATGTTGTGCATTAATGAAAAAGGCTCCCCTTTACTTCGGCCAAGGATCTTGATTTGGATTTGCCCAGAAGAGCTCAGAGCTGATCTGGGCATCAGGGCTGGGAGAGCTGAAGAGGCTGACAAAATAGAATAGGAAGAGGCAGGAATGATGTAAATGGGGATGAGGGGTGGGGAGAAAGGAGCTGAGCTGTCCTGGGGATCTGGTGCAGCTCCCAGGGCAGCCCGGGGAGGGTGCGGCTGGTCCGCACTGCCTGGCCTTGGAGGAGCTGAAAGAACATCTGGAATGGGAGCATTGACTTTATTCTGATGAAAACTTCCTCCCTCTCCTCACGTCTTCAGGAAATGCGTTGGGGACAGAGAGTCTGTGCGTGTGCTGTTTCTTTGGTGGGGATCCAGGAAGGGCCGGGTCCACGCGGGGCCCGGTGGGGGCTGCCTGCAGGGGTGGGATACACCACAGACTGAGTTCACCTGGGGAGTGCGTGGGCTCAGGGCCAGAGGGAACCAGGAGAAACCCCGGCAATGGCACTGAACTTGGATAAATTCTAGGTTAGGGATTCAGGCCCCTGTGATCTAGGTGTTAAGGGTGATGGTGATATCAGCTGTCCTGGGATACAAATGAATGAGAAATGTCACCACCAGCAGCAACGTGCCCCATATCCCAGGTCTATGAGCAACGTTGGCTGGTGACCCGTTTCCAGTGTGGGTCATGTCATTATAATGCTACACAGATGTGATCTGACATAGAAGGTCAATGCTCTTCTGTGGGTATAGGTGATTCAAACATGGGAAAATGTTGAACTCCAAGGAACCTCGTGGAGAAAGAACTCCCCTGCAAGTAAGTCCCTGAGCTCACTTGGCCTTGGTTTTCTTAATGGAAAAATGGGTCTAATACTAACATGTGAGCCTGCTGACCTCTAAGAATTATTAGAACAATATGTATTTGAAGAACCTGAATGCGTTTTTGAGCCAGGAGAGGAAGATTCTTACGTAACCTTGAAATGTTGCTTTTCCTATTTCTCTATTTTTCTGGGCCCATACCAGAACAACAAAATAAAAGCACCACCCGAAACAAAACCCCGGCAAACACAAACACAACAACAAAAACTAGGGACCAGCTCTTATGAGAAGAGCCAACCTCTCTCTGAGAAGAGAGGACAGGTGTTTTCCAGCAGTACTGTCTCTGCTCATCTCAGGCTTCTAGGGTTTGGACCGATCGGAAGAGCCTGGTGGGGAATGAGGGCTTCTGAGGAGGGGCTGGGAGAGGCTGTGTGTCACAGAGGGTGTGCTATCTGTCCACATCAGGTCAGGGGAAGGGCACTTTTGGAGTACCCGTGTGAACACAAATCCCAGTGTCTGAGGAAGCCCAGGGCAGAGCTGGCGGGAGCTGCCTGGAGGGCGGAGTGAAGAGACCTCGCCTCTGCAGCGGTAGGACCGGGGGAAGGAGGAGAATGGATGGTGGAGAGACTGGCCAGTGCCGTCTGTTCCCATGGGACCATGCCCACGCCCGAGAGACCTGCCACGGGAAGAGACAGAGCCGAAACAAAGTCTACCTCTGAGAGTGGCAGCCGAGAGGTTGCTGGCCATGGCCAAGCAGGGGACCATAGCCTGCACTTGGCGAGGGCGGGCATTGGGAGTGTCTTAGGAGGAGGGGTCTCTACAGGACCCACAAAACCACCTGTGGGAGAAAGAGCCCCCTGCAGAGGCCACCAATGTGACATTGGCACCTGTCCTGAGCCATTTTCCTGCATCTCCTCTCTTCTCTCTGCCCACTCTGGTGGTCAGAGGTGGCATGGAGAGTGGTGGTGAGGGGAGCTTTGAGGCAGAGAAATGGCTGAGCAGCTCTGTGGCTCCCTTGTCCACCGTGTGTCTCTGAGCCTGGCCCCGCTGAAGTTGGAAAGCAGCAAAAGACTAAAACTGACCTTAAAAGGCTTCATGTAGAGCCAAGGGAACTTTTGGTACCAGAAGACCATTTATTAAAATCACAAAGGTTAAGGTGTTCATCTGAGATAGACAGTATAGGCTTAAAAAAGAAATTTGACCTAAGGGTGATTTGGAAAGAAAAAGAAGAAGGAGGAGAAGAAGGAGGAGGAGGGGTAGGAGGGGGAGGAGGAGGAAGAAGCTGCTGCCCTTTCAGGGCACTTTTCCTAGGAGGCAACATGTAGGGGGGCAGGGAAGCACACAAGAGCACGTGGCCACGGCAGAGGGCCATGCTATATACTTCATTAGCCTAAAGCAAATTTGAGCTTGGTTCAAATAACCCATTGATAACTACTCCAGTGTTCCAGGAGTCCCATAAAACTTTATGTCCACAAGGGACCACAGCATGCTTTCTAGGCAAAAGTCTCTAAAAATTTTAAATCATGCTTATGCATTAGTTAAAAAGCCAATCAGGCATATCAAATATATTCACATAAGACTGTACAAATATTTAATCATAAAACATTATAACACACCAGGTTTAATTGCAGACAGGAGAAAACGTTAAGAGAAAGGATTTGATACAAGTAATTAGATGCTTAGAAAGACCTGGAAGAATAGGCTCTAAGATCCAAGAAATGGTTCCTAGGAAAAAGCTATAGGAAGGATCTGTCCAGCGGGCTTCTACCTCTGTCTCAGTCAAGCAGTTGTGGGATCAGGAAGATTCCTCCCGTGAATCTCTGGCTCCAGGTTAGACAGCTGGAACTTTTCCGAGGGCCTAAGCTACCAGCAGCAGAGAGCAACACTGAGTCCCCGGTATGGCACCATTCCTTGGGGGAGACGAGCCCCGTCTGGGGCAGAGTGATGGCGTTGGCATTCTTCCATCACAGAGTGGGTAGAGATCCGTCCTCACGGGAACAGACAGCGTATTCAGGATACAGTCGTGCCTTACTGAGCTGCACTCTCTCTGACAGGGCTGCCCCCGTGGACTCTGGAAAGGCTCATTCACTGTCGTGGTATTCCGCACTGCATTGCTTCTGATCAAGGAAATCACTTCCCAGCGAAGGAAATGCGGTAATGGTCTCCTGCCATGAAATTAACCATGCACTCCATCGCCTGGAAGCAGCTGGTTGGTCGAACTGGAAGGGCGAAGGGCTTCATGAAGACTCAGTTGGAATGCCAGTTGGGACGCAACACGCAAAAGAATGGGATTCTGTCTTAAGGGGTGTCTCTCCTTTGCTAAGATCCATGAATCTAGGAATCAAGCAATGGAAGTAGAGCTGCTCTTCCCTCCATTGTCACTAGTAACCCAGGCACAGAAAGTTTGCTTTGTCCCAGCATCTTTGTCCCAGCATCTCTGAGCTCTGCTGGTTTGGAGGTTGCAGTCCGAGGGCTAATGCTCCCACCATTGGACACAACGATGGTTTCGCTGAGTTGTATAATTGAGACTGCCACTGGGCTATTTTGGGCTTATTATGCCACTAACCACTGGGCAGAAGAAGAGGTCACTCTGCTGGCTGGAGTGATCAATCCCAATAACCGAGGGGAGATTGAGTTGCTGCTGCCCAACAGGGCAGTGAGGATGACATCTGGAACCCAGGGGATTCCTTGGGTGACTTTAAATATCTCCATGCCTCGTAGTGGAGGTTTATAGGAAACTACACACCTCTCCCTCATGTCCCCTACAAAAAAAGAAGAAAAGAACTCGTTAAGATTCAGACCACTTTGCCAATGAAGTTTCAGGTTGTCACGTAAATGACCTGTGGTGGTTCTGGCTGAGGGCAAGGGAAACACGGAATGGGAGGTGAAGAAGGAAGCCATAGGTACCACTTACAGCCTTGTGACCAGTGACATAAAGGAGGGCTGAAAGCAGTTCTGCCTCTTTTCTCTTTGCTTAGATGCATATATCTTTCTGTGTGTCTTCTTTTCTCTTCTCCTTGCATTATTACTTCATGTACAAATTCACTATCATTTAGCCTTTAGGTGACAATGATTCGGTGACACTATGACTGAATCAGAGGACAGTAATGAACACATCCAGGGATGGGTACCATGGCGACTCACCTCCTCACGCGGGGAAGCGGTGAGTACAAAAGTTCAAATGTGTGTCAAAGAACGCATCTAGAAGCCAAGTAGCTGGAGGGGTAGACTGTTATCAAGGATCAGTGTAGTACTTCGTATCACCAAATCTTCCCTTCTTTGAGCCGCTTGGTGATTCTGGAGCCGCATCTGTGTCCAGCAGTGCACGGCAGCCCACCGCACTTGCAGCTCAGCAAATCCCCTCTGGTACCCTGTTCACGAGGCTTTGCAGTGGAGGAAGTCCACTGAGACACTGCACATGAACAGCTTTCTGGGGGTACTGTAGGGAACAGGTTTCCAGCAAGTTCTGCTGGTGAGGCAACGCAGTGACATGTATGCTATTGACCTAGCCGTAGCCAAGACGTCCCTTGCAGGGTGCGGATCCCAGCCCGCGGTGGGGGCGTACTTGCTTCCTCAGGCTCTCTGGTTCAGCCCTAGAGCTATTGCTCCTTCTTCTATTTCTGTCTGTGCTTCCTGTACTTTTAAAGAGTTCTCTCTACATCTCACTAACCACTCCCTCATTACTCTCATCCCCCCATTATGGCTTAATAATTCTATTTTATGAAAGTTTGCCTGTTTCAAATAACTGTGGTTTCTCTCTCCTGATTGGACCCAGAGGGATAACACAGCAAGAGGAAGGGGCTTCTTTCCCTGGATCCATGGTCTTTTCCTCCTGGATCTACACCCTGGCTGCCCTTGGGAAGCTTCCCCCCAGCAGTACATGGCAAAGCACATTCCCTCCAGGTTGTTTTGCTGGTGGCCCAGGTGACTTCCCAGCTGGTCTTGCTGATGCCCTGTGGGCACTTCCCAGCAAGGCACATTCTAGCCATCTTTGCTGGGACCAGGGCAAGCTGTGTCCTGCTCCAGCCTGTGGCCCTTGGCAAGCTTTTTACCTTCCAGCAAGCCTCAGCCGATCCTTGCAACAATGTCTAGATCTCAGCCATGGTGAGAGGGGGGCAAGCCTGTCTAACCATGTTGCTTCCTTGGATGAGCTTCCTCTGCCAAAGAAGCAGTGACTGCCCCCTACATTGGCTGCTTCTGTGTTCTTTAGCATTTTTTCTACCCGTCTTAGGAGTGAGTCCCGTGTTACTTAATAATTCTACCTATTAAACTTTCTCTGTTCCCGTAAGTCCTGTGGCTTCTGTCTGAAGGATCCTGTGTGATACATTTACTATGAAATATTGTATCAGGCAGGGTTATGTTGCAGATAACCAAAAGTCCAAGAAGATTTAATCTGGAGAAGCAGGTGTTTATGAAGAGTGGGAAGAATATAGCCTAGACTGAACATGGCCAAGGCCCCCAAGACCACACTGCAGACGGAGCTTGACAGGGGAGCTGCTACCTTTGCCACTCAGGGCATTGTGGGGTCAGGAAGCACAAACATGGGATCATTGGCTCCAGCAGTAGAAAACCTGAGCAGCAAAGCAGAGAGCAGAAAGTTGCGTTCTGAACTTGTAGCTTCAGAACCACATTGCACCTGGGTGACCTGGCAAATCCACATCCCACCTACTCCCCAACTAACCTTTCAACTCCAGGTCTCCTGTGAGTGCAGCTGATTTGCAGATGCTTTGCCATAGAGTGTATTAATAGAAAATTGGAGGTAGGGTGAGGCCAACAGATCAGGAAATGATTGCGAGTGAAAGGATAGCTTATTTCTCACAGATCCCAAGAGAAGTGCATACCACGCAGGACCACATGGGAAGCATGGGGGTCACCCAGGAGGCAGAGGGAGAGAGGGGAAATGTGGATAACAGTCTTTCTCATCATTTCTTCAGGAAAGAGTAGAATAGGTGGCGTAAGAAGGCTTCAGATTGGCTAGTTTGGAAATTTTCTGCAAGCTCTGGGTCATGGGAGCTGTCCCTGGTTGTCCATCTGGCTGGGGTGAATAGGGCAGGGGGACAGTGATTGGAGTGTGACAGCCCACAGAGGAGGTGGGTGGTTGCAGTATGGGCTCCGATTGGTCGTTTTATATCTGGAAAGTGCCCCCTCCCCCACCAGGAAGACTCCTCCTGGTGTGTGTGGGGAAGGTGAGGGGGGCACTACAAGGGAAGCCAGAGGCCGAGACAAGTGGGCTCAAGCAGATCCCTGGGTTATCCATGCTGTGGTTGATCAGTCTGTGCAGGTAGGGCAGATGTACGAGAGCCAAGTTTACGGAAGTGAGAAACATGGCCGATACACGAAGCTCAAACACCCGAGGAGGCTTAGCCATGAGGGATCTGGGCAGGGTTTTGTAACTTTCCAGACTTTGCGGTCGGGAAGACAAACCAGAAGAAGGTTGGAACTGATGCTGAGCAAGCGAGTCTCCCAGCAAACACAGGCACATCGCACACTCCACAAATATGCACAGAAAGAGAAATGAAAAGTTGAGAGTAAAATTTTAGACACTCTGATGATTTCTCCCTCCACCACGTGGTTCTCTTGCAGACCTCGCTAAGGAGACAGTAAAACAATAATAAAAAAGCCACACGACAATGCGCTGAGGCAGGACAACCTCACATGCTGCAAAGGGCCTCCACAGGCTTTAAATCATTTGAATCCAAACACAACTTTGTGAAGTGGCCCAACCAGGTATTAGCCCCATGTCAGGAAACTGAGGCCCAGAGAGGGTAAGTCACTCACCCACCGTGACGTAGTAAGTAGTAGCAGACCTGAAGCTTGAGTTCTGATGATTTCTTGGCCATGCACCATGGAGTTTCATGAATGTTCTAGAAGAAAACTGTGATCTTGTATCTGGGTTGTAATAATTATGTATATCTTTGGTTTTCTTTTAGCTTAAGGCCAAAAGCTAAGTAAATGTTTAGGAAGAAAACTTCTTTTGAACTTTAGATAACACATTATCTAATGCCGCAGTGCCATAGAGTTTAATAGATTTAAATCCCGTAGCTGACATCAACCTTAATGGGAGGAACCTGAAGCTTTTCCCCTAAGGTCAGAAACAAGATAAGAATGTCCACTCTCACCACGTTTATTCAACACAGTACTGCAAGTCCTCGCTGCAGAAATCAGAAAACAAAAAGAAATAAAATGCATCCAAATTAGTAAGGAAGAAGGAAAACTTTCTCTATTTGCAGATGACATGAGACTTTATATAGAAAACCCTAAAGACTCCACCCCAAAACTCCTTGGACAGATACACAAATTCAGTAAAGTCTCAGGATACAAAAATCAATCTACAGAAATCCGTTGCATTTCTTTCTTTTTTTTTTTTTTGGCAGTACAATTGTTTATTTACACTGGCAACACCCTCCGTTGCATTTCTATACACCAATAATGAAGCAGCAGAAAGAGAAATTAAGAAAACAATCCATCAGAAAGGAAGAATAGCCAACCTTTGTATCAACATGAACGGGACTGGAAGAGATTATGCTGAGTGAAATAAGTCAAGCAGAGAGAGTCAATTATATGGTTTCACTTATTTGTGGCACGTAGGAAATAACATGGAGGACATGGGGAGATGGAGAGGAGAAGGGAGTTGGGGGAAATCAGAGGGGGAGGTGAACCATGAGAGACTATGGACTGTGAAAAACAACCTGAGGGTTTTGGAGGGGTGGGGCGTGGGAGGTTGGGTGATCCTGGTGGTGAGTATTATGGAGGGCACGTATTGCATGGAACACTGGGTGTGGTACATAAACAATGAATTCTGGTACACTGAAAAGAAACTTAAAAAATAAATAAAGAAAACAGTCCATTTATAATTCTAGTCCAAATAATATCTATGATATCACCAAAGAGGTGAAAGAGCTTTACCCTGAAAATCATAAAACACTGGTGAAAGAAATTGAAGACAACACAAAGAAATGGAAATACATTCTGTGCTTATGGGTTGGAAAACAAATATTGTTAAAATATCTATACTATGCAAAGCCATCTACATATTTAATGCAATCCCTATCAAATACCAAAAGCATTTTTCACAGAACCAGAACAAACAATCTTAAAATTTGTATGGAACTGCAAAAGACCTTAAATAGTCAAAGTCATCTGGAAAGAGAAAAGAAGAGCTGGAGGCATCACATTTCCAGACTTTAGGCTGTATTACAAAGGTGTAGTAATTAAAACAGGCACAGACTGGCACAAAAATGGGCACATAGATCAATAGAATAGACAGAAAACCCAGATATAAACCCACAATTATATAGTTAATTAATCTTTGACAAAGAAGGCAAGAATATGTAGTGGGAAAAAGTCTCATTAACAAATGGTACTGGGAAAACTGGACAGCTACATGCAAAATAATGAAACTGGACCACTTTCTTACACCATACACAAAAATAAATTTAAAATGGATTGAAGACTGAAATGTGAGATGTGAAACCATAAAATTCTAGAAGAGAACAGAGGCAGTAACCTCTTTGACATTGGCCATAGCAACTTCTTCCTAGATAATGTCTGCTGAGGCAAGGGAAACAAAAGCAAATATGAATTTTTTTGACTTCATCAAAATAAAAAGCTTCTGTACAGCAAAGGAAACAACCAACAAAACTAAAAGGCAGTCTACTGAATGGGAGAAAATATTTGCAAATGACATATCGGATAAAGGGTTAGTATCCAAAATACATAAAGAACCTATACAACTCAACACACAAAACCCAAATAATCCAACTAAAAATAGGCAGAAGACATGAATAAGCATTTTTCCAAAGAAGACATAGAGATGGCTAATAGACACATGAAGAGGTGCTCATCATCACTGATTATCAGGGAAATGCAAATCAAAACTGTAATGAGATTTCACCTCACACCTGTCAGAATGGCTAAAATCACCAATGCAAGAAACAACAGGTGTTGGTTAGGATGTGGAGAGAAAGGAACCCTCTTTCATGGTTGCTGGAAATGCAAACTGGTATAGCCACTATGGAAAACAGTATGGAGGTTTCTCAAAAAGTCAAAAATAAAACTGTGTTATGATCCAGCAATTGAAATACCGGGTATTTCCCCCAAAGAATGCATAAACACGAACTCAAAGGGGGTACATGCACCCCTATGTTTACTGCAGCATTATTTACAATAGTCAAGATCTGGAAGCAACACACGTGTCCATCCACAGATGAATGGATAAAGAAGATGTGATACACACACACACACACACACACACACACACACACACAGCCATAAAAAAATGAAACCTTGCCATTTGCAAGGACGTGGATAGAGCTAGAGGGCATTATGCTAAGTGAAACATGTCAGAACAGAGAAAGACAAATACCATATGACTTCGCTCGTATGTGGAATTTAAAAAGCAAAACAAAGAAGCAAAGGAGAAAAAAGAGAGAGAGAGAGACAAAGCAAGAAAGAGACTCCTAATTATAGAGAACAATCTGATGGACTCCAGAGGGGAGGAGGAGGGGGATGGGTGAAATAGGTGATGGGGATTAAAGAGAACACCTGTTGTGGTGAGCACCGGGTGAAGTATGGAAATGTCGAATCACTGTATTGTACACCTGAAACTAATATGGCACTTGATGTTAACTGGAATTAAAATAAAACATTGGAAAGATGTTTAATAGACTTGAAAGAGTGTGTGAAGATCACTCCTGAATTCTCACTTTACCTTTCCAATATTGAAAGGTACATCTAGAGAGGGGGGCCGTTTCTGATGTCTGTGAGGAAGCGAGCACAGTTAACAACGTACACCACCACGTACCAATTTAGAGCTGTAAAAGCCCAGAGTGCACAGTTCTGACGTTTAAGTCATATGAGCACATTCTGAAATAGAAAACGTGGAACCCTTTGAGTTTTTGCTGGGTAACCTGTTTCTAAATAAATCACATGTTTTGAAAAAAAAAAAATACTCCTTTGAGATTAAGAAAGAACCAGTGGAAAGATACCCCGAGGGAACTCTGTGACTCAAGATTGCAGACAAATAAATTACACCTCTGGTTCAGACTAATTCTGTGTGTGCGCGTCTAAAAAAATAGGCAAACAAATGTGAAGAGTGACTTAGACTTTAATTGGTTTAATGCATTAATCACTGCATTGCAAAACCAGCAGGCTAAGATAGCAAATTTAATTGTGGAAAGCGAATCCAACTGAAGATTCCATTTATCAGGGAACTATTTACCTCCATTTTCTCCAGATTTCCATTATGGCAATGAGTAGTCCTTCTTCATTTGACACCTTTGTGTCATTAGAGAAACTAAGATGCTTACTTGACTATTATAGCACCTAATTGGAAAAGAAATATGTAGATTAAGTGGGAATCAGCTAGAAGGATCACAGATCATCCGGTGGGGAAAAGCCACAGGGATCCATTTGGCTGTTGGTTTATTGTTCATGTTTACACAAGGGAGTGCCAGGTCAGTACTCTCAAGAGAAATGTTCTTTTAAAGGAAAGACAGCCAACAGGGCACTCTTTTTCCACCTCTGTGGTTATTGGAGGAGTGGTTAGTGCCAATAAAATATCACCTTAGAACCAAATGGGCAGGAGAATGCCATACTTTTTAGCCCATTAGAAAGGTATTCCATAGAACACTAATCTTTGCAGTATTCTACGGAGAAAACATGGAACCTTAAAATACTTTTCTTTAGCCTCAGGGAGTCTAGATTTTCATTTGAGTCTACCTGGGAGATTGAGAGTCACCATCTCCCTACAGGTGCAAAAGAACAGAAAACAGGAAGCAAAATAACTTCAAGTGATACCAGCTGGTGTCCTCTCCTTCCTTCCTCCCTGACCACTTCTGTGCTTCTCCAGGGGAGCACTCCAGAATTGTAATTAAGAACATGAGCTTTTAATTAATCAATGGATGAATAGATAAAGAAAATATAAATATACATATTCACACAACAGAATATTATTCAGTCATAAAAAAGAAGGAGATCCTTCATTTGCAGCAACATGGATAGACCTAGAGGGCATTGTGCTAAGAAATAAGCAAGACAGAAAAAGACAAATCTTGTATGATCTCACTTATGTGTGGAATCCAAAAAAAGGAAAAGAAAAAATTAAGACACTGAGCTCATAGCTACAGAGAATAGACTGGTGGTTGCAGGGGGTGAGGGGTGGGGGAAATGGGCAAAGGTGGTCAAAAGGTACACAGTTCTAGTTATAAAGTAAGTCAGTCCCGAGGATATAATGTCCAGCATTGTGACAGTACATATGCAGGTAATAATACAGTACTGTATATTTGAAAGTTTGTAAGAAAGTAGATCTTAAAAGGTCTCAGCACAAGAGGAAAACTGTAACAGTATGGTGATGAACTTTAACTCGATCTCACTGTGGTGATCATTTTAAAATGTATACATGCACCAAATCATGATGGCATCCACCTGAAACTAATATAATGTTATAGGTCAATTACACCTCGATTAAAAAAAAAGGAAAAGAATAGGAGTTTGGTTGTAGGTAAGGATGAGGAAAGGAGTAATTGTGTTACATCAGGCAAACAAAGGTTTTTGGTGTTTTTGCCATGTAAACTTTTCCACAACTTGAGGAAAATGTGCCAAATTCACAAATGTCTCCTGTCAGTTGGTCTCTGTGGAAATGCAGAAGAGAGGCTGAGTTCTGCATCCATCCAACGTGGTACTGAAGAGGTTGGAGTACATGAGGACTGCAAGACAAATTGTCCATTGGTGGCTGTGGCATGGATCTGAAAGTGACCCATGAAAACTGATGTCAGGAGATTTCAAGATGTTCCAATGATGACACGGACATCTACAGGACATACAGAGGCAGTCCAAATGGTGTCTGTCTACCTCCATTTTGTTTTAAACACTACAGATTAGACTAGGAATAAAAGCATCATCTACTCCCCAAGATTCATAGTCTTCCAAAATTGCGGTTTATTTATAATTTATAAATTATATTTAGAACAAAATTATAATTTATGTAATTATATATCTTTGTAAACCCCATTCGTGAAAACACATAAACATACAAAAAGCATGATTATATATGTTTTGCGTAGATTCACTTGGCTTTCTTCAACGATTAGCTTTTTCTTATATATACCACAATGCCAGAAAAAAAATACATCCAGTGAATGTCTTTGAGTTTCAGAAACACCTTAATTTACTATAATTTCTCCACAAAACCTTTCTTATTTATTTACATCAACAAATGTTATTTTCAGGATATTAAATATTTCCAAATGGATAGGAAATTAACACAGAAAGCAGAAGAATTATGAAATTTTGGCATTTTCTTAACAGTTTCAGATGGAGGCTTAATGTCCATGAATAAATAAATAAATAAAAACAAAGAATGTTCTCTTTGTGGTCAGCAAGATACTAAATCATGTTGAAATGTGAGTCAGCACTGGGATTTAGGGAATGTTACTTAAATGTTCTGAGTCTTGATTTTCTCATCAGTAAAGTGGGGATAAGAACACCCACTTACCTGAGAAGGTAAGGATCCATAAACCAGGTAAGGAAGGCAAGATAGAATTTGGTGATACTGAGTTTGGTAAACAGTTATTGCCTTTGCCCTCTCTTCTAGAAAAGTGTACTGCCTCAAGAGAGGGAACACAGGTATGAAGCATTTACATCTTATTTTTCTTTATTTGTTTCTTCATTCATTTAGAAATTTTATTTATTTGAGAGGGAGAGAAAGAAAGGGAGAGTGGGGGGAGGAACAGAGGGAGATGGACAAGCAGACTCTGAGCTGAGTGTGGAGCTTGATGTGGGGCTTTATCTCACAACACTGAGATCATGACCTGAGCTGAAATCAAGAGTCAGACACTTGGGCGCCTGGGTGGCTCAGTGGGTTAAAGCCTCTGCCTTCAGCTCAGGTCATGATCTCAGGGTCCTGGGATCGAGCCCTGCATCAGGCTCTCTGCTCAGCAGGGAGCCTGCTTCCCTTCCTCTTTCTCTGCCTGCCTCTCTGCCTGCTTGTGATCTCTGTCTGTCAAATGAATCAATAAAACCTTTAAAAAAAAAAAAAGAGTCAGACACTTAATAGACTGAGCCATCCAGGCACCCCCCAAAGTGTTCACATTTCAGCTTTTGAGCTCCAAAATAGGCTCCTCCTTTCCTGTTTTTGAAGTTCAATTAAGGTGGAACAAATAAAGTGTGCAAATCTTAAGCATACAGCTCAACTACAAAATGCATAACATTCTAGATAAAAATGTCCATGAAATGGCCAACACAATGAATGAAAAACCACACTAACTAAGGCCCATTGCAGAGATACTAAGACACCAGTAGGAAGAGAAGATCCTAAAAGCTTCCGGGGAAGAAAGAGAAGGTCCCATACAAAGGCAAGAGAATCCTTTTATGGGGGCTTCTCAAAACCATAATAGAAGCCAGAGGACCAGGGAGAAATGATTCTCGACTTACTGATTCATCAATCCAGAGGAAGGGTAGATTAAAGACATTTGTCAGGTATGCATGGTCTAAAAATACTGAACTCTCATGCACAATTTCATGGGAGTTGTTAGCGGAAGTGCTACCAAAACTGGGTGCACCAAGGGGGAAACGGTGGACTCAAGACAAGAGAATCTGAAACTGGACTGGTGGTGCGCCTGGTCCAGCCTGAGGCTGGAAGACTAGGGGTTTAGGAGAGATGTAGCCTAGAAAAGAACTGGAATGGTTAAGTTAAATGTCTGATAAGTTTGGTCCTGTTGGTAAGCAATAACATCCAGAAGGCTTCCATAATTTGTTGAGGATTTTAGGAAGAATGAAACAAAACAAACAAACAACAAAAATGATTGGCTCTTAAAATGATAGCTATTATTAGATCCAGGGGAATAAATTTAAAAAGTTGTATATAGAATGAATTAAATCACAGTTCCCAGTCATAATTTTATAAACACAGACTATTGATTTGGCCAATATGGAGAAGGTGGAGGAGATGGAACTAGAGTTGGAGCACCAAGGTGATCCAATACACAGTGTTCATGACAGGAAATCAGCAGATAATGTCTAAAATCAATAAACTGAAAAATAATCATCTAATGATATTATTTAGAATCAGGGCTATGAATGCTAGAATAGCAAAGAGCTCAAGGCACCATTTTCATCACAAGACTTATTCTCTTTGATTTTAATTATGCACATGTATCAGTTTGATAATTTTTTAAAAAAGTCATGGCCAAGAGAAAGGAAAGACAGAGATGGTAGTCTTGGGAGAAAGGTTTCTGATTTGCAAGAACACGCTCTTGGGCATTTATAAAAATTGTGCTCCAAAGCCTAGAGTGAATGCCCGACACGGGGCACTGCAAAGAGAGCCGATGACTGCCAGGCTCTCCTGCCCCTCAGAATTAGATCGATGTTCAAGACAAGGCATTGGAGTGGGGACAGTCTAAGTAGGCACCAGCATGAGTGGACTCTCTGCCTCCTCCCCTCTTTCCATTTTGTGGCCTGTGGGTGAACCCTCTTTCTCTCTGGACTTGGATTTGCAGCAAGAGTGGATTGGACTGTTGGTCTCCTAAGGTCGCTTCCGTTTTTAACATCCTGGTCATTTGTGACTCCAGAGATGTAAAAGGAGGAGAAAGTAGAAGACAAAATGGAGATGAATAAAGAGAAAGGGGAGAAATGACACAAAGAGAGAAGACTGAGGGGGAGGAATATGGAAAGAGAGAGGAAAACCCAACACTGCATTCGTTGAGAGTAAAGCATGTGCCTTGATGTTTTGTATCCTTAATGGAGGCTAATTAAATGATGGAAGCACAGCCCAGGGAAGAGCCTTCAGCAATGCCTCTCGAAATAGAAGGCTCAGTATTTATTTGGAAGACAGTAATTTCATTTTCCGGGGAGAATTTTCGGTAAGAAGAGTTTACATGGGCAATTAAATTCTTACCTTTCAACATAGCTGCCTGAGTGCTATAAAAATAAGAATGTCTCACATTTCCTATGAGTCAGCGCTTTCTATAGACCTATATTATCTGATCAGGTCCTCGCAACGCCATTGTGAATTCAGGACTACTCTGCCCACTTCCCTATCAGGCACACTATGGCTCAGAGAAGTGGACTCATCTGTCCAGCAAGAAGGCAGAAGCTCCAAGGTCAAACCAAGGTCTCTCTCATTCCCAAGCCTGCATTCTTTACCTCTGCCCCTCCTTCTGTGGCTCTCCCAACCCCAGAAACAGTTACAGAGGAGACAGTTCACCCTGCCCTCCATCCCAAGCAATGGGGTTCACTTCTCTGTCCCCATGCTCATCTTCTTTGTCTTTGTCTTCTTTCTGGTCTTCCTTTTCATTTTCTCCATCTAAGCCTTCTATGCCGTCTTCTTCCTCCTCTTCTATCTTTTGGAATAGGTGCCGCATTCATATTGTTCAAAAATGGAACCAACAGGGAAGGTAGGCGCTGAGAAATCCTGCTCCTCAGCTGCCCAGTCACGTGTTCCTGCCTCCACCCCAAGGCTCTGCCATCATTCATTTCTTTGGTATTCTTGCTGTGTGTCTTTCCACCAACACAACACAGAAATGATGTTTCTATTTCCTACTTTCTTACCCCAAAGTTAGCATACCACATTATAACATACTTTTTCCCTTTTCTCTTTTCATTTAGTGATGTGTCCAGGAGATACTTTGATTTTAGTTCACAGGGAGCTTCCTTATTTAAACAAATATATATATATATATATATATATATATATATATATATATGTATAATATACATATATATACATATATTTTTAAACAGGGACAGGCTATGCCAGCATATGAATAAATCATAAGTTTATTTATCCAGTTCCTCAAACATGGACCCTTGGGTGGTTTCCAGATATTTTACTATCACAAGCAACGCTGGAAAGAATGGTCTGTCAGATGGTAGTTCTTCCTGCTCAGATAGAACATCAGGAGCAGGGTCACTGGGTCCAGGGGAAAGTGCGTTTGAAATCACGATGACTACACCCCCCGGGGGGCTTCTACCATTTGGTGCTCCCACTGAGGAAGACCAACATCTGTGTCCCTAGCACTTAGCCAGTGGGGGGTTTTGTCAAACCTTTGGAAGTGTTCCAAACTGCGCCCTAGTGGAGTTTTAATTTTCATGTCTGTAATTATGAGTGCTCACAAGTGTTTTGGACTGTTTGGTTTTCTTAGTTTGTGAACTGCTCGTGATCTTTGCCCATTTTTCTATTGGTCTTGGGGTCTTACTATTTTTTTTTTTTTTTATCTCTCAGAGAGCTTCATATCTTTTGGAGAAAAACACTTTTCTGTGTCATGACCTGCCAATATTTCCCTTAGTTGCTGTCTCTTTTCTTTGTGTTGTGCTTTGATGACATTTTCTATATAGAAGTGGTTATTGTTGGTTCCTGTTATAATTATGAACCTTTTATTGTTTTTTGTTTGTTTGCTTTTGGAGTTTGAGACATAGATATCCCAATCTACTCCGAGATTATTGTATTAATCAGAATCCTAAGCAGAGTCCCAATTAAGATAATCCGAGAAGAGTTTATGTACAAAGGGATTACTTATAAGGGGGTGTAGGCAAGATTTAGGGACTTCCCCCCAAGGGTGGCACAAGAATCAGGGCCTAGGAGCACCAGGGGTGTCATTACCCCGCGATTCCAGGGGATGAAGAGCAGATAGGTTACTGTAGCCTGGAGGGAAAGAGAGTTGTGTAGACCAGGCCAAGTAGAGAAGAGTTGTCATGTCTGTTGGAGAAACAGTGGCCTGCAGGAGGAAGCCAGGAAGTGAATACCCTGCCTTCATTTCCCTCAGGCCCTCATCTGTCCTGTCATGGCTCCCCATTGGCCAGAGGGTACAGGAACCTGCTGGTGTCATCAACGTAAACAGCCTTCCCCAGCAGGGAACAAGGAGGGTGAGTGGGTCAGAACTCTGCAGGGCAGGGCTGGGAACTGCAGGAGATCCAGCACAGTTATAGAAGGCCTGTTGGTAATGCTCTCATAGCTTTATTTTCTATGTTGAAAACTTTGATGAATCAGAGTTTACCTTGATGTGCTAGATGTAGTATGGGTCCAACTTCATCTTTCCTAATGTCTATCCACTTGTCCCAATGCTGTTTATTACAAAGGCCACATTTACCCACTGATTGGAGTATCTGTATTTGTTATATACTAATGTCCTGTGTACATTTAGGTCTATTTCTGGATGACCTCTTCTGTTCCATTGGGCTGGGTGTCTATTCATGTGCCATCTTGTACTATTTACCAAGGTCTTATGATGGGTTCTAAGGACTGGGAAGACCAGTCCCTCCTCATTTTTTTTTTCTAGTTTAGGTCTTTCCTGGGCTATGCTTGCTGATTTATTTTGACTGAACCTACTTGTCTATTTCTGAGGGAAGGAAAATTATTAGTACCTTTTGGAGGATCATGTTAAATATATAAATTTATTGACAGATGAATTACATCTTTAAACCATAGTTCATTTCTTTTTTGAAACAAAGATTTGTCAAGAAACCTGGTAGATACCACTTTACCAAAGAGCATGTTACCATTGGCCAAAATGGGGCCGATGTTAGGTGCCTCCTGTGGGATGAATTGAGAACACACCATTCAAGTAGTGTTCCTGCCAAAAAGATCTAACCTAAATCTAATCATGAGAACATGCTCTACAGAATCAAATTGGGGACATTTTCCAAAGGAGATGGTCTATACTATTCAAAAATACCAGTATTGTCCATTATGCCTCAATAAAGCTGGAAAAAAAATCAGGACCTTGAAGGACAAAGAAGGATACATACCTGTTGTAGATTAAAAGAGACAAAGGACCTGATAACTACAGGTGCTGTGTGGTCCTGTCTGGATCCTGGATCAGGGAAAAAATATGTATAAAGGATGTTAATGGAACAACTGATTAAATTGAGTATGTATTTCACGATAGGTCATAGTATTGTATCAAAGTCAAATTACTTGACTTTGATAATTGTGCTGTGGTTTAGTAAGAGGATATCCTTGTTATTACAAAATGCATGATGAAATATTTAGGGTTAAATGGTGTTTGCTTCTCACTTTCAAACTGTTCAGAAAAAATAATATACCTATGTGTTTAAATAAGAGTAATGAAGTAAATATAGAAAAATGTTAATAATTGATAACTGGGTGAAAATATATAAGAATTCTTGGTGCTATTCTTATAACTCTTTTGTAAATTTACAATTACTCAAAAATAAAAAGCTGAAACAAAAAAAAGTTTGGGTGAATGGATAGGGAGAAGATAATGTTGAAAGGTATGAACTTCTTCCTGCTTTTAGCCAATTTGTTCTTGAATCTGCCTTGTAGCATGTTGTGTTAAAACCCAGAGGAATGGGGCATCTGGGTGGCTCAGTCCATTAAGCATCTGCCTTCAGCTCAGGTCATGATCTTGGGGGGATCCTGAGATCAAGCCCCACGTTGGGCTCCCTGCTTCAGTGGGAGGTCTGTTTTTCTTTCTGTCTGATCTCCTACCCCCCAAGTGTTCATGCTCATGTTCTCTCTCTGTCTCAGATAAATAGTCTTCAAAAAAATTTTTAAAAACCCCAGAGGAATACCAAGTTAATCAATATTTGTCAATCTTATTTTCAATTCCCATAACCAACTACTACTTTGATCGCAACACACAAGGTCACACACACAAATTCCTTCTACCTGAAGCAGGTCCAACCAGTCAGTTGGACATGGCCATGGGCCTAGTACCTCCTTCTCACAGGACCAAGAGAACAGGCAAGGGAGCTGAGCTTGCCCCTGGGATTTGGGTGTTCCCAGTGTCAATGACCAGCAAATTATATTTGCTTTTGGTTTGCAAATCCAGAGGGAATCTCTGAGATGTTCTTCTTTAGGTCCATCCCCACAAAAATAAGAACAGTGGCTGTTGTGACTGTGCCTACCACCACTAATTTCTGGAATGTTAACAGTGCTCCAGACTTTATTTTGTTCACTTAATCTTGCATGATCTTGTTTTCTTAGAAGAACCTGGTGGGCAGTTACTATTATTACCCCCCATTTGACAGATGGGGAAAGTGAGCTAACACCCCCCTCTAACAAGTGGTGGGAATGGGACTCAAAGCTGGCCATCTGCTTCTAGAATATGCTCCTTATATTCTCTGTGGCATCTTCACAATGCCCAATGTTAGGTGCAGTCTCAGAGTAAGGGCTGTGAGGTGACCTCCCCGCCAGCAGGCTCTGGCCCCAGTAAAATTGGGAGAAACTCTAATAATCGCTAGAAACAGATAGCTCTTTGCCTTATAAAGTGTGGACCGGGGCTTCAGAGACTCAGAATCCTTGTTGGTGAAGGACACAGCCTCCAGAAACCTGTGAGAACGGTTTGAGAAGGGTTTGTGTATGAACTGTGTGTGCTTCAGGAAAGGATTCACAAATAAATCCTATGGATGCAAAGGAAGACACAAGGTCAGTGATAAAAGGAAACAGGATTCAGGAAACAGATGCTCTTTTGCAAATGGACCCTGAAAGGCTAAGAGGTGGGGGCAGGAAGAAGCAGCGTGGGGACAGAGATGGTGCTCCGGGAGACACTGGATGTCCAGCAGGACGGAGGGGACCTCCCACCTGCATGAGTCTTCTCCAAGCCACGGGCAGCTGCGCTCCAGCATTTACTCTCTGCCCTTCTGCTGTGCTCTGAAGGCAGTCAGGAGCGTATGTGTGTGGAGGTTCCATCGGCCACTGTGTGTGTGTGTGTGTGTGAGTGTGTGCATGCACACACATTCCCCATAATACACACACAGAAAGAGATTATGATGGAGGCTCATCTTGGTTACCTGATGATGCCAGGATTATAACTGGATTCTACGAGGTTATTAATCCCCAGTTCTTGGCAGAGCCTGATTAAGGAGTGCCCCAGCTGGGCAGCAGTGGCCCCAAGTGCCACTCCACATGGCACACTGCAATGGCCACTGTGGGTACTCTGTCCAGGTCCCTGTGGCCCCACTGGTTCTTGGGTGCCTAAGCCCCAGTGTCCTCAAGCTTGGCTTCTGATGACAGTCCCTATGCCTGGACTGCCCACAGGCAGCTAGAGAAGTTGGCCTGTGTTTGTGGTCCCTCAAGTGTCCGGAAGTCACATTGCCATGGCGTGGGTGGAGGGCTTTAGCAGCAGCTGCCTGGGGAAGGAATTTGAAAGCCCAGGTCCCTTGCTCTGACAGAGGACAAGGTCCAGGGAGTAACTTTCACTCTAGCTAGATTCTTCTGCAGGATGGGCTGAGGTGGCAGGACAGCCCGGTATGGCCGCCTCCCATTTCCTGCTCTGCTGTCCCTGCCCTGAATAAGTCACATGCCCACAGATCCTGGCCTCAGGCCCCACTTTGGAGGAGTCTGGCCTCTGACTGCTATCACAGTCCAAGAAATGTAACGAGGAAGAGAAAAATGACATTTGCCTGCAGAACTTGACTCCAGATGATTGCCCAATGCATCTGCAAAGAATTCTTGACTATTTACTTTGGTGGGAGAGGTGAGCCCCACCCACTCCAAAGTGCTGACCAAAGTGCCTTCTAGAGAAAGCAGATCCAGGCCCCTGTTCTGCTCAAACAAAGTAGAATGGTTTGTTCTCTGGACTAGATATACAAATGGCAGGGAGAACATTGAGCAGAATTGCTTGGGATGATGGTGTGGAGCTTGAGTTTTGCTTGGAGGGAACAGGAAGGAAGGGGGCTGGGAGCAGCATTCAGTTCCTTCCCAAAATAGATATTGAATGGTATTAAATTCCGTTAAAGTATGAATTTTCTTGGAGTACCTACATGCCTCCAGCTGCCCCTGCTTCCTGGTGAGAAAGAGGCGGGTTTTCTGCAGAGCTCTCCGGAGAGGAGGTAAGGAAGGTAGCGGCTGCCGCGTTGGGAGGGTGTGCATGAAGGGACTGCCATCCTCGAGGAAGCAGAAGGGCTCTACAGGCCTGGGTATTCCTGGGGCCCTGCCAGGGAGTCAGACAATGAGACCAGAGTTGACCCCCCGCCCCCGCCTATGACGATGGGATGAGTCACAGCAGGGAAGGAGATCTGGTGTAGTCCAGGACAATGACATTTCATTTGTAAGCCTGAAATGTATAGGGACATTCTTTAACAGGTGGAGAGAGGACCTTGCCCTGCCCATGTCAGTTACCCATCAGACTTGTGTTTTAAGTCTGAATTTTGATGGAACTTCTATGTCATGAGCAAATTAACAGGATAGGTGTCATTCAACTGACGGGTCTAACTAATATACCAAAGGTTTAGTCAAGCTAACGTCTGGGGCAGAACACAATGAGCAAATGTATGACTCGCTCACCTGTTTTTGTATCAAGTCTCTAGACTGAGTGGTAGCTGCTGTGGGAACCCTGCGTAATTCAGTCTGAGCGGCTATGGACCAGCTCCTGTGTTGTAGGTAAATGAAAGGAACGGGCCTACCTCTGGCTTTTGGTGTGATTCCCAGGTTTCAGGGAGTGATGACTTGTGCCCTAATAGATATATGCGAGGACAGACCCTGGGCCATGCTCAGCATCCAAAGGACGTAGATAGAGGACTGGCATCATGAGGGGAAGGATAGATCCATTCTCACCGATTAGCAGGAATGGGCGGGTGAGCGGCAGATGACCTGAGCCCATAGAGCCGTTGTTGAGAATGAATGAAATAAGGCATGCAACGTGTCCTGGAGAGTGGCTGACTCGAAAAGAATGTAGTGTGTATAATTCTTATGTATAAACATACACACTACATGTGATAGTGCATACATACCACTTTAATTATAACATACGAACATTCAGTAACGGACAATAATAAATTATTAGATTATAACACACTGTTATATAATATTTTATGTGTGATGTATTATTATATCATTATATCAATGTCTTAGTGTATATCACTTTATGTTAATATATTATGTATAATATATTCCTATATTGTTATATTAACAGATCATGTATAATAATTTATTTTTAGTAATTTATTACTAAGCATTGCAGATTAAATAATACTACCATTTATATACAATATATATAATTCTATATATTAAGCTAGTGTATAAAATTGAATATTATTTTGTGTTGGTATATTATATATATATAGTACATATCTACAGTACCTATTATTGTAAGCAAGGGTCTCACGCTGGAATGTTCTGGTCTGTTTGAGGAGAGAAGAGCAGTCAGTCTTCTCTGTGTAGCCCGTACAAGGACACAGAGTGGGCAAGGAGGATGGAGGGGATTTTAGGATTACTGTTACAGGGCTCTGTGGGGGGTCTGAGATGCATTCAGTAGAAAAGGGGACACTTGCTCATCACAAGTATGTACCAAGCTCTTCGTGCAGGCCAGGTACTGTGCTAGGTACAGGAGAAGCAGCCACAAATGACATGGGGGAGACCCTCCCTAATGGAGGCCATCCATGCTTGGAGACCTGGGAGGGGTCAACCTGAGAAAGAGAAGAGAAATGCAGGGTACCCAAGGGCCACAGGAGGAGGGGCTGTAGTCCCATAGGTCCGGGTCTCAGGACCTGGAATTAGGTAGGTGAGTGGTAAAGAAAAGGGCTGGCTGGTGCACAAGAAAAGAGAGTTTCAGACCAAAAGCAGACCCTTTGAGATGCCCAGGGGGAAAGGGGGCTCTTCAGGAGCAGATAGCGGGGCGGGGCGGGGGGAGGGGATCAGGCTGAGATGTGGCTGGGACATGCGCATTCGAGAGGCCCAGGCTAGGGGTGCCAAGTTCAAATGCACTGTGAGAGGAGAGAGCACGGCAAGAAGCTGGGGATGCTAAGGCAGAAGGTGGGCTATTGAGGGGCCCCTGAGCAGGTGACACAAACCAGCAGCTGGGGGAGTTCAGATTCTGTGCTGTGGACAGCTGAGGCAGCCTGAGGAGCTGGAGCCTGGAGCAGAGGCAGGCTGGAGGCTAAGGAAGACCTGGGCCGCTCCTGGAAGGCAGGGCAGGGCCATAAAATGGAGGGGTCCAGCAAAACTGGCCCTGGGGTGGAAGGAAAGGAGGTATCAAGAAGACTGGAAGGTTCCGGGCTTAGTGACCGGGCGGCATCCGTCATTATTAAAGATGGGGGATGCATCTTGGGAAAAGGTGGAGGTTCATTTTAGTATTTCCAACATCACATTTGGAAAGTTGGTTGAGCTTTTTTTTTTTTTTTTTGGATAGTTTTAGGATTCAGAAATTCAAATAGATCTATGAAACAAAAATATGATTTTTGCATTAGTCACTGATAACCTCTAACTGAACAGATCACTTGATTGCTTGCTAATTGCTTGTAATTGCCACGATCATACGTATGAACAATGTGGGAATTCCCCCTCACCACACACACACACACACACACACACACTCACATGCACACACACTAGGGTGCGCACACACGCAGCCTCTGAACTGTGTTACAAAGGTGTACTAATCTGACTTCTGAGAATCACGTGGAAGGATTAGGATAAAGGCTAGAGGATTTTTAAAAAAGGCTAGAGGCTATGGGGAGCCCATTTTGACTCTGGAATATGATGAATGTCTCAGCAGTTAGACAGACTGACGTGAATGGAATGGTTAAAGGGCAAGCAGACCAGAGCTCTCTCGGGATGGTTCAAAGGAGGCTGATGGAGGAGATAGTCTTCCATGGGTGCACAAACGGGCCGATGGCCTCAAAGGTGACTCTCAACTCGGAGTCTGCAATCCTGGGATTTCACAGCCTTCAAGGAGGCACCTTGGGGGAGGGGCGCCTGGGTGGCTCAGCGGGTTAAGCCTCTGCCTTCGGCTTAGGTCATGATGTCAGGGTCCTGGGATCAAGCCCGACATCAGGCTCTCTGCTCAGCATGGAACCTGCTTACCCCCACCTCTCTGCCTGCCTGTCTGCCTGCTTATGATCTCTCTGTCTGTCAAATAAATAGAATCTTTAAAAAAAAAAAAGGAAAGTACTTTGGGGGTCTTCTTTCTCCTTCCTCAATTTATTACTTCTGCACACAATTGCATCAAAACAGCCTATGCATGGTCTCCTTTGGGAGAACCCTGAGTTGACTGATGCTGGAGTAGCAGCTGGGCTTGATCAGTCCCCCGATGGTCCCTCCTTTCTCCCCTTAGTCTCGGGACCAGCATTCCCTGAAGTCCTGAACTCTAGCCTGAATAACACTGTGGTTTTGGCAGGGTCACAGCGCAGCAGCCAGACCTGGCTTCTTCCCTTCACATGACGTCCTCGCACTCCATCACGTCCCCCACCAACTCCCCATCCCCTCCCCCCTCCTCCTATCTCCCCACCTTCTTACCCTTCATCTCTCCTATTCCCTAGCATCCTTCCCCTCACCGCTCCCTTTGCTGCAGACCAAGGGAGCAGAGTTGATGGGAGCCAAGCACTTCCTCTGCAGAGATTGCCGCACGGCTGCAATGAGAACTTTTCGGGAAGAGCTCATGCTGCTTGGTGACCTAAAGATGGAGAATGTCAAATTGCTCATTACTGTCTTCAGAAGTTCCGGTGTGAGGCCGTTTTGTCTGTCCTCTGCCCTCTGGAGTGTAACAGAGAGACAGATGAGAGCCTCAGCTCCTGTAATCCCCGGGGAACCCTCCAGCTGAAGCTGGCCCCAGTCTTTCCCGCCGGCTCTCCCTGCCCTCACCTGGAGCTCCTGGCTGCAGAGTGGTCTTCCTGCATCACCGGCGGCAACCATGCTTCCCATCCCTAAACAGGTTTCTCTGCTGGTATTGCTACCCGCCAGCTGTTCCAAACCACAGAACCTGCCCAGTGAAGCACTTGACAGCATAAACACTCGGGTGGCTGTGCACAAAGAGGTCACACTCAAAGAGGGCAGGAAAATAGCCCAGGACTGAAACGCGGGACCCTGTCCCCTGTCTGACCTTGGAGACATAACTGGTCTTGGCATCCCTCTGGCTCCTCCTCTGTGGCTAGAGGACGCGGAAAGCAGTCATCTCTGAGGTTCAGCCAGCTAGAAATCTCGGTTGCCTGACAGCTGACATTCCAGAAAAGAATTTAAACAAGTGTTTATTTTTCTCCACCCCTGTGGTCCTTCTTAGGTTACAAAATTAGGAAATCAAACCAAAGCTGGATGCAGAATATGCCCTTCTGCGGTGGCAGCTATTTCTAGTGTTACTCGGCTCCAGACCTCGCCCCTTCACCGGTACTGGTGCTTTCTTCCTTTCAGCTGCTGCTTCTTGATACTTACAAGGGACACTACTAGTCCCTGCCGCCCTTCCTCAGTGTCCTGCAGGCCCCCCTGCCCCCACGCCTGTGTTAATGTCTCTCTGGGACTCCCAGGTTGGCAAGGCACAGGAGACCGAAATGACATTCTGGGGAAAAGGAAAAAGGAAACCGATTGGAGCAAAGATAAACCAGAGTTGGAGATTCGACTGAGTAGCATTTCCGGCCAGAGGGAGCACTTGGCCCGTGATGGGCTCCGTGGATGAGTCAGCACAGGAATGGCAAACACAGCCTGTCAGGTCCCGAATCTGTGATGGAGGGGAATATTGATCGCACTGGGGCGAAAATGACGGAGAGAGATGGGGAGGGAGGGGGAGAGAGCCATTTACACCAGACAGATGCAGATAAGGAGGCAAGAGGCATTCAGCCCTAGTTTTCTTTCCCAAGAGCCTTGCTGTATCTTTACTAAACCACAAGTTGCTCTCGGCTGCCTTTCAAATAAGTTGGAGGTGAGCTGGCGTGGGAGGTGGGGGACAGTGGGAGTGTAAGGCTGCGAATGTGCCCGCACACCTGGCCGCTTCTGTCAGCAGCAACACCTGCTCTGTTTGGATCCGGGCTACCTTCTCCAGCAGTAATAATGCCCGCTGCAGCGAAGGTGCTGAGCCCAAGGAGCTGACCCATTCACCCTTGGCTTTTTACCAGCAGATTCTGTTGTCCATGGTTGAAGTGACTATGTTGCCTGCGAATAGGGCTTCAGAGCAGGGAGCACGAAATACATTCCAGACAGAAAGAAGGGATTCATTTTCCCTTTGAGTACAGGCTCAGCCCATCGGAGGACAACGGTGCCGTCTCCCCCTTAGCTATGTCTGGAATGAATCGCCTGGAGTTAGACTGTTGGGTGCAAAAGGGAAATGAGAAATATAGTCTTTGAGAACTGGACACCCTGTGCCTCTAAGGGTGCAAGTTTCTAGAGGGCATGCCCGCAGTGGTTTTGCATGGTATAATTAGCAACAAAACAAGCCAATTTAGCAAGCATTTATTAAACAACAGCTATGTACCAGGCACACTGTTAGCTGGGGTGCTGCAAACATGACTAAGGCTCTGAATTAGTCACATGCTTTCTCATGGTTTTGTTGGTTGTCAGGAAGGAAGTTCGTATTGGAAATGCTTAACGGAACAACATGGTAAGGAGTCACTAGAATGCTTGAAAGAACAAAGAGCGTTACATTGAAATTTCACTTATTTTATAAAAGAACAAAAATAAACTGAAGCTGTTGAACCTTAAGTAAATGTTTCTTTACCACATACTCTCTAAATATAGGAGTTGACAGAAGAATTCACAGTTTGGGGTTTTCTATCGGTACACACATGTGTACACATCGACATGTCTGGGTTTTAGAACATGATTGCTTGTCTCTTTCCACACGAAGATGAGGACATTGACATTCTCCTAGTGCTTCCGTTTCTCTTTCTCTTCCTCTTAATTCTATTCCGTTCTATCATTGTTTCTGGTTGAACTGAGTTCCCTAAAAACATATGCTCAAGTCCTAACTCCTGGTACCTGTGAATGTGACTGTATTTGGAAACAGGGTCTTTGCAGATGTAAAAATGTTAATGAGGTCATATTGGATTGCAGAGGGCCCTCATGCAGCCAGTGACTGGTGTTCTTATAAGGAGTAGGAAATTCTGACCCAGACACACAGTGGAAAGAAAGCCGTGTGAAGACAGACTGGAGTGGTGTAATCATAAACCGTGGAATGCCCAGCGTGCTGGCAAACCCCGGAAGCTAGGAGCTGGAACAGAGTCTTCCCTTTGGCCTCCAGAAAGAATCCACCCTGTCAACATTTTGATTTGGACCTGTGGCCTCCAGTGTTGTGGGGGATTCAGTTTCTGTCGTGTGAGCCCCCCTAGTCTATGACACTTTGTTAGGGCAGCCCCAGCAAATGCATAGTTGTTTTTGCAATGTCCCAGTTTATGTTGTCTAACAGTGACGTTCTGTTTGGGAACTGTAACTCTTTTTTGTTTGTTTGTCTATTTTTAAGATTTTTTTAGTGTATTTGATGGGGTGTGGGGTGGGAAGTACAAGCAGGGGGAGCGGCAGAGGGAGGGGAAAGGCAGGCTCCCCGATGAGCAGGAGAGCCTGATCTTGGGCTCGATCCCAGGACCCCTGGACCATGACCTGAGCCAAAGGCAGATGCTTAACTGGCTGAGCCACCCAGGAGCCCCAGTAACCCTAATTGCTACTGGTGTGTGGCGCGTGTGTTTCATGATGACATAGATTCATCGTTCACTAGCTGTTTCTTTAGGCGTGCAGTCTCCCTTTCTTCTTGCCTCTCATTTTATCCTCTCAGCTTTGAACTCTTGGTGAATTCCCTCCCCCCCCCTTCCTTTGCCCTGTTCTTTGTGCTATATGTTTGCTTAGCTGCCCGGCCATTTCTTTCATCTGACACATGCCTGACTAGCTCTCTGCAGACCTTCTGTTCGCTCTGAATCAAAGAGGGTAACTTGACATTACTCCTTCCCTCTCTGAGACCAAGTTGTTTTTCTCTATGAGAGGTATGAAGCCTGTGTATTTCCCTTTCTGTTGCCTCAGAGAATTGCAGGGGTAAAGGGAAGGGATTCAACAGACACAGGCTGGGGTCGTTGCTGGACTGTCTAGACTTTCTTTCATGAAAGGAAATTTTGTTCCCTCTTTGGTGACAGGCCCTACTCACCCAGTCGCAGGGTATGCCCCACTCCCATGGGAACTGGGCTAAGGCTTACAGATTATTTCCCCAAAGCTATGTGCACTCCGCCTTACGTCAGTCCCTGATTCACTCCCTTCCCTGTTTTACCCATTTTCCCCCCCACGACTGATTCCACTACTCATTTGTCAGAAGAGGAGAGAGAGAGACAGCTCTCCTCCTAGCTTGGCTCTCAGGATTTGGGGGACACACAATTATGGCTCTGGGAGCAGTATGGCGGCTGTCCGACCACCTGGCTCCATGCCACATTCTTCCTTGCCTTGGCTTCCGGCTTTTTTTTTTTTTTAATTTATTTATTTGACAGACAGAGATCACAAGCAGGCAGAGAGGCAGGGGGTTGGGGGCGGGAAGCAGGCTCCCTGCTGAGCAGAGAGCCCAATGCAGGGTTTGATCCCAGGACCCTGAGATCATGACCTGAGCGGAAGGCAGAGGCTTTAACCCACTGAGACACCCCGGCGCCACTTGGCTTCTGATATTTGAAATGTGGTTTTTTGTTTGTTTGTTTGTTTGTTTTGGTTGCTATTGGAAAATTCCTTTTTTCCCCCCTAGTTTAATTTTTTCCCCCTTACTTTATTGAGAATTGGGAAGAGATAGTCTGTAAAGCCATCTTAACTCAGAAGTTCACTACTAAAAATAATGAGCTTATGTTGAAGTTGTTTAAAATAATAGCAGCTGATATTGACTAGGTAGATGGATGACAATACTGTCACTCAGACTTCTAATTTCATCATTCTCTTTGTTTTTTTAAAGATTCTATTTATTTATATGAACGAGAGGAAGAGACAGCACAAGTGGGAAGCAGGGGCAGAGGGAGGAAAGACTCCCCGCTGAGCAGGAAGCCCGACACGGTGCTCAATCCCAGGACCCCAGGATCGTGACCCGAGTCAAAGGCAGACGCTTAACCGACTGAGCCACCCAGGCATCCCTCCTTTCATCATCCTTATCCTAGAGAATTGTCGAAGAGAAAAGTACCACGAAGGATGAGTTTTGCTTGCTTTGGAGAGGGTTCTCCAGAGCAACAGAAACCAGAGGATCCATAGATACCTGTATGTGTATCTAACTTATTATCTATGGAGGGAGATTCATCAGGGGGAATTGGCTCATGGGATCATGGGGCCGAGAAGTTTCACAGTTTGCGTGCAAGAGCAGAGACCCAGGAGAGCAGGGGTCCAGTTCTAGTGTGAGCGGGAGGCCCGACAACAGAGAGACCAGGGGTGTCGGTCCGAGTCCAAGTCCCAAGGCAGGAGAAGATCAATGTCTCAGCTTCATGGGCAAGCATAGAGATGGAGAACTCCCCATTCCTCCATCTTTCTGTTCTAGTCGGGACAACGGATGTTCTGTTTGCTCTGCCTAATCCAACAGATGATGGGGCCCACACCACCGCGGAGGGTCTGCGGATTCAAATGCTAATGTCTTCTGGAAATACTTTCATAGAGATAGCCAAAACAACTAAGAATTCAGATCGCAGAGTCCGAGAGACACCGGTTTGCATTTTTGGCTCTGCTATACATGCTGTGTGGACTTATTTTAGGTGACTTCACGTCTCTGTGCCATAGCTCCCGCATGTGTAAGATGGGAACCAAAAGAGAACCACCATGAGGGCTAGTTGCGTGGATGAAAGGTGATTAGGCACGAAAGCTAGGAGCTTTGTGAAGTAAGAACACTCGGGCTGGAAGGAATTGCCGAGTCCATCTGACCTTTCTTATGGATTATATAGGAAGAATGAAACCAGAGCCCAGACAGACAAGCTCAGCCTATCTCTGAGGAGAGGGTAAGGTAATGGAATCCGTGTGTGGTGCCCAGAATGGAAATGAGAGATAAACAGCAAGACTGTCGGTCATTCCATACCACGAGGGCCACTTTGGCTGGCCGCATTGACGAGTCTGGTTGTCAGAGCTGGCTGGGGCTGCCATGGGCAGCGTCTGAAGCAGGATCTAGAAGTGAGTTAGGTGCTTGGGTCCTTACGGTCAGATGACTCTACGGGTGTGAACTCCCGTAGTCATCCCAGCGGGGCAGTCTTCACATTCTCCCGCTTCTCCAGTAGTCTTATCTTTTCGCTTTTACCAAATATGCCCTTTTGGGGAGGAATTTTAAAAAAGCAATCAGGTGAGTGCTGTGGGAGCCTGCCATCATCAATAATGGTGTCAATACTCAGCATGATTTATTCATCACCACAAAACTTCTGAGCACAAGCCCTCACGAGGCATTCCCTCCGTATCCTTACATGACCTGATGTGGCAGCATAAAGGGCTTTTCCCCTTCTTTGGGCCATCCGTGGAGCAATGGAGTGACAACAGTGGTCGACCGCGTGCTGAGAGACACTCAGCAACGGAATAACTCAAGCTGGAGATCACCTCCTGAGACAGGAAGTGTCAAGCCCACCGTGTCTGCTTGCCGACCTCACTGTCTCTCAGGTGGGCTCATCCCCATCCTTCCAAAGTTCGGGAGCAGGGCTCCTCAGGCAGAGGTCAAGGCTAGTTGACATTGTCTGGCCATGGATCATACATGTGGTTCCAGTCACCCAGAGAGCCGGTACAGGGACTCTCATTTCAGTATGGTGTCTTCCAAGGAAGCAGCTTTATGACTTAAATCTCAAGCCCTCTCCTTGGCGTCTTCCCAGCCACACCTTCCACTCGGCTTCCGAGGTATCGGTGGCTACAGGGGTGTTCCCATGTGCACCATGTTGTGACTTAGCTTGCTATCTGTCCCAGCCCTTGTCATTCTGTCCTGAACACACGAGGTGCTCAATACATATTTGTTAAACTGACTTAGAGCAATAAATCCATTCATATGCAGAGAATAATGGTTTGAGAACTGAAGATGTTCCAAGCAGATTTCAGAGGCAATACCAAAAGGAGATTTTTTTTTTTTTTAGCGTGGGGTCAGAGAAATTAAGGAACACTGGCTGCCATAAAGGCTTGATACAATAATGGTTTATCTTGTCATTCCATCCTAGTCAAATGTAGGTCTGGGTGCCTCTCCTCCAGCGTCTGGGCTGTTCTGTTACTGTCCCACCAGCAGATAATTCCTACAGAAGGTCCCACTTCTGAGTCAAATACAGGTCATAAAAGTTCCAACTTCAACTGAAATTGTCTTGTGTCTTCTACAAAATGCTAGACTACAACACAAATACTAATTTAAAAAGAACGGTATTTATGCTAGTGATCAGGGAAGCCTCATTAAAAGTGTGATTACATCCAAATTGTCTTTATCAAGTCATTTTGTTCTTTAAAAAAGTGTATTAAATAGGTAATGGTGCATTGAGTCTCATGCTATATGATGTGCGGAATGCAAAAGAAGTGAACGCATTGCCCACAAAAGTTAGGAATCTGTCTGCAGGAGGGGATAAAGAGATACTGTGGGAATGAGTAAAAAGTGAGAGTCTCCTGTCTTATGGTATCTGAAGTTAGGGACTGTGAACACGCCACTGGTTTTGTTGGAAGTGTGCACACGGTGGGGTAAAACTGTGGTCTAATGGGCAGTTTGCTGAAGCAGAGAACAGATTTACTACAGTAATATTAACAATGTGTTTAATAGACCTTCCTTTTTTGTAATGTGACAATATGTGGTCAAAGAAGAAGGTGCAGGTTTAAGAAGTTAATATTTATAAAGCGTGAAAGACACAGTTGCTAAGATAACTTTTTTGTGAGTGGGACTTGGGAGGCAGGTTGGGAGTGGGCTCAGGGGTTTGTGTTTGTTTCTTTGTTTTTGTTTTCTGGCTTGGCCAAAAGCTCAGTTATATTCCTGTGTGCCCTGTTTTGCCTAAATCATGTGCTGGTGGTTCTGGGAAAAAAAAAAAAAGAATAAAGAAAATGTGTATATTTGTATCACAGCCAGAACTCTGTCCTGTGACATATCAGCACTACTTCAGCTAATGGTATAATTTTTGTTTAAACCTAGAAAGGGGACAACAGTTTTCCCACACTCTGCCCTGACGGAGGAAAAGAAGTGGCTTCAGCAACATGTTTACTTTTTTGCCTACCTCATTGTCAGTAATGCATGAAGAGATAGTGGATTTTACATGTTTTTGGAGGAAAATGCAAATATTTAATTTAATCTTAATATCCCAACTATCAGATTTTTTTAAAAGGTGAGAGTGTCAGCAGGGGTGAGTCAGGGTCCTTTAGGAGCCTCTTGGAGGGAATCTAGCTGGGTCATAGGATGACTGGGAGAGGACAAGCAGGTGACGAGGCACTAGAACTTTCCAGGCAGAGGGGGCTGGGGGAGGGCCCAGGAACGGAGCTCTGGTAGAGGGACTAGGATGGGGCAAAGGCACTGAGGCAGAGTGAGCATGGCGCATTCAGAGATCTGAACGGTTTCCCATGGCCTAAACATTTGGGCGGAGGAGACCAGCGAGGCAAGAGTGATGCACAGGTGTCAAGCCTGAAGCCCTCCAACAGTGAAGGCTGAGTCGGCCTCTTGGACTTTATCTTCTCTTCGCTGTGTCTAGCCTTTTCTTTCCAGGCCTGCGCCTCTGTCTTGGGTCCTAACCCCGCTCTCGACCATCTGTCAGGCACAAAACTCCATGGTCCCAGGTGAGCTGTTAGACAAGGCAGGTGTTCATAAAATAAAAGATAAGCCACTGAACTGGGAGAAGATATTTGCCACATGTGTAACCAATAAAGGATTAGCAACCAGAGAACATAAAGAATTACTATAAGTCAATAAGAAACAACTCAGTAGAAAAATTAGGCACAGCATGGATGGGTGTTTCACAGAAGGGAACCATGAATGGCTAGTAACAAAATGACAAGATGCCCACCAGATCAGTTCCCCGGAGGATTAGAATTCAAGCTGCTTTCTCAGCCCAGTCTCTTTCCATTTTTATTCACAGACATTGAAAACCAAAACGCCTTTCGGATCCAACGGGATGGCACTCAGACGGTGACATTTCCGGGCTTAGGTCAGGTTGGGAGAGAGGATATTTGGGGCAAAGAGTCCTTTGTTTTTCAGATTTCATCAAGTGAGAGACTACTACCTTCTTTTATCGTTAAGAAGGCAAAGGCTGCCTATTTTGTTAATCTAACCACTTCGTTTAGTTTAATTTTAGTTTCCACAGAATAATGAACACAGCTGCCTGAGTCCCTGGGAGCTGCAGGCTGAAGCTGTCATGGTAATGGGGTCCTAACAGAGTTTTCCAGCCTTAGCTCACGCAGCCCTTCTACAGTTTCTCCTCCCCTGCCTCTTATACCCCATACTCTGGGCACAGGGAACTATTTAAACCCTCTGACTATGCCACAATGTTCTAAACCCTTAAACTTTTGCATATACCTCCTGCTCTGGATGGAATGACCCCTTCTACGTTGTTCCCCACCCCCCAGAAAACTCCTACCCATCCTTCAAGACCCAGCTGAAAATTCCCTCTATGACTCATTCTTTTCCTGATTTACCCAGGCAGCATGAGTGAGTCCCTCTTCAGGGTTTCTGTTGCACTTAGAGCAAAAAACAACTCTCTTCTGTTATAGTGCTTGTCTCATTGTGCTGTAACTATCATATAACATTTGTGCTCTGCTCCCAAGCGTGGGATGCTGAGGATGGGAATTGTGTCTCTTCACTTTTGCATCAGGATGGTGCCTGGCCTTTGAGAAGTAAATGAGTGAATATCCTTTTACATGAGAATGAACATGCAGAAATTCTCTGAATATTTTTAGGATGATCCTCTTGTCTGCGAGGCATGGGGCGTCCAGGAAGAGGTCGTGCTGTACGGCAGAATTGGGTCCCTGCAGGCTTTTACGTGCTGCACATTTATTCCATACCAGCGAGCTCCCATAGATTGCTTAACGGCAGTTCCGCAGGGAAAGGAAGACGCACAAAGTGTTTTCAGCATGGACTTTCAAGTTTACCTTTCTGAAAATCTCCTAGGAACTGCTTTTACCTAAGGGACACAATTTGGCACTTTGAGTATATTATTCAGGATTCTATGAAATCCTAGATGGATCCGGCCCACTGTGTACAGTCGCCCAGCTCGTTCTCCGCAGCCTAGGGGCTGCTATTCACTGGGACTGCACGGGGATGAGTATGCACTTCATGTCTAGCTCCATTGGGGCAGACTATGTTCTTCCAGGCCAACGGGGCCAAACTCTTCCCCCATGGCACATGGATCCATTCTCCTCACTGCACTGGGTTGGAAGCAAGTAACAGGGAGGGAGGGAGGTAAGCCCAACGATCCTGCGTTGCGGGCGGCCTGGGCTGAGCTCTGCTCACGAGGCCCTGCTTAGTGGGAAGGGGGCGTGTAGAGGATGGTTCTGGGGTCAGTGAGACCCCGCCTGGAGTTCTTCCTCTGTTGTCACCATGACGGGCACTCCTGGCTCGTGCTCCTACCTCCCCCTGTTCCCGGATCGCCGCTCAGGAGCACCTGACTTTCTTGCCTCCAGAGTGTACCCTAAGCCTGCCTGCTTTTGGCCCTGGAGAGGTAACGCTCCCCTGGGGTTGGGTACTGGGTAGTGGTGGCGGGGGGTGGGGGGCGCGATGCATTCTGCATGTGCTGTGAGAACACACGCTTGTGTTGACTTCCTTCTTCCCTACCCCACCCTCCCCGCCCCGGACTTCCTGGGATCAGCTCCCAAGTTACTGACTGGTACAGTCTGTACTTGACTGTCTCAGGCTCTGCTCTGTCTCCCTCCTCTGGGAGGGAGCCCAGACTAAGAGGGCGACCTCGTGCATCTGTGTCATGGGTGTGTGTGTGTGTGTGTGTGAGAGAGAGAGAGAGAGAGAGAGAGAGTGACTAACAGGCCCTTCCCAGGATCCCTGCAAGGATGACTGAGGTGACTGGGTAAGGCATTTGGCCCAGCTTGTGGCCCTCAGTAAGGGGCGCGCTCGCCATTTCCTGCCATCTCCCAGGGACGATTCCATCTACCGCTGAAGGCACCACGGTGGCTTTCCTGCCTCCAGACATTTCATTATTCCCAGAAATAGTATCTTAATTAATACTTTGTCTGACACGATCCATGGGGAGAAATACCAACTGCCAAAATGAAGTACAGTCTTGGTAAATAGGAAATAGGCAAATGGTAACACAAACAAACAGGAGACATCCGTGCGGGAACCGGTTGGTACTTTGAGATTAAGTCTCCCTCCCCCACCCCAAACCCAGGTGTAACTGCTTTGCCTCAGCCTGTGACGCCCCGTACTTCGGATTGGGGGGAACCCATCTTCTTGAACTCCAATGAC
The DNA here is from genome assembly GCF_922984935.1 of Meles meles. Classification (NCBI taxonomy): domain Eukaryota; kingdom Metazoa; phylum Chordata; class Mammalia; order Carnivora; family Mustelidae; genus Meles; species Meles meles. Next base: position 130,341,039 of record NC_060070.1, read on the forward strand.
AGTGGAATGGCACCGGTGTCTTGGTCCTTTCTGCACACAGAGGTCACGCAGGGACTCCTTCGTACTTGTATCAACAGAGTCCTTGCTGTCCGCAAAGACCTCCCCCCGCCCCCAGGCAGGTATGCAAGAAAGGGACTCGCATGCCACGCTTTGCCTGTGACATTTACTTAGCTGGCGGCAGGCTGTTTGAACAATCCTGGCCCGACAGTCACTGTCCTGCTGTAGAGGACTCGATCATGTGATTAAGCAAAACTTCCAGAGGGCAGACTTCTTTCTGTAGAGGGACATCTGGATATCCTCCTGGGGCTTTGATTGGGAGCATGGTTTCCTTAGTGTTCCATGGGTGGGGACGGCCGCCAAGCTAGAAACAGGACGCATCTGTGGCCACTGGTCAGGGCTAACTTCTTTTAACCTGCCCTCGGCTGTGAGTTCACCCCAGGCTCCCGCTCCCAAGGCCTCCAGGGACCCCCTGGGAAAGGACTATGAGTTCATTCACCTGACCTGGCAATTCAGCCCTGCTGACATTGGAGTAGTCAAATTTGTTTTAAGGGTGAATTAGACCCATTATGGCTCCCAGAGGGCAATTAGGTTCCCAGACAAGGGGATTCTCAATGTCACTGCAGTGCCTGAAAGAGTTAATTAAGTCCACTCAGGGAGGTATTTACCACCAAGGATCTGAGGCAGCGGATAGTTGATAAGATTATCTGGACAATAAAGATAAAAGAAATCCTTGCTGGTAGAGTGAATTAACTGGACAATGCTTCCATTACCCACAGTGGAGCTGTGGCTAATAAACATTTTTTCATATTTGGAGTCAGGCCTGTTTATGCTGACATCTAGAACAGGGGCAGCAAACTTTTTCCATAAAAGGCTAGATGGTAAATATTTTAGGGTATGCAGGCCAGATGGTCTCCATCACAATCAACTCTGCCAGGGAGGCAGAAAAGCCCCCATGACAAGAGCAAACCAACTGGGGTGATCCTGTGCCAATAAAACTTTATTTGCAAACGCAGGATATGGGCCTGATTTGGACTGCAGGTACTTAAATGAGAGTGAATTCTTGCAGACACATTATCTTACTGAATTATCTTATTGAATCCATTCTGTGGGCCTTCACTTCATCAGTAGATTTTGGCTAAGCATCTACTATGTGCTGAGCACGATAGTCGGGGCCCACAAATGGCTAATAAAAGGCACAGTTCCTTTCTTCAAAAAGCTTATAATCAGGTCGAGCAGAGGATACAGAGAAATGAACAGGCCTGGACACTGCTACATGAGAAGCCCAGGGTGGGTGTCGTTTCAGGTGGTGAGAGCAGAGAGGGACTCTCTCTGCTAGACTTGACAGGTCCCAGAGGAGGTGGCCTCAGAGTTGTAGCTGGAAGGAAGATGAAGAATGGGCCAGACTGTCCAGGGAGATCCGGATCTGGGAGGTGAGAAAAGGGAGAAACAGAAAAAAGGTGTTGAGACCCAAAGCCTTGAATTCTGGGGCAAGCCGTGAGCAGTTAGCTGGATACAAGGGAGAGGCTGAATCACACAGGGCCCAGGGAGCTATGGCACCAAACCAAACCAAACCCAGAACAAAAATTCCACTGAAAAACCTGAAGATCTAGCTGGCTTTGTGAAGCAATTCAGGAACCAGACAGCACCTCCCCCTCATCTCGTAAATATTAGGGAGCTCCGAGGAGCTGTACAAAAAGGACGGTTTTATAGGAAGGAGGATAGAACCAGAAAGTTGTTAGCAAAAGAAAAGAATGAATTGTTCTGGTCAAGGTCACCTTCCCTTAGTGGGAGAGGACAGGGGGTTCTCAGTAGGTGGATTGCTTCATCCTCCTTTGGGGATGGAGAGGACCCCAAGTGACAAGATTAGATCGTTGGTCGTAACCAGAAAATTCCTGACTGACTGCTGAAGAGCTCCATTTCTCAGCATGGTGGAAGCTGTAATTAGATTAGGTAGTTGGCTTCAGCTTGGTCGCTTGGTCAAAATGATGCCAGAGCTAACATACAGCATTATATTAGTGTCAGGTGTACAACAGTGACTCAGCAATTCTATACATTTCTCAGTGCGCATCAAGATAATTGTCCTCTTGATCCCATCACTATCTCACCCCTCCCCCTCCCCCCTACCTGCTTCCAGCGACCGCCAGTTCTATAGAGTAAAGAATCTGATTTTTTGTGATTTTCGTTTCAACAGGATGATGGAGGAAAGTGACAGGACTGGATTGGCATGAAAAGTTGGAAACCCGTCTACCTGGGCAGCAGGGGAGGGACCGAGAGGGATGTGGCTGGGGCACGGGTGCAGCGATCCAGGCAGGGACATGGGATGGTGGCCAGATTCGTGAGGCTAGTAGATGTGGGAGAAACGCCTGCATTCTAGTGACCTGGCGCTGAAGTAGGCAGAGATAGTAAGTCTCTACTGATGGTCAGCCCTTTTTCTCAGACGAGTTTGAGGCCTGTGAAGGTATGGAAATGAGCATGGAGCCAAACTTGGATTTAGGGTTGAATGAGCCTTGGGACACCCAAGGTGGAGAGTGGGGGGTGATAACCATGAGGGGGAGATGAAGTTGGACTTCTGGGTGAAAGCAAGCTGGCCAGCAGGGGGGAGGGGCCCCAGAGTATGGGCAAAGAGCCAACTCTTCCACTGCTAGGAAAGAAAAGGAGGTTCCTGAGGGAGAGGAGTGAGTGTCCGGGGTCAAGCCCTCCTGGACAGACTAATGGCTGGATGAAGATTTTCTCACCCATGCCTTCCTTTCAGTCTATGCAGGGTCATTTCTGTTTATTTCAGGACAAACCTTAGATCTATAATGGAAGCCAGTGGAGAATCAGATTCACTCAACCAAAACTCACATTACCGTTGATTGACTGACACACATGTCAGAAGGCACGTCAGAGTCTAAAGGATCCTTAGGGGCAATCTGGCTCTGTCTGCACCCTTCCGGCACCTCCACCAGTTGCTCTAAGACCACCCCCCACCATGGGGAGGCCAGCAGTGGTTGCCATGTGAGAGTTTCACTCCTGAGTCAGGCTCCAAAACCTTGGGCAAACGACGTGAGCTGGTTGACGGGCAGAGTGAGCTGCAGGCCCGGGGGAGCTTGACGTTCTTCTCGGCCAGTTCTAGAGGTAGACGTGTGTCAGGCTCCGTAGCCCTCCTCCTCTCCCATGCAATGCTGGTAAATTGTGTTTTTGGCAGCTCCTAGACATGGGGCCCCAAAGGTGGGGGGCAAATGCACCCTGCCCATTTTTCCTTGCTCTCTCTGCAGCTGGAATTCTTTTTTTTTTTTTTTTTAAAGATTTTATTTATTTATTTGACAGATAGAGATCACAAGCAGGGAGAGAGGCAGGCAGAGAGAGAGAGAGGAGGAAGCAGGCTCCCCGCCAAGCAGAGAGCCCGATGCGGGGCTCGATCCCAGGACCCTGGGATCATGACCTGAGCGAAAGGCAGAGGCTTTAACCCACTGAGCCACCCAGGCGCCCCGCAGCTGGAATTCTTGATGAGGCATTTCTTCTAGGGCAATCCTGGCCACTCGATGTTGCTAACCACTGGCCAACATCCTGGTTTCTTTGCATGGCAGCCCCATTGCCTTCTTAGAGGAACTGTTTGCCTGTCAAGGGAAGGTGAGCTGAGTGGAAGGCAGTTTTTCTTGGCTAAAATCCGTCCCCTTTCTCTATCAAGTTCTCCTTTTACACTTAGGTTCTAGACAGAAATTCAGCCTTGGAGGCCAGGCAGGCCTGGGCCTGATCAGGAGCCATGGAATCCATGCCACGAGGCAGGGCGGGAGCCATCACTGTGCCTCCTGTTCATTCACAGACACCAGGCAGTGAAAGCCTGCCACAGCCCAACTCTGCTTTGGGACCTGGGTTCCCCTGCTCCTCCTTCCCTTCCAAAAGGCCTTGTGCCCTCATGGACAGGTGATCAAGGATATTTCCTGGGCCATCCAGGTGCTTCTCTACCATATTACTTCTCTAGGGTTGTCATAACATGGTCTATAGACCAGTTGGCTTAGATAACAGAAACAGGATGCACCTTTGACATCTGGCTTAGAAATCTCAGCTAGCTATCCAAGTTCATTGCTTACACGTTCTATTTTGCACAAAGCCATAGAACACAATTGCGCCAAGCCCTCTGCTACCGCGTAACAAGGATCACCTTTCTGACGGTTGGTCATAATCTGCTCCTCACTTCTGGCTGAGAACTCACCGGAAACTCCTGTACGTTCGGGTTTCTAGCAACATCCTGTTCATGATGCTGTATGCGTTCTCTAAGACAATGGTTAATTTCCCTACAGCTGCCCTTTCTTTCTAGACCCTCACCAGAATTGTCTTTGACACCCATATTTCTACCAACAATTTTTCAAGGTGACTTCGGTTTTTCAAACATGTACCTCAATACTCTCCAGGCCTCTACCCATTACCCAATTCTAAAGATATTTCCACATTTTTAGGTATTTGTTACAGTAGCACACTATTTCCCAGTACTGAAACCTATATTAGTTTGCTAGGGCTGCCTTGTGCTCACCACAGACGGAGCAGCTCAAACAACAGCCTTACCGAGTCTTACTTAGTCTTAACCGTCTGTGATGGATCACTTTTTGTGTCACTTTGACTGCACCATGGAATGCCCCAGTATCTTGTCACACGTCATTCTGAAGGATTACTGCTTTAGATGAGATAACCACTTAAATTGGTAAACCAAGTAAAACAGATTGCCCACACTAATGTGGGTGGGCTGCATCCAATCAGTTGAAGGCTCGAATAGAACAAAAAGACTGGCCTGCCCTGAGCAAGAGAAAATTCCTCCTCCCCGACCACCTTTGAACTGGGACATCAGCTTTTTTCTGCCATTAGACTTGAACTGAAACATCTGCTCTCCCTGGATCTTGAGAAATGGCCCAGTGTGAACTCAACTTCAGCTTATACAGAAGTATACAGAGGCAACCAGGTGTTTCAAAGGGAGAGTGAGGGGACAGACAAGGGATGAGTGGGGCTCTTTAGAGTCAGGGAAGAACAAAATTCCAAGAGGCAGGGTTGGGGGGGGATGGGGGCTCTTGTCTTTGTGAAACCCCTTTGGGTTAGCTCTGATGCTTATTGAAATTAGGTTTCTACCCTTCCACAGAGGCTGGGAGAGGGGACCCTCTTCAGGTGTTGGCTGGAGCAAATGATTCAATTCCTTTGGCAGCCTCAGATTTTCTCAGGTGGGCACTTTGAGGGCCGCTGGGGTTATTAGATGGATGTGGCCTCGAGCTGTTATCAACTATGTCAGTGTTTTGATCAAGGCCAAGGTGGAGGCCTAGTTCAGAACTGGGCTCAGAGGAGTCTGGCTAGTTTGGCCAACAGAATGATTACTTCTAACCAGAAGCCCTGGAGCAGAGGGCCCCTTCAGAGCCCTTGTACTCGGAGGGGAGGCCACGGGCTCTGTGTGGCCAGCACTGGCGGCGCTGTCTGGGCAGGGGCCTGACCTCAGGGCACAGTTGCTCTCTCTGCAGAGACAATTATTCCCAGTGGACAGCCCCCGGCTGCCCCACTCCCCACCACCAGGAAGGCAGTTCTCAAAGGCTCGGCAAGGCTGAGAATCCGCAGCGTGAGAAGTCAATTCTTGTGGCCAGGTGGCAAGATCTGAACATGACAATGGCAGCAAAGCCATCGCAGCTGAGCAGCCTCAAGATTTCATTCACTTCATTGTCAGTATTGACAGGGATGGGAAGTGGGCAAAGGCCCAGAAGGCAAAAGGAACCATAGTGCATTCGCTCGGCTTCCACGAACGCTGTGGGTTTACTGCCCCACACCCTGTGGGGTTCCAGTGCTATGGGTAGGCACCACACTCATTTCACTTCACACTTAAAGTCTTCATGTGTTTTATTTAAAAGTAACTAGGCCTTCACAAAGTTGGTTCTCAGTCTTCCTCATGGTGGCGAGGACTTTGAGAGAAAATTGGACGGTCCTGGGATGTCCCGCTTTTCCTCAGCATGGATCTTAACAAAGGCCCCCAGGGTTTTTATTCTAGCAACAGGATGCCGTCCCTCTGCACCAAGCCAGGAAGGGCGAGCCCCCTCTGCTGATCTTTCGTCATCTTGTGGGAACTTACGGGTCATCCAGAAGTTATGACAGCAACGTCTGCAGGAAAGGTTTTGGTTTTGTTCTGTTCTGCTTTGTTTTCAGCTTTCATTGTAAGGGCATGAATGTGGGAGCTCAGTGGGAACCATTTCTTTTATGATTATTCTAATCCCGGAAGAAAAGCCAACTGCTGTTTGGAGCGTAAAGAACCGAACTTTGACGCTCACTTCACCCGGTTGCAGGAGGCCCCAGTGCAATGGGGAGCTGCCTTTGTTCAGATCTGGGGGCTTAGGTCCCACGTGGGACCCTTTTCTCAGTGCATGGAGAGTGCACCTCTGTCTCGTGGAAGGCCCAGCCCTGCTTCTGAGCCGAGACGGTCAGCCCGTATGGTTACTACCCTGCACCATCATTTTTTTTTTTTTTTTCAGATTAAATCAATTGACAGATATTAAGGAGAGCCTTGAGGAGGATTACTGGAGTATTCCCAAGGCTTTCTCCACCTCGCTTTGGTGTAGGATATCCCAAAACATATGCCTATCATCAGCATCCCTAGAAATTGTTCAGAGGCCCAAGAAAGGATCCAGCAAAGTCTATGTGATCAGCAACCATGTTATATTTCTTGAGGAGGGGTTGAGTGAAACCGTATTTCAAGCAGTATGACATTAAGAGACTGTAATTCATTAATCAGAATAAAAGATCAAAGTTGTAACATTGTAAGAAAGTGGGCTCCATTTGTTTGGGAAGTGAATTTAAGGAAAAGTACCTACTCTTTGAATTTGTGGGTCAGAATGACAGGTTGAATTGAAAAATATACCCCCTTACTCTTTCATTAACCTAACTTCCCAGGGGCACAAAGAGGATCTTACCAGGAGCCTAAGGCTGGGAATGAAGTGTTCTTTTTCCTTTCCTAGAGGCACATAGAATTCCAGTGCGCCACAACCTGGGTTAGAATCCCGACTCTGCTGTGGTCCTGTAGGCAAGTTAACAAACCTCTCTGTGCCTTGGGTTCATCCCCTTTCATGTGGGAATGATGGTGGCTTCTAACTCAGGAAGTCTTTTCAGTATTCGATGAATTAGTGATTCCTGAGTACCTAGTGACTGGCATGGGGTAAGCAGCCCACAAAGTCAATATGATTTCCCTCCTGTCTGGGGGTGAAGGTGTCCCGGGGTCAGGCGAGTTGTCTGCGAGGTCAGCACCTGTGACACACACTAGCTGCAGACCAAGACCATGCCCTTGAGCTGGTGGTGACATTCATCACATTTTCTTATTTTCAGTGTGAGATTTTTACCACTATCGTAAAAAAACGGGGCTCCTGAGCTCAGCCACCGTGGAAGGGTGTCATGTAGAATTTAGTGGGTGTTTCAGAAGAGGGGCTGGGTTGCAGACTTCCCTTTTACCTGTACTCAGGGAGTCCAGAGCCCTGAACCAGCTGCCCGGAGGTGATGCGCGGTGGGCGGTGAACTTGCCCGTGCACAGCCATGGACGAGCCCGGAAGATCTCTTTCTTCATCTTGGTCTTGGCTCCCTATTCCGAAGGCAAGAGCAGGAAAGCATTCCTCATTCCTACTATGGGGTTTCTACAAGTGATTAGTGCATAAATCTTACCTGAGCTTTTTGAGGAAAGATATTGTTTTGTTTTCTATATCTTGTCCCCCTAATAGCTGCCGTGGGTATATCTAGTGGAGTGCATAGAGTGAAGAACTAGAAGAGCACTTGGGTGTGTAACAGAAGCTCAATGAATCTGTGCTGAGTGAATAAAGCGTTCAGAGCACCGAGCGGATGAATCCAGGAACCAGTAGGCATTGAGATACACCGTGGGAGAGGACTTAGCTAAAACCTTGCACACAGAAGGTGCTAAGTAAATGTTTCTTTCTCTTCCTTCCCTTTTTCCTGACTCTCCTCCCTTCCCACACTCCCCCCAGGCCCACAGGTTTCCGTTGTCCCTCCGGTGGCCGTTGTGGGGAGGGTGAAGCCTGCTTGGCTCTACTCGGGGTGATTCCCAGGGGGAGTCCCAAAGCCCCCAGACAACCAGCAAACGGGGACCCCACTCAAAGCTGCAGTGAAGACGTGAACCCTCAACCCCACAATGGGGTGCTGCTGCTGGGAAGGGCACGATGCCCCGGCACGGGGGTTGGGGGGGTGGGAGTTGCTGCTTATTTATTTTTGTCCTTTTCCCAGAATATCTTTTAAATATGATTTCTCCCCGAGTGAACTATTCCCAGGAGCCAAAACCTGAGGGGAGCAAACAAGGCCATGATGCTGCCCGGCTCTCCCCCCTTCAGCAGCTGATAGACCTTAGGAAATGTGGGGAAAGAAAGCCAGAGTAATGTTTCTTGGGCAAAAGAAACTTTAAAAGAACCTTTGAAACTTTAAAAGAAACTTTTGAATTTTAAAAGAAAGGAGACGAAAATTTAAAGAGAACAAAAAGAAAGCAGAAATTGCAGTTTGTGGTCTGACCCGTCGCTGAGAGAAAAAACTAGAAGCGGAGAGCGGGAAGAAGTCACAGCACTCTGGGAAGTATGGAACGGAGGCACGGTGCGAAGAGAGAGACTGTCCTTCTAAATATTTGTCAGGTGTTACTTTTTATACCTCTCCAGATTTGTACAGTGACCTCACAAGTGTAACGTATGGGAAGTCGGAGGGCAGACCTCCGCCAGCCCCATGCCCCTTCCCAGCAATAGACATGGGGCCTCTGCCCAGACTTGGAACTCCCACCGCAAGCTAGAAGGGCAGAGAAGGTTAGGTTTTGGCTGTATCTACATCTAATTCAGCCTTCCTTCTGGGTCCTACCTGCTGGTCAGCAGGAGGAATAGTTTTCATCATGCTGTACTTTTTAATTTATAAAAATATAAATTAACATCCGACGGGGCTCAAATTTTCTTCCAAACATGTAAATGGTTTCTGTAGATCATTTCGCTTTGTCTAGGCAGGTATGTCCAGACTTTCAGATTGCCCTCTCCTCCCCCTTCCTGCCTTCCTCCTTATCTGAGTGATGGAAAAGTGGGGGCCGGCAATGGCCTTGCCCGGATGGAAGGCTGTGCAGGCCGGGCTGGGTCATCCACTGGAAATGTCCCAGGCCGGCACTGTTGCTTGCCTCTGGCCTTAGTGGCGAACACTGTGCTTCATGATCCTTGCAATCTGGTGGCGGACATGGCTGCCCCTGGAGGAGGGAATCGCAGGCCACTGCTGTGGGGGGTCCCCCTGAGCCTCTCTGTGCCTTGTCATCCATCTAGGCCACTCATCTGCTCACCCTGGCCTCTGCTGCGGGGTCTCTGGACACCAACACGACTGGCCCGTGGCTGGGCTTTGGGTGTCCGTGCAGTGTCTGCGACCCGCTGACACCAAGGTCTGCCCAGGGCTCCTTCTGCCTGGCCTGGGTCTCCACCAGGGTTGGGGGTATGGGGAGCGCAGCGAGAGCTTTCCAAAGCCTGAGACAGGCAGCGGCAGCAAAAGCCCCCCATGCTCTCAGTGTGCCTTCCTTTCTCTCAGGCACTTCTTTCTCTCTGGGCTGAAGCCAGGAGGAAACAAATCAACGGTAAGATCTGCCCTGGGGACCCTGGGGGTCCCTGGGGGGTCTCGTGCTTTCCCGTTCTCCTGCCTCCTCTCTTGCAGCAAGCCTTCCGGTTCTTAGCCACTGAACTCGGGCTATCGTAGGGGCGAAAAGATACCTACTCTGTACAACGTAAGGGAACTCTGAGGGGAGTAAAAATGTTCGGAAAATCCTCTTTCAAGACAGTAGGCTGGTTTACAAGCTGCCCAGCCCGGGAGCCTTATTTTGCAATGGAGCCCATCCCTTCTCTTTTGATCTTCACCGCAACGAACCCAAATCAAACCCAAATCATCTCCGGGCGGATAGGATGCTAATGGACTATGTACTTAGGTAAAAGTGGAAAATCCATTAGTAGTATTTGAGATTTAATTCTGGTGTGTGTGTGTGTGAGCATGAGTGTGTAAATAAATAACTTTTAAAGAGTACACTCACTCTAGGGGCCCGTGGGTGGCTCAGTTAAGCGTCTGCTTTCTGCTTGCGTCCTGATCCCAGGGTCCTGGGATGGAGCCCCTGCATGGGGAGCCCTGCTCAGCAGGGACTCGGTTTCTCCCTCCCTCTCTGCCTGCCACTCCCCCTGTTTGTGCTCTTTCTATATCTGTCAAACAAATAGAAAAAATCTTAAAAAAAAAAAAGTAGAACCACTCCAGATGCCCAGTCCTGCAACCTGCTTTATTCATAGAATAAATCTTTTGCCTCTCATCTGTCGGGGCCTATGGAACTGTTCCTTTTAATGATGTCACACTAACCCATTGTAAAGATGGGGGCTGTTGAATTTATTTAACCCCTTTCCCGTGATCTTCTTCTTTCCTATTAAGAACAATGAAAGTGAGGATACATTTCGAGGTTTGTCTATTGCTTTCTGTCTTAACTCTTCCTAACAGGAGAGTAAGAGTTTTCCTCAGTCCCCCTGTGCCTGGAACAGAACAGAATAAGCAGATGAACAGAAATGGAGGCACAAACGATAAATGAATTCATCATAAATGGATGAGAGAAAGTATCTTTTGCTCTTGTTATGGGTTTGCTGCAGAATAAATTTCTAGAAGTAGACCTGGAGAGCAGGTTATGCCCCTTACTCCGAATCACCAAACTGTGCTCCAAGTATGTTGTGCTAATCCTTCCGTCCTCCAGCAAATCCTAGACCATCCTCGATTTCCTCAGAAGGCAAAGCTGATGGGCTGGTGTGCTGGCAGTTTCCTTTGGGAAGCAATTCAAGGGAGTGGGCGTGGGAGCGTGGGAAGGGTCGACAGGGAAGGAGAGAAAGCTGGTTTAGGGGTGAATTACTGAGCTGGTCGCTGCTGTGGGCATCAAGGGTTCCTCCCCTCTCCTCTTGGGACCCACTGAGGAAATGTGTAGAATGTGCTCAGAATCGTTGTCTGAGAAATGAAGAGGAGAGTATGTGTAGTCTCAACTCCTCTCAAGGGTTGCCCCCAGGATGTGTTACCTCTGGACCTTTACCTGATCTCTGGGTATCTTTTATCATGTGGCTCACATGCCCAGAACAGCCCAGGAAGCTGGGGGGTGGGGGTGGAAGTGGACAGGAGAGAGAGTAAGAGACTGAAGCGCACAGAGGAGAAGGGCCATGGGGCTGGTTGCTACAGCAACGGCTGCACTGAAAAGGTGGGCTGTGGGTGTGGCGGGGAGAGGATGGATGTCTGACATGCTCCTGGTACCCACGCCTTTGCTCACAGCAGAAATCCTCATACTGCTTACTTTTACCAGAATGACAAATGACAGGTTAGCCTTTGCCATCTGAAAAACAGGCATTTCTTTAATTACTGGTAAGGCTAAACATCTTTTTACAAGATTATTAGCTAAATTTATTTATTCTGTACGTTGCATATATTTAAGTATTTATACGTATGTGTGCATACACACACACTTCACACATACACATAAATAAATTAATGATTCTTCTTGTGAAAAATTATGATATTATTGTGACCACTCACCCTTTCTTCAGGGGGAACCACTCTTCTTAATTGGTATGAGTTCTTTCAGTGTTTTAAGCTCTGCTCTTGCATAGACATATGTTTCCATAGAAGTACATAGTTCTGTGGCTTTACCTACACACACACACACACACACACACACACACACACACACAGGCATGCACAGACACAGATACACATGTAGGCATCTGTGTGTACATATACTTGTAAATGAATGATATTGTACCTATTATTCTGAAGGTCCCTGATTAACTAAAAAATATGGTTGTCCTTTATTTCAGGGCATATAGGGTTGTTTTGTTCTTTTAAAACACAATGTGCTATTTTGGAATATGGACACAGCACACCACCCCTGCAGACGACTATTTTGGGCTGTTTATGATAGATCACCATTACGAACGACGCTTAGATGAACACATTTCCTTTTGCACATGTGTTGGCTTTTTCTAGAGTAGGTACCTCTAAGGGGGTCCACTAGCTTGAACTTTTAATAACATTTTTAATAATGATCAGCAAAACACTGTACTTTCTCACTTTGGCATAGATGAATGCATGCCGGGACCGCCTAGCTGATGGAGTGTAGGGGTCTTAGGACACCACTGGGAGACTTGAGGCTGGTAGGGCTGATGCTGAGGGGCTACTCAGGGGTCCAGATCTAGACCCAGTAAGGATGCTAGGCTACGCCTGTCCACAAGTGTGGGGTATGGAGGTGGGAGGGCAGGGCCCCCAAAGGTGTGGACTGCGAGTCCTGGGGAGGAGCCAGGGGGAGTGAGGACTTCGTATGTCACCTCCAATATGTCACCTGCTGCACACAAGAAAACTTGCCCTCAGAGCCTCACTTAGCGGCTGCCCCCCTCCCCCGGGGCCCAGGGTGGAAGGGTCCAGGGGATTCAGGACCAGGTCCTGGGTGGAGGACGTAGCTGGGGGTGTCCTTGGCTGCTGTCAACCTGAGCCCCAAGCCTGGGCTAGCTGTGTCCTCGTGGAATTTCTTGTAAATTTTAATGCATGCTGACAGATTATTCTTTATTTTATTTTAATTTTTGTTTCTTACTTATAGTGCCATCTCTTTTCATGTGCTTTCCGGCCATTTCTTTCCTTTTTTTTTATTTTGCTGAAAGTATTTTTATTAAAGCATAGGGACAGAACCTATGGGCAGAAGGAGCAGCTTTGTCTATTTCTGTTTCTACTGTGGATTTTCTGTTCCCATCACTTGTTCATTGAAACAATTATTTTGTCTTTTCATTATAGATTTGCAAGGATTCCTTACATGTTGAAAATACTGTCTTACCCCCATCTACCATGTAGGTTGCAAATACATTTTAGTTTGTCAGATAGTATTTAATTTCATTTAAAAGTCTTTAATACTTAAGCAACTATGCAGTTTTTATCAGTGAGTTTAATTTTTTTTCTTTTTTGAATTGCAGGTTTTGTCTCATGCTTAGAAAGAATTTCCCCCCACACAATTAAATAGTTTTTTATATTATATTTTTTTAAAGAGATTTATTTATTTGAGAAAGAGCAAGAGAGAGAGGGAATAAGCTCATGAGTGGAGAGAGGGGCAGAGGGAGAGAATCTCAAGCAGACTCACCATTGAGCACAGAGCCTGACATGGGGCTCGACCCCACAACCCATGAACTCATGACCTGAGCTGAAATCACAAGTCGGACATGTAACCGACTGAGCCACCCAGGCACCCCAAGAGTTTCTTATATTTTAAAGAATTTCACTTATTGTTTTGTAATATTTAAGTCTGTGGCTACCTGGAATTTATGTTCCTCATGGTATACCAAGTTTGGGGTCAGAGGGGCCCATCTAACATTTCTTCTTCCCACCTTCCCCATTGTGCAAGCATCATTTACGAGGCCCCTACCTTTTCCTCACCTATGTGAAATGCCAAGTCTACCGCATGACTGAATTCCTGCAGACCACTGTGGGCGAAACCTTCATTTCCGTTCATTCTCCCCATTCCTCACTCCCCTTGGTAGGCAGCTCTTCCTCTAAAGAGGAAAAGTCATGTTTTGTGATTGGAAAGGATATGAAACCTGGAACACTGACAGGGCCACATCTGATGGCAGCTGAGCTTACATATGGTCATCCCTTTGCTCCATCGCTGGGCTCAGCCTACCCCACAGACCCAGCTCCCCTTCTGGGCTTCCTGCCTCCTGTGCACAGCAGCCCGAGCTGAACCAGTCTTTTTGCTCTTCTCTTCCCCTCCCTGCCTCCATTCTGACCATGCGGGTCAAGATTACTGGGGTGGGTCAACAGCTCGAAGGTGGTCCTAAGGGGTCTAGGTCTGTGAGTCACTGAAGTGGACTCTGGCTGTGTAGACGCCATCCAGGAGAGTCTACCAATTATGCACTGGCAAGAAGGGGCCACACATTCCTGCTCATTTACCAAGAGCTATTTTTTGTTGCCTCTTTAGCTGTTGGATGCAAACTTCTTTGGGGAGGAAACGCTAAGTAGGAGGATTGAGTTGTGGGGCTAGGAACTCCCATTCCACATAGTGAACACACACACACACACACACACACACACACACACGTGCGTGCACATTTCTGTTTCTGGTGATCTTTTTGTGCATTCCTCTGTCAGCACCGAAGTCGATACCATGCTATCCTGTGGAGGGACAGCTTAGCAAAAGGTTAAGCTCTAAAGTAGCCCATAGAGCTAAAATTGCACAGAGACAAAATTGCTGTTGAAAATCCCTTAAATTGACCATAAAGCTCAGGGGACAGAGTGCTGGGCTCAGCAGGCTCTCAGTGCAGACAATCTTCCCTCCGTTGTTGGATCTAATCTCTTTCTTCCACTTGGGTACTGCAGGAGGAGGATGGGTTTCTCTAGGAGCCGTGTTGTAGGAGATACACACACCTTCAACATACATACAACACCTTCAACACACAGTTCAGGGAGGGGCTCATGCCACCAGAAACCACCAACTGAGACTTTTGGGGGAACAGTAGGACTCTGTCTCCTGCCCCTTCACACTGCCGTGGTGGGCAGGCTTATTGGCATTGCCTGTATTAGTCAGCCGGCTGGGGGTACCAGCAGTACTGCAGGCTTGGGGTGGGGGGCGCTGAAACAACACACATTTATTTCCTTGCAGATCTGGACGTTTAAAGTCCAAGATCAAGGTCTCAGCAGGTTGATTTCTTCTGTGGCTCCCCTCTGTGGTTTCTAGATGGACTCCTTGATGCTGAGTTGTCACCTGGTCTTCCCTAGGGAGTTTCTTTGCGTGTCCTTCTTATAAGGGCACCAGTCAGGTTGGATTAAGGCCCACCCTCATGATCCCGTCTTAGCTTTAATGATCACTTAGAGGCCCAATCGCTAAAAACAGTCACATTCTGAGACAGTTGGGGGTTGGAACGTCAACATATGAATTTGGGGAAGGGGGATAAAACTCATACCATAACACTGCTGAAATCTCTGTCAATCAATCAATCAATCAATCAGTCAATCAATCAATCTCAACCTTTCTCCCTCTCCCTCTCCGTATCTGTCTGTCTGTCTATCTGTCTATCTATCTATTATCTATCTAGCTAGCTAGCTAGCTGTCATCTATCTATCTCCCCAGAGACCCCTATGGAAGGAGACCACATGGAGTAACTCTTTTCATTTTTTGCAACATCCTAACAGATAGGTATTATTATTATTACTGTTGCACAAATGAGGAAAGTGAGTGAGATAATTATTCCAAGAGCACACAACTTAAGTAAGTAGAAGAGCTGGGATTTGAACCTAACTGGACTCTAGAATCCATGTTCTTGAGCAATAACGAGACTACTTTTTCAAGTATTTTTGCATGTTTCTCTCTTTCATTTATTTATTTATTTATTTTTTGATGGGCATCTAGGCCCCATTCTATAGGTTTTGAAATATAGAGCTCTTTTGGGGGTCATTTTCTAATTAATCTGTTACTATAATTATTTCGTCTTTAACTCATGAGTTATTTATGAGTGCTTTCAAATTTCTAGTAGGTAGATAGGGAGGCTATATTTTGGTGGTTTATTTTAGTTTTGTTGCCAGAGAATAGGGTATGTTTGATTGCTGTCTGTCATCTATCTATCTATATGAATGTGTTAAGATTTTCTATATGGCACAGGTTATAAACAAATTCTGTAAATAGTCAATGAATATTTTGAAAAGATTTTCTGTTTTATATGAAAATAGTCTTAAAACATATTGCGCAATCCAAATGCTCTCATATTAATTTTTTTCTACTAGATTTGACATAGATTTATAAATCTCATTGTGATCTTATTAAAGTAAACCTGAATTCCTATTTTTTTTGCTTAAAGTATTTCCATACAATGGAGTTTAGTGTGCATCTGTTACAATTTCTTTAGAGATAATATCATTTACCAACAAAATTCTTCTCAGCCTTATTTGATGTTTTGACCTTAAAGTGTACTCTGTGTGATATTCTTGCCATTTGCAATTATTAGCAGGATTCTGATATATTCTTGCTCACTTCTTTATTTTCTACCTTTATTCTTTATCATTTTTTGCAGATAAGTACCTTAAACATACCATTTAGTTTTTTTTTCTTTTTAATTTAATCTGCTTTTCCTTTGAGTATTAGACATGGCAAGGAGAATAATTTTATCCATGCACACTGTTATTTATTGTGATGAATGATATACTTAATCTTTCTCTTGCCATCTTATTTTATGTTTTATGTTCATTGTGATTTCTTATTGCTTCCTTTTTTCACCTTTCCTGCCTCTTCCTTGTTTGATCATTTTTTTGATCTCTTTTTTTCTGCTCTGGGGATATGAAATATTACATCTAAATGTTATTCTAAGAGTGGTTACTCTTAAATTATTGCAAACATATTTTTTTCCTACATTCTTCCATCAAAGTTCAGAATTAAACATTATTCATAACCACCAGCCTTCATACAGCCAGGAATTTTTTTTTAAAGATTTTGTTTATTTATTTGGCAGAGAGAGACACAGCAAGAGAGGGAACACAAGCAGAGGGAAGGCTTCCTGCTGAGCAGGGAGCCCGACACAGGGCTTGATCCCAGGACTCTGGGATCATGTCATGAGCCAAAGGCAGATGCCTAACAACTGAGCCACCCGGCGCCCCACAGCCAACAATTTTCACATTTACTTCTCTTTTCTTCCCCTTATGACCTTTTATTAAATAATCTGGAATGTTATTCATATTTCTCCTTATATCATTCCTTCCTCATAAAACAGCTTAAAACTCATTAATTTGCAATATTACACATAATGGTGAGGACTGGAAGTTATAGTAGTTTTAAAATTTAGGATGGAGAAGAAAATCTTTCTGGAATGTTTACCACTCTTTATTCTGTGAAATACCTTTTCGTAATCCCCTTTGGTCATGTAAGAAAGTACTCATTAGGGGAGAGGTTGAGTCAACCAAGCGCAGCTGACTCAGACCAAGATGTGAAGTATTTTGTTCAGTAGATATTTGTTAATCTGCATGAAGACTCACCCATGGTGGAAATCACTGTTCTTACGTGATGTGTACCTCTTGCAAGTCATTAGTTCATGAATCAGGTTGGTCTATAACCTGGGTTTTAAGCAAGGCTGATTTTTCTCCACCTCACATAGAAGGAGTGAGTGGGTTTGACACGATCTGTTTTGAACCAGGGGTGTCCTGATGCGGGTTCTTCAGGACAGAATGCCCAAGTGTTTGGGAGAAAGTATTGTGGGTAGTTAGAATTATCTTCACTGGCCCATCAGAATGGCAGTAAATGTTTTGGGTTGGGTTGAGGCAAGTCAGAAGAAAATAAAAGTTTTCACTGTTAATAATCTAGTATTTCTTAGTAATTGTCTTGCCATTGTGTGTGTGTCCACTTTCAACGTACGGAACTGCTACTACAAAGATGTTGCTATGAACCTCTCAGACTAATCTTCTGAGTTCTTTATCTTTCTTCACTTCATAATTTCTATCTCCTTTACTGTTTTATCATGTTTAGGGGGGACATTATTCTGCTGACTTACCAGTTGTAAAATTTTATTTTTAACAGCATTCTTTCTGTGGCTCAGTTCCTTGATTAAATGTTACATTTATTTGATGACTGTTCTTTCTACACCTATTTTTAATGTCTCTGGTGGGTTCTTTTTCAAAGGAGGCTTTGGATGTTACTGTGAATACTATTCAGAATTTATAAGGGATTATCTTCTATTCTTTGCGTTAAATCTTTTTAATTGGGAGCCATTTGGGCTGGTTGCCTAGTTTAGTGTCGTTCCTTCTCGTTGCTCATTCTCCTCAATAGTCTAGTAAATTACCTCGGCTTTATCGTATTTTTAAATTATAGTCTGAGCTGGGAGGACTATCTTCGCACCTAGGATAGGTTAATGTGTAATTCTCTCTCAAGAGCACTATGATCAGGGCACCTGGGTGGCTCAGTTGGTTAAGCGTCTGCCTTTGGCTCAGGCCATGATCCCGGGGTCCTGGCTCCCCGCTCAGTGGGTAGTCTGCTTCTCCCTCTCCCTCTGCCTCCCCCCACCCCTGGTCGTGTTTGCCTTCTCTCTCTCTCTCTCTCGCCCTTCCAAATAAATAAAATCTTAAAAAAAAAAAAAAAAAAAGAGCATCATGCTGATCTACACCACTCCTACACCACTCCTCCATTTTCCAGGCGCTAACTGGAAAATGTTCTAGACTCAAAGAGGGTAACCAGTTACTTTGCTTAAGAGCCTGTGAGCGGTCCCAGTGCCTCCCTGCCCACCCCGTCTCCCCACCGGATGATTCATTCAACGTATTACATTGTTGTTGTTTTGGTGAATAAAGATGACATTTAATTGAATCCAAACTGTGTTTCCTTTCACTGATAGTCTTTCAAGTTGGTAAAAATGACAGATTTCCTTAGTTTCAGTGTAGTTATGAGTCTTGTGATTCCTTTTTGTATGTGTCTGGCAGGTTTTTTTTCTTAAAATTTATAGATATCATTGTCATTCACGGAAATCTCCCAAAATATTTTAACAGAAAAACAATTTATCTTTCTGTATGTTTTTATAATTTTTAATGATCAAAAGCCCTAATTAAAAACCTGAAGGGCCTTTAAGTACAGAATGGCAGTGTAGCATGCTATGAAGGGTCCCAAGGGCTAGGATTCAGATATCTGGGTTCTAGCACTGGTTTGACACATGCTGTGTGACTCCAGGAAGTCACACCCGCTCCTTGGGTTTCTGTTTCAATTTTTTCATCTGTTAAATGAAGGCACATTATTCAGATATTGTGCATCCTACCAAACTTAATCATTTCTTCATTCAGTAAGGACTCATAGCCAGATATGGACCTCTGCACAAAAATAAAATATTAAAAGGGAAGAAAAATAAGAAGGAGTAAGAGAGGGAGGTAGAAGAAGAGAAACAGGAGGAGGAGGAAAAGAATGCCTTCAGTATGTCCTCTGGGTCAGTCAGGAGGACCATATGAACCAATTCAATAATTGTTGTACTGCAACAATGTATAGTACTTAATAGAAGAGAGGAGGGAGGTCCTCACACCTCCTGGAAGTTAGAGAATAGTTAAGTTTTCTTTTATAGTGGTGACTCAAACTTGGGTTCAAAGCTGACCAGGAATTTGTCACATGGATGAGTGAGCAGCTGGGATGAAGGACCAGCATGAGCCGATTGGCTGGAGGCTGGGTAAGGAGAGGCTGGGAGGGGGAGTAGGTCTGGAGCACAGGCAAAGTGTCCCTGGGA
The DNA here is from genome assembly GCF_922984935.1 of Meles meles. Classification (NCBI taxonomy): domain Eukaryota; kingdom Metazoa; phylum Chordata; class Mammalia; order Carnivora; family Mustelidae; genus Meles; species Meles meles. The sequence continues at coordinate 130,360,265 of NC_060070.1, forward strand.
TCTGCTGAGGATGAGGGGCCCGTGGTACACTGCAGGAGATGATCTGGAGCCCAGGAGAGCGGGGGGAAGAACTTATCTGGGAGGTGTACAGCACAGCTGGTGATGTGAGCCATCGGGGAAGATAATTGATTTACAGAAGAGTAATGGGAATGGTTGGACTGCTCTGAAGATGGAGAGATGGGAAAAGGGCAGGTACGCTTGGATGGAGGTGCTGGACAAGCAAAGTCCTCAGGACAGAGCTCAAATTTAGTAGGGGAAAGAACATTTGATGAGGGTTTAAAACATCTCAGGAGACAAAAATCCAGAGGGTACCCAAGACAGGGTAGGGAATATAGAAATAGTGTCATATCGAGTGGATAAAAGTTGGGGTAGCTCTTTGGGGATGGTAGTACCAGGAGGACAAGTGGTTCACAGGGCTCCCAGCAGAGGGAGAGGGTAATGGGGATGATAAGTTATGGAGGGTCATTTGGCCTCAACTATCACTGTCACTACAGGCTAGGCTGCTTTCCAACATGAAGAAAGGGGGAAGCCAGTCACTGGCAAGAATTTCTGCCTAATAATTCATCATAACTATGATACTTACACTTAAAGGCACAATAGATATTTTAATTAAGTTAATGGCTGGTCCAAGCAGTCATTCTAATTTAATGGCAGCCTGCACGTTGCTGCCCTTCATTAGCCTGAGAGGTCACCCTGTCCTCTTCCCGGTCATGTCACAGACACTCATGCTGGCTCCTCACTGGCAATGGGCGGCAATCATATCTGCAAAGTTCTACCAAAGAATAGCCCTTGAGTCAAAAATTAGCCCCTGAAAATGGAGCAAACTCCCATAGATAACACATGCTTTCAGAAGCTAATTGTCATGTAAGTATGTCTAATTATGCAAACAGGAACAATATTTCCAAGCAATGCCAATGGACAGTTCCACTGCATTTCACATGGAGGACATTCAAGATGGAGTCATGCCCAGGCAGGGAGAGCATTCAAGTTAAGGCGCAGACTCATGGCAAGACAAGCAGGAGAAAGGGATTACTATTATAGAGTCACTACATTATGCATACTGTTAAAAATAAGCTATGTTACCATGTACACGGTCCTGCATGGATTCTCACACTCCAGCTAGAAAGTAAACACATCTTATTTTTTCCTGCTATAGTTTTTCTACTCTACATCTTGTTATTATGTTTGCCTCATATTGGATCCCCCAAATCTTCTAGAGGCATTTGGAACAAACGACGAGAACTTAGGAGCAGCTGTCCAATCAGTGCAAATCCCTTGTCCTCTTGGCATCTCCTAGAACACCTCCCGCTCTGGGTTCCCAGGAGGGCAGTGGGTAGGAGGACTTCTGGGTTTACTGCCAAGGCTGTATGAAGATAAGTGTATTCCTGGCATCCCAAGTCCCAATGATAGTAGCTTTTCAAAACAATGTTTAGAGAGAGTGATTTGGTTTTCTGGAATAATTAGTAATATAGGCCTGCTAATTAATGGACTAAACAGATTTTTTTCCCCCTCAAATAGGCTATCCTGTTTACATAATGAGTGCTTATTACAGTGTTAGAATTTTTAAGTAGCTAACTTATAAGGGAGCTCTCGAGCCGGAACTCTGATGGAGACATCCAGACTATAGGAAAGAAGCATGCCTGCAGTTTTGGACAGTCACATTCTCAGGATTAAAAAAATAAAATGTTTAAATTTACATACAATAAAAATTATGAGTTTTAGGGCACCTGGGTGGCTTAGTCGGTTAAACATCACCTTCAGCTCAGGTCATGATCCCAGAGTCTTAAGATTGAGCCCTGTGTCAGGCCCTCTGTTTAACAGGGAGTCTGCTTCTCCCACCGCCCCACACCCCTACTCGTGTGCTCAGTCTCTCCCTCTCTCTCTCTCAGATCTGTCTCTCACAAAAATAAATAAATAAAGTCTTTTTAAAAAATTATGGGTTTTGACAAATGTTTACATCTCTGTAATCACCACCATAATGAAGATGCAGAACCCCCCCCCATCACACCAAAGACATTCCTTGTTTTGCCCTTTTGTTATCCAGCCAAACTCCAGCTCTGCTGCCCGCAACCACTGATCTCTTCTCCATACCTATGGTTTTGCCCTTTCCAGAATGTCATATAAATGGAATTATGTGGTATATAACTTCATTAGTTAGGCTTTCTACTTTTAGCAGAATGCATTTGAGAGTCCCTTTATTTTATTTACTATATTATTTGTTTTTGATTTGTCATCTTTCTACTATGTTTTGTTTTTCTGTTCTCCTTTTCCTGGCTTCTTTGAACTATTGGAAAATGAGTGAAATCATGGTATTTGTCTTTCTTGGACTGAATTTTTTTTTGCTTAGCATAAGACCTTCTAGTTCCATCCATGTCATTGCAAATGGAAAGACTTCATTCTTTTGGTTGACTGAGTAATATTCCATTGTACTATATACCGCATCTTTTTTATCCATTCATCTGTCAATGGACATCTGAGCTCTTTCCATATTTTGGATATTTTGGACTTTGCTGCTATAAACATTGGGATGCATGTGCCCCTTCGGATTACTGCATTTGCATTTTGGGGATAAATACCTTGTAGTGCAATTGCTGGTGGTAAGGTAGCTGTATTTTTAACTCTTTGAGGAACCTCCATACTGTTTTCCAGAGTGGCTGCACCAGTTTGCATTTCCACCAGCAATATAAGAGGGCTCCCGCTCCTCTGTATCCTCACCAACATCTCTTGTTTCCTAACTTGCTAGTTTTAGCCATTCTGACTGGCGTGACATCATATCTCATTGTGGTTTTGATTTGCATTTCCCTGATGCCCAGTGATGTAGAATATTTGAAAGAAAAGTAATTTAATATTTATCTGGATCTTTGTCAACCTGATTGCCTTTCCTTGGTTCCTGAAGTTACAAGTTTTCCTCCAACCTATAGAACTTTATTTAGCGTCCTTCTAGTTGATGTCTCTTGATGACAAATCCTCTTAGTTTTTAATCATTGAGATTATATTTCACATTAATTACAGAAGATATTGCACTTGATATAGAATTCTGGATTCATGAAATTCTGATTTTAGCACTCTAAAGATGTATTCCAATGTCTTCTAGTCTCCATGGTTTTTTGATGAAAAATCCAGAGTAATTAAAATTATTCCTTTGCATGAAATGTTTTGTTTTCCTTTGGCTGTGTTCAAGTCATTTTCTTTATCTTTGGTTTTCAGAATTTGATTAAGTAAGTCTGGGATGGTTTTCTTCATATTGCATTTTGCTGCACTTCTTAAATCTTTAAATTTATATGTTCTACAAATTTGAGAAATTTGCTATTATTTCTTTAAAACATTTTTCTCTTTAGCAATCTTTTTGTCCTCTCCCCTGGGACAACGACACAAATGTTAGGCCATTTAATGTTGTCCCACAGGTCCCTGAGACTTTGTTCATTTTTTTCAATGTTCTTATCTATTCTTCAGAGTGTATAATTTATGTTCAACGTCATTGCCTTTTCCTTTCTCATCTGCATTGAGCTCAACCAGCATGTATTAATTGGTGATGTTATATTTTTTCAGTTTTAAAAATTCCATTTAGTTCTTATTTGGTCTTTACTTATTGGCTGAGATTTTCTATTTTCCATTTGTGTGGAGTGTTCATTTTTTCCTCATTGAGGATAGTTCTAAGAGCTGTTTTAAAGACTTTGGTAATTCCAGTATCTGGGTTATTTTAGGGTTGCTGCTATTGATTGTCTTTTCCCTGGGGAATTGGACACATTTTTTTCTATATATTTCTATGTCACTTAATTTTAGATCAAGTCTTGGACATTTTGAATATTACAAGACTCTAGTTTCTGTTAAAATCTCCTGGATAAAATCTGAAGATATGCATAACCCATAAGACATTGAATCACTAATTTAAAATTTCCACCGAAAAAAATTATAGGACCAGATGGCTTCACAGGTGACTTCTACTAAGCATTTGAAGAAGAACTCATACTAGTTTCTCTCAAACTCTTCAAAAAAATAGAAAAGAATACTAACTCATTTCTGTGAGGACAGGATTACCATGTATCAAGCCATAAAAGACTACAACAGAAGTAACTACAGAGCATACGCTTTATAAATGTAGATGCAAAAATTCTCAACAAGGTACCAACAAACAAGATTCAACAGGACATTACGAGGGTTATACATCATGACCACATGGTATTTATCCTAAGAAAGCCATGCTGGTTTAGCATGTGGAAATGAGTTAATACAACACACTATATTAATAGAATAAAAAAAATCTATATGGGTATCTTAGTTGATAGAGAAAAAGCATCTAACAAATCCAATAACTTTTCATAATAAAAATACAAAGAAAATCATGAATAGAATGAAACCTCCTCGACAAAATAAAAGACACTCATGAAAAACTCACAGCTAACATCATACTCAACAGTAAAAGAATAAAGATGTCTGCTTTCACCACTGCTATTCAACAGTGTGTTGGCAGCTCTAGCCAGAAAAATTTGGTAAGGAAAAAACAGAAGAAAATAAACAAATGAACAAACAAATAAAAGACAACTAAATTGAAAAAGAAGAAATAAAATAATCTCTATTTGCTGATGACGGCATCCTACATATAGAAATTGCTAAAGAATACACATACAACTACTCGAGCTAATAAAGTCTGCAGAGTTGCAGGGCCCAAGGTCAACACATAAAATCACCAGTCATAGACAATGCAAAAAAAAAAAAATTCAGAGAAGGATTTCAATTATAATAACATTTAAGATATTAAAATACTTAGAAATAAATTTAACTGAAGGGTAGAAATTGTACACCAAAAACTATGCAACATTGCTGAAAGAAATTAAAGAAGACTTAAAAAAAATGGAAAAACATTCCATGTTCATGAATTGAAAGATTTAATATTTTCAAGGTGGCAAAATGACCCTAAACACTTTATAGATTCAATCAATCCCTATCAGAATTCCAACAGGCTTTTGCAGAAATAGAAAAACTAATTCTCAAATTCATATGAAGTTACAAGGGGCCCTGAATGGCCAAAACAATACCAAAAGTTGGAAAACTTATGCTTCCCAATTTGAAAACTCACTACAAAGCTGTAGTAACCAAAACAGTGTGGTACTGATGTAACAGTAGACATGTAGATCAGTAAGACAGAATTGTGTCCAGAAATAGACCTATGTGTCTACAACCAATTGATTTTGACCAGGATACTAAGACCATTCATTGGTGAGAGAACAGTATTACCAACAAATGGTGCTAGGACAACAGGATATCTGCATGGAAAAAGAATGAAATTGGACCCCTGCTTCATGCTGTTTATACGAATTAATTCCAAATAGATCAAGTATTGTAAAATAAAATTTAAAGTATAAAACTCTTAAAAGGAAATAGGGGTAAATCTTTATGGCCTTGGATTTGGCAATGGTTTTCTAGATAGGACAACAAAAGCATAAGCAAAAAAATTTTTAAAATTGATAAATTGGACTTTATCAAAATCAACAATTTTGTACATTAAAGAACATTATCAAGAAGGTGAAAAGAGAAAATATTTGCAAACGTTATATCTAATAAGGGTTTAGTATCCAGAATAAATAAGAACTCTTACAACTCAACAACAGAGTTCAAAAGGTCCATTAAAAAACAGGTCAAGGACATGAATAGGCATTTCTTCAAATAAGACATACATTTGGCCAAGAAGCACATGCAAAGATTCTCACTATCTTTAGTTCATTAAGGAAATGCAAACCCAAACCACAATGAGATACTACTTCGCACCACTAAGATGGCTAAAATAAAAAAGACAAAAAATAACAAGTGTCAAGAATGTAATGAAACCGTAACTTTCACACATTACTGATGGGAATGTAAAATGGTACAGCTAATTTGGAAAACAGTTTGGTGATTCCTCAAAAAGTGAAAAATAAAATTACCATATGACTCAACCATTCACTCCTAGGTATACTAAAAGATTGAAAGCAGATATTCAAACAAAAACTCAGATACAAATGTTTATAGCAGCACTATTCACAATAACTAGAACATGGAAACAACCCAAATTTCCATCAACAGATGAATGCATACACAATATGTGTACAGTGGAATATATTCAATGGAGTACTACTATAAATAAGAATGAGAAACTCATGTTATAACATGAGCAAATCTAAGAAATTGCTAAGTGAAAGAAGCCAGACATAAAAAGTCACATATTGTATGATTTCATTTATATGAAATATCCAGAATGGATAAATCTATAGAAAGCTAATTGGTGGTTGCTAGGGATTGGTGGGGGGAGAGGAGGGGATTGAATGGACTGCTTAATGTATAGGTGCTTTCCTTTGATGGTCATGGAAATGTTTTGTAATGAAATAGAAGTTATGGTTATAGGATGTCATGAAGGTACCAAAGGCGCTTGGACTCTATACCCTTTAACACGGGTAATGTTATCTTATGTGAATTTTATCTCAAAAAGAAAAACTTCATAACCTTAGTCTAATCATGAAACAAACATCAAATTCAATTGAAGACCATTCTACAATATACCTTTTCAGTATTCCTCAAAACTGTCCAGGTCACCAAAAATAAGGAAAACATGAGAAACTATCACAGCCAAGAGAAGTCTAAGGAGACATGAAGACTGAATGTAGTCTGGTCTCTGGATGGGATCCTTGGCCAGGGGAAGAGGGGAGGGGAAGGGGTGGGGAGATATGTAAAAACTAAGGGAATCTGAGTAAACTATGAACTTCAGTTAATAATATTGTATCAATATTGGCTAATTAATTATAAGAAATGAGCCATACTAATGTAACCTGTTACTGATAGAGGAAGTGGAGCACAGGGTTTAGACAGTAAAACTGTTCTAAAAACTAAGGTCTATTAAACAATCCTCTGGATGATGTCAGTATTTTTGCTTTGGTGGGCAAATGGACTGGTCCAGTTCAGACTACAAGTCCTGACTCACTTCTTGTGGCTGCTCCAATGTCAATTCAGATTTCCAAGCCCTTCCTATGCTGTGACTGATCCTGCATGTACTACTCAAGGCTTAGTCTGAAGTTCTAGGGCTGTTTGGGATAGTAGTTCAGTTTTCCACTTCTTCTTCTTCTTCTTCTCCCCCCCACCCCCCAAAACTTCTACTAATGGGTCTCTTGCATGAATGTGCCACTCAGGGGTGAGCCTTGGACTTTCATGGGTTCCTTCTCTGAATCACGGAATGCTGGGCTCCAACTCTCTGCTCGTCTGGATTTCCCCACACTTTGTACCTCCTCTTAATGGTTCCTCTGCCCAAAGAGACAGGTTCCCCCAACCCCTACCTCAGTTTTTAGGTTTTATGCTGCAATGGCAGAAGGAGTACAGGTTTGCAACTGAGGCTGACCTTGGGACAGAGACAGAAAAATAAGGAGAAAAAAAAATAAAAGAGAGAGAGGCCAAGAGGTGGATTCCTTTCACACCTTCCAACTCACAGGGGTCCCTCTTCCTGGTCCTCACATGGATTTCTTGCTGTCTGCTCTCTGTGATTCTGTCTTTGGCTCACCCTTTAGGTAAAAGCCAGGAGATGAAGAAAAGAATAAACTCACCACTGTATTGGTGGTCATTCTTCAAGTTTTGACTTTCTTCCCCAAATCACCTGCTCTTATTTACTCTTCAGAGCCCTCAGGAAGTTGTTTTTGTATTTCATCCAGAGTTTTTAGCTATAATTAGTAGGGGAAATAGGCTTAAGTGGGCTCACTCCATCCTTGCAGGCACCTGAATTTCGGGATTCATTTTTGAATCAGTCTTCAACCCATCCATACTTTCCAAAACATGCCGGTTCTTCAGCTCCTTCCCCTCCTATTTAAGCTTCAGTGTGATCAACCAGTCTATCAGCTTCTAGGTACTTCACTTGCCCTGGCCTTTGCTAACATTCTCCTTCCTGCGGGGCAACTCTTCAAACAGATTCCCCGGGTAACATACCACTCTTTGTTTATTCATAGGATCACCCACATCTCATTATGTCCTTCTCTACTCTGAGGATGTCACTTTCTTTTGGAATAGTTTGTGAAGACTAGATATTAACTCTTCTTTTTTTTTAATTAAAAAATTTCTAATTTTAATTCCAGCATACTTACGGTGTTGTATTAGTTTCAGGTATACAACACAGTGATTCAACAATTCGAACATTACTCGATGCACATCATGACAAGTGTCTACTTAATCCCCTTCGCCTATTTCACTCATCCCCCCACCAACATTCCGTTTGGTAACCAACACTTTGTTCTCTCCAGAGTCTCTTTCTTGATCTCTCTCTCTCTCTCTCTTTTTCTCCTTGTTCATTGGTTTTGTTTCTTAAATTTCACATATGGGTGAAATCATATGGTATTTGTCTTTCTCTGACTGACTTATTTCTATTAGCATTATAGTCTCTGACTCCATCCATGTTGTTGCAAATGGCAAGATTTCATTCTTTTTTATAGTGGAATAATATTCCATTGTATAAATACAGCACTTCTTCTTTATCTATTCATCTCTTGATGGATACATGGACTGCTTTCATAAGCAGCCAACAATTGGTTATTGTAAATAATGCAGCAATAAAATCCCTCTGAATTAGTGTTTTCTTATTCTTTGGGTAAATACCCAGTAGTGTGATTACTAGATCATAGGGTAGTTCTATTTTTAATTTTTTGAGGAACCTCCATACTGTTTTCCACAATGCCTGCAGCGGTCTGCATTCCCACCGACAGTGCACAAGTGTTCCTTTTTCTCCACACCCTTGCAAACACCTGTTGTTTCTTGTGTGTGTGTTTTTTAAATTTTTTTTTTTTTATTTGAGCCATTCTGACAGGTATGAGGTGGTATCTCATTGTGGTATTGATTCCCATTTCTCTGATGATGAATGACGATTAGTATCTTTTCATGTGCCTGTTGGCCATCTGTATGTCTTCTTTGGACAAATGCCTGTTCATGTCTTCTGCCCATTTTATAATTGGATTAGTTGTTTTTTGGGGTGTTGAGTTGTATAAGTTCTTTATATACTAACCCTTTATTGGATATGTCATTTGTAAATATCTTCTCCCATTCAGTAGGTTGCCTTTTAGTTGCGTTGCTTCCTTCATGTGCAGAAGCTTTTTGTTTTGATGTAGTTCTAATAGTTTATTTTTGCTTTTATATCCTCAGGATATAAAAGCTTTTATTTGCCTCAGGAGACAAATCTAAAGAAGTGTTATTATTGCTGGTATAAGAGAAATAACTGCCTGCATTCTCTTCTAGGATTTTTTTGGTTCAGGTCTCTCATTTAGATATTTCATTTGAGTAATTATGTATAGTGTAAGAAAGTGGTCCAGTTTCATTCTTTTGCATGTTGCTGTCCAGTTTTCCCAACACCATTTATTGAAGAGACTATTGTCTTCCTGTTGCATATTCTTTCCTCCTTTGTCTAAGATGAATTGACCATATAATCATGGGTTTATTTCTGGATCTTCTATTCTGTTCTCTTGATCTGTGTGTCAGTTTTGTGCCAGTACCATGCTGCTTTGATTACTATTGTTTTGTAATATAAATTGAAGTCTGAAATTATGATGTTTTCCGCTTTACTTTTCTTTTTCAGGATTACTTTTCAAGATTATGGGTCTTTTGTGGTTCGTATAAATTTTGGGATTGTTTGTTCAATTTCTGTGAACAATGCTTTCATTATTTTGATAAGGATTGCATTAAAAATGTAGATAGCTTTGAGTAGTATGAACATTTTAACAATATTTATTGTTCCAATCCATGAGCATGGACTGTCTTTCCATTTCATATTCAATTTCTTTCATCAATGTTTTATAGTTTTCAGAATACAGGTCTTTCACCTCTTTGGTTTAAGTATATTATCTGTATTTTATTATTTTTGATGGAATTATAAATGGCATTTTAAAAAATTTCTCTTTCTTCTGCTTCATTATTAGTATATAAAAATGCAACAGATTTCTGTACATTGATTTTGTATCCTCTGACTTTACCAAGTTCATTTATCAGTTCTACTTTTTTTTTTTTGGTGGAGTCTTTAAAGTTTTCTTTATATAGTATCATGTCATCTGCAAATAGTCATCTGCAAATGACTGAAAGGAAGGACCACTTGCAAACTGCTGGTCATTCAGAAGGAATTATCTACACCTACTTCTCCTTTGCCTCCCAACTAATTCTTAGGGTTAAATCATCCATCCATCCATCTACCCATCCATCCACTTGTCATTTACTGACTACTTACTGTGAACCAGTCTTGTTGGTGGGCACTCATAGATAAGTAAAGAAGGTATTGTCTGTATTGCTGAGGACCTTAAGGTCTGTGAGCAGAAATTAATTTTGCCTGACACACAGGAATCAATGGAGAAGTGTAAGTGCACAGGAATCAATGGAGAAGTGTAAGTGTATAGATGACTCTACTCTCTTTTCAGTCACTCAGGATTATTTATGATTTGGTCCTTACTAATCCCTTCTACTTATTTGGGTTTAAAAAAAAAGGAGAAAGACAAATTAAGCCTTTCTCTACCATATAAAAGCTCTTGATCTTAAAATCTGAGTGGAGGTCACTGTTTTCTCACTGCACTAAGAATGACCAGAACTAAAGAAAATAGCGTCTTAACATCTTTTCCTGTTTTGTACCAAGTTTGGATTTTGTTTTTGCTTCACATTTTCTTTGTTCTTTCCCCAGTTTCCCTGTTGTTTTCTCAGGAAGGCGAAATCTCCTTCCATTTTCAGCCCAGCAGAGTGGAATTTATACACAAACATCCTCATCAGATTGACAAAGCATCCTGCAGGGACATAACAGAGCTCATTTAATCCCTGGGAGAGGTGAGAGAGCAGTATGAGTTGGACAGGGAAAGCCTGCAGTGATTTTCCTTGATGTATGGCTGCTTTGTTTAAAGAGAGAAACTTGCATTCCTGTTTTTTTTTTCTCTTTTATGAGTTTAAAGGCTAATTCTAGACCCAAATGGGAAGAAGTTTTAGAAGCAGAATTCTATAACAATTTGGAGCAAAATGATGACAAATGACAAATGACTACCTTCTGACTGGAAAGAAAACTCTGGTTTATTGTGGCTGATTTTCTTTTTATATTCTGCATAGCTCTAACAGTGACACTGATAGTCCGGAAAAAATGAGTCTTCTGGGGCTCCAGAGGACCTATGACAGTCTAAAGGGTATGAGCTGCACTCCAGTTTCGCCAGAAGGAGCAGAGAAAGGGGTTTGTGGGATAACAATTGCAACTGATTTTTTAAAAAGGTTTATTTTTAGAGATGGGGTGGAGGGGCAAAAGGAGAGGCAGAAGAAGAGAATCTCAAGTAGACTCCCTGTTGAGCACAAGCCCAATGGAGGGTTCAACCCCAGGACCCTAAAATCATGTTCTGAGCTGAAATCAAGACTCAGAAATTAACTGACTGAGCCACCCAGGTGCCTCGCAAGTGATATGGATCAGGCACTGTTAAAAGAACTTTGTAAGTGTGAACTTATTTATTTCTCACGATACCCTGTGAGATGAGCATTATTATTCATATTTTGTACGTAAGGAAACCAAGGTTCAGAGAGGGTGAGAAACTTGCCCAAGGTCCCACAGCTAGGAAGGCATTGTGACTTGAGAACTGACATCTTACATCACGAAATTATAAAGGAGAGGACATTCCTAGGAAAAAAGGAATGGGGATAATTACTTACATGTTTGAAATTCTGCAGCCTTCAAGATTCTTCATATCTCATCTGGTATGTTCATTCAACATATATTTTGGAGAACCTATTAAGTGCCAGTTACTGTGTTGTTAAAAATATAACATTTTAACAGAGAACCCAGGTATAGTAAGGCCAACAGATCAGGGGATGATTGCCACTGAGGGCTGTGGCGGGGCCACATGGGAAAGCATAAAGGTCAATCAGGAGACAAGGGATGAGGGAGCAAGAGGAAGGCAAGAGCCTTCACTGTGTCCTTGAACATATTTATAATAGCTATTTATAATCCTTTTAGGTAGATTTCAGCATCTAGACAACCTCAGAGTCTGTTTATATGGAATTTTTTTTCTTGTTTATGGTTTACATTTTTCTGCTTCTTTATATATCTATTGGTTTTTTATTATATGATGGATAGATAATATATTTTCAGAAGTTTGGATAATTTTCTCTTCCTTTAATGTATATTGGGTTTTGTATTTCCAGACAGGAAATTACTGATGGGTCTTTTTCATTCTGTCAAGCCTGATTCTGTTCTTCATTATGGGTTCTTCATTTCAGTTTTTTTCTTTAGCCCTAAGGCAAAGTTTTTACTCAGTGAGTTATCCTTGTTATGAAAACATTCGTTTTTTGGGTTTCAGCTGAGTGCTCAAGTCCTTGGTGAAAACTCTTCACTCTGACCTGGTCAGAATTTCACCACTTTTCAATTCTTTGCAATTTCTAATCTATTCTTTCATTACTAAGCCTCACATCAGTCTTTTTTTCCCCTAGGTTGATGTGAAAACAATCTGCATGTTCATCAGTAGATGAATGGATTTACAAATGTATATCTATAATGGAATATATCTATAATGGAATATTGGAATATAATTATTTTTATATACAATTATTATTTTTAAAGATTTTACTTATTTATTTGAGAGAGAGAGAATGAGACAGCATAAATAGGGAAGCAGCAGAGGGAGAGGGAGAAGCAGACTCCCTACTGAGTAGGGAGCCCATCGCAGGGTTCATCCCAGGGTCCTGAGATCATGACCTGAACCGAAGGCAGATACTTAATAAACTGAGCTACCTAGCACCCCATCATGGACTATTATTCATTCATAAAAGGAATGAAATACTGATACATGTTACAATACAGATTAATTAATCTCTAAAACATTATGTTCACTGGAAGAAACCAGCATCAAAAGTCACATCTGATTCTGTGTTTATAAAAAATCTAGAATAGGTAAATCCATGGAGACAGAAAGCAGATTGGTGGTTGTCAATGGCTAGGGAGAAGGTGTAATGAGCAGTAACTGCTTAGTGAGTCTGAGGATTTATCTGGGGGATGGTGATTCAGTCAAATGGGATATGGGGGGATAAATATGACCTCATATTTCACTGATAATAATTCACTATTGGCCACGGTGTGTGTATGTGTGAGTGTGTGTGTGAGTGTGTGTGTAAATTAAATAAACCACTGGAAAACAAATGTCATTTTCAACTTAAATTTTAGTTTATTTGAATATTGATTTATTATACAGTGATATTTAAGCAAATGACTTGTCTCTATTAGTCTAGCAACAACCCAATAGATGCGGAATGTGAAGTCCAATACCTAACTCAGGAACTGTGGATATACCAGAGAAACCACCTGGAGTCTCAACTGCATGAGACCTTGCTAAAGCCTATGGGAGTCTTGGTGACGAGACTCTGGGCTATGGGTTAGGACATTCGACTCTTATAGAGGGAGATGAAAGCTACTCCTGACCTATGTGGGGAGTGTCGGACCGCCACAACTCTCACCTTGAGGGGAGAAATTCTCTCCCTATATGTCCTCTGTCCTGATGGGTGTATTATAACAGCGGGACCCTCCAGGAAGTGGGACTATGACATTGGGTACAGGCAGGGGCAGTAAGGTGGCTGGACTGTCTTGGTGGAAAGATGCTCAAAGTCAACTGAGGGATCAGGAAACTGTCCCTGACATGAGTATGGGAAGAGAGGAGAGAGGTAAGGAATTTGAATAGGATGGGTGAAGGACAGATGATGGTCCCAGCCTGGAGAATTTGTCCTCATTTCCTTAGAAGAGGGGATGATAATCTGAAGGAAATGGCCTTCTGGAAGTGAGAAAAGTGGGCTTTCAGCCCTGGTAGGGAGAGAGTTGTCCATAATCTGGTTAAAGAGTCAGTTATCGTGGGGCGTGATAAGCATCTTCAGGTGTGCATAGGGGCTGCATGGTGGTGCCATGGATTGTAACAGAAACCATAGTTGCAGACACACACACACACCAGCTATATTTCCTGTGCCACTGGAGAATTAAGGTCTTTAGACATAATTTTTGGTTACCATCCCAAAACTTAGTAGCTAAATCTTATGATTTGGTGGACTGACCATGAGGATTTTTTGCTTTATGTGCCCAAGGCACTGGGTTAACTTGAAGGTCCAAAATGGCCTCAGTCACATGGTAGCAGTGTGCAGGCCACCAGCTGGGAGTTCAGCTGGGATTGTCCGCTGGGAGGTGGGGCCCATAGGGCTGCTTGGGCTTCCTCAGTGTATGGTGGCTGGTTTCCAAGAAGGACTATTTCCAAGGACCAGGAGGGAAGCTATAGATCTCTAAAATCCCAGTCTTGGATGTTATACAGTATACTTCCATGAGAGTCTAGTGGTTAAAACAGGCAACTGGGCCAGTCCAGATTCAAGAAAAAGGAACATAAATGTCATCTTTTTTTTTTTTTAAATAAGTTGTTCTTTTTTTTTTTTAGATTTTTTATTTATTTATTGGACAGAGAGAGTACACAAGCAGGGGGAGCAGCAGACAAAGGGAGAGGAAGAAGCGGGCTCTCCACTGAGCAGTCAGCACCATGCAGGGCTCAATCCCAGGACCCTGGGACCATGATCTGAGCCAAAGGCAGACGCTTAACCAACGGAGTCACCCAGGTGCCCCCTAAATGTCACCTTTTGGTGGAAGATTGGTGAGGTCATAGTGCAAAAGCGCACATGGCAGGGGAGTCATCGTTGTGGCTATCTTGGGGAACATAATCTACTGCCGGGGCTCTCCAGGTGAGGGAGAGGACCTGGGAGAACGGGGAGCTCTCCATGGTGGTACACAAAACTCTGTCTGCCAAGAACTTCAACTATTTACTTCTCAAAACACATGAACAATATACCACTAGTCATATGCCCATTTTCTGGGTGGAGAAAGAGAGTCATGGAGAAATCATGTAATTTTTTTTTTAAGATCACTTAGTAGTAGAGTCATGATTCCCACCCAGTCAGTATGGCTCTAGAATCTGCATCTTCACTGCCATTGGTACGACCTTGACCCCGGCTTCTTCTTCACTGCTGTTTGAAACATGAAAGGGTGATGCCAGAACTTCAGCCACAGAAGTCATTGGCATTCTGGCATTAGCAATAAGATCTGGTAAGATCTAAGCCTCCTTTGGCATTGTATTTCATAAGCCTCTTTTGCAAAAAAGCAAAATTTAGCATTAATTCACTTGGCAAATATCTAGTGAATGCCTACTATGTGCAAATTTTTGTATAGTAAATACAAAATGAACATGGAGCCCCAGGCAGAAAAATGACAAGAACTGGGCGAACTTTGATATTAGAACTATGAAAATAAATGACGAGAAGAAGCAGAGAATCTCTGTCTTATACAATCATACCCTACCCTGTCCTTGTTCTTGGGTCCCTAACACAGACATTGTATCTATTGTGTGCACGTGCCTTCATCTCCTCCAAATACCACTGCGAGGATGAAGGGAGAGGAACCTAAGCCTCTCCTGTTGTTCCTTAAAGAACAAGAGAGTATTCACTTGGTTCTCTTTAGACTTCAAGTTTTGTTTTATAAAACACACATGTATAGACACACACACTCACCTCCTCTCTGAACACTAGCTGAGCCTATTAGCCTGTTCCATTTGAAAAAGAAAAAAAAAATGCCAGGTTCACTGGAGATTGCAGATTGTAGAGCAGGGCTGAAATTGTTGCTTTCACCACTGAAGCAAAAATCAATGGCTCACCTGTACTGTTCCCACAATGGAAGCCCTTAGTTTTCTAGGAGCGTGTGAAGCCAAGTGTGCAAGCTTGAAATGCCCTCTGTGTTGCCAGCAGCTGCTCCTGCAAGGCTGGAAAATATCTGAATACAATTACCTGTGCTCTGCTGAGCAGCGAAAGGTCACAGGTGAAGGGCCTGGGGAATTCATCAACCACATGTTTTTCGTGATAAGGGTAAAGCAGACCACATTACAGGGAACAGGGGAAGCCTGCAAATTTCAGCACTATGGAAATTAGATACCACAGACATATAGTAGGTAGAGTATACTAAACCTAACAAGAGGAGATGGGCTTTGAAATTGACCTGTGTCACCTTCTCTACCCTCATTAATATTAGATCATACTGTTAATCCCAGAACGTCATAGACTTCCGTGGCTGAAGTCTTGGCATCCCCTGTCCACGCATTGGACACCAGTTGGACAGGCAAAGCAGGGGAAGGGATCGAGTAGTGGGCATGCGTGGCACAGAGAAGCCCCCCTGAGGTTCCAGGAACCAGCCACTGTATGTCCACAATGACCTCATCTCTGCAAAGAGGACCCTCAGAGCTGCCCCAATGGCAATGTAAGTGGCACCCAGTCCCGATTGCCGGAAGCAAACAGAGACTAGAGAGAACACGTGTGAAAGCACTAAAGGATTTCACCTGCACTGAGACCACTCACCCTTATTGGAGGTACAAGTGTGGTTATTCTGTTCCCCACAGCAGGCTGGAAGCTGTGGGTTAAGATGTGGTGGTGGATTTCTACCAGAGCAGGCAGAGCAAGGTGGTTAGAGCCTTCCTGGGTCTCGGTGGAGGCTGCTGTTTGTCACGGCTTGTGCCACTGAACCAGAGCGGTCTCAACCCATGCTGCGGGTGGCCCATCAGGACCGATTTTTCTTTGCTGCTTAAATGGGCCTCTCCCAGCAGTCAGGAGTAAGGCCCCAGCTTGGATTGTTTGAGAAGGCAGTTCAACTCAGTCTTCCTTGGTCAGGTTTATTTTTTTTTTTAATTAAAAAATGAGCACTGGGTGTTATATGCAAATAATGAATCATGAAACACTACTTCAAAAACTAATGATGTACTGTATGGTGACTAATGTAACATAATAAAAAATATTAAAAAAATAAATTATTCTTGCAAAAAAATTTTTAATGATGTTTGGAGTTGGGAGTTTTAACAATTTGGGGTGATGCTCATAATTTGTTCTCCATTTTATGTGCCATGGTCAATCTTTCCGTTAGTAAAAAGGCCAAGTTTCCACACCTTTGTTATCATGACCCCATATTTGCTCTTGCCTTTCCCACTAAGACAGGCAAAGGGATAGGTGTTTAGTTTTGTTTTTAAGTATGCATTTTTGAAATAGTTTTTGTGGCTTGGGTTTATAACTATGGCCTAACCCTATATATCCTAAAGAAAGAGCCTGAAAAGATGCCTTTGAATGTGTTTGGAGAAAGAAACCCATGGGATCTGCTCTATAAGAAGGAAAAGTATCAGTATGTTTGTATGTATGTATGTTTGTATGTATTTATTATTTTTTAAAAGATTTTATTTATTTATTTGAGAGTAGGTGAGAAAGAGCATGAGAGGGGGGAGGGCCAGAGGGAGAAGTAGATTCCGATTCCCTGTTGACCAGGAGGCCCAATGCCTCTGTCCTGGGACTCCAGGATCATGACCTAAGCTGAAGGCAGACGCTTAACCATCTGAGCCACCCAGGTGCCCAGTTATCAGTATTTAAAGTTATTTCTTTCTTGAGAGAAAAATTAGTTGGGGGTTTTTCTTGACTAAAAAATATCATGAAATCACGTTCCAAATTCAGAAAATATTTTAAAAGAGTAAGAAGAGAATAAAAGCTACAGATAGTATCATCAGTCAAAAACTTTAATAAATTTTAATGTATATGCTTCTATATATTTTACTGTCTATGAGCACACATACGTGTTTCCTTTATTATTAGTTTTAGGAAGCAGATTGCCATGACTTCTGATGCCAGTCGCTCAGAATTAGCCCAGAGAGGAGGGCTTGGTCCTCCACAATACTGGCTCATACCAGCTGCAAGATTGGGGGTCCCCAGGCCACTGTATCTTCAGGTTTGGTAATTCACTGGGATGATTCACAGAACTCAGAAAGTGCTATACTTACAACTCCATTTTATTATAGCCAAAAGATAAAATGGGGACCAGTCAAAGAAGAGACACAGAATGAAGTCTAGGAGGGTCCCAAATGCAGAGTTTCCGAGTCTTGGTTCTATGGAATCAGAATGTGCTCGCTTCCCCACACATCCGTGAATGATGACATGCAGCGTACCGCTAACCAGGGGTGTTCACCCACGCTTTGGGGTCCAGAGTTTGTTTTGAGGCTTCATTATTATATAGGCATAGTTGATTAAGTGATTCGCCATGAGCTTGAACTCAACTCCAGCCATCATCCCCTCCTAGGAAGATAAACATTATCCAGGTGAGTTCAGCTCTGAAGGTGAAGAAACTTTAGGGGCACCTTAACTGATTTTTTCCCCTTATACCTTCCTTTTTACATATATACAAATGTGGTTTTTTCCCCCCTTAGTGATACACAATATAACTGGTGCATCAAAGGTATGGTACTCAATTACATACAGAATTCCGTAACTATTTTTTCTCTCGGTATATCATGAGCATTTTTCCACATCGACATAATTCACATTTGTCATGCTATGTAATAATTCGTTGCACTGCTGATATGACTTATTTACCCAATCCCCTACTATGGGACACTTGTGCTCTTTTCATTTCCACTGTTATCACAAGGGCGGGGTCCGTGTGGTTACATGTGCATGTTGAACACTTGTCCAGTCGTTTCTCTAAGATAAACTCCTGTGAGTATAATTCATGGGTCGTGGCAAATGAGCATTTTAAAAACATGCCGCCAGTTTCCTTCCAAAGAAATCGTACCTATCCACTTCTTCTGCAGCAGAGTGCCTGGTGCCCACACCTGGGCCCACCTTTGTCTTGATTATTTTCAGTTCCTGCCAGGACTGACTCCACCCCTCCTAACCACTAGTATCCCATTTCAACTTGAATTTCTTTGATTATCACTTGACTGTTTTAGAAGTATGTTTTCAGCTGTTTGTATTTCTTTTTATAGATTCCTTGTTTGTGTCTGTTGTACTTTTTTTTTTTACTGGATTGTCTTTTTTCTCGTATATAAGTGTTTTTCCCCAGTGTTTGGATTGCCTTTTATTTATTATTTATTTAAGGATTTTATTTATTTATTTGAGAGAGAGAAAACGAGCAGTGGAGAGGGACAGAAGGGGAGAGAGAGAGAGAGAGAAACAGACTCCCTACTGAGCAGGGAGCACAGTGTGGGGCCTGATCCCAGGACCCTGAAATCATGACCTGAGCCAAAGACAGATTCTTAACTGATGGAGCCACCCAAAGGACCCCATGCATTGCCTTATTATTATTATTTTTTAAGATTTTATTTATTTGACAGAGAGAGATCACAAGTAGGCAGAGAGGCAGGCGGGGGCGGGGAGCAGGCTCCCCGCTGAGCAGAGAACCCAATGCGGGACTCGATCCCAGTACCCTGGGATCATGACCTGAGCTAAAGGCAGAGGTTTAACCCACTGAGCCACCCAGGCACCCCTGGATTGCCTTTTAATTAGGGCTTAAGTATCCTTGAATTAACACACTGTCCTGCCACATCCAGACCAAAGGTAAACAGGCAAGTGTGATGGTCAGAGGGAACTGCCCTCTGGGCGAGGCAGGCTGGGTGGCCATGGCAGCCCCTGGGACAGGGCTACAAGCCTACTTGGGAACTGAACTCTTTGATAGGCCAGCATCCCATACGGGTCATAAGCAGTCCCACCTTGCTGAATGAACGAGATTTTGACTACCATCCCAGCCAGGGACTTTGAAACATGACGATGCCACCTGGGATCCAAACTCACAGCAGCAAATGTGCTTTGTGTCTGAGAGCCTATAACACCACCTAAAATGGGGAGATGTGTCCTTAGCCATAAACCAGGTGGAAAGAAGTGGTGCTCCGTGGATCTGATGAGCCGGCCTTCTCTTTACCCATTGTGTTCGTTGGCAGTCTCTTCCCTGAAAGGGGAATTTCTCTTCTGTATCTAAAGGCATCTAAACGTCACACAGGATGTTTTATTAGGAAGCAGTGAGCAAGTAAGAAGCCCTTTGACAGAGCTTCTCTTTGTTGCTGAGAAATTGCTCTTGGCTACCTGTCAAAACCACCAAGGTAAACATCTGTAATCCTTTGAAAGGGACCAAGAGAGGCCCAGGGCATGTTGGAACCCAGGACCCTCTTATTGATAAAGTCAAACACTGTTCATTTCACTCACGAGACTGTTGACTTCAGATGAATTTCTGTCCCATTTCTGAAAATTGATGATTATTTTTGTATTTTAAGGCCTCTGCTTTTGAGAAAACTAAGTCACAATATGTGCCTGTAGAAAATAAGAAAAAGGAAGCTGACATTTATTAAGGGCTGACTGTGTGCCAGACACTTGCTTAGCTCGTTCAATTATGTGACCTCAATTTTAGGAAGAAGAACGTTCATCTGAGACCTGCATTTAGTTTATAAGACACTATTATAAAATCATACAGGGCATCATAGGGGTGCCTGGGTGACTCAGTCAGTTGAGTGTCTGACTCCTGATTTTGGCTCAGGTCATGATCTCAGGGTTCTGAGCTTGAGCCCCAAGTCAAGCACACACCAGTTTCCGTACTCAACAGGGAATCTGCTGGAGATTCTTTCTCCCTCTGCCTCTTTCCCCACCCCCATTCTCACTCTCTCTCTCAAATAAATAAGTAAATCTTTTAAAAAAATAAAATAAAATCATATAGGACATCATAAACAATTAGAAAGGCTTAGATGTGTGTGTGTGTGTGTGTGTGTGTGTGTGTGTGTGTGTGTATAAAATTTCCTTTGACTCTACCAGATCATAATGTTTCTCTTCATTTTTCTGCAACTAACCTTAGCAACTACATCTTTGGGGCAGTATAGAGGGCCACAAACTTTAGAAGGGAGGGGAATTTCTCATTAAATCTCCTTTGTAATTTCTTTTTTTTTAAGATTTTATTTATTTTAGAGAAAGAACATGCATGAGTGGGCAGAGGGAGAGGGAGAAGCAGACTCCCTACTGAGGGGTGAGCCCCATGTGAGACTCGATCCCAGGACCCTGGGATCATGACCCCAGCCAAAGCCAGATGCTTAACCGACTGAGCCACCCGGGTGTCCTTTCTTTTCAATTTCTTAAAACAGCAGAGCAGAAAGATTTTCACTGGAACAGAAAAAAGACCATCTTTCAGAGAGGTGATACAAAGACAGAGGACCAGCGTGCACTGTGTCCTGGCTCAGCTCACGTTGATCTGGCCGGCAATGTGTAGTGTAGTCTTATTAGGTAGGAAGTACCTGGTGAGGCTTGTCGATGATAAAGAGTTGCTGGGCTCTCCAAATAGGCTGGATTAAAAAAAAAATAATACTGGGCGCCTGGGTTAAGCCTCTGCTTTCGGGTCAGGTCATGCTCTCAGGGTCCTGGGATCGAGCCCTGCATCTGGCTCTCTGCTCATCGGGGAGCCTGCTTCCCCGTCTCTCTCTGTCTGCCTCTCTGCCTACTTGTGATTTCTCTTTCTGTGTGTCAAATAAATAAAAATCTTTAAAAAATACTACTAAAAATGCTCCTGATGATAAGGCATAATCACAAATTTTACTAACAAACATAATAAATACTGCGGAATATTTTCTGATTCTCAGCTGTTTTTATTTACATCAAGGAAGTGAGGCTCGAGTCCAGGTAGGAGACAATTGAGTATCTGGGGTGAGATCTGAATTGGGCTCTACCTGATTATTTCCTCCCTAACCACCATGGCAGGCAGCATTTCTATTCAGAATCCCCAGAAGAACAGACATTCTCAGAGAACGATAAACCTCATGCACATTCACATTACTCC
Organism: Meles meles; assembly: GCF_922984935.1. Taxonomy (NCBI): domain Eukaryota; kingdom Metazoa; phylum Chordata; class Mammalia; order Carnivora; family Mustelidae; genus Meles; species Meles meles. The sequence continues at coordinate 130,381,896 of NC_060070.1, forward strand.
AGAGGAGTTTATACCAGGCCCTGGCCTTTTTTATTCTCAGAAAACGGAAGCTGGACTCCTGGAGAAAAATGATGAATCTCAATTCAACAACCATTAACTAAGGATTTGTTGATATACATAGACTTGAAGGAAGATATTCTCTCTTCTACTAACTTTGTTCTCAACAAGTTCTTAATCCCTAAGACCAGAAAATATGGAGTATTTATAGAGGAAGCTTGGTATAAAAAAATTCCCCAGCATTTTTTTCCACTGCTTTCCAATTTACAGAAAAATAAAGCCAGAGTAAAAATAATGACATTTATTGTGTCTGCCCTGCATGGATTCTTTTTTTTCCCTTTCATATTTCGAGGTGTAAATGGAGGTAAAGTAATTTGCCCGAGGTCCTAAATGCAATGTGTGGTGTCCAGCTCTCTTAACTACTACCTTATCCATCAGAGTCAACGGGAATATAAATCTTCCTTCAAGACGAAATGGCACTGAATTCTAGAGTTGAATAAAACTTCATATGAAAAATGACTGGAAGTTATATTTTTAAGAATCTTACCTCTTTCAATAAGTTAGGTCTCAGTATTTAATGTTTTAGAGAAGGCAACGACACACTGGTGTTTCTTCTACTCGATACATGTTTTACCTCCACAGAACATCCTTCAAAATTGAGCGTGAGCAATGTAAACTCTTATTTAATAAAAGTATGTTTTTTTCTTGATGTTGGGTTGAAATATCGCCATGAAACTATACAACCAATATGGCCCATTGTCACTAGAATTTGGCTTACAAGTGAGATTGGCGGTCTATATATATCAAAAGTAAACTCTGTGAAGAAAAAGGGAAAATGGCATAGGTAGGTACATTCATTAGACTTTTCTAGGCTCAGCCGCGCAATGGTGTGGGGTATCTGAGCCTGTCACTTCCACCATTTTGAAAATTGCCACTTAACCAACTCTTGACTGATCGACAATTTATTCTTTCTTTCTTCAACAAATAATTATGGATCATGGTATATTCAAATTATGTCATGCCTCCAGAGCCTCTCACTCCCAGCTGCCCACACCAACACTCAACAGAGAGCATGTGTATGGTAAGGGTTGAGGTGTGGGTGTGCTTTTGGGGAAATGGCAGTTCTTCCCTCTAAGTTGAAGGATCCAGTTGAAATACCTAGAAAATGCTCCCCTGCAAGGCATTCCTGCTTGAGCCTGCTGAGTTCCTTCTGTAGTCTCTTCTGAGGCCAATGAGGGCCTGGAGAAGTCGCTACTGTCTCCTGTCCATGTCCTCGGACCTCATAGGTCACAGTAACAGGATATGGGAAAGAAATGGCTAAGAAAGGCCATCTGCTTCCCAGGAGGACATCTCTTCAATGGGAGAGCATGTTCTTGGGACTCCCTAAAGCTATTTGCATGGTCACTCTGGTTTCTAGCATGCTGGTTCCATGAGGTGAGCACTAAAAAGTGAAACCCCTGGGAATTACTGATCTTCATTATTTTGAGGCTATTCTAGGAAGTTTCTTGATTCTATAAAATGAATTGAAGCCTCCCTTAAGTGAGCAATCACTATGTGAGAGGCAGGCCAAGTGGCCACCGAGTGTGAGGGCTCAGGAAGCCCATAGCCAGAGTCGCCACTAACTTGGTAGTTGTGCTGACTCATGGTACTATGACTCGGGCCTCAGTTTCTTCATCTGTAACATGGGGTGAAAGAGAGGACCTGCTTCATTAAGTGGTTGTAAGAGTTACGTGGGAGGATACATTACAAGGACTGAGAAGAATTCCTGGCCCACACAAGTGTTTGATAGATGTCAGTGTTATTTATCCATGTGGCGGAGTGCATTTTATTCAATCCCCACTCGGTGAGTGAGGTATTGTTATGATTCCATTTCACAGATGACAAAACTGAATTTGGAAGTTACTGGCCCAAGGCAATTACCAAGCATCTGACTCCAGAAGCATAGTTCATCATGGAGGCAGCACCCTGCCTCATGGGCTGTACTGTGGGGTGGGGGGGGGCAGGTTCTGGAAGAAAGGATGCAGCACTCGCTGTGTCCCTCTCTTTACTCATTCTATTCATTCATTCATTCATTCATTCATTCATTCAACACATACTGAGCACTTGTGACGTACCAGCATGGGATCTTTCTTGTGGGGTGCCTTTCGAGCTGAAACTGCAAGGAGGAGGAATGCCAGGCAGGGGACACAGGGAGAGAAGAGAGTCTCTGAGGCCAGGAGTCCTGTGGATTGTCTGTGGGCCAGAGAGAAGGCCAGGGAGGCCGTAGCTCATGAAAGGAGGATGGGGATGAGGCTGGAGGAGAAGGCATGGGCCGGGCAAGGTCGGGCCTTAGGCCTTGTAAAGATTGTACTCTTTAAGTATTTTAAGGAGAGGACATAGTTATAACTTTGGGGTTTCTACAGTTTCATTCTGACTGAAACATGGAGAATGGTTTGGAGGACCACCATGGGACAAGTTGAGAGACCAGCTGGGATCTCAAAACCTTCACCCCCCAAAGCTTCCTTCCAGAGAAACCATTCTCCTCATCCAGAACTCATCTTTGGGGTCCTTAGGAACACCCAACGGGCTTCTCCTCTTCAGATCGTACACATGTTCCCTCAGTTCTGGTCAGCCGCTGGTCCTTTCCGCGTCTCCCCTGCAGGGTGTTCCATCACCGCCTCTCCCCCTCTGATCATCTTCTTTTCCTGTCTGAGCCTCCCCATCTCTACCCTCAGCTTCTCTTTTTGTAATGAAAAAGTTTCACAAGGCCATTTCCCCAGCAATTCTTCTCCAGTAACATCAGAGTTAAGGATCTCAATTTGATTTTTCAGGGGCTCATGTTTCATTCTAACATTTCCAGAGCTAAAAGCATTTTAATAAATGCAATTTAATATACCAGTGAAGTTCAAAATATAAAAATGATTTAGTTTCCTAACACGAAGCTTTTGGTTTTTTCATAAGACAAAAAAGAAAAGCATTCCTACTGAGAATCTCCTCCCCTCGACCATTTTCTCATTGTACTCTGTAATTTCGTTAAAATCATCTCATGCGTTACACTGTGACATAGTTCGTTAAGAGGGAATGACAAAGAATTGGTGGTCACCAATCAAATTCAAAGTTGCTTTTAGCATTGTCCCCCTCCCATGAGGGGTTGGCGAGCCCTTCAGGACAGGGTCCTTGTTCTCCACTCCACGTATAAGTGTTAACCTTCACTCCCTGTCTTGTCTTGAGATGTGGACCCTGACGCAGGTTGGTCTTACTTCATTCTAGAGAGCAATAGAAAAGGGGTTGTCTTCTGGCTTAAGATAAGCATCTGCAACAAATAGGATTTCTTTGACTACATTATATTGAGAAATGAAAATGGTGTGTGTTTTATTATTCGATCTGAATATTACATCCCATGGCAAATGTGGGTTTCATCACCCCAGCAACGGTGTCTACTAAAAGCGACATTTCTGGTTATCATCCGAATTTGAGGAATTCTGACAAAGGGGCTCTGGAATGATTTTCTAGAACACTCCCCTCCTCTTACCACCCCTCCCCAGACAGCACTGCTTATCCCCACCTGTATATTGACCCTGGTACAGGGAAGGACTTGATTCTTTCTACAGTAGGCAAATAATCAAGGAAAGATGTGGCCGCACATTCCTGCATTGAGACAACTTGGCGGGTGTCCTGCCTACCACAGCCGGGGTCCACTGAGGCTTTGGACACGTGTCTGCCGCCTGAGCTGCAGATGGTCCAGGTGTGTCTGCAGCTGTACTCGTGACCTCTCTAGATGTTACCGCTCTTTGCTCTCTTGGCCCATGGCCGTCACCTTGATCCATCTCTGGTTGTCTGCATTTGGTGTTTGTCCACGAGCTCCCTGTGTTTGAACCTCCCCTGGGGACTTTGGCTTACCTTGGCTAGTCCCTCTGGCTGGACACTGGCTGTTTCACCCCAATTCTGGTAAAGAAAACATCTTGTTCTCGCTGGGAATAGAGCTTTCTCCTCATTGACCGCCCCTCTCCCCCAACCCCCATGCACATTGTGGTCCAGCTGGCCAGTGCTCTCTGCCAAAGGCGGAGTCAGCAACATTTTGGAATGTCAGGATCCTTCTGAGCTAATTCTTCTTGTCCTGACAGCCTAGTGCATAAGATTACCAAGGGCATGGCAGCATGCTGGTTCTCAAACTGGAAACTGCCTCAGAATCCCCTGGAGGGTCGTGAAAACAGATTCCCAGGCCCCATCCCAGAGTTTCGGATTCAGTAGGTCTGGGATGGAGCCAGGAATTTGTATTTCTAACCAGGGGTCCCAAGCGGTGCTGCTGTTCCTGTTCAGGTATTTGGGAGGTGAGCAGGCAGCGGGTCAGTGGAGGGGAGAAGACTGGCCACAACCCTCTGTGACCTACAGTGGGAGCTGGTCACCTCATATGCAGACACAACCTGGGTCACAGGGCACCTTTCAGCAACCAGCAAAAGCCCAGCTGGGTTGTGGAGGGTGGGCATCTCTGGAGAGGAGGCTGTTTTGTCTGGCCTTCAAGGTGGAGCCATCTTGACTGGGTAGCTGGAAGGCCATAGAAAGAACCTCGATCGGAATTCTGCCTTTATAATTCAGGTTTACATAGCCTCTCTGGATGCAGAGAAGAGGGTAAAAGCTGCCACCTTGTAAGGTGGTTGTGGGGGTTCGATGAGACATGCCCAGCCCCCAGCTTAGCCTGTGGTGGGCAAGGAGCTCATTAAAGGGTAGATGTTATCATTAATAGGTCCACAGGGGCCGGTCCCTCAAATCCCACTCTGGTAATGAGTGGTAATGAGGGAGGGATCTGGCGGAGGCCTGGTGAACGTGCTCTTCCTCATTATTTTTCCACCCCTCACGGTTTCCATTAGGAGACTCCTGATAGACCCTGGGAAGAAACAGAAACCAAATGACAATAACATCTTCCCCATGTGGGGACAAGGAGAGAAAGGAAGTGGGGAAAAGGGAACCACCGGTAACCACGTGCCTACTATGTGTTCAGTATTGTGCTATTTGAGGAAAGCATTGTTTCCATTTCACAGGTGAAGAAACTTAGGTTAAGGAACTTGCTGCAGGGAGAAGCAGAGCTCTTGGGTTAGCTCAAAGCAACCTGGTCTTAGAGAGGAGAAAAGCAGAGAGGTTAGGTAACTTGCTCAAGGTCACACAGCTGGTTTAGTGCCCGGCTTTGGAGAAGTTTCAACTATAAATCCCAGCCTCTAAAAACCGGACTTGTCACACTATATCAGACCTTTCTCCTCAATCTACCTGAACAGTTCACCCAGGAGAAAAAGTGAAAGCATTTGAGCTCTAAATAACGTTTTGGTTTTGTTGTTACTGTTGTTTTAAACAAATCGAAGTCTGTGTTTGTTTCCTCTTTTAAAAGACAAACCATTGTTCCTCAAGGAAGATTGGGAGGATCTCTTGTGATGACAAGCTTTGAAGTGTAACACCATTACTCCAATGGTCATGCTACGTCTGAGGAAGTATTTATTACCGACCAGGGACCCTTGCCCAAGGCAGCTGTCACTTTCGATAAATTTGGGTCTCAAAAGTTTTGTGAGAGTTCATTTTTATAGACCAAATGATGCATGATACATGGCAGCTCCGTCTCTGTTTCAGTTCCAGAAGGCAGTGCAGGATTTTCAAGTCACTGATAGCGAGCGAAGAGATCCTGGCTCAGAAAAATTGGAATTGGCCCCCACTGAGCAGACTTAGGCTCACAGTTAATATGAAGAAATCTGTCTTCTTGATTTCCCCTCTAGCTTAATCACCAACCCCCTACACACACACACACACACACCTACACACACACACACACACACACACCATTTCTTCTCTCACTCCTTACATCCAGAGTAGAGTCTAAAGGATATGGTTTCTGAATAAGTAAGTTAGTCATAAAAGTAGGATAATTGAAGTGTGGTCTCATGCTATTATTTGGGTATTTCATTATAAAAATCTAGCAGTGCAATGTCCTAACTAATTAAAACCCCATCGCCGTCTAATTTCACTTCTCTCTCTGAGAGCCATCGCACACATATTTATTGCACATTTTCTCTGTGGCAGGTGGAGTGGTAGGTACCTGGGATGATATCAGGGAACAAAACAGACCCCTGCCCAGCTCATCTTAGCAATGATGAGACAGATAGTACACAATGGACTTCATAAAGAAGGACATTTGTAAGGTGATAAATGCCAAAGAGAAAGAAAAAAGTAGAGCAGGGAAGGGGTGGGAAGGCAATGTTGAGAGTGTGTGTGTGTATGTGTGGGGACACTTTTAAATAAGGTGCTCAGGATATGCCTCACTGGAAGGAGATAGTTAATGAGAACGTGAAGGAGGTGACAAGGTGAGCCCTGTGGATATCGGAAATGAAGAGGGGGACAGATTTCCTCTCAGGGATTTCTGGAATAACTGTAAGAAGCAGTGATGGAACGAGGATTTGTGCTCATGGAAACATCTAGATGGTCTCCTGTTTCCTCGGTAGGCCTTTGCTTCATTACGTCAGCCGCTCCTATTGAATGGGACTTAGAAACACATACTTGCCAAGGAGACCTGTGCCCTCCTCCCTCAGGGATGGACTTGAATGCACTGTCCTGATGGGAATTTGGATGGCACTGGTCTCCCCAGAGGACAGAGTGGGGTGCAGGAGAAGCTGCTTCTGGATTTGCTTTCCTCCGACCGGAAGCTGCTTCTATTGCCAGTGCGCAAAGCCTCTTGTCATCGGGGACAAGGACCGGGGGCAAGGGCAGCAAACAGAAACATTCCTGTGGATCTAGGGGGCATGAGATGAACACATTGGAGGGACCATATGAGGGAAGTATGAAAAACAAGCCGATAAACACCCATTGGAAGAAATCCTTCTCCCACTCCACTCACTTGGAGCCTTGGGTTCCAAATGGTTCCGCAGTGACTGGGCTTCAGGTGATCTTTTGTCCTGGAGAGGGAGGATGCAACAATCAGTGTTTCTTTTGTGGAAGAGGAATTGTTTTGTGCCTCTGATGTTAAAATCGCATGGATCCCCAGGCCCCGCCTCCTCCTGGGTCAGGCTGGCTGCCAGGCCATGTTCTACCCACAGGAAATCAGCCCCTGAGAAGAGCGGCTCTTCATGGCACCACGCAGACATGGCCATCCTGCCCTGGGTATGGAAATTCAGGGATTAGGCTCCAAGGTTTTGTCACGAGCCCATTTTGCAGTATGGCTGGAGAGCAGCCCACCCCACATATTGCATTTTTACAACTTGCCACAGCACCCACAGACCCCGGTGTGGTTGACAGAAAGGAGAAAGGAATCTCTGTGAGGTGTTGTCAATGTCTGTTCCTACCCGCAGGCTGTGGGAACCAGGAGCTGCTCTGTCAAGTTCCAATTACTATGGTCTTTAATGTCACCAAGGAGGGAAAAATGGATCCCCGTAGCTTGGCTCCCCGCTGTGCCAACTTGAAAGATATGCTTTAAAAAATTCCTGGGGTGAATGAAAAAAGACAGTTGATGCCTCACATTCCCTCAGAAGAATTATAGTCAGCGGAATCGTATGGAGAGTTCTTTAGAAACATCACAGTGATGCATGAAACAGGAAATGCAAGTTGTTCACATCAAAGATATTCAAAATGCGAGTTTGACAGTAATAGAAGTCCTTTCTCTTTTGATTTTCAATTCCAAGTTTAATTACTGCCCAGAGAGATATTCCTGAAAACTTGTGAGTATGTAGTTCTTAGACATGCATTGCTTTTACTGTCTTGACTTATAAAGTCAGTACTACCCTTTGATCCAGGCAAGCTGGTCCCACCCGTGGTGTCTGGAAATGACAGTGTTGTCGGGTGGGCACCCTGAACCTGGTCAGAGACTGTGTGAGCCTCAGTCCTCATTTCTTCCTTTTGGGACAATGTCAAACCCACTGTGTTCCGTCTGCTTCATGGGGTTGACCAGATGTCTCTGAGCTGTGAGCCTTGCTCATAGGATCATCTGCGAGGGTTACCTGGCAAGCAGTTTATTCTGGCTGCCCAACACGAAACTTCTTCCATGGGATCTCATGAAACTGGATCCCCAGATGATGCTGATGAACTGATATTAAGTGACTCAAATGGTCGATATACGCAAAGGCCCGACTAAAAAAAAAGAAAGAAAAATTTTTGGTCTCCCCTCACCCCTTGGTAGGTGTGCATAGAGTAAAATATCCACCAATACTGAAATTCTGATAATCTGGCCAGAAGATTATTCAACATTTTACTTTTTACCATTAAATGTCAAAGTGGTTTGTTAAGCAGACTGGGTATATAAACACAATATAAACACACTGGTTGAAATAGTTAAGAGCAAAAATGGACTTCTAGCATCTTTGAAGTTTCTCTTTACAAATGATTGATCTGAATTTTAAAGTGTTCTTGTTAATTAATTAAAACATGTTGTAAGAACCTCTGTACTTAACTGTATGTATTCACAAGTATTAAATGCGTCTCTTTGAAATAATCCCTCTGGACTTTTCGGAACTTTGGGTTGCCATTTCCAAACAGATAGGTTGGTGAAATATTTTGTATTTTTAGTGATCCTCTCTCTTCAATTCTGAGTGCTATTCAGATAGTTACTGGTGTTTTAAAAATTATGCATTTGGTTAATTTCCTTCCCTTCCTGTTGCCCTTCACCTTTCAGAAAAGTAGCATGGAATACTAGTGAACACCCACCGGACAGGGTTAGAATATGCAAATTCGCCTTCTGACTCCTAGGCAAGACTCTCTGTTTCTCTGTTCTTTGGTTTCCTCATCTGCATAACGGAGGATGTTAGACGAGGTTCATGGTTTTTTAGAACATTTTAGTCGTATAATCTTATCTTCAAACAAGACCTTATACACCGAAGCCTGGTACAAAGAACAGACAGAGTGATGTGTTTTGTTTTTGTTTTGCTTGCACCGCTCTTTTTGAAGAAGGGATTGAAAATTCAGTACGGTGCCCACTGAGGCATCCTCACACAGCAACCCCATGGCTCTGTAGAACCTGGTTTAAAAAAAACCACTGGACTAAATAAGGTCTCTCTCTCTCTCTCAATCCCCCTTATGGACTTAAAGCTACAGATGGAGGGAATTCTGAGATGAAGAATCCTTGCTGATGCAAGAAATTGCTTCATAGGGCCTTATTATAAATTCAGCTTCTTATATTTTGACTTTCTTTAAAATAAAGCACACTTCATGTAATTTTTATTTTGACATCTTGGTCTGTGGTCTTAACTAGATCATGCTTACAGTGAATAAAATGGCATTAATGCTTATAATGAAACAGTCAGCCTGGTTGGAAGAAATTGGCATAGTGAAAACTTCTAAATCCAGCCCTGGAGTGAGGGCTCAGGGCTGCCGGCCACCACCCCATGGCTGGCCCTTTCCCTGGAAAGGGCTGGGTGCTTGCTGGGGGCGGAGCAAGGAAGAACCGTCTTGTCCCACTTGTCCTGAAAGGATCTGGCTGGGGAAAGTCTCAGACAGATTCAAATTGCTTCTGAAAGTGTGAAAACAGGAGGTATTAGCGAAAGCAAGTGCACAGATATAGATCTGAGAAGTGAACAAAAGCTTCCTAGTAGATTTCTTTCTTATTTGGCCTTAGAGACAAGGATGAGGTAGAAGTGGTGTCAGAACTGGGTGTGTATATAAATGATCGTCTTGGGGGTGGAAGGGACTCAAGGGCTCTTTGTATTACAAGATGATGGCATTAGAGAAGAAAAAGAGAAATAAAGTGGTCAATAAAAAGAAATAGGGCTCTTGAGCCTCATATCTATCTTAGGGTATACATAACATAGACATATATTTCACGGAAGCCTTGGAAAGTATATATTTGTATTTTTATACTGCAAAAAATGGAAATAAGGCCAGCATCGTGCTTGGTACACAGTCAGATGTCAATATATATCTTCTGACTTCATTAGAAATAAGTCATTTTCTTAGACTAGAGAAGGAGAGGTGGCTCCCTGCTCCCAGCCCCCATCTTATTCTTGGTCCCTATCAGCCCTACTCAACACCACACAAATATGACCACCCAATCTACTGCTTGGCCAGATTCTGACTTCCCAGATCTCACTTCCCAGGGTAAGCCAGACTAGGCACATGGGTGGACCAAAACCTAAGAAGGACCGGTGAGTTTGGGGGCCCAAGTCTCCTTCAGAGCATGAACCTTCTTAGCCAAGAATCCATGCTATCCCCAGGAGAGCTCTTGCTCTCCAACATGCAAGTGCTCCCAGGAGACAGATTTAGTCATGTTTCCTGTCCTGAAGCAGGATACGCAGGGAACTCGGGGCCATGTGAATGGTTGAGCAGCAGTCCTGAGAGGGTGGGCATCCGAGCTGATGAGGAGGCAAATCGGGCAGTTTGCTTTCTCCTGGGCTGGCTTTAAAGGGAGCCATGTTGCAAAATCACCACTGTAGCAAGACACACGGGCTGTTCAGGACAGAAACATTGTTTTCCCATGGGTCTTTACTGAGTCAAAATTCAAAGCTTAGGTGGGCTTTTACAGGTCCTAAATGTGTGCCTGGATATTAAAAGTTGGATGGGGCCAGATGGAGATCTCTCTCTGGGAAGAATCCAGAGAGGAGATAGAAAGTCCCTCCTTACCAGATGTAACCAGACCACAACAAGGAGGATTAGGAGAAAAGAAATTAGAAGCACGGTACAACACTACACCATGTGGAAACCACAGGATGTTGCCCTCAAACCAGGAGAAATTCTGACTGAGCGGTGCCAAGACTTCTGTGTTTACACAAACAGGAAGTGACGGGGTGAAGGTGCTCCAAAGGGTTAAAAACCACTCATATCTGATGTTTTCTTCAGGGTGGACATGTCCCCAGTTTGCTGGGCTCCTTGGCCCTCGGAGGACAGTGCCAAGGTGTGATCAGTGGTGGGAGGAGGGCTTTGTGCCTGCTTTCTCTGAGGGAATGGAGGTCCCACCAGCCCGAACACCAGCAGAGGCTGAGGGCCCTTGACAGGGGCACCATGTTGATGGTGGGTCCCTGGCAGCAGGGAGCTTAGAGTTTGATTTGGTCTAGTTGGACTCTTATCCATCCTTATTCTTCACTGTGCTGGAATATATGTCCCCAGCTTCTTCAGAACTGACTGCTCATTTCCCTTTGATGTATAACACAGATTCTCACCTTGGGGCTTGTTATGGACTGAATTACTTCCTGTCCTCGGATTCAGATGTTGGAGTCCTAATCTGCTATGTGACCCTATTGGAAGATAGGGCCTTTGTGGAGGTAATTAGGGTTAGATGAGGCTGTTAGGGTGGGACTCTAATCCTGTAGACCAGGTGTCCTTGTAAGAAGAGAAAGAGGTATCAGATCTCCCCTCACCCCACCAAATCCCACCCCACCAAAGGCCAAGTAAGGACTCAGAAGGCAGCCATATATAAGTCAAGGAGAGGGGCCTTGGGAGAAACCAGTCCTGCTGACACCTTGATATGAGACTTCCAGCCTCCAGAACTATGAGAAAAATAATTCTGTTGTTTATGCACCAGTCTGGGGTTCTTTGCTCTAGCAGCCTGCATAAAACGATATGGGGCCCTGGCTCCACTGCCCTCTCCCTCCTCAAACTTTTCCCTCAAGCTAGACCTCTTTGGTCTTCTATGAGAGGGTATTATTACTGCTGGCCTCATGTTCCCTGTCTAGTCCCATACCCCCCACCCCCTTCCTCCCCAAACTGTGGATCCTTCATACCGCCTAGGTCATCATGGATGGGTCATCAGTTCAAGACTTTGCAGGTGGAATTTGGTGACCTGAGCTCCATAACCTCTCCAGGTTCCTCGTGAGAATGAGAATTAGTCATCCAGATCATAGTCGGTGTTTTCCTGAGCACATTTACAGCCACACATTCCTGTGATACCTCTAACCGATGGGCAAGTTAGGGATCACAGATTTCCTTCCTCATATGGTCCTTACAATCTGGCCTTTAATAAACTGTGCTATGAACCAAATTGTTCAGGTTTTTTCCTCTCAACTGAACTGTATGATCCCTGGAGAGGTGAGGGGGCAGAAGCCTTGAGTATTTTTGCCGATTGCATTCAGTATGAACATGGTGGCATTAATGAGTCTCCCCAATTTGGTTCCCTAAAAGAGCCAATTTCAATAAGGAGAAGGAAATTAACTTTTCCAGATGAATGGTTGGTTTTAAATCTTCTCCTTCTTGGAATGCTATTTCTAAGTGGTATATTCATATTTAATATTGTGTGCAAAACATGTTTAATCATGAGAAAACAGAAAGAAATTAGGATTTGATGCAGAATTATGGGAGTTTGCAAATGTTTTTAAAATATAACAAATACCTCATTTTTTAAAGTTTCTCATTGCACAATAACAGTATTTTTTATGCCCAATTTGCTTAAGCTTAAGTTGGTGGTAATTTTCTTGTGTTGGTTGCAGAGTGCTCCTGTGAGGATTTTCTTATATTTAAGTTTTAAGCAGTTTTTAAATTACAAAAGTAATACATGCTAGAAATCATAAGGTTGCCTCAAGGGACAGAATTGATTAGAAGGAGGCATGAGGGAACTAGATGGGAGAGCAGCTTTCCCACAAACAGGCAAAACTGACCATGACTCTATATATTTTGCAAGCTGATATTTCTTAGATTACTGATGAGCTAGATTGTTTTTCATCTGTTTAATCATTACTTAGGTTTTTTTCTTTCCAATAAATTGCCTTTTAAAATGCTTAGACTCTTTATTACGATTCCTCATTTTTTAAAAATGATTTTATTTATTTATTTGACAGAGAGAGATCACAAGTAGATAGAGAGGCAGGCAGAGAGAGAGAGAAGGAAGCAGACTCCCTGCTGAGCAGAGAGCCTGATGAGGGACTGGATTCCAGGACCCCGAGATCATGACCTGAGCTGAAGGCAGCGGCTTAACCCACTGAGCCACCCAGGCGCCCCTATGATTCCCCATTTTTCTTTTATTGATTTGTAAGAACTCTTTCCAGAGTGCAAACACATCTTTTTGTTACCTATATATGGCTACTTTGTCATTTTTCTATGAATTTTGGGTAGTTCAGTCACACACTGTCAAGCCTTTTCTCCATCTTTGGGAATTGCAAGGAGAAATCCTGGTTTTCCTCGCATCTAAGAATGGCCTTGCGGCACACATCTGGACACTGAGACATAAGCAGAAGTCAGCCAGAGGGAGTTCTGAGAATCTTTCTGCTTCTTATAAAAACCAATAAGCAAACAAAACAACAACAACAATGAAAAAAAAAACCCAGTTATGGCTTGTGGTGCTCCTTCCCACTTATTCTTGCCTTGGATATGGATTTAATGGCTAGAGCTCTGGCAGCCATTTTGCAACATGAGATGACCATTGGCAGCACGAAAAGCCCACACTTAAAGTATGGTGGAGACACAAGTGGAAAGAGTATAGGTCACTGAAGATATCAGTGAATTACTGTACCAAACCTGGGACCACCTTCCTCCAACTTATTGTTATGTGAGATACTGAAATATCTTTACTACTTAAACCACTGGTTGTCCAGAAACTGTTACTTTGTATTTTGTTTCATAGGTATATTTGGGACAGAAAGGGACAATTGGCATGTATGACTTTGAGAATTTTATGTAGCTAATGTGTTAATCTTATTTCTGTGGCTTATGACAGGGATAGTTGCTTTGAACCTTACTAATTCTACATTTACTAGTCCATTTGAGATTTATTTTAATGTATGAGGAAAGAATCTAACTTAATTTTTTCCCAATGGGTTAACTATTTGTTTCCACGCTACTGATGTTAATTTCATGTATTATTCATCTATATTTAAGTCTGATTCTGGTACCACTTCATTTCAAAATCAGGCTATTTTCATTACTATAACAGCATAATTCAAGACTATACTCTCATTACCTTTCAAACAAACAAACAAACAGAGCAAAATACTTAGCTGCTACAGTGCATTTAATTTTCAAGATGAACTTTACAAGTGATTTAGATAATTTTCTCCAAATGACCTTCTTCCCATCATAAAAAACAAAGCAAAAACAAAAAGCTAAGACAAAAACAAGAAAAAAAATTTTTTGATTGGGACTGTACTAAAACTGTAGATTGGGAAGAATTGATATATTTGCCATCTTTGTTTCTAGAAATATTTTATCCCTCTATTCAAACCTTTTTTTTTTTAATCTCTAAGTTAATTCCAGGAGTTTTCTTCACATTTAGTATTTTGGTTGGTACTTTGAATGTACTTTATCCCATTTATTTTATAACTCGTTATTGGTGGTCCATAAGAGAAACATTGAAGTCCTTTATGAGTTCAAATAGTTTCTAAGTTGATTCCTTGGGGTTATCCAGCAGATACTCATGTCATCTGAACATAATGCTGCATTTACCTTTTCTCCCCGAGCATTAGCTTCTCATTTGCTTTTCCTGCCTTTCGGTATTGTTTAGGGCATTTAGGACAATGCTTAATCATGGCACTGGTAGTAGGCAACTTCTTTGAGGTTGCGGTATCTCCCAAAGAAAAATTCATCAGGGATTATATAGAGAGAGTTGGGAAAAGATAATGAGATAAAGCCGAAAGTATGTGGGGTTGTAACCAAACTAAGTATATTTTTTCCTCTTAATATGTATATTAGCAAATCACCGTATAATTTGTCAGGGGAAAGTTTCTCTCTCTTAGTCAATTTTTTGTTTTGAAAACCTCAAGAGAATTTAAAATTTCTGGAAAAACTGTGAACCTCATTTTTAGAAAAAAATGAAATGAAAACTAATTTAATTTTTGAATTTAAATCTTGTCACATACCATGTTAGTCTTATTTCTTGATGTTGTGAGATAACAAAATGTGCTTTTATCTTGATGGGTCATTTAAACTAAAACTTACTTTACTCTTCTAAGAAACATCATTATGTAGGGAAAAAATACTAAGCAGAAAGTAAAAGAACATGGATTCTACCATTTTTGCTAATTAACAGCTGCGCAATTTTGGTTATTGTCTTTTTCTTCCATCTATAAAAATGGTATTAAGAATGCTTAGCTAATCTATCCTATGTTTTGGTAAGAATTTAATAAATGTGAAAGTTTTTATTAAACTGTAAAGTCCCATGCCCATTTAAAGGGTTACAATTGTACTAAATTGCTTTGATTATACTTTGAAAAGCCATTAGTACACATCATTATTCAAAAGGGGGCAGTTAGTAAAAATAGTGCAGAATTTTGAATTCAATGCAAGAGTAATGCAACATTCATCACATTTTCATTCAAGATTTGCAATCCTTACGCTTGTTTTGGAGGGGAGCGGTGGCTGTAGAGGGATCCTTCATATCCTGAGACTCTGGATAAGGAAGAAAGATATGTATTGATCCAACTGTTATTTGAATAATCTTAGATATCCTTTCCTTTTCCTTCCTTTTGATTTTACTATCCACATATAGTTGTTTTTTAAGCTTTCCATTATGTTTACCAAAGAAGTACAATACAGGATAGGAGAATAATTTTTCATGTAGACGCTAGCTTTAATAATGTTTACCTCATTAGCAATACTGTTTCATTTTTAGCACCCCTACACACCTACTCCTATATTAATTTGAAGCAAATCCTAGAAACCTCATCACTAATCTCTAAATGTCTCAATATATATCTCTAAAAGAGTAAGATTCTGGGGCATCTGGGTGCCTCAGTGGGTTAAGTGTCTGAGTCTTGGTTGTGGCTCAGGTCATGATCTTGCCATCATGGGATTGACCCCCAGCTGGGCTAGGTGCTCAATGTGTAGTCTTCTTTGTATTCTTTCTCCTTCTCCCTCCCCCTCTGCTCCTCCCCACCCTCTCTCTCTCTCTCTCTCTCTCTTTAAAATAAATAAATAATATCTTACCAAAAAAAAAAAGAGTAAGATTCTTTTCTTCCCACATAATGATAAAGAATTATCATTCTTTTTTTTTAAAGATTTTATTTATTCATTTGACAGAGAGAGAGATCACAAGTAGGCAGAGAGGCAGGCAGAGAAAGAGGAGGAAGCAGGCTCCCCACCAAGCAGAGAGCCCGATGCGGGGCTTGATCCCAGGACCCTGAGATCATGACCTGAGCCGAAGGCAGAGGCTTAACCCACTGAGCCACCCAGGAGTCCCCATTATCATACTTTTAAACAATCAAAAATAATTCCTCAGAAAACCAAATATTTAGTCACCTTCAAATTTCTATTTGTCTCATAAATGTCACATTTTTTTTTCCTTTTATGGTTTATATGCTTTAATCAAGATCTACGTGAGACCTCTGCCTGCAATTCCTTGTCATGTATCTTTTGTCTCTGCCAGTCTAAAGGTTCCTCTTGCATTTCATGTGTGGTGGAAACTGGGTTGCTGTCTTGTGGTTTCCCCAGACTAGTTTGCTGAGGACATCCCCATGGTGTGGATGAACATGTTTCTCAGTCCTCTGTAGTGCTTCTCAATTGATCAGTCAAGTTCCTTTTTTAGCAGAAGCTGTGGGGAGGGTGATTATTTCCTAGGCAGTGGTGAGTTGTTCCATCAAGAAATACCTTATTGGGGGCGCCTGGGTGGCTCAGTGGGTTAAGCCGCTGCCTTCAGCTCAGGTCATGATCTCAGGGTCCTGGGATCGAGTCCCGCATCGGGCTCTCTGCTCAGCGGAGAGCCTGCTTCCCTTCCTCTCTCTCTGCCTGCCTCTCTTGTGATGTCTCTCTGTCAAATAAATAAATAAAATCTTAAAAAAAAACCAAAAAAAAGAAATACCTTATTGTTCTTTCTCTCCCATAGCCGTGGTGTTGAAGCTCAATGCAGGCATCCATTGGTTTGTCACAAGTTGCAAAATAGTGCCGCTCTATCATGCTTTCTTCATCTATTACTAGAATACTTCTGTAAAGAAAGGACTTGTTTATTTCATTTATTTGTTTATTGATAATACAGTTTGTATAGAGAAGTAAATAAATGTTTGATGCTTTTTCTTTATGTACCCATTTAAAAAAAGAAAAAAGTTGGTTTAAGGATCCCCCAACAGTGGCTAGCTAGTTTTTGTTTGTTTTTAACAATTACGAACTCAGGATGTAATTAAACTTTATGTGGTTTGTTACCTTTGACCTTTTGATAGTCCAACTGTCCCATCTTCTTTGAACAATGGGAAGCTCTTTAGGTTGTTTCATAAGTCCTAGTGGCCTCTAGCAATGTCTTAACTGATGTGGGAAATAAAGGCAGAAGAGAAATTATTACATTTCTTTACTACCTATAGCTCATTGACAAGTCCTTAAAACAAGCAGAGGGACATTCTTCTAGAAACTGAACTGCCTCCATGTTAATATTTTACTAAGGGAAAAAGGCAATATTAGCCCACCCCCTAGGACCCTGTGAGTATACTGTAACACATTAAAATTCCTTTAGAAATTTCCTTTATCTCTAAACCCCGCCCTCAATACACTTTGGCAGTCATCCCTCAAGCATATGGCCTATCATATACATCTGAAGAGTATCATGACTAAGGTTTTATTAGACGGTAATAAATGAATTTTCCTAACAATATCTAGCCCCCTCAAGGTCCTAGAAACCTTGCTTCCAAAATTTCTTACAGACTTTCACTATCCTAAACCCCCTCCCAACTTGAAACTCATGATCCTGGGGCAGCTCTTTCTGCCCACAAGTCCTGTCCCCATGCTTTAATAAAAAACACCCTTTTGAACCAAAGACATCTTATAAATTGTTTCTTGGTGGTCAGCTTCGAACCCTAAAGTCTTTCCTACATCACTAACTATCTGAGGGGACAAGAAAGTCGAGGCTCATTGTCTACATTTGCCACTGAAGACCTAGAATCATCCATTTCTCCAAGGAGCCCTGTGAATGTTCATATTGTTTGTTTTGTGGATAATAGTATTTCACAACCATAATCTGGGAGCCAGGAGGTACTCATTGCAACTAGGCTGGATATTATTTCCAGAACACGCCAACAGACAGAAGTAGAAAATATAGGTATTCTAAAAAATTATTTTATTTTATTTTTTAAAGATTTTATTTATTTATTTGACAGACAGAGATCACAAGTAGGCAGAGAGGCAGGCAGAGAGAAAGGGGGAAGCAGGCTCCCTGCTGAGCAGAGAGACTGATGTGGGGCTCGATCCCAGGACCCTGAGACCATGACCTGAGCCGAAGGCAGAAGCTTAACCCACTGAGCCACCCAGGCGCCCCTAAAAAATTATTTTAAGATGGATCATTTTCAAATTATTAATCACAAAGCAAGTTAAGGCAAAGACTAGAAGCCATCTTCAATGATGTTGTTACATACTGAATCTTGCAAGGGGCTTTTTGCAAAACACAAACAAGCACAGCTCCCTTGTCCTGGAGCAGCAAACTTGTAGCATCGTCTTTAAAAAATTGTAACAGCTGGGGCACCTGGGTGGCTCAGTGAGTTAAGCCTCTGCCTTCGGCTCAGGTCATGATCTCAGGGTCCTGGGATCGAGCCCCGCGTCGGGCTCTCTGCTCAGCAGGGAGCCGGCTTCCTCCCCTCTCTCTGCCTGCCTCTCTGCTTACTCGTGATCTCTCTCTGTCAAATAAATCTAAAAAAAAAAAAAAAAAAAATTGTAACAGCTATTATAAACGCCCTTGATTCTGTCTCTATAGAAATGTTTCCAGTTTTAGTTTTAGAAGTCCCTGTCCTATTTGTCGCTCAGAATAAAAAAGGATATAGATTCACACTCTTTCTAACCATGTGTTAAAATTAAGTTACTGTGTTTGTTCAAAGAGAGAGCATCGCAAAGTACATAAAAGAAAATGAGCTTTTCCTACTAAAAGGTTTTCCCATGCTAATGAACAAGGTGGTGAAATAAAAAAGGAATGATCTTGGCTTTTTTGAAAATAACATTGCCAGGCACTTGGAATTCATACAGCTTTGTGTATGCAAATATACTTTTACTAACTTGTTTTGCTCTGGTAAGTAGACATTTTTGCTTTCCTATTAATGAAGCAAAAGACTGGTGATGCTACTCGTTGTAATCCTTTTTGATTGTGTTTGTGTGGTCTGATAGCACAAACAAAAGAAAAAGACACTCAGGTCCCAACAAGTCTGCACTTATACCAGATGTCCAATATTGTATTTAATGGGTTTTTCAGAAACACAGGCTCTGATTTGAATGACCACCGGCAAACGACCCTCAAAAATAATCTCCTTATTTTGGTCATCTCCTTCTGGAAGGGAAGCACCATGTAAAAGTTTGACATTCCAGAAAAACCAGTCATTTTTATTGTGGTTCTGAATTTTGGTTTTCTCTGACATCAGAGTACTTTCTCATCTATCAAAATGAATTTTCTAATTTTTTTCTAAATTTTCTAAATTTTTGTCAACACGTGGGAGGTTGGTAAAGACTGTGATTATGCTCTAGACCGAATCTGACCTCTTATGGGAAAGTTACAATTGAGGGGCACCCAGGTGGCTTAGTCCATTAAGTGTCCAACTTTTGATTTTTGGCTCAGGTTATGATCTCAGGGTTGTGAGGTGAAGCCCTGAGTCAGGCTCTGTGCTGGGTATGGGGCCTGCTTAAGATTCCCTCTCTCCCTTTGCCCCTCTACTGCTCATGCGCGCCTACATGCTCTCTCTCTAAAAAATAAATAAAAGTTTTAGGAAAATTTACAATTTATAATTATATTTATTATTTTGTTTTATTTCCTCAATTTATTTCTGCTAATAAAGAGTATACATCTTAAAGTTGATGGTGTAAAATCTATCATTTTTTTCTCTAATTCATTCATTCACTGGGATTAGAATAATGAAAAGCACAGATTTGGCTGTTAAAAAGCTTTGGTTACCAGAAAACCCCTTTTCTCACATTATTAATGATTTTTTCCCCCTCTAACGTCTGTGTGTCTCTGTGAAAATCACTGGCTTCGGATGAATTAATGGTCAACTAAATGACTACAAAAATTAATTTGCCTTTTACTTGGGCTGACAGATGAGAGATGTGGCATCCCATTGTTTCCAGGGGGACTTGTAGCTTCATCTCTCTCAGGGCTAAGAGTCTATCTATGACATGATGGGCTGGGCCAACTGGCCAGTGATTCTGTGTGTCCGGCACCTCCCAATTCCCCAGATGGGACTCTTTCTAAACAGGGGTTGCGTAGCCAAATAGGTGCGGGACTTGCCTCACATCGTATCCTCCCCACTGCAAATTCCTGATGCACGTTTGCATCGAAACTCTGAGAAACACCGCCGTGTCACTTCTTGTCTCCCAGGGCTCCCCGAGCCTGCTAGATCGTGGAATCTTCTCTCCAAAGTACATCCCTGAACACCCCACGAGACCAGTTTCAGTAACAATGCACGCTGGGGACAGGACCCAATGGTGCTGGGCACATAGTGAAACCACTTAAAAGCATAAAGTTGAATAAAAATCAAAATGGTTCCACTAATGCTTCAGCAAAGCTCGATTTTAAAGTGACTTTTCCCCTCTCTTCTTGCAAACCTCCCTTCTTTCCTTCTTACCCGTTGGTTTCAGGAGCCCGGTACCACCTTAAAGACGTGACAAAGGAGGCTGACAAGTACACAATTCCTGTCAAAACCAGCAAGATCCTGTATTTCACTCTCAGCCCCCACAGCCCTTCCTCTAGGCAGGCTTACAGGTTTTTGAAGGCCGTGGCCTGCGGCAGCCTCCCTTGCTAGGAAAGCAATAAAGCTACTGCTCTTCTTTATCCCAAACTCTGTCTTTGTATTATATTTTGGTTCCAAAGCCTGGAGGTTGGGTTTTGACAACAATACTAGGTACCCAGCATTCCTTGCTTCTGGTCTCCTGCCCCAGTTAGATTTCTAGGACCCTGGGGCTTCTGTCCACCAAACCTCTCAACTTATGGAGTTTCCAGTGAGGCAAAGTCTAAGGAGGGATGGAAGATTTTATTCCCAAATCAAGACTGTGCATAGGGTGAGGAGGAAGCCACTGTGGGTGTCTGTCCACTATCTCTGGCTCAACTTCTGGCTAGAGTGTGCTCACAGGAAGGGAGCCCATGGGCCACAGCAGCAAGTGTAGGTATGTTGGGGGAAAGTGACCAGCCATGGCACAAGGCAGGCCGGGGGTCTGTGCCAACTAGGGGCTCAGTCCCCTTCCGCCCCCCGCCCCCACCAAGCACCTGTACACACATTCTCTCAGTGGGTACCCGTAGGGTTTATGCGTACAGGGAGCTTCCAGTCACGTGTCTTGAAGTGTAACGTAGGTGAAGTGGTAAGCACTGGAGCTTCTTCTCCTAGAAATGGGTGTGAAGGTCTGAGAATGCCCCACAGGCTGGATTTGGAGAACGCAAGACAAACAGGGACCTAGGGGATCCTATGGTTCCACTCCCTCATCTTCTGGATGGAGACCTTGAGGCTGAGTGGTTACACGGCATACCTGGCCAGTGCGTGTCAAATCTCAGGTGAAGGCCCGGGGCTGCTGACGCCCAGGTCTGGGGATGTCCCCCCCGGCCGCCCGGCTCCGTCCAGTGTAGGGCTGAAGCGGCTTCATACATGCAGGGACATGCCAGAGGGAAAGGAGAAGAGAGACTGTTTCTTCAGCCTCTTTGTCCTCTATTTTGTAGTGCTAGAGGGTGATGTGTTAATTTCCCCATTCATGCTTTATTCTTTGAATGTATTCTTCAATGAACTGATACTTTTTAATGTCCAGAAGTGAAAAAATTTCCTTAATTTTATACTGTTATACTGTTCTCCACCAGACTTAAATCTAAGGCTATTAATTTAATCCCCAGCTTGTAGAGGTAATGTTGAAAGAAATCCTTTTATGGATATTCACAGAACATCCATTCGTTCAGTCTTTGTGCCAGGCACCGTTTCAGCCTCTGGGACTCATCATGAATAAAACAGACCCAAACCCTGAGCTCGCGGAATTAACATTCTAGCACAGGGATTTAGGGTCATACACAGTAAATATAGCAAAGAAATAAATTATGTTGTCTTTTAGAATAGTGCTTCTCAAACTCTAATGTGTCTATCGCTCTCCTGGGACCTTGTTAAATGTAGACTCTGATTCCATGGTCTGGGCTGGGGCCTGAGGTTCTGCATCTCTAACAAGCTCCCAGGGGATGATAAAGCACGCTTTTAATAACCAAGTGTTTGAAAGTGTATGCAATATATGAGGGGGATTGCAAGGGATAAGGGTGGCCTTGCTTTATGTGGCATTGGTCAGTGGAGGCCTCCCTGAGAAGTGACATTTGAGCAGATTGGGAGAAGATGAGACCTGGAGATGAAGCCACATGTGATGTGTGGGAGAAAAGGCAAGCAGGTGCAGGCAGCAGTGTGGGGAGTCGGGGGAGGGGGAGGGGAGGAGAGGGAGCAGCAGTGAGAAGTTCCAGGCCCCCAGATCATGTGACGTTTACAGTCCAAGGCAGAAGCTGTGATTTTACTCCGATGGGGACAGGGAGCCAGAGGAGACAAGGCAGAGAGTGACCTGACCTGACTTCCGTTTTACCAGCATCCCTCTGATGATTTGTATGAGATAGTCTGATGGGGACAAGGATGGGATGAAGGCCAGTTAGAAGTCATGGCAGACATTGGCTCTGGCCATATTCTCAGGTGGAGTGTTTTGTCCACTCGTTTTCTCTCTGTGCTCGCTCATCTGACAAAGTTGGGCAGTGTGGGGTGTCCCATCTTGTCCCCTTCCCCCGGCTCTCAGGACATGAGACACTGGAGAAGCAGCCATGGTGTCACGGAACCAGCAAGCATCTTGGACTTGGTTCTGGCATCGAGCTGCTTCTGCCCTTCCTGGGGGGCAGCTCTGTGCAGCCATATACCTGGGCGAGGTAGCCTGTTAGCCTTCTTCATAGCAAACTCCGCTCAGTCTTCGGTAGTCTTCCTGGCTCTGTTCCCCATTCCTTGAACGAAATATTCTGATCAGTGTTATCCTGCCTGAACGGAGCTCCCGACAACCTTCTTCACCTGCTTCGGGGATCAGAGCCCAGCAGGCCGGCACTGTGGCTCCATTAACTGGCTCTGCTTGTGTTCTGTTTCTGGTCGGGGGGAAGGTTTTCTGGATTTTGAGGACTGCTGTGTCCTTGTACCTTTCGAGGTTTCGCTTTGTCTGCTGCACCTGTGTGTCTGGAGCGCAGGGGGTGCAGCTTCCAATGTCTCTTAGACTTGATATCTCCCTAACCCTGTCTACTTTTAAAGATTTAATCTTTCCACCCCTCTGATTTGTATTCGGCTGAAATCTGCAATTCAGCAGCTGGCACCCACCTGTCCCAGGGGTGCATCCCAGAGCCACCTGAACATCTTGAAACCTGAAAGAAAGGTGCTCATGTGAAACATTTTACATAATTACCACCAGTCAATTCACAGACTCACAGAATATCAGGCTGGAAGGTTCTGGAAGGTCAGCTGTTTCGAACCTTATTTCATTGACGAGGCAGCAGAGAGAGGAAGCAGCTCTTCCAAGGTCACGTAAGTGGTTGGTGGCAGAACCCGGACAATAAGTTAAATCCATTGGTTTGCCATCTCTCCTTAGTCAGAGGGGCACTGACTCCGTGAGGAGGGCTGGTGTGATAAGCCACCAGCACCACAAATTCAAACTACCTGAGTCCCGTCCCTTGTCATACCTGTGTCCCTACCGTTCCACCATCTTAAAACTCCTTGTCACAAAGGTCACTTGTCCTGTACAATGATGATTCATTCCATTGGTGCTGTCAGTGAAAGAAATACTCTTATTTAAAAGAAATTAGAGCTTTGTTTGGAAATCAACTTACAAGATAATAGTTGGGAAATTTCAAATTAGCAAGCATAGGTTAAGATATTTAATTCCTTCTTGAATTGGATGAAATAGTTTGGAACATATTTGCCAGAATAAAACTGCTAATGTCTGCAAATCTCATGTTTCCAACTGATACGTAGACATTAATTCAACTCTGTGAATTGCGCTATGTATGAAGGCATTCTTTATTATTGAACATAAACATTATTAACATATATATCTTACATTTGCATGGCATTTTAATCTTTTCAGACCAGTTTTAATTATATTTTCCCCCTCCTCTTTAGCCTTATAAAATCCCCTGGGATAGATAATGTTTATTTTATTATCTCCCTTTAAAGATGAGAAAATTAAGGCATGGAAAGACTATGTAACTCAATTAAGATCATATATTTACTTAATGGCAGATTTTGGACTTATCTTATCTCCTATTCGTGCTGTCTTTCCAGAAGACACAAGTTATACAATATCGGGTCTTGTCAGACCTGTTTCAATGTTCTGTGTCTGATGATGACGTTAAAAAAAAAAAAAAGTCATGTAAGAATATGAGAATCACCCTGCTTGGTGATTATGAGTTATAACAAAATAGTTTCAGCTCCTTATCACCTTTCTGGATTGCTCATTTACTTCCTTCCACATTTACTGAGTAGCTACTCTGTGTGAACAGTGTATTTTTGTATCAGATCATTTTAGGAGCCCGTGAAGTTCTTTCCTCTTGTGAAAAAATAGAATTTGCCAGGGGACTTGGGAAATTGTGCTTCTATTAGCTCAAATGGCAAAAGACATTATGATGGAATTCTGCCTGTTTTCCTCCCCAACTCTGAAAATTTCAGATCTAAAAGGAAAGTTGAAAGAGGTGAACACTAAATACCTATATATCCATTAACGTGCTGTGACATTTGCTTTTTGTTTCCATATATGGGGTTTTGCTGTTGGTGACTTTTCCCCCCTGCCTTGAACCATTTTTCAGTAGATTTCAGACATCGTGACAAGTCTACCCCTAAACACCTTAGCATGCACTCCAGAGACAGACATTAACCCCATCTCCTCTGTATGCAAATAAAAATCAGAAGTTTTCAATCCTGAAAAGAAAGTCTTTATTTGTAGAGATGCAGTAAACCAATTATTCTTTAAATTTTTCCAACACACACACACACTCTCATACTAGCTCTGCTTCACCCTTACGGATTTCCCTCTTTTTGAATTTGATTATGTAATCTTCCTTCAGTGATTACTCCGAAACAATCATGAAAAGAGGAAGCAGAAGACAAGAGCTTGTATTTATAGGCAAGAGATCTTGGAGTCATAGCAAATGCTGGCTGCCTCTGTTCATAATTTCTGAGCCCCAGTTTGTCTGTCAGTTCATTAGTGCAACACTTGTCTGGGCTAGGGGAATTTGCAACTGTTTTCACACTGGTAGAGCAAAGGGACCGCTCTCCCTGCGCATGTCCCCTGGCTTGCTAGGATCGGAGCAGCTGAAAGAACTGGTCTGGATTCTCCAGGCTTTCTGCATCCCTCCCTGACCTTGGTGTGAACTCACACAGAGGCACTTAGATCCCAGGTCCAGGTGGTCCTATAACCAGCACCCTCTCTTGGCATTTCTCTTGAACACTTGATGGTCCAGGTAGCTTTAGCAGAGATGCCGGACAAAGTTCTAGTGAAATATTTGAATCCCAAGTTTGTTTGACTAGCTTGCTTATTGAGAATTACACTTTATAATTCCTATACATGTAGGTTTTGCACTACCCTCTGGCCCTGAATTTAGAACTACGTCCTTGTACCTTGAAAGGGCACTGTTGATGAGTTGGCCCTGGTCTTCTGGGTATTTAAGTATGCACTTGGATTTCCACGCATGGGACTCTAACCCGTGATTAATATTTTAAGGTGATGAAGTAAGAAGCCTCAAGCGTTATTCCAATGTCATACCCAAGAGGAAAGAGAATTAAAATAGTCCTAGGAATCACTGGAGATCTTACAAGTATTTCATGAGAACAAAAATCCCAGAGTCATCCTGATGAAGTTACAGGACAGAGTTAAGAGTGGTCATGGGCTTTTGCTTCATTCCCGTGGTTCCCCCGAGGCTTGGTGCACGTACAATAAACGACACATACTTAATGTGTGCAGTGTGATGTTTGGACCCGTGAACGTGCCAGTCAAACCATCAAGACGATGAATATGTCCCTCACCACCAACTTCCCTCATTTCTAGAGTTTTATGTAAATGGAACCACATAGTATGTACTTTTCTGTGTGGGGGGATTTCTGGTGTCTTTCTCGTCGCATAATTATTTTAAACTCAGGCACATTGTACTGTGTATCAGCATTTCATTTCTGTTTTTTTCTTTTAAAGATTTTATTTATTTATTATTATTTATTTTATTACTTGTTTAATTAATTAATTAATTAATTATTTGACAGTTCACAAGTAGGCAGAGAGAGAGAGGAGGAAGCAGGCTCCCTGCTAAGCAGAGAGCCCAGTGTGGGGCTCGACCCCAGGACCCTAGGATCATGACCTGAGCCAAAGGCAGAGGTTTTAACCCACTGAGTCACTTAGGCACCCATGTAGTTCATTTCTTTTTATTGCTGAGTAGTGTTCCATCACACGCATAACTTGTTTACCTGCTCATCTGTTGATAGGCTTGATCGAGCTTATTTTCAGCCTGGGGCTCTCGTGAATAAAGCTGCAATGAACACATGTGTATCTATAAGTCTTTGTGTGGACATATGCTTTCTTCTGGGGAAAATGCCCAGGAGTAGATGGCCGGCCATAAGGCAAGCAGTCTGTTTCAGTAAGTGACACACTGTGTTCCAGAGTGGTTGTGCCATATTCCGTTCCCCTAGCAGCCTGTGATGGTTTCAGTTCCTCACTTCCTCTCCTACATGGGGCATATTTCGTTTTTTAAAATCTGGCCATCTGATGGGTATGTGGCAATATCTACAATGATAGCTTTATTTTGCCTATAGGGCTGCATTTAAAAATGTGATTTGGAACACCAGTTCTGGAATTCTCATCTGTACTACGATGCCCAGGCAACCCCAAGGAAGTCGTTGAACGCCTTACAATTCTGTTTTGTCATCGAAGACTTGGAGATACGGACACCCCGCTTCTGTGAACAGAGTTATGGTGAATGTAGAGTTGTTGGTAGTCAATTATTGGGGTGGGGGGCGTGTGAACTCGTACTCCACCCCTCCCCCAGGTAATTGTCATTTCCACGCACGTATCCCTCACGTGGTCCTGTCCTCTGCTGGGTGCCTCTGTGCCCTCCAAGCTGCTCTGCAACAGCTTGCCCCAGAGCTGGGCTGGACCTCAGTGCTCCTCTGTCAGGGGCCGCTAGCGCACAGGAGCTGCGCGGATTTCAACAGCCAAGCGCCTTGCCCTATTGTGGCTCTTCATCCTCTAGGAGCCATTGTATTCTTCCCTGGAGGCCACCGCTGCCACCGCTGACATGCCAGCTCCCCCCGTTGTGATGTGCTCCACCCCCAGAACTGTGGGGAAGTCTTGCGGTGGTTGGGGAGAGAAGCAACACTCTCTCTCCTTTACGCATGCTCTGTTAAAGGGGCCCCAAAGCAGAGCTTAGACAAATCTCCATTTACACCTAGAGTCTTCTTTCCCTTAAAAATACCCACTCATTTTGCTTGTCATAAAAACAGAGCTGATTGGCTCAAGATTACCTCCTGAAAAGATAAGAGAGACAGAACATATATCCCACGTGAAACTCATTCCGCTGGACGCCACTGCATCTGTTCCATATTTCTGTATGCATGCAGACATGCCCATATATTTAGTTAAAACTTGTGGGAAAGGTAAGGCATGTCACCCACAGCGGTGGGTATTCTTGTAACACACTGTACCACGAGGCAGCCAAGATGAATTTTAATGCCATCTGATTCAAAACGAACTAATAGGTGTTTCAAAACAAAGTAATTATCAGTTTCATCATGCTAATTAACAATAATTGAATAACCGAAAAAAATTGCTGAGGATAAGTCATGGGAAATAAAATGAATGCTTAATTAGCAGTAGTGTCAAATGTTTCAAGGCGCAATTAATATTAAATGCACATGTCGAGGAACATTTTTTTGTTTGTTTTTGTTTTTTAAGATTTTATATATTTATTTGACACAGAGAGAGAAATCACAAGTAGGCAGAGAGGCAGGCAGAGAGAGAGAGGAGGAAGCAAGCTCCCTGCTAAGCAGAGAGCCTGATGCGGGACTCGAACCCAGGACTCTGGGATCATGACCTGAGCCAAAGGCAGAGGCTTAACCCACTGAGCCACCCAGGTGCTCCCTGGAACATTGTTGTTTTTTCCCCTCAATATTCTCATGAGCAGGACTTAGTTAACTTTTTTTCTTTCTGAGAAAGTAAAGTGGCTTTTAAAAAACTTCATAGTAGCTGTACCTACCACAAATGATGAAAATGAAAAGTCTTATTTTTATTGTCAGAAATCTGGTGGCACAATGACACTTCTGAGAGCTCATAGAGCAATTTTCAATTTTCAAAACATTTTGGCAATAAAAATTGCCCAAAACCTTAAATAAAATAATTGTCTCTCTCACAGAGCTTTGAAACCTCTGAGTTGAATGAAGGAGGCAATTGAGGAGAACAATTAAATTTCCTGGGCCGTGAAGGATAGTTTCCTAGGAACATGGGCTTTTTAAGCTCAGATGTATCCTCACGTGCTATTATTAGCGGAATTTACAGACAGGGTGTAGCCTAGTGATGAAAGCACAGAAGCAAGAAAAGCAAGGCTTCATCTCTCATGGGGAACTGGCACAGGGCTCCCAGAACAGGCTTTCTCAGTGTGTGGTCTGTGAGTCATCTGAATCAGAACCTCTGTGACAGCCTGAGAATCCAGAATCCTGGGGTGTCTGCTGGGATTGGGAAACACACATTTAAAAACTCTCATAGGTCCAAGTCCCCTAATATCTCTTGGGAAACTTCTAAAACAAACAGGACCTTATTCTGAAGATCTGTTTTCAACCTCACTTACCGAAGAGCCCCAGAGGTAAAGCCCCTCAGTCCAAGGTTAGCTCAGTCCAAGGTTAGAAGAAACAGCACAAAGAAACAATCTCATATGAACAAGAGTCAGTAGATGCAAACAGCAGAAGTCTCCTGACCCTGTTGCATAATAGGAATATTACTGGAGAGAAAGAATTCCAGTATTGTATGGTAAAATATACAGTATTACGTATATAGTATTAATAGAATTGAAAATAATATATTGTAAAATATTATAAGCTATTAAAATAATATTTTTCAGATGGCCAAAATCATAATTTATATAAAATAGGAAGTGAGCAAGATACTATGACCAAAAGACAGATAATTTGGGGGAAAATCAAGTGTATCTTGAGAAATTTTAAAAGAGATATTTTCTTTAAAATTGTAAGTATTGATTAGATGATTATTTAACTGGTATTATATATCTGAATATATTACCCAGAAGGATAAATATAGAGATAAATATACTGAAAACCTAATTTAAACCTAAGATGTGGACTGAGAAGTTCCGTAGTTGAAGACAGAAAATAAAAATGCCTGCTCAAAAGGGGTGCCTGGGTGGTTCAATCAGTTAGGCATTTGCCTTCAGCTTGAGTCATGGTCCCAGGGTCCTGGGATGGAGCCCCACATTGGTTTCCTTGCTCAGTGGGGAGTCTCCTCCTCCCTTTGACTCTCTCTCTCTCCCTCTCTGTCTCTCATGGACAAATAAATAAAATCTAAAAAAAAAAAAAAAAGCAAACACGCCCCCCCCCCCAATAAAGTCAGAATTTTACAGAGTCAGTGAAAGGCACGAATCCCCTGACTTTGGAAACACTGGGGGCCAGAGAAGTTAAAAAGGAAATGACACCTTGGAATTCAAGTAGAAGTGAAACAGCAGAATATAAAATAGAGAGAGAGAGATCTGAAAGGTGAGGGAGAAAGCACCATTCACAGAAGGATAGCAATTAGATTGGCAGCACTAAAAAAAAGCCAGAATATGATAATATGTTCAAGAGGATGGGAAAATATCATTATAAATCTAGGCAGGAGTTTCTTTAGGATAAAGAGAAAAAAATTTTTTTTCGGATAAGAACAAGAGTTTTCTACTAACAAGCTTTGCCAAAAGGGATTTTAAAAAGGATATTCAAGAAGTACAAATGAACTCAGAAGTAAGGTGTGAGGTGCAAGACAAAATGGTAGGATTGGCATAAAAGAGACCAAGGAGACCCACAAAATAGAGAACCAAGAAACAGATTGCACTTATTCAATGCAATGATATGACAAAGGTTACATTGTTCTGCAAGAGAGAAGGTATGTACTCTCTTGGATATCTATATGGAAAAATTATGCCTGACACCTGCCTCACAGCATACACAAACTCAATTTCAGAATCAATCAAATACGTAAAAATTAAATGATAAAATATTTTGAAAGAAAACAGCAGAATATCTTCATGACCTTGGAGTTGGCAAAGATTTATTACACGGACAGAAAGAGTAATAAACTGGATTCCATTAAAATTAAAAATTCTTGTTTCACTAGAGATATCACTAAGAGTTAAAAGAAAAGGACACACCAGAGGAAGCTATCTGCAGCACTTACATCTGGGAGAATACTTATATTCAGGATATATCAAGGACTTAAATCAATCACAAAGGGACACCTGGGTGGCTCAGTCATTAAGTGTCTTCCTTAGGCTCAGGTCATAATTCGGGGTCCTGGGATCAAGCCCCATGTCAGACTCCTTACTCAGCGGAGAGTCTGCTTCTTCCTCTGCCTGCTGCTCCCCCTTTTTGTGCTCTCTCTCTGTCTCTGACAAAAAAAAAATCAAAATAAAATCTTTAAATCAATTACAGAAAGACAGAAAGCCCAATCAGAATTTGGGGAAAAGAGCACTTCTGAAGACGATGTCCAAATGGTCAAAAAGGCAAATGAAAAGTGCTTATAAGCAAAAGTAACACTGCCATGAGATACCGTCACATGCATAATAGAAGGTTTACAAGGAAGTAGACAGGCCAAGTGTTGGAAGTAGTGTGAAGCAAATAGAAAGACCTCTTACACTGTTAATGGGAGAATCAATTAGTACGAACACTTTGGAAAATTGTCAGACATAGCCATGAGCATGAACATGTGTATACCTTACGGGCCAGTGATTTTGAATAAGCTTCTGTTTACTTATGGCTAACATGAAGACACTATTTTTCAAAGTATACAATTAAAAATCAAAAAATCCTTAGATTAATTTTTTTTATTATTCATCACAGTTTATCAATAGTATTTGGTAGACTTTGGATGCTGAATAGTTGATTGAATCAAATACTTTGTAAATATTTAAAGAAAATGTCTTATTTTATTAAATCAGGGAGGAAATAAAATAAAGTTTTGATCCGAAAGAAAAAAAAGGAAGGAAGGAAAGAAGGTAGGAAGGAGGGAAGAAAGGAAGGAAGGAGGGGGGAGGGAAGGAAAGGAAAGAAATAAAACAGAAAGAAAGAGAGAAAGCCTCTATACCCTCCTAATGTACTTTTTATCTATATGGAAGTGTAAGAACCCCCATCACAGAAGTCATTCTTGCTCAAAGTGTCAAAGCAACCAATAGTGAGAAAGGGCTGTGGCTTCAGGCAAGCATTACAAAACACCTCCCTTATATTCTGAAGTCACCTGATGCTGAGTGTTAGGTATGGGTACAGATCAGCAGTCCACAACAGTGTCTCATCACTTTTAAAGAGTCTTGGTACAATGCAGTTTCTCTATCTGGAAATTAGAGCCACATATGTGTAAGTAACATAATTCAGAGCCCGAGTCCCTCAGATCAAGCCCATTGGGCAGTCACCAAGAAGTGTGTTATCATATGCCTGCTGAACTTTGAGAAAACCTTGGAAAGACTCACTCACCAGATAGCCAAGCCCATGATTTTGGTGGATAGGCCCTGCGGAGGTTCAGAAAGCTCTATCAGTGAGAAATTTCTGTTTTTCTCCTTTTTTTTTTCTTTTTCTTTTTTTTTTTTTTTTTTAGACAGAGAGAGAGATCACAAGTAGGCAGAGAGGCAGGCAGAGAGAGAGGAGGAAGCAGGCTCCCTGCGGAGCAGAGAGCCTGATGCAGGGCTCGATCCCAGGACCCTGAGATCATGACCTGAGCCGAAGGCAGCGGCTTAATCCACTGAGCCACCCAGGTGCCCCTCTCCTTTATTTTTTAAAAATTTTTCTTATACTGAGAAATTATTTAGTTAAATTTAACTTGGTGTCCACTAAAAACTTACCACTTAATTTAAAATTTTTATTTATTTGATTTAGGAATGAAAAATCAACCATAATAATGAGAGTTACCATTGATTACACACTAGACATTGGGCTATCTTATTTATGTTGTCTTTAATGAGCTTCTCAACCCCATGGGAAAGTTATTGTAATTAACCTCATTTTACAGATAAGGAAACAGAGGCTTGAGGAACCAAGAAACAAGGTTGTAGATTTTGTAAGTCACAGAACCTGTCTGGCTCCAAAGCTCGTGATCAGAATCACTACACTGTATGCTCCTAAAACAAATGAAGCAGGAGGTAGCTCCCCAGGTACTTCTGCAAGGATTCCATTTGTAGAAATACTTTCCCATTCAACACATATTTATTGAGAATCTACTCAGCAAATGTTTATGAAACTGAATGAGACTGAACGGCAGCTCAAGAGGACAGAAGTCGGTTGAATAAGGAGTGCAGTCCTCCAGGCACAACCCTGACTCCCAGCCAAAGATGGAAGCAGAAAACACAAGTGTGTGCAAGTGACTCCAGTTCCAGGCCGGAACAGGTTATGAAAGTGACAAGTAAAGATGCTCTGAGAGTCTGGTGATGAGAAATTAATTTAATTCTGACTTGCAGACAGCGCTATTTGAGATTATGGCAAACCTGAGGATGTTCTACTGAGAACAGTGCAGAGCCACCTAAATGCCTAATAATAGGGGGCGATTAGATATATTTTCGTATACCTAAACAACGTGATATTTGGCAGCTATTTGAAATCATGCAGTGGCAGAAAAAGTCCTATTAGTATGGAAAGTGAAAATCAAGTGGTATTAAAAGTGAAAATCAAAACAGTGGAAATATCAGGATACAGTAGACAAGCTTAAATATCATCTGTTAAAAAACAACAACAACAAAAAAACAGCAACAACGGAGGGCACCTGGATGGCTCAGTGGGTTAAGCACCTGCCTTCAGCTCAGGTCATGATCTCAGGGTCCTGGGAATCAAATTTCGCATGGGGCTTCCTGCTCAGTGGAGAGCCTGCTTCTCCCTTTGCCAACCCCCTGCTTGTGCGCATGCTCTCTCCCTCTCTCTCTCTCTTTCTGTGTCTCTCTAAAAAGAAACAAAATCTTTTTAAAAACCTAACAGATACACACAATAAAGTCACATGTGATACACATAACTTTATATGAGCATAAAAGACTCATATGAAGTTCACATGTTTGTATGCATATCAAAGACACATGTACATGTATAGTTTGTATGCCTGTGAAAGTCACATGTGATATGCATGTCTGTGTGCATAGGAAAGACACATGTGATATGCATGCATGCTTGTGAAAGAACCATCTGGTGAACATATGTTTGCATACATATGGAAGAAACAAACAGTATATATTTATGTTTGTATATGAGACACATATGAAATGCATATATGTTTGCATGTGCAGGGAGGTCCATGTGATGTACACATGTTTGTGTGCTTATGAAATATGCATGTGTACATATACATTTGTATATGTACATGTACATATACATTTGTATGTATATGAAAGATACATCTGGTGCACATGTATGTTTAAGTGTATATGGAAGATACATGATGTGTAGATACACTTATATTAAAAATGCATACAGTGAATGTATATGTTCTCATGAATATAGAAGACACACATAATATACTCATGTTTGTGTGCATGTGAGTGACACATATAATATGCACCTGTTTGTATACATGTACAAAACACACATACGTGTATGTCTGTTTATATGCATATGGATGCACTTAGAATGGGCATATCATTCAAGAGGTTCTATCAGTGGCTATTTCTAGGTGATTAGGATGATAGCTGTTTGATATGGTTCGTTTGTTCATCTATATTTTCTGGTGTTTCTGTAATGTGCATGACATTTCCTTTGTAATAAGAAGTAACAATATATAAAGATCCATTTCAGAAACACTCCACATTTCATGGGTTCAATATCTTTCCATGGGTCCAAATCTTTCACATTTAGGGATATGCATTTTGTTTTAAGAGAGAACTAGGTACCCTGTTAGTGGATAAAACCATGAAGAGCTGGGCCATAGAAATTTTTTAAAATTAAGTCCCCTTTTAAGAGAGAGCCTAAAAGTAGTAGACCAGAAAGGAACAGAGACAATATACAGTAACTGTCACCTTACAGGCAATACAATGGCACTAAATTCATATCTCTCAATAGTTTCCCTGAATATAAATAGGCTAAATGCCCCAATCAAAAGACACAAGGTATCAGAATGGATAAAAAAAACCCAAAACCCATCAATATGCTGTCTACAAGAAACTCATTTTAGATACAAAGACACCTCCAGGTTTAAAGTGAGGGGATAGAAAACAATTTACCATGCTAATGGACATCAAAAGAAAGCTGGGGTGCCAATCCTTATATCAGATTAATTAGATTTTAAGCCAAAGACTATAATAAGAGATGAGGAAGGACACTATATTATACTCAAAGTTTCTGTTCAACAAGAAGATCTAACAATTTTAAATTTTTATGCCCCTAACATGGGAGCAGCCAACTACATAAAATGCTTAATAACAAAATCAAAGAAACACATCAACAAAAATATGATAATAGTAGGGGACTTTAACACCCCCCTCACTGAAATGGACACATCATCCAAGCAAAAGATCAACAAAGAAATAAAGGCCTTAGATGACACACTGGACCAGATGGACATCACAGATATATTCAGAACATTCCATCCCAAAGCAACAGAAAACACATTCTTCTCTTGTGCACATGGAACATTCTCCAGAATAGATTACATCCTGGGTCACAAATCAGGTCTCAACTGGTACCAAAAGACGGTGATCATTCCCTGCATATTTTCAGACCACAATGCTCTGAAGCTAGAACTCAATCACAAGAGGAAATTTGGAAAGAACCCAAATACATGGAAGCTAAAGAACATCCTACTAAAGAACGAATGGGTCAACCAGAAAATTAAAGAGGAATTGAAAAAATTCATGGAAACAAATGATAATGAAAACACAACTGTTCAAAATCTGTGGGACACATTAAAGGTTGTCCCCAAAGGAAAATATATAGCAATACAAGCCTTTCTCAAGAAACAAGAAAGGTCTCAAATACACAACCTAACCCTACACCTTAAAGAGCTGGAGAAAGAACAACAAAGAAAGCCTAAACCCAGCAGGAGAAGAGAAATAATCAAGATCAGAGCAGAAATCAATGAAATAGAAACCAAAAAAACAATAGAACAAATCAATGAAACTAGGAGCTGGTTCTTTGAAAGAACTAATAAGATTGATAACCCCCTGGCCAGACTTATCCAAAAGAAAAGAGAAAGGAACCCAAATAAATAAAATCATGAATGAAAAAGGAGCGATCGCAACCAACACCAAAGAAATGCAAAAAATTGTAAGAACATATTATGAGCAACTATATGCCAGCAAATTTGACAATCTGGAAGAAATGGATGCATTCCTAGAGACATATAAACTACCACAACTGAACCAGGAAGAAATAGAAAACCTGAACAGACCCATAACCAGTAAGGAGATTGAAGCCGTCATCAAAAATCTCCCCAACAAACAAGAGCCCAGGACCAGATGGCTTCCCAGGGGAAATCTACCAAGCATTTAAAGAGGAATTAATTCCTATTCTCCTGAAACTGTTCCAAAAAAAGAAAAAATGGAAGGAAAATTTCCAAACTCATTTTATGAAGCCAGCATTACCTTGATCCCAAAACCAGACAAAGACCTCATCAAGAAAGAGAATTACAGACCAATATCCTTGATGAACACAGATGTGAAAATTCTCACCAAAATACTAGCCAGTAGGATCCAACAGTACATTAAAAGGATTATTCACCACAACCAAGTGGGATTTATTCCAGGGCTGCAAGGCTGGTTCAACATCTGCAAATCAATCAGTGCGATACAATACATTGATAAAAGAAAGAACAAGAACCATAGGATGCTCTCAATAGATGCCAAAAAAGCATTTGACAAAGTGCAGCATCCTTTTTTGGTCAAAACTCTTCAAAGTGTAGGGATAGAGGGCACATACCTCAATATCATCAAAGCCATCTATGAAAAACCCACAGTGAATATCATTCTCAATGGAGAAAAACTGAGAGCTTTTCCACTAAGGTCAGGAACACATCAGGAATGTCCATTATCACCACTGCTATTCAACATAGTACTAGAAGTCCTAGCCTCAGCAATCAGACAACAAAAAGAAATTAAAGGCATCCATATCAGAAAGAAGAAGTCAAACTATCACTCTTTGTAGATGATATGATACTTTTTGTGGAAAACCCAAAAGACTCCACTCCAAATCTGCTAGAACTTGTACAGGAATTCAGTAAAGCATCAGGATATAAAATCAATGCACTGAAATCAGTTGCATTTCTATACACTAACAACAAGATAGAAGAAAGAGAAATTAAGGAGTCAATCCCATTTACAATTGCACCCAAAACCTTAAGATACCTAGGAATAAACCTGACCAAAGAGGCAAAGAATCTGTACTCAGAAAACTATAAAGTACTCATGAAAGAAATTGAGGAAGACACAAAGAAATGGAAAAACGTCCCATGCTCGTGGATTGGAAGAACAAATATTGTGAAAATGTCTACGTGACCTAAAGCAATCTACACGTTTAATGCAATACCTATCAAAATGCCATCCATTTTTTTCAAAGAAATGGAACAAATAATCCTCAAATTTATATGAACCAGAAAAGACCTCAAATAGCCAGAAGAATGTTGAAAAGAAAGCCAAAGTTGGTGGCATCACAATTCCAGACTTCAAGCTCTATTACAAAGCTGTAATCATCAAGATAGTATGGTACTGGCACAAAAACAGACACATAGATCAGTGGAACTGATAGAGAGCCCAGAAATAGACCCTCAACTCTTCAGTCAACTAATCTTTGACAAAGCAGGAAAGAATGTCCAATGGAAAAAAAAAAAACCAAAAAACCTCCAAAAAACAGTCTCTTCAACAAATGATGTTGGGAAAATTGGATAGCCACATGCAGAAAGATGAAACTGGACCATTTCCTAACGCCACATACAAAAATAGACTCCAAATGGATGAAAGACCTCAATGTGAGTAAGGAATCCATCAAAATCCTTGAGGAGAACACAGGCAGCAACCTCTTCGACCTCAGCAGCAGCAACCCCTTCCTAGAACATCACCAAAGGCAAGGGATGCAAGGTCAAAAATGAATTATTGGGACTTCTTCAAGATCAAAAGCTTTTGCACAGCAAAGGAAACAGTCAACAAAACCAAAAGACAGGGGCGCCTGGGTGGCTCAGTGGGTTGAAGCCTCTGCCTTCTGCTCAGGTCATGATCCCAGAGTCCTGAGATCGAGCTCCGCATTGGGCTCTCTGCTTGGCAGGGAGCCTGCTTCCCTTCCTCTCTCTCTGGCTGCCTCTCTGCCTACCGTGATCTCTGTCTGTTAAATAAATAAATAAAATCTTTTTTAAAAAACCCAAAAAACAACAACAACCAAAAAAACAAGAGACAACTGACAGGATGGGAGAAGATATTTGCAAACGACATATCAGATAAAGGGCTAGTATCCAAAATCTATAAGGAACTTTTCAAACTCAACACCCAAAGAACAAATAATCCAATCAAGAAATGGGCAGAGGACATGAACAGACATTTCTGCAAAGAAGACATCCAGATGGCCAACAGACACACGAGAAAGTGCTCCATATCACTCGGCATCAGGGAAATACAAATCAAAACCACAGTGAGATATTACCTCACACCAGTCAGAATGGCTAAAATTAACGAGTCAGGAAATGACAGATGCTGGCGGGGATGAGGAGAAAGGGGAACCCTCCTACACTATTGGTGGGAATGCAAGCTGGTGCAACCACTCTGGAAAACAGCATGAAGATTCCTCAAAAAATTGAAAATAGAGTTATCCTGTGACCCAGCAATCACACTACTGGGTATTTACCCTAAAGATACAAGCGTAGTGATCCAAAGGGGCACATGTACCCGAATGTTTATAGCAGCAATGTCCACAATAGCCACACTATGGAAAGAACCTAGATGTCCAACAACAGATGAATGGATAAAGAAGATGTGGTATATATACAATGGAATAGTATGCAACCATCAAAAGAAATGAAATCTTGCCATTTGTGACAATGTGGATGGAACTAGAGGGTATTATGCTGAGCGAAATAAGTCAATCAGAGAAAGACAATTATCATGTGCTCTCCCTGATATGTGGAATTTGAGAGGCAAAGTTGGGGGTTTGGGGGTAGGAAGGGGAAAAAGGAAACAAGATGGGATCGGGAGGGAGACAAACCATTAGAGGCTCTTTTCTCCCAAAACAAACTGAGGGTTGCTGGGGGACGCGGGTAGGAAGAGGGTGGTTGGGTTATGGACATTGGGGAGGGTATGTGCTATGGTGAGTGCTGTGAACTGTGTAAACCTGGCAATTTACAGACCTGTACCCCTGTGGCTAATAGTACATTACATGTTAATAAAAAATTTTAAAAAATTAAGTCCCCTTTTAAATGTAATTCACTTCATTGTGAATAAATAAAAGTATTTATTCAAAGGATATTGTATTAAAATTTAAGGAGAACTTTAAACATAACATCGGAAAGAGAGTTTTGGCTACCTGACCACCTTCCTCATTCCTCAGACACCTTTCTCTAGGGTCTGATATAACAAGGAAGTTCCAGTCTGAGGGGTGGGGGGCAGGAGTACTTGTAGAAGAGATGCTATTATCAGTTAAAATCAGGTCTCTGTTTTAATTCAACTGCTCAGGATTTCATCTCTGTTTGTTTAATTTTTTTCTGCTGGCACTTCATTGTCGGTCTCTCTTTCAAAAAAGATGTTGCCTCGCTTTAATAAAACTTGGTTTTATTGTCAGATGGTACCCATGTGCATCTTAAATTCAACTGAAGTGGGTCTTAAAACAATAGGCTGGCTGTTACCAGTGTTCAAAGGGATACGCCTTCTATTATTCTGATCAGAATTTGGCGCAACTCACCCACGCAGAAGTACAAATGAGCAATATTGCTGAGATATACAGTCCACCAGAAAGATGACTACCAGCAATTAGAAAGAAAGGAGAAGCAGGGAAATGCCTGATCGAGAGCCCTGTTGGGAGTCTCCTATCCCTTTCTCATTTCTTGTGGCCCTTTGGTGGGCTGTCTTGGCAGACACGTTCCTTCTCTGGTGACGATAAGCCAGCATCCCATGACATAGCTGAGAATGGATGATGCCGTAGCTGTGTCAGGCTCTGGAGCAGCCTGAATGCGATCCCGCCAGGAACAGCATCTGTGATGGAGAATTTATGCATCTTAGAGAGTGAAACAGCTATACGGCATAATTGGACCTCTGCAATAGCAAGGTGTTTCATAGCAGGATGGTACTCTAAGTTTTGATTTCTGTTTTCCAGCTGACAGGCAAATGGAAGAATCCTGAGGTCGGGTCACCCCAACATCACCCATGCCCTTGAACCTGAGCATCTGAAAGATTTGCCTTTCTGTTAAAAGGAATGGGTCCCCTGAGGTAACGATGCCTTCTTACTGCAATCATTTTTCCAGGAATTGTCCTTACCTCCATGGACCAGGAATGGAGTTGCAAGAACCACCACCAGGGGCTGGGGGTGGGCAGGGCATTTGCCAATCAACCACTGAATTCATGTCTGCTTCTGGGCAGTAGCTTTCATCTGAAGCTGTCATAGGGTTGGAGTTTTCTAAGGAGCTGGGCACTTTCCAGGCAGAGAGATAAGGTAAAGAGCATGGGATGGAACCATGTCAAGTTTCCAGGACCCAAGCAGGGGGAGCTTCCAATTCTCACACAGAGACTTAAGGGAAAAAAGACAATAGGACAGGTCAGTGAGAAACATGAACTTAGCATCAAAAGGCCAATGGGATATCAGTGGTTTCCATGAAGATCAAATGAAGTGAGTGCCTTTTACACCTCTTTGTAATTTAACAAAGAAGCTATTATTTATTGAGCGCTTACCTCTGCGTGTGGCGTGCTGTGCTAACCACATTAAATACTTCCCCCGGGGGGGGGGGGGGGGGGGGGGGGGGCGGGTAGCAGTGATTATCTGCATCTTGAATATGTATAAACTGAGGCTCTGAGAAGCTGCCTCCCTTGCCTGAGGCCACAGCATTAACAAAGGGGAAAGCCAGGATTCAAACTTGGTCTGTCTGCCTTAAAAACCCCTGTTTGTAAACCTGATGTTATAAGAAGACTCCAATGCTTTTGAAGTCCAGTGACATGAGCTTAATTGAATAGAATATCTGTAAGTACAGACACACCCTAGGCTCCATGAGAAACTTGCCTCACACACTGAGCTCTTAGAATTTTATCACATGGATACAGCTTGGCTTTAATTTGTCTGTTTCTTTTGAAAAGAAGTGATGATGGTTATTTGTGTGTTTCAGGTTGGCTCAACCATGGTGCCCAGTTGTTTGGTCAAACACCAGTTTCATATGTTGCTGTGAAGGTATATTTTTGAATGTGCCTAACTCTTAAATCAGTTGACTAAGAAAAGCAGATCACCCTCCACAATGCAGTTGGGCCTCATTTAGTCAGTTGAAGGTCTTAAGAGGAAAGACTAAGTTCCTGCAAGGAAGAGGGAATTCTGCTTCTAGCCCACAACATAAAAATTATGCCTGAGTTTCCAGTTTCCCCTGGATTTTGCACTCAAGACTGTGACATCAAACCTTACTGGCCTGCCAGTCCTCGCAAGCATGTGAGCCAATTTTCAATAATATTTTCCCCTCCCTTTGTCTCTCTTTCTATATTATTGAAATGATGATTGTATATTATTGTAATTATATTCCATATTGCATTGTATTGCATTACATATTATCTTACATAATATGTAATGTATATGTAATATGTATGCATTACATACATATTACAATAAT
The DNA here is from genome assembly GCF_922984935.1 of Meles meles. Lineage (NCBI taxonomy): Eukaryota > Metazoa > Chordata > Mammalia > Carnivora > Mustelidae > Meles > Meles meles. Next base: position 130,422,663 of record NC_060070.1, read on the forward strand.
TGTCATAATAAATATGCTCTTGGTTCTGTTTCTCTAGAGAATGCTCGCTAAAACAGTAAGAAAAAAGACCTGCTCTTTAAAGATCTTTAAAAACATCTTTCTTTAGAGAGAAGGAAAAGGCCATAAGGAAAGATCTGGTTATTTTCACACCATTTGCTTTTTCCCTCAATGTGTAGAACCTAATATATCAACACAGGCACCTCTGACCCAGGAGTTCACATCATTGTCTCTCCCTCAACTTGCTTAAAATAGATTCTCACTTTGCAGCAGCACATTTCACTGCTGTAAGGATACTCTGTGTGGCAGGATCTTTTCTGCAATGAATATGTGTCTTGTTCACCACATTTACCTCCTCTTTCCTCTTCCAAGCTGGAAGCCAGGTCTTTAATAGCTCCTGCCTCTTGTTAGGTCTTTTGTAGACATTTTGGTCACTGGAAGGGTAAGCCTGGAGCAAGGGAGTTTTGGGGAGGAAAAGGGACAGGAAAATATTGCTGCCATCCGGTACAAAGAGTGTGTTGGTCCTGTGAGGGGTAGACTGGCACCCTGCCTTCTGCCTCATCCTTTACAGTCCTTGCAGGGAGGATGGCTGCTGGTGTCTTATTTCCATGCCTCTGCGAGGAGTGGAGCCCACAGTGGCAGGGAGAAAGCAGAGGCCCCTTAGTCATCAGGATCAATGCAGAGAGACCCTGCGCATGTCAGACAAGATGGCATTGGAGGGGAGGAGCCCCATGATTTCTGTTACTGTAGAAGCCCCCAGCACCTCTCATAATCCCGGTAATTAAGAGTGCACGAATGTCAGGGCACACGAGTGCAGGTGGGTTCAGAGTGGTATTGGTGTCAATTTAAAGAATATGCGTATGTGTGTGTGTTATATACGTACGTATATATTTGTATATATATACACACACAAACATAAATACATATATAATATATCATACACACATATAATCTATACAGAAAATTTTAAGTCTTTCAGCACTTTAAAGGTGTTACTCTTTTATTTCCTGGCCTCCATTGTTTTTATGAAAAGTCAGTCAGTGGCCATATCATTATTCGCAGTATACAAACTCTCTCCCTTACAACCCCTTCCAGTGGCTTTTATTTTCTCTTTATCTTTGGTGTTCAGTGGTTTTACCACCAATATGCCTGTGTGCTGGTTTTTGTTTGTTTGTTTTTGTATTTATCTTGACTTATAAGTCACTAAGTTTAGGCTTGTTGGTGGATGTTCCATCAGTTTGGGGGGAAATTCTCATCTCTCATCTCCTCAGATATTTATTCTGCACCATTCTGTGTCCCTTCTCCCTCTGCAACTTCAGTGACTTGCATCTGAGATCATTTCACCTTGTTTGGCAGATCTTCTACCCTTCGTTTCTCTTTCATGTTTTTCTTTTCAATTTGGGTAATTTCTGTCCATTTATCTTGCTACATCCAGACTGTTGTAAAGCCCACAGTTTGAATTCTTCATCTGTGCGACTGTATTTTTCAAATTTAGCATCTCCATTTGGCCCTTTTTTGTAGTTTTCTTCTCTGTGCTGACGTTCTCCCTCTTTTCACACATATCACCCATCTTTTCCACTAGATCCTTTAACATAGTTACCATAGTCATTTTAAAGTCCAGCATCCAGAATAAGCCTAGAGGCAATAATATTTACTCTTTTCTCTCTTGACCCCAGGTCATATTTTCTTCCCTTGTTGCATGTACTGTAATTTTCATTGCATGCCAGACATTATTTGTAAAAGTGTATGTAGAGACTGAAGTAAATACTCTTTACCCCCAGGAAAGAACACATTGTTTCCTCTGTCAGAATCGTTCTGGTCTGTCACTGAGCTGGGTCTGGGCTTTGTTGAGACACTAGTCACATTCACTTCCACACAGATTCCAAATGTTCTTGAGGAAGGGATCATGAATTTTCCCAAGCACAACTTAGTACCTGAGTACCAGCAGGACTCTGGGATTGGGCAGCTGTGCAAACACAAGCAGGCTCAGGCCTGTGGGCATGGGATACAGTGTGGATGTTGAGCAATTTTTGTCTGTGGCCTGGCCAGGTGTGTGGGTGTGTGCCTTGGGGCTGTCCAGGGCACTGTAAGGTGGCCAGGTCAGAACTCAGGCCCAGATTGGCAATGGAAACCGTGAGAACAGCAGCAAAAGCAGCTGTGGCCATGGCTCTGAAAGAGAAAAGAGCCTCTGGATAGGGGCAGCACAGGGCCTTGAGGTGGGAGGCTGGCTTGTCTGTCTACCCCCAGATCCTATTTTGGTGGCATCTCTGTAGACATTCATTCTCTGGCCTGAATTCCAGTACAAGAAGGGCCAATGCTCAGGCAGGAAACTGTCAGTAAATTATTATTGACAGCATGGACCCATGGACATTGCAATTTCAAGATACCTTAGCAACTTCCACTTAGGAATATGTTCGATGGGGCAACTGGTCATAAATAAAACACTATGTAGATCGTAAGTATGTATGTAGCATGTCTTCAATACATAGCTCACTAGTTCCTGGGCATGATGTTTTCTTGTTCTTCTGAAAGAACAGGAGAGGAGAAGGAAGACTTTGCTGGAAATTAAAAGGAAGTTATAAAAGGGGAAGAAAAGATTACCAGGAACAAAAAAGAAATGTTTTCAAGAAAGAAGAATAAAGCAAAAATACTTTCTGAACGTGGATTTTTTTTGTACTCAGTTTGATATAGGATTAGGACAAGCATGAAAAGATGTTAGTGGAAGACATATGGAAGCAAGAGATTAAAGAGAGTAGTCAAAGGTGGACACTTCCTGAATGGCTTGATGCCCTCTCACCCCAACCAACAGCATGGCCTGACCCACCCAGCCTGGCTCCCAGACCCCAGGCTGCTCCCCTGTGCTGCTGCCTGTAATGGACCACAGATGGCTCCCAAAGATCCCCTTGCCCCCAAGCCTGATACCAGTGCAGCCGAGCACCTGGGGGAGGCAAACATGGAAGGGGAGTCATTCCTGGCTTCCTGCTGAGGCTTTCCTCAGGTGGGCAGCTCAGCTTGCTTGTGCTGAGGCAAAAAGCTGCATGGTGCTTCTCCCTGCACTGGAGAGGGCTGGTATTAATCCATCCGCAGTGTACTAATTTTCCAACTAATGACCGGTAGAGTCTAATTCTGTTCTGGCTTTGAAACATTGCTTGGTCTCTGCTGATTTACCATATGTACACAACCCCATTGCAGTGTTCCATTGGCAGCACGCCCAGGCCCATCAATAGGGAGGGTGGGTTCCGGGGTCACAATGGTTAGGGGATATGCCCCAAACCATTTCAAGACCCCTTGAACTGGTAGATGGGAAGTGACATTCCCATTACAAGTGGTGAGTCCTTTTAGGGAGAGGATTGTGTGTTTTATCTGTATTTCTCCAGCACCCATCATGGTATCTGACATACAGACACTCAATAATGAGGATGGAATTAAAAAGAAGCAAAGGATTGGAAGGAGATTTAGGACCAGGGAGAAATGAAAGCATTGTTCTGGGTATAAGGCCCACAGGGATAGTCGTATTCTTGCTTCTAATGGGCAGCTCTTCCTTTAGAGCATAGCCAGTAGGTAGGAACAGAATGTCTGTGTTCCCTACTTCCCACCAGCTGCAGTTCCTGCACTATAGTAGCCGGGGTAGACATTCTTCTCTCTCTTCCATGGCACACCAGGAGGATGAAGTTGTATAGCTCCATGGGGGCATTAAGTACAGGTTCCAACATTATTTCATTCTGCCTCTTTTGACTGAAACAAGATCTCAGTTCATCCTCGCCTTTGTACCTAAAGGCAGCAAGGCAAGTCGTAAATAATCATAGTAATAATGCCATGTAAACACTTTAGCTGAGGAAGATGGAAGCACCAGTTTTGAATCCCCAGGATTCAGAAGATGATACACAAGTGATGATTCATTCTGTGTGTCAGCCCAACAGAAGGAATGATTTTGCCTGCTCCCCTTCTGCAGAGCCCTCATGGAATGTGTGTGTGGGCGGGGGTGGGGGGGTGGGGGCGGGGGGCGGGGCCAGGGACTGGCTTTCCAAATGCTATCTTGGAGGGAGTGTCCATTTGTGTCCTGAAGTTGAACCATTGGCTTGGAGACTTTCTGATTCAGTTTGACTCTGTCTTGGTCATGGGACACCTCAAAAATTCTTACTATTAGACAATGTGTTCTGTGAGGGTAGGGACCATGCCAGTCTTATTCAGAATTAAATCCCCAATACCAGCCATGCAGTGGATGCCAGGATAGAAGAGATCTTGAATGTTGTAGAAAAGTTCCAAGTCTGATTCAACAAACCAAAAATGGGCATGGGTTTACCAAGTGATTCAGTGGAAGGGACTGAGTCTAAAAGTCACAGGACTAAGGACAGAGCCTTCTCTCTGAGTTCTGGCAGTCTGCCCTGGCACTTCAGATCCTCTCCGCACCAACCCACCCCACATTTTCTATTTGCAGCACTGTTTTCCTCATGCTTGGAATATGCTAGTGCAGGCATTAGAGGCAATTAAAATCAAGACTAGGAAAGCGTGCTCTTCACCATGAAAGACTGACTGATGAGGCAGTGAAGAGAGTTTATGAAATACACTCAAGTAATGATCCTCATGCGTCCACTGTACCTTTCTTCTGAGGATCTCAATGTGTTTCTCTCATTTTAATCCTATTTTCATCATGAGGCTTCATATCACAGGTGGAGAACTGGACCTTGGCCTCAGGATGTTCCACACATGCCTCATACTCAACAGGCTGCTGACAAATTTACTATCTTTTCCCCAAATCGCTTCCTTTCCCTGGATTTCCCTTCTTGGCAAATGGCACACTATCCAACTTGTTCCAAAGCCTGACACCTGGATATCATTCCAGACTTTTAGTTCTCCTCACTTCCTTTACTGACTCTATCCCACAGATGTCTTCCAGCCCCTCCTTCGCCTGCCTCTAGCCCCACCTCCACTCTAGTTCTTGGATGTCTTCCTAGAAAGCAAATCTGATTATGGAAATCCCTCTGGTTAAAATCCTTCAGAAGTTCTCCATTCTTTTGTGAACAAATTCAAACTCCTAATCACTCCACATATGATGTGTCTTTGCCTACTTCATTTTCATTTTTCACCCCATGGTTCCTCAGCCGTTTTCCAAAAACACACACCTGTGAGCACGCACGCACACACACACACACACACAGAGTTGCAAACCCATAATCCTCTCAGCTTGTTATGTTGTTTCAAACCCATATGGCTTTGTACTCATTATCTGCCCTCCTCTCTCCCCCATGGAGAACTGCTGGCAATCTTGTGGGACACAGTTCGAATCAAACTTCTTCCATGCAGTCTCCTGTCTCACCAGGAAAAATGGGTCATTTTCTTTTGTGCCAATCATACAACTTGAGCTTGTTTCATTTCTACTGTTTACCATTCTGTGTGCCAATTATTGGGTTAGAACTATAGTTTTTACTAGACTGCAGCATCCTTTGAGGGCGAAGTTTGACGCTTATTCATCTTTATATCCCAAACATCTTTGCAATTCCTGGTACACAGCAGGGGCTCCATAGATGTCTAATGGCTTTAATGGACCAATAAATGATGGAGTGAGTTCTTTAAACTAGGGCAAGGGGAGATTAAATACCTTGCTCCAAAGACTGAGACAAAAGGGATGGACTGAAGCCAGAAGCAATAAACTACACCAAGTCTAGCCTATTCAGGCAATTATGGAAGGATGAAAATCTTGTTTTGATGTCACTACTTCAAACTAGCACTCTTTGGAATGATGACTGGAAGGACTTATACCAAGCTTCTAGAAGTGAGAGTGGGGAAAAGGGAAGGGGTCGAAGAATCCCATGAGTCACTGGAGATTTGAAGTATCTTTTGACAAAGAAAGATGCCAAAATAGTTATCTGCCCATAAATTATGTTGTGGTCTCACAACAGCAGTAACAACAACAACAAAAAATAGATAACTCATTGACAGGAAAGCATAATGGCTGGATTGAATTCATTATTCATGGGCTGGATTGATGAATTTTAATGGTAGATTTTATGAAGGGGCAGTTTGGAGAGCGAGTTGCCTACTGGTTAGTAGTGAGATTGTAAATCAGGAATAAAGGATGTCATTCTTGTATTGGCTGACCAGCAAAATGGACAGAATAAGACACTTTGGTGACTCTAGAATTTTAGAGCTAGAAGAAATAGTAAAGATTATATACTTCAGCAGTTCTCACCCAGAGGGTTAAAATACACTGTAATTCTTGACCAGTTACGGTAAACAGGAACTTGAACTACAAACTAGAAATAGCGCTCAAACTGGAAGGTTGAATCGCAAATGCCGTTGAAGTTGGGGTATGTCAGTGGGGTTGTCTCCAACATCAACATGGATCGCAGCAGAAGAAGAGCTAGAGATTTTGTCCAATTACTTCATTCTGAGAAGGAAGAAACTAAGGGCCAAAAGGGACTTACTCACTCTCACACTCCTCCAGGGTCATAGAGCTATGTCAAGGACATAAGTCCCCAGACTTGTAACCCAGTGATCCTGTAGCTCCTCTGGACTCATCTCTGCATTACATTTACCTCGATTCCATAGCTATCATATGAACTACCCTGAATTTTAATAATGTTCCAAAGGTTTTGGGTATGGGAGGGTTGAGTATGGAATGCTGAAGTTTGTTTGTTTGTTTGTTTTTAGAACCCATCTACTTTCTTTTTTAAAGATTTTTATTTATTTATTCGACAGAGAGAGATCACAAGTAGGCAGAGAAGCAGGCAGAGAGAGGAGGAAGTAGGCTCCCCGCCAAGGAGAGAGCCTGATGCAGGGCTCAATCACAGGACCTTGGGATCATGGCCTGAGCCGAGGGCAGAGGCTTTAACCTTCTGGGGCGCCTGGGTGGCTCAGAGGGTTAAACCCATCTACTTTCTATGCTAATTTTATAACATTAATTGTGTGTCCTTCTGAGTGCAATTATTATTGTTAGAATAAATTTTTTTTTTCTTTCAAGATTTTATTTAAATTCAAGTTAGTTCACATATAGTGTAGTATTAATTTCAGGTGTAGAATTTAGTGATTCGTCAATTGCATATAACAACCAGTGCTCATTACATCAAGTGCCCACCTTAATGCCCATCACTTAGTTACCCTATCCCCCACCCATCTCCCCTCCAGCAACCCTCAGTTTGCTTCCTATATTTAAGAGTCTCTTATGGTTTATCTCCTTTCTATCTTTATTTTATTTTTCCTTCCCTTCCCCTATTTTCATCTCTTTTTGTTTCTTAAATTTCACATATGAGTGAAATCATACTGTATTTGTCTTTCTTGGAGTGACTTATTTTACTTAGCAAATACACTCTAGTTCCATCCACATCACAGCGAATGGTAAGATTTCATTCTTTTTGATGACTGAGTAGTATTCCATTCTATATAGACACATCACATCTTTATTCATTTATCTGTCAGTGGACATCTGGGCTCCTTCCATATTTTGGCAATTGTGAACATTGCTGCTATAAGCATTGGGTGCATAGGCCCCTTCAAATCAGTGTTTGTATCCTTTGGATAATGCAATTTTGGGGATGTAGGGTGTTAGGATAAAAATTTTAATCTATAGTACATCTAAACAATGATTCTCAACAAGGGCAATTTTGCAACCCCCACCCCACCCCAGAAATAACTGTCAATGTCTGGAGACATTTTTGATTGTCACAACTTGGATGATAGGTGCTTCTGGCATCTAGTGGGCAGAGGCCAGGGATGCTGCTAAATGTCCTACCTTGCACGGGACAGGTCCCACAACAAAAAATGATCCAGCCTAAATTGTCAGTACTGCCCAGATTAAAAAAATATTCATCTAAAACAAACACCTCATATTAAAACAGGGATCTCCTGGCTGGTTAAATGAGCTTAAATAAGAGCTCCTTTTGTAAATAGATCCAACCTTTTGAGTAATGCTGGCTGGAGAAGGGCATTCTTGGGGAGGGTTCCTTCAGTATAAATTCTCCCTAACTATAGGCATATTGTAAGGTATGTACATAGGAGGGAAGTCAACAGCAGTGCTTAACTGTCGTGAGCAAATTTCCGAAGCACCCAGATTAACCCAAACCAGCAGGAGCAACATTTGTACAGCACAAGATACGACTCTAAGGAACTGAAGGAGAGAAACCAGTTCTTGCAGCCTCAGGGAGCCTCGGGAAGAAGTCCTGGCTCACTCTGGTCCCTGGTCTGGAAGGGAGGAGTATGAGTGGTGCAGTGGCTAGGTCTGGGATGACACCTGGTTGCAGGCTTTAATCCAGTGACAGCTATCTCCAGGCTATTGCCTCTCTCTACTCGAGAGATGTGGGACTCTGAGATGACCATGTTGATATAGAAGCTATTGATACACCGCGGTTGATGCCATATACAACACCACTGCACACTAAAGGCATACCATATAATTTGCTCTAGCCAACATATTTTCCTTAGGTTTTGCAATCCTGAAAGTCAAGGACCACGACAATTAGTTCATCTGACGGAGCCTGTGGCAGGGTCCTGCTTCACATGTATTAAGTGTGTGTAAAGGTGATGATGACAATGAGCAGACATGCACCTTGCTGAGGTGTTTCTCTTCCACACAAACAGTTCTCTTACATGGTAAGTTGATTATATAGCAAGCTCCCTATTAGCCCCTACTTGTTAAGGGAGAAGAGAAGAGAAAACTTGTTTGTTGCTCCTTGTCATTTTAACAAGAAGACAGAGTTCCAGGCTTCTTGCCCTTAAACAACCAAAAATTACATGAGATTCTTCCTTCAAATGTCAGAATGGCATTTAGCCTGACAGCGTTCTCATTATTATGCACAGAGAGCTCCTCTAACCAAACCTGTCAAAAATTTCTAACAGGCAGGGGCCTTGTAAACTTGGAGTCAATATCTCAAGCTTTTGTCATGGGTTTGAAGGTTTCAGTGAGTTATGGAGAGAGAAACCAATTTGGGTGTCCTGTCACATGGGGAGATATTGGGGTGTTCCTGCCCATCACATTCTGGAAGAGGAAGAGGAAAGCTAACGTGGGAGGGGGTTTGGAGGGACACCTTCAAGGGACTTCTTTGGGGAAGACCCTAGAAGCTCCTTCTGTAGCCCGGATTAGAGACAGAACAAGGGACATTTCAGGGGAGAGCTTTGGAGGACATCAGTCCATAAGGAATCCCAATCCATTGGGATAAATTGGAATTCTGCAGCCACTTAACTTAGTTTTCTATGTTGACTCCTTACGTAATCCGTGATATGGACACTAGGGCCACTTCTGCTGAAGAAGACAGTGCTCCAACAGATGGAGATATGCTAACAGACAGACCAGGCAAAGGAGACATGGTCCTTTAGTGAGGTACGCACATTTTCCACTCACTGGCAGCAAAGGAAAGCAGGAGAAACAAGAGTTCACACCGCCAGAGATCCCACCCTGGACCTTTGGTTTCCACCAAGGCACCCAAGTTACAGAACCAAGAGGGCAGGGAAGAACTGATGTGCTCAGTCAAGAAGTTCTCTTTCGCTGTGGTTCTAGGGCTCTTCTAGGGATCCAGGCTCTGCCTGACTGCTCCCAGGTGCAGGTATTCTGACTGTCCCCCGAGACTGAGTGACCTAAGCCCCATCTGCCCTCCTGCCTGGCGGCACAGGTGCCATGTTCCATGAGACAGTGGCAGTGGGATGTCTTTCTTGAATAACTAGGGTGAACCACAAACTCAGCCTCCATCTCTGACATGGCAGAGATGGGCAGCTGAGAGTCACCTGAAGCCAATAGCCAGAGTCAGCTAAAATTTTGAAAACAAGGAAGGCAGAGTACAGTGCTTGTTTTATTGGAAATGTGTGATTATTTTATTATATGCATTTTAAGCAGTTTAACTGGTTTATGACTGCTAGTAAATTGTGTGGTTTGGAAAGTGACATTTAATGAATGCCTGAATTAAAAATCCCTTATTTTGGACATAAATAGTGTATAACATCTATTTGTAAAAATTGCCACCTCTGCTAATTAAATGTTGGATTACTATTTAAAGAACATTGTCTTGGGATGTCTGGGTGGCTCAGTCAGTTAAGCGTCTGCCTTTGGCTCAGGTCTTGAATCCAGGGTCCTGGGTTCGAGCCATGTGTGTCAGGCTCCCTGATCAGCATGGCGTCTGCTTGTCCCTCTCCGTCTGTCACCTCCCCCCAACTTGTGCATTCTCTCTCTCTCTCAAATAAATAAAAAAAAATCTTTAAAAAAATACGGAACATTGTCTTGAAATGGTCCAAATTATTCTTAGGGTGCACATATGTCTTCGTCCTGCCCTGGGGGCAAGGATAGGTAGGGATTTCTCATCATTTGGGAAAAAGTTACTCTCATCTCAGTACTCTTTTGGAAATGATGGCCATTTCCCTTTCTGCTACTTGAGGTGGAGGTTGGGGTAGGAAGTAGAGCCCTGACCCAAAGAAGGACTTTGTTGTGCAAAGGTAGGGGTCCTTCCCTGTCTCCCGAAGAGTCCAGTTCCACGAAAGAATACAGAGGAGAGGGGTGTGTTGTGTGTGGGAGGTCACCCTCCTCATGATTGAGAAACTGTGATTTGGCATGTGATATACACCTGAATCGAGGCTTGCAATAATTTTAAGATACATCAGCTCATTCCCATAAGGGTCAATGTCCATCTCTGTAAGAACTACCAGATCTGTGAAAACTCTCCATTCAGGAGCGTACATGCTCACTTCCTGGTCAAATTCCATGCACCATGCCCAATCTCACATGTTTGTTCCCACCAAGCAGTGAGTGGAAAATGGGAAGATTCCCCCCTCCCTACAGGAAAGGTCTCAGAGAACCGTCATCTCAGGCAGTGTGGGCTAGCGCCAAGGGCCAGGGCCAGACCATCCAGAGATCGTGTCTACTGTGCTGTAGGGAAATTGAGGCTGTCCTTAGTAAACTCAACCTCTGTCCCCTGTGGCAAGGGGCACACGGATCACGGACCCAGCTGGCAGGGTGTCCATGGCCATCAGTGCCCTGTTACAGGAATGGACAGTGGGCTCATCCTACTAATTGTTGGTGGCTCTCTGGCAGCAGTGGGGGGTGGGGATGGTTGCACTGAAGTTATAACCCCAAGGCTGGACAGAGGCCAGGACAACAATGCTGTCCACCATGAGTGGAGGGGGTGCTTGTGTGATGTTCCCACCTTTCTGGGATATCTGTAGTGGTTATTTCCAGCATGAAGACAGGACACTTTCTTTAATCTTATTCAGCTAATTCAAGGCTGAGGAACATTTAGGTCCATTTTTATGGAAAGCCCAGGCAGAGTAAAAGGGAAACAAACACAACTGCGTGCAACTGGAGAAGCTGGCTCCCAGGTTGGGGAGCCCCGGGCTGCTCTGCAGGTTCCTCAGGCCCTGCTGCACTCCCGGTCCTGGCTTGCTTCCAGGCAGTTGGTGTCATTGTAGGAATCTGGGCTGTAGAAACACTGGGCTTTCTCCTAACCAAAATGTTCCTCCCAAAACCTGAAACCAGATTAGATATCTATGGATTATTCACTTTGGAAATATCTGACACCTCTAGAGAGAAGCAGATGTACAGAGGGGGTGTGGAGAGTAATTCTGCCAATACAACACCATGGGGGCAGGAGTAGCAGATGCTGATGGGGTGGAGATGGGGATCTGGGTTTGGCCAACTCACCCTCGATGGACTGCTGGAGATTCCGAGCCTTGTACTTTGAGCCTCTAGCTCAAATGAAAATATAGGGTAAGAGGAAACTGGGACAATAAAAAGAAAGAATGAGAAATAAATTAATCTTTCTTTCATGATGGGCACCATGCTAGGTTATTTCCCAAGTATTATTATTTTTTTTTTAAATTTTTATTTGTTTATTTACAGCATAACAGTGTTCATTGTTTTGGCATCACACCCAGTGCTCCATGCAGTACGTGCCCTCCCTATTACCCACCACCTGGTTCCTCAACCTCCCACCCCCCCCCCCACCCCCCTGCCGCCCCTTCATAACCCTCTGGTTGTTTTTCAGAGTCCATAGTATTATTTTAATTCTTACTACAATTGTATGAGAGAGTGTATTAGTCTGTTCACTTTGCTGTAACAAGTATCCCAGACGGAGTGGCCTAAACCACGGAAATTTATTTCTTCACAGTTCTGGAGGCTGGAAGTCCAAGATCAAGGAGGGGAGCAGAGTTGGTTCCTTCTGAGGCTTGTAGATGCCACCTTCTCCCTGTGTCCTCACATAGTCATCCCTGTGGGTATGTCTGTGTCCTGATCTCCTCTTCTTATGAGGACACCAGTCAGACTGGATTAGGGTTCACCATCGGACTTCATTTAACCATAAGTACCTCACTAAAGACCCTATCTCCAAATTCTGTCACCCCGGAGATACTGGGCCTTAGGAATTCAACACAGAATTCTGGGGTGGGGAGGGGCATAATTTAGTCCCCTAACAGGTAGGTAGAGTATTGAACTCAATGACACTGATCAGTAAATCAATCACAGTGCTGTATCTAAATATGAAGTTCGTGTTCTCTCCATTACAGGATGCTCTAATGTCCCCAGTTTTCTAATTTAAAAATCAGAGTTTAGATCTGCACAAAGCTATCCTTGCCACCATCACGGTTTGGGGGTCAGAACATAATCAGAAAGTCAAGATAAGAGAGTACTAGAAAGATAAAGTGCCGATCAAGTTCAAGCACAGCACTGATTTTATTGTCTGACTAGGAAGAGGGGGAGGAAGAAGAGGGAGTCCGGGACAATGAAGGGAAGGTTGTTCATTTGGTGTGCATTAGGGAAGTTAGGAGAGAGACAACGTGGAGACACTTTTCAACTGGTCATCTCTGTGCTACTCAAACACATCCACTTCACACACCCTTTCACGTCTCAGCCCTAAATACTGTCTGCTTGCACTCATTAGGCATCAGAGCTCAGGTGACCATGCCCTCTTTGAATAGCATCATCTGAAAGCCTGGTTCACATTTTAGTGAGTACATATGATTTTGTCTCTGTAGATCATCTTGCTCCCCCTTTGTCTGGGAATTCTTCCCCTTGAAGTCCAATTATGTGGGTCTTCCTTTGCTTTTTTCTTTCTCTCTCTTTTTCTTTCTTTCTTCTTCCTTCCTTCCTTCCTTTCTTTTTTTACAAGATTTTTGTTTCATTTATGAGGGAGAAAGAGAGAGCAAGCACAAGCAGGGGGAGCAGCTGACAGAGGCAGAGGGAAATGCAGACTCCCCACTGAGCAAGGAGCACAAGGTGGGACTCAATCCTAGCACCGTAGGATCAGGACCCGAGACGAAGGCAGACACTTAACCGACTGAGCCACCCAGATGCTTATCTCTGCCACTTTCTCACATGACTTACATGACTTTCTTACATGGTGTTTCATTTGTCCAAGAGTAGTCTTTGGTCCAGGCTGGCCCAACGCAGGTTGACATTAGCTGTTGAAGTTGTCAGAAGAAGTGTGCTGCCATCAGGGGCCAAGGTTCTTGCCCTATGGAAGAACCAGTCTACCCAGGGAAAGAACCTGTTTCTTAGAAATGGGTCACAAGGGCTCCAGAGATGGCAAGAGACCTTTGGTTGATTGTCAAAGATCCTGGTCATTCCCCAAACCGGGGTTCTCAGCAGAAGGCTAGGTTATAGGGAGGTTTGGCTGTGGCAACTAAACGTCAATGGCAAGAGATCCCTCAGCTCAGTGCTTTCGGAAGGAAGTCTCCCGACACCTTCAGTGAGTGACATACTGCCGGATCTGCCTCAGGAAGAACACTACCCATGAACCCATGGTGTCCATGTTTTCCTGGAGTAGCAGGCCAAAACTCACATACTTATGTCAACAATTGGTGTAGACATTATCTTGAATGTTCTGCAATATGTTGGTTAGCAAATTCTTAAAACCTAGGCTTTATTTAGTTTTACTTAGGTCAAATAAAAACCAGTTGAGCTGTTTGTGGTTGCACAACGGCAAAGGCTTGTGTTACAAAAGTGTGGAGACAGGTATAGAGATAGGCTTGGTGTGTGAGGTCAGAAAACATTGCTCATCGCCCTACAATGGTCCAAACTGCCAGGCTTCCATGGGAAAGGTAGGTAGGGCTGACACTGGGTGGGATCACCAATCTGTCCAAGTAGTCTATGTTCTTTGTAACGACTTTTTTTCATCCTTAGTAGGAATGCCCCGAAGCACAAGGTCTCTAGCTGTCTTTAAACAACATTTTCAAGGGAAGACATGATGAACTCTACATATTCAAGTGTTGCTTGAAAGTTGAAAGGAGTGAGATTTTTTCCTCTCTGGAAAATGCCTGAAGCTCTGTATCATTTGACTCCTAGATACAGTTATTTTTCTACCACCACATGACAGAGGGAGGCTTCTTCTGGCAAGAGGTAAGGATGTCTGTCTATCCAATGTGCTCTCAGTGAAGTGAAAACTCAAATATGTCAGCCAGCAAGAGATCGTAGGCACAAAAACGAGCACTGAAGCCTTCCAGAGCCCCTTTCCTGCTGTAGTCGTGACTAATCTAAGCTTCTTCCCACCTTCCTGACTAAAGCCATTGGGTCTCTAATTGGGTTTCATAATTTCTCACTGACGTGAACTCCAAAGAATGAGGCACTCTCCAGTTTGGGCACATTCCACATTCATGGTCTTGTTGGTTTTACTGTTGTCTGTTTTCACAGATGTTTAAGTGCATAAACAAATCCTAGCAATGCAAACATTCTGAAAGGAACTTCTACACAGATAGGAAAAGGTCCAGACCCTAAGCACCACTTGACGTCCTGATTAGAGGTTACATGGTTCCTGCAGCCTTTTCCATCCTATGTGGCTCTGACCTTAGACCAAAAGGAACTTTCCTTATCTCCTCCAAGCCTCAGAGAATGCGGCACTCTCAGCTCCCATATTGGTAGCTTTCTTTCTTTCTTTTTCTTTTCTTTTCTTTTCTTTTTTTTTTTTTTTAACATTTTATTTGTTTATTTGACAGAGAGAGATATACCAAGAGAGGAACACAAGCAGGGGGAGTGGGAGAGGGAAAAGCAGGCTTCCCGTGGAGCAGGGACCTGATGTGAGGCTCGATCCCAGGACTCTGGGATCATGACCTGAGTTGAAGGCAGACACTTAATGACTGAGCCACCCAGGTGCCCCTAGCTTTCTGATTTTCTGAACCACAGCCATTGTAAGAAAGATGTCCTACATTAGAATACAATATACACACGTGTGCATATATATGCACACACACAAACACACTTATACACTACATAACAGTCGAAGTGCCAGGTGTCCTGGTATTTCCTGTTCTATTTTGCCCATGTTCTAGCCTTTTTTTTTTTTTTAAAGATTTTATTTGAGAGAAAGACAGAGAGAGAGAAGAAGTGGAGGGTCAGAGGGAGAGCAGACTCCCTGTTGAGCAGGGAGCCTGACGCGGGACTTTATCCTGGGACTCCAGGATCATGACCTGAGCCAAAGGCATTCACTTAACCAACTGAGCCACCCAGGCACCCCAGCCTTTATTTAAAGCTGATCACAACCTACAAATGCAATTCCATGAGCCACTAATGGGCCAAAACCCACAGTCTGAAAAATGTGACTCAAGGCTCTACCAGGATTATTAGATAAAATAAAGCCTGCCCCATTTGCTACATCATGGGATTTCCTGGTCTCTACACATGAAAATATCTCCAGCTCTCTCTTACAGAGAGATCTTACTCAGTCCTCTTGGGCCCTTTATTTCTTTTTTGTTCCTTGTGAATCTGCTTCAAGTTGACCTATCTTTGGGGTTCCTTGTGTCTCCTCTTCCAATCCTACATGACACCACCCCTTTCGTCCTCACCTTCACCGACAGCTTTTCTTTCTTTGATCACTGCTTCCCACTTGAGACACACCTCCACACAGCTACAAGACCCACAAGAAATTGGCTGTCACCCAGTCCTCCTTTAAAATCTAAATTCCTAAAATCCATATTTAGGTAGTGAATTCTGCCTCTGTCACAATTGAACTTTAATACATGTATGTCATTTCCCCACATGCCATGGGATTTATTGAAATTATATGTAGAAATTAAAAACAAAGAGTACATAGGCCACTGTTTTGTTCTTGAACCTGGACCGTTTATGATGATGTCTTTTCCTAAGTGGGTGTTCTTATTGCCTTGATCCTGTGTTTTGCCACACATTTCCTCTTGAGGAGAAATTGGAAGCTGGTGCACTTTGGTGGGAATGTGGAACAGTGCAACGTCTATGGAACACTGTATAGAAGTTCCTAAAAAAAAATTAAGCAGAGAATGATGCTTAATGGTCCAATAATTCCACTTCTGGATATAAGCCCCAAAGATTGGAAGTAGACACAAGAACAGATATTTCTGTTCATGGAACATAAAAGTTCATTGAGGCATTATTTACAATAGCCACAAGGTAGAAGGAACCTAAGTGCCAACAATGGATGAACGGATAAACAAAATGGGTCTATACATACAATGGGATACTATTCAGCCTTAAAAAGGAAGGAAAGTCTGACACAAGCTATAGCATGGATGAGCCTTGAGGACATTATGCTCAGTGACCCAAGCCAGTCACAAAAGGACAAATACCAGAAGATTCTACTTCATATGGAGTATCTAGAGTAGTCAAATTCATTGAGACAGAAGGTAGAATGATGGCTCCCAAAAGCTGGGGGGAGGGGAGTTCGTGTTTAAGGGGGACAGAGTTTTAGTTGGGAAGATGAGTTCCATGGGTGGACAGTGTGAATATCATGGCACAAATACTTAAAAATGGTGACACGGAAAGAGCCTAGATGTCCATCAACAGAAGAATGAATAAAGAGGATGTGATACACACACACACACACACACACACACACACACACACACACACACAATGGAATACTATGCAGCCATCAAAAAAACAAAATCTTGCCATTTGCAGTGATGTGGATAGAACTAGAGGGTATTAGGCTAAGCAAAATAAGTCAGAGAAAGACAATTATCATACGATCTCTCTAATATGAGGAATTTGAGAGGCTGGGCAGGGGGTCGTGCGGGGTAGGGAGGGAAAAAAAGGAAACGAGATGGGACCGGGAAGGAGACAAACCATAAGAGACTCTTAATCTCAGGAAACAAACTGAGGATTCCTAGGGGGGTGTTGGGAGAGGGATAGGGTGGCTGGATTATGGACATTGAGGAAGGTATGAGCTATGGTGAGCATTGTGAATTGTGTAAGACTGATAAACCACGGACCTGTACCCCTGAAGCAAATAATACATTATATGGTAGTAAAAAAATTAAAAATTAAAATATTAAAACAATGGTTAAATACTAAATTTCATGCTATGTCATTTTACCACAATTAAGTAAAGAATTAATAATAAAAAAAAACTATCTCCTCCTGCACAGGCTGGGAACCCAGAAGAAGTAGATAGGGATCAGGACAGGCACAAACCCAAGCATAACCCAGAGCTTCCTACCTTGAGTGACAAATTGCTACCGTGTCTCTTGTTCTGTCCTGATATTCATGCAATCTTTCCTCTCCTCTCCATAAAGCATGTGTTTGTAGCAGTATAGTTAAGATTTTAGTTATTTTGCCAACTCTTCATGTAGAAATGGTTCCTAACAGATGTGCTCACACAACATGAAACACACACGTGAAACAGCGGGGGCATTTTATTGCTTCACGAAACAAGAAGCCGGGAGATAGGAGATTTGCAGGCTTGGTGATGGCAGCAGTTCACAGCCACCGTCAAAGGCCCGGAGAGTACCTTCCAACTGGTCCCTCTGTGGGTCCAACTTTGTTCTCAAGCTGTTGGCCTCAGGGTTGGAGGACAGCTGCTGTCCTTTCAGGCATCATAAACACTGCTCACAAAGGTCCAGCAGCGCTACATGACCTTGTTGGCTACTTGAGTCTTTCTTTAAGACTCAAGACCATTTTCCAGAAGCCACTTGCCAGCCCTCCCTTCCTCTCTCATCAGCCAGTCTGGAGCCAGAGAGCTCCAAGAGCAATGGTTCCCAAGATTGGTTAATTCTAACCAGGATCCTCCTCTAGTCCTGATGGGCTTATTCTAACAGGACCTACCCTCCAACACAACTGGCTAATTCTAAGAAGACCTTGCCCCCACCAAGACTATGGATGAACTTCTTCAGCTTGGGACACACCCAGCATCCCCAGTGGTCTGTTCCAAGCAGGGACCGCTCCCCTCACCCCATCATAACAATGGACTTCTCTTGTGTAGTATCCTCCCCTGCCTCCAACTTCTCTGTGGGAAGACCACCAGACATCCTAGCCAGGTGGAGGTCTATTAGAAAGGAGAACAAAAGACTTCAAGTTCAACATCTCAAACTGCAGATGCTCAGAAGTGAAACTTTCGCACAGTCTTCTCTCTGTCTCCTCAGCTATAAAAGAGGGTGATGTTCCCTTCAGGGTGCACCTACAGACGGTGGTTTGGGGTTCAGCAGGACTGTGGAATGTACTAACAAGTAAATACCAGGTGTTGGTTGGTCTACTTCCCACAAGGACACAGTCAGATGTTCTCATCTGTAGGGTGGTTCTTCAAGTTCAGAGTCATCTGGGATGGTTTTTCCCACGCAGATTCAGCCTGTCAGTGTCAGAGCATTGGACAAAATTGCTCTTCCCTTCAGTGGTGAAACTCTTTAAAGTTCAGACAGTTCAAATGGCCAAGCCACAGCACAGCTCCCCTTCAAATGGGGGTAACGTCAGCTTCTAGTCAACTTCCAAGAGACACAGGGGAAGAATGAGGTTGTTTTCACAGCAGAGCAGGAGCAGGATGAAAGCCTCTGTTAGAAAGCACTTGATGCATCTACGGCGTTCAGAAAAGAGGCAGGAGCTGCCTTTTGGGGTGCTGCAGAAACCAGGGGAGCTGTTTGACAAACTGATGCACACGAGGCTGTGTTTTGCAGCAGGATTCCTTTTCCAATTCTGTCTCTCCCGGGCCTGAGTTAAAAACAGACAGGAAATGAGTACATAGAGCTGCCTTAAAGACAGCTTAGATTTAAACCCCATGATTTGGAGAATTTCCTCCGCTGCGAGGTGGACATCTCCATCCCTTTGAAGAAGTCTATGAAATCGAGACACTGAACCTGATTTTCAAGGTTAAACACCATGTGGCACAAGGCCGAAGGGCCGACTTAGTTCTTTTTTTTAAAATTTTAATTAATTAACATTTATTATTAATCATTGTAAAAATTATTACTGGTAAAATTACTATCTTAATTTAAATCAAAGCAGCCACAGTGGCTACTGTATTAGAAAACAGAGATCTAGAAGGGGTTGAATTAGTTCGAGCAGCTGCACACCGTGCTGCCCTCCCCTGACTTCCTCCTCCTGCTTGGAGCACGCCCCCACCCCCCTTCCCACTACTGCACCTCACACACGTATTTGTAATTAAAAAACTTTCTGGGTGGAGCCTGGGGAGGCTGCAGGCCTAGCAGATGCCCAGTCAGCCTGTGAGGCATGGTCTTTGAAGGGAAGGCCCAAGACAGCCCAGAGCATTCTGCGGGCTCAGACAATGGGAAGGCATCCAAAGTGGTCCTGGTGAATGGCTCGGGGGGAAGTGAGGAACATCTGGGGGACCTGGAGGAGCCTCGAGGTCAGGGAGGGGCCCCGGTGTGGTGCATGCTGTTTCCAAGATGCCAGCAGGAAAGGATGCCCATGGTCGGGCCAGGTATGGAGAGCTTGGCGGCCACTGCAAGTGGACAGATGGCAACAACCAACCCCCCACTGATGCCTCAGTGCTCTATGAAGGCCCCCAGATGTCATCCTGCCCCAGTGAGAAAGGGGAGAGGGCAAACCCAACTGACAGGGAAAATGGTTTCTTTGGATTAATCCTGAATGGAAGCTTCATTTTTGGAAAGGTAGAAATCGTTAGCGAAAAACGGAGTTCTTCTCCCTCCTCCTCCCCTTCCTTCTTCTTGCCGTAGTTTGTGGCCTTTGAAGATAGCCTGCCCACATGTGACTCAGTTTATTCATCTGGATTATGGAACTTAACTCAGCATCCACCCAGGGGGTTGTGACAGTCCCATGAGCTATGAGATGGCTGAAGGAGAGGTGACAGCACATTTCTGCAGGATCTACATCCTGGAAAGCAAGTGAAAGCTTTTAGAGAATGACTCTTCTGCTTGGCTGTCAACGACAAGCTGTTGGCTCCCAGAAGGACTACTTCTTCCTTTATTTTCAAGGTACTGCGGGTCCTGTTGGGTGGCCCTGCCCCGTGCTCCCACTAAAGGAGCATGTTTTAGTCCACTGGGGCAGCCGTAACAAAGTTCCATGGGCTTAACCAACAAGCATGTATTTCC
Organism: Meles meles; assembly: GCF_922984935.1. NCBI lineage: Eukaryota > Metazoa > Chordata > Mammalia > Carnivora > Mustelidae > Meles > Meles meles. Next base: position 130,442,877 of record NC_060070.1, read on the forward strand.
TCCCAGTTCTGGAGCTGGAAGTCCAGGATCAAGGTGTCGGCTGGGCTGGTTCCTTTTGGTTTGCAGATGGCCTTCTCCCTGTGTCTTCACACGCTCTTCCCTCTGTGTGTGTGCCTCAAAAGTCTCTTAGGCTTCAACATACGCATTTGGGGGGTGGGGAGTGGGGAGACACCTGAGCCCATAACAGGAGCCACACATGCATCCAAGCTGTTTGGGATGAGTCCCTGTCCTGCCTCAAATCTTAAATTCAATCTCGGTTTCCAACCAGGTGCGTCGGATGTCCCCAGGGAGCGTGTTAGGAAAGGCAGAGTCCCGGGCCGCACCCCTGACCTGCTGACTCAGAATCTACATCCTAACCAGTTCCCCCAGGTGACTCACACGCTATGAGAATTCCAGAAGCACTGATTGAAGCCATTCTCCCAGGCCTGCAGTGCTTAAACCATCCCCCAGGGAAAGCCCGCCTGGGCTGGGCTCCATGGTGAGAAGTCTCCGACTTGTTCGAGGTGCCCTGAGACTGCCTATGTGAGCCAAGCTGACTGTCGGTCCCTTAAATTCTTGCCGGGGTGATGGGAGATGGGGAGGGGGTGGGAGTCACAACCTGGAAGCTGTGACAAGGGGCGGGGTCAGCCTCACTGAAGGTGAACAGGATGGCAAGCTAGTGTCACCAGATGTAGCAAGTAAGAGGGCAGGCAGCATTTGAGACCTACTTACACGAGAAATGGCTCCGCTGTGTATCTGAAATTCTGTTGTAACTGGGCATCTGGGGTTTTCTCTGCAGCCCTATGGAAGCCCAGCCTCCAGCAAGCGATACTGGTGCTCCTTCCTCTCCCTGGCCGCCCACCCACCCACGTTACCTCTACCCTGCTATCTTCCAGAAAAACTAGAGGCAGAAACAGGAGACTGGAGGGCATGGGGGACAGAGCAGTGGTCCCTGGATACTGGGATGTTGCCTCTTGCCGTCTGTCTCGCTGGACTGACACAAACCCCCACCGGCTCCAGGTGGGTGTGGAGACGGGGCGCCCCCGCTTCTTCCCATCTTCGGGCTACCTCCACCTGCTCTCCCAATCTTTTCGTGCACCCGGACAGGAGGAGGACCGGAGCTCCCACACAGGCCCTGAACAAAGTTCTCCGAAATTCCCCTTCACTTGAATTCAGCAGACACTTGCCAACAGTTACTAGAAAGCTCTCAACCACAAAAGCCTCCAGGTCCACGTAGGGGAAAGGATGATTTCTCATGGCGGAATCACCTGCTCTTAGTGAACTCGTCATCAGTGTTGGCATGATAAGCCAAGGAGGGAATTTCTGAAGCTAAAGTTCTGGAATGTGAGGGGCCAGTTGAAGGCAGAGAGAGGGGGTTAGAAGGCACCCTGGGTGTATCCAGTCTGGGCCTCCTGGGGTTGGCTGTCAGGTACCTGTAGTGTTTCCAGTTATCCAATGTGACAAGCTGTCCCCCGTCCCCAGGGTTGCCTGGTAGGACCCTGGGTTCCTTGTCACTGGAAAAACCCAGCCATGTACCTTGAGGAGTGGGAAATGAAACGTTATGGAAAATTGTATGAGAGGCAAGTGGGTTGCCACATCATTCCACATACGTGTATTTTAATGTGATTCGGGGTGTTATAGAGTTTATAGAAAGAAAGATTCTTTTTTTTTTTTTTTAAATGCTCCTTTCTCTTCAGGAAGGGAGACCTCATACTTACCTCACGAAATCCAAAACAGAACATCAGCTGTCATGTGGTGATCCTCTGCCAACAGCAGGGTGTGGGACATGCAGGCAGCTCTCCGATATGTTGGCCGGGTGCCCATGATGGATACTCCCTCAGTTAGCTCTAGTCGCCTGCCCTGAAGGCCAAAGGACCTTCTCCCTTGATAGGATGTCACCTATCCCAACAGTCATGGAACAGATGGCCTTTTCCTTTGAATGTGGGCATTTCCATAGTATAGTAACCATGGGCCACCCTGTTCATAGTATGTCTAGAAACTTAAGCATGGATTAGATTTTATTCTGCCTGAAAACTCTGTAAAACATGATGGTGGCCTTCTATATACATCCTGCAAATGTAAAAGATTAAATAAGAATCCACCTGTCTTTCCACTGTGTGCCTGCACATCTTTGCATGCACACGTGTGTATCATGGTCATATACCCCATGCAAGGTGTAGAATGAGATGAGGGCCAGGGAAAAGTCCCTGAGGAACATGGACCATCCCCTCTGAGCTGGGGGTAGAATTAGGGAAGAAAACTTGAGGAGAGTGTGGTCTCCCAGTTGCCAAACCAAGAGAGAGTTTTATTGTTGGTTTGTTTTTACTAGAAGGAGGAAACGCTGTCATGAAGGGAACACACACCGAGGCATCACACTGGCCATGTTCTACTCCCCACGTGCAATTTCCAGCAAATCGTTTAGTGCCCGTTAGCCTCAGTTTCCCCATAAAGGAATGAGGACACTAAGAGCAACTGTCATCCCATCAGGTTGTTGAGAAGACACGGTGAGCTAGCAGGTGGGTGCTGTCTAGTTCCTGGCCCGTGGGGAGGCTCCCTGAGTTTAGTTCCTCTGAGGAGGGATTTCTCAACAACCTCAAATCCATGGCAGATGATAGGGATGAAACTGGCCACACTGTCACCCAGCTGTTCATTCTCAGGCCCGTCTCCATAATTAGAACATGAGTTTCAGGAGGACAGAGACAAGAGCATTAAGAGGACAAAGACAATGGCTTATTCATACATAATTGGCATTTAATAAATGTTTATTGAACACGTAGCTGAATAGATGAATGAATGAATAATTAATAACAAAGGCGACTGCCCCGAGAGTCAGAGTTTTGTTCACAAATTGAATGCACGTGGAAATAATCAAAAGCGATCCTTATTCGCTTGGTGATTATCTAAATATCCATCCCTCTCCACTCTCCTCGGGTTCCAGGAAGTAGGTTGAAAAGCACAATAGGAACACACCACACCTGGATTTCAAGGACACGTATAGCCAAGGGTTAGAAAAAGAACCACCGGAAGAGGTCAGGCATTCAGAAGAGGAAAAGGGCCAGGCTTGGGCGATGCTAACAATATTTTTTCAATCCAGAAATACTTGGAGAAGGATTCTCAACTCTGTACTTTTAAAGGCAGTTGTTATTTAGTGAATAGAGCAATGAAAATACCCACTGGGAAGCTTGCCCCCACTCCCAAAGGTGGCGCTAAGAACACACGAGTGGGTGCGACTGTGATTTCCATTGTGTTACTGTGCCCACAGCCAGTCAAACCACCTGCCACCCAGAAAGCCCTCCAGCCTTAGTAACACAGCAAAACCATTCCAAATTCTCTGCTCTGCATAGTGGACTGGGGGCTGGTCAGTACTGTGCATTTCTATTTGGAGGTTAATGTTTTTTGCACACAGGCCAAGAATGCTTACAATGAGTATTTTTTTAAAAAATCTTGAGCATTTCAAGTTGCACGTGAAAGAGGAGTCAGAAGTTAAATAAACAAGATTAGAAGAAGATAAGCATAAGCCAGTGAGGAACACTGAGTCATGGATGGGTCTGCCAGCATTGGCAAGGACCAGCCCTTGGTAACCTCAAATGTGTCTTTGATAACAGAGCCAGCTTATCTTACGGTGGTAAGATTCCTGGTATTCCACGCACGGTTCCACCCACACCCCGCTTTCAAGCATCATCCACCAACAATACAGATGACCTCGCATTAATACTCCTTTCTCTGAAGGGTAGGTAGGGAGTGGAATTTGCTAGAGAAGTATTTGCCTAATTGCCTACAAGGTCATGCTCTTAAAACCTATCTTGATGGCCAAGGACCTTCCTAAACCACGTTCTCCTTGCCCGCAGCCTCCTCAAGTATGTATTAGTTCTTGATTCATTCCCACCACTAAGTTGACTTAACTTTGTAAAACAGAGGTGATTAAACCCAGCTGAATCAGCCCATTTTTATTCTGCCTTGGAAGTTCACTCTTAATTCTTGTCTGGGCACCTCAAAGGAAATTTAATTTATTAGCTATTAAGTCACCGGAATGCCACCGGATTTGAGAGGCCCTGCCTAGGTGTTGAAGCACTCCTTGAAAAGCAGGCATGGAACTTTCCAAGAGTAAATTAAAGCACACTTATTTTCCCTTCTGTTATGATAAAATGCAAATGAAGAAAATCCAATCTGAATTAATTTCAGCAAAAGAGCAAATTATTGGCCCTTGGAATCAAGATGGTGGAGTCAGCTTCAGGGACGACTGGATTCACGATTCAAATGCCTCGGCGTCCCTCTCTTCCTTCCCTCTTGGTTTCTCTCTCTATTGTGACTCCATTCTCTCCTACTGTATACTCACATTCTCCCATAGCTCCTTAGGAGTGGGTCCTAGTCCTGGAAATGGACCTGGCCACCTAAAGTAAGCTGCTTACCCCATAAACAATTGCTGAAACCATGGAGACAGGGGCACCTGGCTGGCTCAGTTGGTTACCTTCTGCCTTCAGCTAAGGTCATGATGCCAGGGTCCTGGGATCCAGGCCCCAGTTGGGCTCCCTGCTCAGGGGAGAGCCTGCTTCTCTCTCTCCCTCTGCCCTGCCTGTGTTCTCTTTCTCTCTTGCACTCTCTCTATAAAATAAATTAATAAAATCTTAAGATAAATACATAAATAAATAAAACAAATCTTGGAGACAATTATGTGAGATAATGGTATCTGCTACTCCCATCATAATATAGAGAAGAGAGAGACAGTCCTCAAGAAAAGCAGAGAAAGCAATAATTATCTTATATTACTCATATATATATATTTTTTTACTTTGTATTTTTGATGCTCTGGACATCTTGGGGTCTTATTGGTCTGGAAAGACTCCTCCTCCCAGGGTTAACCAATTCCTTTTTTTTTTCTATTATTATGTTCATCTAGCCAACATATAATACATCATCAGTTTTTGATGTAGTGTTCAACGATTCATGATTCATTAGTTGCGTGTAACACCCAGTGCCCATTCCTTGAGATAGCAGACAACTCACCTGCCAGTGTGCCCTTCACATGCAAACCACCAATGCAGGGCCCATATCCCCACCCCCTTCTTTTCTGAGCCTTACACTCAGGTCATGGCACGCTGTCCTGATCACCCCAGGTCCAGGTACCAGATAAAAAGAGGCAGTCTCTATGCCACAGAGACCACTGAAATTATTCAAACTAGCCTATCCTAACTAAGCCTGTGTGCCCTGCCTTACCCATGCCTTCCCACAGAAACCACAATAAAGGCCCTTGCTCACATTTTTCCCACTTTGCCTCCTGACCGACCCCAGGGCTTCCCCATGTGGTCCTGCTGTGCTGTCTGTTGCTAGGGATCTGTGAGCATAGCCAACTTCTTTCTTCATGACAAGTAGTCCCGAGTCTGCCAGACTGAAATAAATCCTGTTGAAGACCATCCTTAAAACACATCTGGTACAACCACCAGCCCAAACCAGAAGCAACTAGAGAAAACTTCACACTCATGAAGTTACGTTGATTCAACGTTCAGGTCCCAAATTCCAAAGTAGGTTTGCTGATAAACAAAGTGTAGGTAGGGATCCAGTGGAGAGTGTGCTGGAATCAGAACATACTTAGTGCAGCCACTTTCTACAGCCAGAAACATCATACAATGCTTAAATTGAGAGACAGACTGGGAGAAATGGGACACAATGCAGTGGGACATAAATGCAGACTCCCATAATTCTACCACTGTACAGAGGGGTTATGGAGGCAGACCCTGTACTCAGACTGCCTGGTTTCAAGCCTGGCTATTCCCTCGTAGGTGCATGGCCTTGAATAAGGCCTGGAAACCCTCTATGCATCGTTCCTCATCTCTGAAACAAACATAATATGAATATCTGCTTTCTAGTATGAAGATTAAATGAGATGATCTTTGGAACAGAGGGAAACAGGCCTGGCAAATCTTTAATGCTATCTGTTGCTAAATGTTTAACTTTGTTTTTAATGACAAAACAAACAAGTGTAGCAAGTTAAATCATAAAATAATATTTCTAACCCCATGGATCAGTATTTTCACTCCCTTGAAGAAAATAAGTTATTTCTAAGAATGACACATAGCACAAAAGCCAAAAGGGAAGGAATGGACAAATATGGCTACAGTGAAATGGAAAAAGTAGTTTAGAGTAAAACCACTGAAAAGAAAGTTAAAAGACAAATGACTGTACAATAGGGAAAAAAACGTGCAATATGCATTCCAGACAAAAGGATATTTTCTCTAATACACAAAGCTCTCTAACAAGTTGATAAGAACAAGGTGTTGGGGAGGGTGTGGAGAAAAAGGAACACTCATGTACTGTTGGTGGGATTGCAAATTGGAAAAGAGTATGGAGGTTCCTCAAAACATTAAAAATAGAATTACCATTTGATCCAGTAATTTCACTACTAGGTATTTACCAAAAAACCTGAAAACACTAATTCAAAAAGATACACGCACCCTCATGTTTATTGCAGCATTATTTACAATAGCCAAGATATGGAAGCAACCTAAGTGTCCATTGATAGACGAATGGATAAAGATGTGGTACACACACACACACACATAAAAATATATATACATATGCTGGAATATGGAATATATTGTTTATTATATAATACATATATAATATAATACATATAATACATATGATGGAATTAGGGAATATAATGTACAATATATTATATATATACAATGGAATATTTTTTAAAAAATATTTTATTTACTTATTTGACAGCAAGAGATCACAAGTAAGCAGAGAAGCAGGCAGAGAGAGGGGGAAGGAGGCTCCCCACTGAGCAGGGAACCCGGTGCAGAGCTCGATCCCAGGACCCTGGGATCATGACCTGAGCTGAAGGAAGAGGCTTTAACCCACTGAGCCACCCAGGCACCCCTATACAATGGAATATTATTCAGCTATCAAAAAAATGAAATCTTGCCACTTACAACAACATGGATGGAACTAGAGGGTATTATGCTAAATAAAATAAGTCAGATGGAGAAAGACAAATACCATATGATTTCACTCATATGTGGAATTTAAGAAACAAAACAAAGGAAAAAAAGAGAAACAAAAAACCAGACTCTTAAATACAGAGAACACACTGAGGCATGGATAAAATAGATAAAGGGGATTAAAAGATACACACTTCCAGTTGCAAAATAAATATGCCACAGAGATGAAAAGTACAGCATAGAGAATATGGTCAATAAGATAGTAAATAACGTTATTTGCTGACATAAGGCAATTACCCTTCCCATGATGAGAACTGAATAATGTACAGAATTGTTGAATCATTATATTGTACACCTGGAACACACATAACACTACATGTTAATTGTATTTAATAAAAAATAAATAAAATAAAAATAAAAATTGTATTTAAAGTAAATGTGATGTAAAAATCTAGTGGCATTGTATTTTTAAAAATACATCTGTATGTGAAATAAACACACACACACACAAAGGAAATGACCCAATGGAAAAAAGAGCTAAGAACACGAGCAGAAGGTTCTCAGAAAGAAAGAAACCAAGCAGACAGTAAACATACTTCAAGGTGTGTCAGGAGAGCTTGTGGCTGTAGGTGAACGCACCCAAATGATGACAGCTTAAGCCAGTTTGGGTTACATTTTCACATAACAAAAAAATCTGTAGCAGGCAGGTTGGGATCTCTTACTAGCATTGGTTCAGCACTAAAAAACAACATGAGGAAAAAACTTTCTATGTATTTGCCCGTCACTTTATTTGTCCAAGCTCTAAATACTGCAGTTAAATTCAAGACAAAGAAGAGGAGTTGGTTTGGTAGAAACAGAAGATGGTAGAACTGTTCCTTTCCAGCAAATGCTCATTCAGGTCCTAGCAGCTAGGGCTGTGTGTCATGGCAGCCTCCAGCTGCAAGGGAGGCTGAGGAATTGGGGATTGGTACGTACTAAAGAATTTGGCTGCTCTTTGCCCCCAGTTTCTAGGAGGCAATTGTAAACCCTTGGAATTTCCCAAGTGAAGATATCATGGTGGGCCCTTCCAATGATATCTGTTAGTTTAGCTAAAAAGGTGATTTGATATGGTGGCTGATCATCCTAGAAAGACCAAACATATGATAGAGGGTTGGGGCGCTGAGCCATCTGATATCAGCCCAGCCTCTGGGGAGAGACGGAAGCTAGCGATTGAGTTCAACCTTGTGGCCAATGATCAATTAATCATCCTTACATGGCAATTCTGGAGTTGGCCAAACTCAAAGCCATAGCCCTCTACAACCTGCCTTCATCTCAGATACCAGCTGTGAGATCGGAGCCCCCGGGGCCACCCTCACTTCTAGCAAGCTGGCTAGAGATTTGGGAGTTCCAGTGGCCACTTTGATAATTTACCAGAAAAACTCATAGAATTCCCTGAAAGCACTGTATTTATCACTGCAGTTTTATTATTGCAAAAGGCACAAATTAGAACCAGCCAAATGAAGGGACACATAGGGCAAAATCTGAGAAGATTCCTAAAGTGAAGCTTCCCTCTTCCTCAAGGATATAGTACATCAATGCTTTGGTGGTGATTGGCTTTCTGTATTTCTTGCATTTCTCAACAAAGTACTACCCGCATTTGGTGACGGAAAATTTTTTGTTGATAGGATTGTTCCTTGAATCGTGATGCACCTACTATTCCTGACCCACAGACACTAAATGATAGCTCCCATTCTCCATCACTGTGGCAATCTCAAATTCTCTCACATTTCCCAAGGCCCCACAAGGACCAGTCCTATACTCCAGTTGAGAACTTCAGTTTAGATTAGTCATGATTGATTACCCAGGACTCCAGACATACTGTCTTTGCAAACAAAATCAGTGTTCTGTTAACGAAGTGGAAGGAAAATGGATATAGGATGGGTAACCAACAGTGTTGCCCAGATGCCCAACCTCATTCTAATTAAACAAATGAAATTTTCCACTACAGTAATGTATCATTTTTCACTAATCATAATGACAAATATTACACATTTTGATAATATCCGGTGTTGGCAACATTGTACATTGTAGAAGACCCGCATTCCACTTTACTTTTGGTAGGAGTGAACAATGGTACAAGTTTTTAAGAACACAGGGTCAACATCTATCAGAATTTTAACCACAATGACCCAGGGACTCAACTCCTCAGTACATACCCCAAAGAACTGAAAATAAACACTCAAATACTTGTACACGGATGTTCCTGGCAATAGTATTGACAGTAGTCAAAAGGTGGAAACAACACTAATGTCCATCGACAGATGAATGGGTAAACAATTGTGGTCTACACATAGGATAGACTATTCTCCAACCATGAGAAGGAATGAAGTAGTGATACGTGGTGCGCTGGGGATGGACCTCAGAAACATGATGTAAGGGAGCCAGACACAAAAGAACATATATTATGTGAATCCGTTTCTATGAAATCTCCAGAATATGCAGATTTATAGATTCAGAAAACAGACTGGTGGCTGCCACAGACTGGAAGGAGGAGGGGAAGTAAATGCTTAGTGGATGTATAGTTTATCTCGGGATGAAAAAATCCTGAAACTAGACGGAGGTCACGGTTACACATCATGGTGAGTGTACTAAATGACACAGGATTGTATACATTTTAGAATATACAATTTGATGTTATGTGAATTTCACCTCAATTTAAAAAATGAAAAAATTTAACTTTTGACTTAGCATTTCAGTTTGAGGACTACAAACACTATTCATTTGCACACATACGTAAAGTTGTATGTATACTAATATGCATTATAGCAGTGTTTGAGGATCGAAATGACCTAAATTCGTATGAGTGGGTCTCTCCTCAAATAACATGGTATGCCCACATAATAGAGTACGTATGACCACTGAAAAGAATGATTGGGGGACGCCTGGGTGGCTCAGTTGGTTAAGCAGCTGCCTTCGGCTCAGGTCATGATCCTAGCATCCTGGGATCGAGTCCCCTATCGGGCTCCTTGCTCGGCAGGGAGCCTGCTTCTCCCTCTGCCTCGGCCTGCCTCTCTGCCTACTTGTGATCTTTCTCTGTCTGTCTGTCTCTCTCTGACAAATAAATAAATAAAATCTTTAAAAAAAAAGAAAAGAATGATTGGATTTGTATGCACTGATATGGAAAAGCAGTCTTTTTTCTTTTTTTTTTAAGATTTTATTTATCTGTCAGAGAGAGAGCAAGAGAGAGCACAAATGGGGGGAGTGGCAGGCAGAAGGAGAAAGACTCTCCCGTGAGCAGAGAGCCCGATGTGGGACTTGATCCCAGAACCCTGAGATCATGACCTGAACCCAAGGCAGTCACTTAACAGAATGAGTGACCCAGGAGTCCCCAGAAAAACAGCCTTAACTTTAAAAAACAAGTGGCAGATCGGAGTTCAGTTTCTGATGGTGCACCAGTAATTTGTGTAAGTTACATAAACTTGGAGACTTTCCTCTTGGCATTAAAGCGGGAGTTACAGGATCCCCATTTGTACACTTGTCATAAGTAAGGTGGTGACTAAAAAGGGTATAGCCCGGTATTGGGTACATTATGGGCACTCCCCAAATGCAGGTGGATGTTACTGTTGTTATTTCTTACTCCAATCACTTTGAGGTACTTTCTTTGGTGGAGACCTTAATTAGAAGCATATCTACTCTCCATCCTTGACCTGCTGCTTCTCTGGCAGGGCCCCTGTGCTCTATGTTAACCATCTTGGCTGCAAGTGCTGTTGGCCTCGGGGACTCCTGTTTAGGACTGGAGAGCAATCAGGGAGGACCTCACTGGCAGCAAGCATCAGCTTAGGCTTGAAACTCCAGCCCTGTGCTGCTCTCCTGCCTGGTCCTGATGTGACAGGGCAAGGAATTCTTCCTGCAGCTGAGTAGTGGCGGAGGGGAGTGCTGGGATGCAAAGCCACTGGCAAGACTCCTGCAATTCACATATGTCTCCAACACAGGATTATTGACTATCTCTGGGCACCAGTAGGATAGCAAGCTGAGTAGAAGGATGCCCACAGGTGCTGGGACTGGAGAAGACGATGATCTCCCACAGGCACTGCTGTAACCATAGTTGTCTGAGACGCTCAACCACCACTAGGCTTTATCATTTTGGTGACTCAGATGCCTTCAGAGTCTGCTTCCGGGGCATTGCTGCTAATTAATTGTTTGCTGCTATGTTCTACTTTCTGTCTCCAAGTGCCATGACTCCTGGGTCCCCTTGGTTGCTGGTGTCCGGTTTCAGCCTCGGAGGCTCTGGGTTGGCTTGGTGGGTCATCCCTGGGCTCTCATACAGGCTGCAGCCACAGATTGGCTGCCTGGCTAGGGTCAGCTGCCCCCAGGGCAGTGGATGGGATTCAGTGTGACAGTCACTCAGGTGGTCACTCTCTCCAATATAACCAAGTAGTGTGTGCTAGGTGCCGGAGACGGTCCTGGAATAAAGAATATCCTTTTCCACCGTCTTAGAACCTGTGATATCCGAGAAGGACCCTTGGCAGTCGTACGTTCCGTTCCATGAAATAGAGCAGGGGTTTCAAAAACGCAAGCCAGATGGTCAATTATTCACTTTCCCTTGGGGGGAAAGGAGATACAGTGGCTCTCTTTCAACCGCATGAAATTTTCCAGCTTCCAGTGCGGCTTTGTGTGAAGTATTAATTATTGGTTAGTATTTTAGGGCAGCCAGCAGATCTGAGGTTGGAAGGGGGGAGGCACGTGTCTGCAGAGAGGGCAGGAGTACAAATGGCAATTCACATGACACCAGGAAACCTTGGGCTCACCCTCAGAGACCTGAGCCTGTGTCTCAACTCAGTCTCCAACGTAGCCGGTAAACTCATGGAGAGTTCCAGAAGCTCTGTTCCGTTTATTTATGGAGTTACATTTAACATGCTTAGCAGTTGTTTAAAGGCGATTACATACGAGTGACAATATTTTTACTATTATTTATAAATCTGTCTTACTTCCAGAGCCTTCCTCTTTAAATACAGGAAATGGCTCTTTCTGCCAAGAAACTAAGGAGGGTGCAAGGCTGTTACCGGGTAGTTCAGAACCTCAAGTAAGTGGCCCCCAGCTGGAACCATCAAGATCTGAGTCCTCTTTTTATCATCTGTCATTTGGCTTTACCACACAGGAGAACCATGATCAACCAAAAGAACTTGTATAAGAATGAAGGAACCTATCTATAAAGAACCTGAGAAATTGTTGAACACCTCACTCATGTTGGTTGTCAGGATAAGAATAAATGGCTGGGCTGAAAGGAGAGGTAATGAGAAGGGACTGCCGCGGGGGTCCAGGAGTTTTCTTTATGGAGAGATGAAAATTGTCTGGAACTGGAAGGTGGATGGTCGTACAACATTGTGAATGTATTTAATGCCACTAAATCGTAAACTTGAAAATGTTAAAATTGTAGATTTTACATTATTGGCATTTTACCACAATAAAAATAACTTTTTAGAAAGGAATAATGGTTGAATTTGCTTCCATCTGTGACAGAGCAGCTTAGCCCAGATCAACTCTTATACTGAGGAAACAAAAAGTCTGGATACAGTTGTTTAGAAAACAGCCATTTAAAGACATCAAAGGAGAAAGTAATGCAGGCAGGGCTTGAGGACCAAAATCCCAGGGGAAAGGTAGATGGCTTGAGGTGACCTTGACATTCTCTACTGGACTTTACCCTTGAGGGATAAAGATGCAAGACTTACAGCACCAGATAACAAGATCAGTTATAAACTTGGAACAATAACTTTAATATAGCATAGCAATTGGACAAATAGACCAATGAAAGAGAATAGCAGGTCCAGAAATGGCTGTATGTGTGTGTTTGTGTGTATTTATACATATATAACATGGATGTGTGTGATTTAGATAGAGGTAGTAGCATGCCAGAGCTACTCTTTACCTGTGGGGAAAGAGTAGCTGGCTCAACTGGATAAATATATGGAGAAAAAAGTACATTTTGAACCCCCCCTCCCAACTTAATACCATACACACAAATCAATTCTAGATGGAACAAAGTCTTAAATAATGACAGGGAAAAGAGTAGAGCTTCTGGAAGACAGCATAGGAGAATGTCTTCATGACCTTGGGATAGGGAAAATATTCTTAAACAAGAAATACAAAGGGAAAGATAATTTAGATTGCATTAAAATGAGCTTTTTTCATCAGAAGACACCGTTTAGGAGACTGAAAAGGGAAGTCTTAGAATGGGAGATATATTTAAAACATATGTATGTACAAATGACTCATAACCAGAAGAGATTACAAAAACACACCTACAAATAGACAAGGAAAAGACAAACCAATATTTTCAGAAATTGGAAAGAGATTCCAATAGGAATTTCATAACAGAGGATATCCAGATGGCCAGTAAACTTCGGAAAGGTAAAAATGCGAATTGAAACCATAAAGAAACACTACTGCATACTCACCAGAATGGTTTAAAAACAACAACAACAACAAAAATTGATTATACCATGTTTTGGCAAGCACGTGGAGCAACTGGATGCTCAAACACTGGAAGGATGATTTTGTCCACCATTTTGGAAAACTCTATGGCAATATCCACTAAAGCGGAAAAGTCTGAGTATATATTCAGCCAAATGTTTACATATGTGCACCAAAAGACATGTATGAAAAAGGATTAGAATTGGGTTATTTGTAGTGACTCCAGACTGGAAACAACTCAAATGTCCACCAAGAAATAAATTAGGAATTTATTTATTTTTATAGTTCACTTATTATTTATTTATATATTTATCATAATTTAAATAAATTATAGGGTATTCTTACAATGGAATACTTTAAGCAATAAAAATGAATGAACTTCTACAAGCACAAAATGGACGAATCTCTTTTTTTTTTATTTGTTTATTTTCAGCGTAACAGTACTCATTGTTTTGGCATCACACCCAGTGCTCCATGCAGTACGTGCCCTCCCTATTACCCACCACCTGGTTCCTCAACCTCCCACCCCCTCCGCCCCTTCAAAACCCTCTGGTTGTTTTTCTGAGTCCATAGTCTCTCATGGTTCATCTCCCCTTCCAGTTTCTCTCAACTCCCTCTCCTCTCCATCTCCCCATGTCCACCGTGTTCTTTGTTATGCTCCACAAATAAGTGAGACCATATGATACTTGACTCTCTCTGCTTGACTTATTTCACTCAGCATAATCTCTTCCAGTCCCGTCCATGTTGCCACAAAAGTTGGGTATTCATGATGGAGGCATAATACTCCATTGTGTATATGTACCACATCTTCCTTATCCATTTATCCGTTGAAGGGCATCTTGGTTCTTTCCACAGTTTGGCGACCGTGGCCATTGCTGCAATAAACATTGGGGTACAGATGGCTTTTCTTTTCACTACATCTGTATCTTTAGGGTAAATACCCAGCAGTGCAATTGCAGGGTCATAGGGAAGCTCTATTCTTAATTTCTTGAGGAATCTCCACACTGTTCTCCAAAGTGGCTGCACTAACTTGCATTCCCACCAACAGTGTAAGAGGGTTCCCCTTTCTCCACATCCTCTCCAACACACGTTGTTTCCTGTCTTGCTAATTTTGGCCATTCTAACTGGTGTCAGGTGGTATCTCAATGTGGTTTTAATTTGAATCTCCCTGATGGCTAGTGATGATGAACATTTTTTCATGTGTCTGATAGCCAAAATGGACGAATCTTGTAAACACAAGGTTGAGCAAAGAATTCAGACACTATAGAACAGTCAGTATGATCCTACTTATATAAAATTCAAATTCAGACAAAACAATTTGTGGTCAGAGAAGCGGGACTACTTGTTCTCTTTGATGGGGAAGATGAATGGGAAGGGTGGCGGGGGGTGGGTGGTGTGTGGCACTTCTGTGGGGCTGGTCATGTTATAGTTGTAGTGTGGGCGGGACAGTGTTGTTGAGTTCAGTTTTTAAAAATTCTTGGAGCCATCCATGTATCATTTGTTTACTTTTCTGTCTATTCTGTAAAAAAAAAGTTAAGCCCAAAGATAAATGTATAAACAGATAAATAAATAAAAGCAACCAGTTATGAAAGTATACATGGTGGTCTCTACAGAGAAAAGTTACAAAGCAACTTCTTTTTTGGCCATTACCTTTTTTTTTTTTTTTAAAATTACAGTACAATTCACATAGGGTCCTATTAGTTTCAGGTGTACAATATAGTGATTCAACAATTCTACACATCACTCAGTGCTCATCGTGATAAGCGCACTCTTAATCCCCTTCACCTATGTCACCCATCCCCCACCCACCTCCCCTCGGTTTGCTCTCTACGGTTAAAAATCTGTTTCTTGGTTTGTCTCCCCCTCCCCCACTTTGTTCATTTGTTTTGTTTTTTGAATTCTACATGAGTGAAATCATATAGTATTTGTCTTTTCTCTGACTTATTTCACTTAACATTATACTCTCTAGCTCCATCCATGTTGTTGCAAATGGCAAGATTTCATTCTTTTTTTTTGGCTGAGTAATATTCCATTGTGTGTGTTTGTATACCACTTCATCTTCATCCACTCTTCTAGTGATAGACACTTGGGCTGCTTCCATAATTAGGCTATTTTAAATAACGCAGCAATAAATATCGGGGTGCATATATCTTTCCAAATTCGTGTCTTTGTATTCTTTGGGTAAATATCCAGTAGTGTGGGGGTGCCTGGGTGGCTCAGTGGGTTAAAGCCTCTGCCTTCGGCTCAGGTCATGATCTCAGGGTCCTGGGATCGAGCCCCACATTGGGCTCTCTGCTCAGCAGGGAGCCTGCTTCCTCCTCTCTCTCTGCCTGCCTCTCTGCCTACTTGAGATCTCTGTCTGTCAAATAAATAAATAAAATCTTAAAAAAATATATCCAGTAGGGTGATTTCTGGATCATAGGGTAGTTCTATTTTTCTATCTTTAAAAGTTGCTTAGAGGGGGTGCCTGGGTGGCTCAGTGGATTAAGCCTCTGCCTTCGGCTCTGGTCATGATCTCAGGGTCCTGGGATCAGGCCCCACATTGGGCTCTCTGCTCGGCAGGGAGCCTGCTTCCCCACCGCCCCCCCCCCCCCGCCTGCTGCTCTGCCTACTTGTGATCTCTGTCTGTCAAATAAATAAATAAAATCTTAAAAAAAAGTTGCTTAGGATTTGTTTCCCTCTTTTCCCCCCTTCCCTTGTGTTCATCTGTTTTATTTCTCAAATTCCACACATGAGTGAAATCATATGGTATTTGTCTTTCTCTGAGACTTATTTTGCTTAGCATAATGGACTCTAGCTCCATCCATGTCATTGTAAATGGTAAGATTTCATTCTTTTTGATGGCTGAGTAATATTCCATTATGTATAACATATCTTTTAATCCATTCATCAATTGATGGACATTCAGTCTTTTTTCTTAGTTTGGTTATTGTTGGTAACACTGCTATAAACATTGGGGTGAATGTACATCTTCAAATCTGTATTTTTTTGTATCCTTTGGGCAAATACCTACTGTAATTGCAGGATTGAGAGTATTTCTTTTTAACTTTTTTTTTTTTAAGATTTTATTTATACATTTGACAGACAGAGATCACAAGTAGGCAGAGAGGCAGGCAGAGAGAGAGAGAGAGAGAGAGAAGGAAGCAGGCTCCCTGCCAAGCAGAGAGCCCGATGCGGGGCTTGATCCCAGGACCCTGGGATCATGACCTGAGCGAAAGGCAGAGGCTTTAACCCACTGAGCCACCCAGGCGCCCCTCTTTTTAACTTTTTGAGGAACCTCCATACTGTTTTCCACAGTGGCCCTACCAGTTTGCAGTCCCACCAATAGTGTATGAAGGTCCCTTTTTCTCCACATTCTTGCCATCACTTGTTTCTCATGTTTGTGATTTTAGCCATTCTGACAGGTGTGGGTGATCTCTCATTGTAGTTCTGATTTGCATTTCCCTGATGATGAGTGATGTTGAGCATCTTTTCATGTATCTGTTGGCCATCTGAATGTCTTCCTTGGACAAATGTCTGTTCATGTCTTCTGCTCATTTTTTTTTTTAAAGATTTTATTTATTTATTTGAACTTCTGCTCATTTTTAATTGGGTTACTTGTTTTTTTTGGTGTTGAGTTTTATAAGTTCTTTATGTATTTTGGATACTAACCTTTCATTGGATACATCATTTTCAAATATCTTCTCCCATTCAGTAGATTGTCTTGTAGATCTGTTGATTGTTTCCTTCTCTGTGCAGAAGCTTTTATTATTTCAAAGTAGTTCCAGTATTTTGTTTCCCTTGTCTCAGAAGACATATCTAGAAAAATGTTTCTAAGGCTAATATCAGAGAAGTTACTACTTATGTGCTCTTCTAGGATTTTGATAACTTTAGGTCTCACACTTAGGTCCTAAATTCATTTTGAGTTTATGTTTGTATACAGTGTGAGAAAGTGGCCCAGTTTCATTTTTTGCGTGTGGCTGCCCAGTTTTTCCAACATTATTTGTTGAAGAGACTATCTTTTTCCCATTGGGTAGTCTGTCCTGCTTTGTTGAAGTTTAATTGACCATATAATTGTGTACTTATTTCTGGATTTTCTATTCTGTTCCATTATCTATGTGTCCATTTTTGTGTCACTAATACACTGTCTTGATGACTACAGCTTTGTAATATAACTTGAATTCCAGAATTGTGATGCCTCCAGCTTTGCTTTTACTTTTCAAGATTGTTTGGCTATTTGGGATCTTTGGTTCCATACAAGTTTGAGGATTGTTCTAGTTCTGTGAAAAATGCTGTTGATAACATATGTATTTGTTTTTATTTTTTATTTTTTAGAGAGAGATAGATGGGAATGGGCAGAGGGAGCAGAGAGAAATAATATTAAGCGGCTTCATGCTCAGTGTGGAGCCCAATTTCACAACCCTGAGATTATGACATGAGCCAAAATCAGGAGTTTGACCCTTAACTGACTGAGCCACCCAGGCCCCCACTGTTGATATTTTGATAGGGATTTCATTAAATCTATAGATTGTTTTGGGTAGTATGGATATATTTTTTAAAGATTTTATTTATTTATTTGTCAGAGAGAGAGAGCATATGCAGGGTGAGAGGCAGGCAGAGGGAGAAGCAGGCTCCTCACTGAGCAAGGAGCCCAATGTGGGCCTCAATTCCAGGACCTCGGGATCATGACCTGAACTGAAAGCAGATACTTAATTGACTGAGGCACCCAGGTATACTGCCATGTTCATAGTAGCATTATTCACAGTAGTCAAAAAGTAGAAGTAACCCAAGTGTCCATTGACAGGAGAACGAAGAAACAAAATGTGGCATCTACATACAATGTAATATTGTTCTGCCTTCAGGAAACACTGCAATATGCTACAACATAGGTGAGCTTTAGGGACATCATGCCTAGTGACATCAGTCACTCACAAAACGACAACTATTGTATGATTCCACTTATATGAATCAAATTCATAAAGACCGAAAGTGGATTGGTCGTTATCAGGGACTGGGAGAAAGGGGAATGGGGAGTTGACACTCAGTGAGTTTCAGTTTTGCAAATGAAAAAGTTCTGGAGATGGATGATGGTGATGGTGCACAATAGTGTGAATGTATTTAACACTACTGAATTGCACACTTAAAGACAGTTATGATGGTAAATTTTATGCTAGTGTATTAAGATGCCATGTTACAAAGAACAAAACCCAGTAGACACTATAATCTCAATTTTGGGAGTGAATAGAGGAATTCATTTGCAAATAAAAGGCTGGAAGATCATGAACTAAAATGATAATTATAAGCAAGATGAGAAAATACAGCAAAATGTTAATCGTTGAATCCAATTAGTTAGATATATGATAGGATAGATATATGAATAGTCATTGTAATGTTTTTTAACATTTTGATATTTAAAACATTTTTAGAATAAAAGGGAAATGATCATGGTGTTTCAGAGTAGTGAAATTGTAGGTATTTTAGGATTGCGTGTTTGCTTTTCTGTAATCTCCAAACATTTTACTTGAATGTTAATTAGTACTATAAGTGGAAAGACAGATTTTCAGAGGAATTGGTTGCTTGTTCCCTGGCCTTATTTCCTTATTTATTATTTCACCAGAGGGTGAAAATCTTATTTCTTCTGGTTCCAGTGGAGACTGGAGGGCTCCTCAGCAGGAATGCCCACAGTCCTCACATGCGGCATGACCCCTACAAGGTGCAGGGCCTTGTGGGGCATAGTTTGTAGATAATCACAGTAACTATTATTATCCAAAATGCTACTTAACAAATAATAAATCCAAGCAGTTTCCAAGAAAATCCCTACCATAACATCATGTTTGTTCTTGTGTATTTGGATATACTTTCTTTCTTTTTTTTTTTTTTTAATTTACTTGACAGAAAGAGATCACAAGTAGGCAGAGAGGCAGGCAGAGAGAGAGGGAAGCAGGCCCCCTGCTGAGCAGAGAGCCCAATGCGGGACTCGATCCCAGGACCCTGAGATCATGACCTGAGCTGAAGGCAGCGGCTTAACCCACTGAGCCACCCAGGCGTCCCTGGATATACTTTCTTGAGAAGGAAAGGGACGGCATTAGGGTAGGGTCCTGAGATGTGCGTGCCACTGTGCCCACCCCTTCCCTGGTGGTAGGAAATGTGCCAGTCACGTGTCTCTTCTGTAAATGGCTGGAGACTCCCAACGGTAGCAGGTATAAACTGTTGGTGGAAGCAGCAAGCCACCCTCTCCACAAAATGGCACCACGGGTTTTCCTTGTTTCGGTTTTTGTCTTGGCTCACCTTCCCTCAGGCCCCTCCCCATACACTATGGTGTCAGAGAAAAAAGAACTGTCAGACTGAGGTGTATATATGTTTCACAATTGCAGTAAATAATTGCATAGACGTGGTTTATAGACTACGGTGTTTCCCCATGATATTTTGTATATACCTCACCTGTTCTTACATGGAAATATTTCTTTGGACTTGACAGTGAGGGGTGAAAGACCAAGTTTTCTGTGTGAGCATGCTGGCAAAATCTCACTGCTATGTCCCTGAAATCCACTGCATTTAGGGGCAAAAGTATGGCCCCGTGTGTGTGTGCGTGTGTGTGTGCCCGTGTCCCTATCAACCTCCTCGCACAGTCACCTATTGATAGAGGAAGTAAATTGCCATTCTTTTCTGCACTGTCCCTCCCCCACTTGGGGACTGTGACCTCAGTGTTTTAATGGCTAAGCAAACAAAACAGAGGGTTATTCAGTGCTGTTAGAAAGCCCAGGGCTAACAGGAGCCAAGGAGTACTTGGAAAACATTCTGCAAGTTCTGGATGATCTTTTCTTGTCAAATGGCTGTCCCTCTCCTACCCAGGCAAAGGAACTGTCTGGCAGCTCAGCTCACAGTGTGCATAGCTAATCACAGCAGTGACTCAGGTGCCAGACAGACCCAGGCCTTCTGGGAAGTAAGGCACAGCCCTGTGGGCTTTAGGGAGTATAAGCAGATGTTTGAAGTGGAAAGTATTAGGTCTAAATCTAAAATACGAACTAGAGCAGGGAAATGAACTCCAGAAAATGAAGCCTTCACATTCAGAAAGAGACCATACATTGAAATGCTTTGTCCCCCTCATGTTCCTATTAGAAGTTCAGAGAATATGCAAACAGTAGGTTAGATTATCCCCTTACATCCCCTCCCAGGAGGCCCAAGTTCTAACTGCTTTGCTTTTATAGTGTTGTTTTTTCGGTTTTTGTTTTTTAAAACAAGTAATACTTTTCATCAATACTTGTTTTCCTTCTCCTGTTCTGTTATCAGATAGTATACCTTAGATTAAGGGCACTGGCTTGGTCTATGGCTGTGTGTAAATCTAGCTTCTCCAATCATATTCTAAATTCCTCGAAAGTGGGGATCCTGATCTAAACTTTCCTTCTGCTTTATTGCCTCAGCATCTAGATAGACATAGGTAACAAACAATTCCTTTTAATTAAATTGAAAGAAAGATTTGGGCAAGCGACATCATTTTTGGAGCCCAGAGCAAATTAAAAATGTGAAGCACCTTGTTCAAAAAGCACTTACAAAAATGTGCTGTTCAGGGGCCCCTGGGTGGCTCAGTCTGTTAAGTGTCTGTCTTCAGCTCAGGTCATGATCATGGAGTCCCAGGATCGAGTCCCTGGCTGAATCCCACATTGGGCTCCTGGCTGAGCGGGGGCTCTGCTTCTCCCTCTGACCCTCCCCCATCTCACGCTCTCTCTTGGTCTCAAATAAATAAAATCCTTCAAAAAATGTGCTGTTCGAGATACTAAAATATAGGTTTTTTTCCCCTATCTTCTGGGGTCTCTCGCTCTACCTCTCTTGGTGTTTTTTTATTTGGTTTTTAATGTTTTAAGTAAAAAATAAAATAAAATTTTAAATTACTAGCATGATTTTTTTTTTCCTGTTCATCTTTGGATTGGGCAATGCTAGCTCTAAATGTTAATGTAAAAGCATTTAATCTGTATGGGGAATCACTGAAATGACCTACTTCCTATTTTATAGCGAATACATCCAAACGTGTTTTATTCTTACCTGAAGAATGGAAACACTGCACAAAACTAACTCAAGTGTTTTTACTTCATTTCTTAACACGCACACACATTCTACCAACACTTACTGAGCTGTTGCAGTTGCTGAAGGCCCAAGGGCGTCTAGCCCTGTCCCAGACCTTCAGGTTAGCGGGCCTCTTCCAGTGTAGGAGACCGTCCTGGCCTTTAGGACATGTGGTGAACAGTGAAGGGGCCTGTCCACAGGGCTGATGGCCTCCCTGAGTGTCTGCTTCAAAAAACAATCACTAGGGGACCCTGGCTGGCTCAGTGGGTGGGACATGCTCCTATTGATCTTGGAGTGGTGAGTTCAAGCTTCGCAACTGGGCCTGGAGCTTATTTAAAAAAAAATTTTTTTTTTTAAGTACTAGAAGGCCAGATATTAAGATGAACTTGAACAGCTTAACTGTTTTCTGAATAAAAAAAAAAAAAAAAAAACGAGGGCACCTGGGTGGCTCAGTGGGCTCAGCCTCTGCCTTCAGCTCGGGTCATGATCCCAGGGTCCTGGAATTGAGCCCCGCATTGGGTTCCTGCTCAGTGGGGAGCCTGTTTTTCCCTCTCCTGCCACTCTTCCTGCTTGTTTCCTCCCTCTGTCTCAAATAAATAAATAAAATCTTACAAATAAAATAAACTAAATAAACAAATGAGAGAATCAACCATCTGATAGGACAAAGCATTTGTATTAAAAGTAGTGGTAGCACTTTTGTAGCAACATGGACGGGACTGGAAGAGATTATGCTGAGCGAAATAAGTCAAGCAGAGAGAGTCAAGTATCATATGGTCTCACTTATTTGTGGAGCATAACAAAGAACATGGAGGACATGGGGAGATGGAGAGGAGAGGGAGTTGAGGGAAACTGGAAGGGGAGATGAACCATGAGAGACTATGGACTCTGAAAAACAACCAGAGGGTTTTGAAGGGGCGGGGGGGGGGTGGTGGGAGGTTGAGGAACCAGGTGGTGGGTAATAGGGAGGGCACATACTGCATGGAGCACTTTGTGTGATGCCAAAACAATGAACACTGTTATGCTGTAAATAAACAAATAAATGAATAATAATAAAAAAAAAGTAGTGGTAGCTATCTATTGGATCTGATAGGCCTGTTTGAAAATTTTGAGATGAGTTTCATAGAAAATGCAAGTGAAAAACCCTGGGATAATCAAAGTTGTACAGAAAAGAACACAGAACCTTACTATGTTGTTTGTCTTGATGGTGAGCTATGTAGTCAAAACACTGTAAACACCGGTTGTTGGTTATAAAACGCGGTAATGTAACTATTTGGGAGGCTTACAGACGTGGGTATAAGAGGGATAAATCATCACCGACCATAATATAAAGCTCGTAGAATATATTTAAACATTGATGGATCAACACAGAGAAGAAAAGCCACATTACTTAGAAACATGGAGGTAATTACCAAAATAAAGTGCTAAGAGAATTAAATTGGCTGGGCAGGCATGGAAAGTGGAGATAGACAGAGAAGAAGAAATACAAACCAATTTACCTTTGTATTATTTTTAGATAACATATGCATTCCTTTGGTAAACATTTTAATAATCAGAAAAAAAATCAAACGACAAAATAGAAAATAAAGGTCTATGAAGAATGACGTTGAAAGATTTCCAAAATACATTGCTAAGTGAAAAAGAAAGTATGGCTCCATTATGATTATATATTTTTGTCTCCCAAAGGA
Organism: Meles meles; assembly: GCF_922984935.1. NCBI lineage: Eukaryota > Metazoa > Chordata > Mammalia > Carnivora > Mustelidae > Meles > Meles meles. The sequence continues at coordinate 130,465,975 of NC_060070.1, forward strand.
AAAGTATACACTGAGCTGGTAATGGTGTTATTTCTAGGGAATGTGGTCCTGGACTTTCACTTCCCATAGTATCTGTTCTGCAATATTTGAAATTGTTGTTTTTGCAATGAATTCTTCTACACTAGTTCTGTAAGCATAGAAAGAATAAAATAACCTTTAAAATGTTTTAAAGAACAGAAAATAATTACATGTGACCACATGAGCTGTCAGCTCTAGGACTGTCCCAGGTATGTATCATGTCTTAATGTCTAGTGTATTGAATGAGTTTATCCATCCTCAGCACCTGCAAGTGTTTTGCAAAATGAACCACCTATGTCCTGAACAGTTAGGAGTAGCTGTTTGAAAAATAACTTTTACTAACACTCAACAAACACAAATAAGTGTCTGTTCTGGCTGGGTGGTGTGTGAGGTACAGTGGGAGTACTAGGGTGCATTAGAAATGATCTCCATTAGTATTAAATGGGGCACGGTGTTGTGGAAGAAATTTCCTTCTCTTCGTAATATCAGAACACAAATTTAATTCAGGATAGCCACATAAGTAGAAAAGACCCTTCTTCTAGTATCTTTTGCAGCTAGCTGAGGAAAGATTGCTTGAAGGGAGCTAATTTAACCTAGAGAAGATTTTTTTTTCTCCTTTGTTTCTCTTTTGTCACTAAGGAACATGGGTGTGATGGCTGGTGCTTCAGAAGCTACATTGAACCATGAGAAAACTTTATGTTCAGAAGCACAGGCTGAAGAAGTCCCAGGAAAAAAATAAGACTCTGGGTCCCTGATGTCCCTGTGGTCCTACTTCAACTGGTAATTCAGATTTTTTTTTTTTTTTGGCTTGAGAGAGAAATTCACTTCCATCTTGTTTATGCTGTTTTTAAGAAGTAGAAATTTTCTGCCACGTGCAGCCAAGCCTCAGTCTACTCTCAATAGCTAACTCTCTCATATGAGAATCAGTGATAGGCATTCTTCTGAGGGTATAGAGGCATATAGAATTGCCCGCCCCCAACAAAGGTTTGCAGTTTTTCTTAAAAAAAAAAAAAAAAAAAAGATCCTTGTACAAAGTAGTGATTTGAATTGGGGTGGGCATAATCATATTATACTCCAGGTTCCCACCCTGCAAAATAAGGAATAAGCCATAGAATCAATCCCACCTTTATTTTCAACATGGTAGAGTATTCTGGAAAGTGTGTAGTCCCCCTGGTTCCTCCTTAGAGGAACCTCCTTCCATCTTAGAATTCCGCAGCTCACCACCCTGTAGTAAGGCAGGTTGTATTCAGGAAATGTGAGCTGAAACAGCATCCTATGCAAAGCGAGATGAGGACAGTAAACCTCTTGCAAATACCCATAGCGTATCCTCCACGAGGTGATGTAAATGATCTCGGAATCACCTGCAGGCGACATCGTGCTGAGCTCGATTTGCAGCCCCTAAGCGCCTGGTGTCCATGTAGCACTTACTCTGTGCTCAGGCTGAGCTGTGTGAGCAAGGGTGATAGGAGGTGCATGAAGGGCAGACACACTCCTGCTTTTCCTGGAGTAAACGTCTCAGCTCCATGGAAATGACTCTTCAGGGTAACACGAGTCCTCATGTAATAGCTAATATCTAATGTCATACCCTCAGGCCTCAGAAGGCCAAGGTAGAAATGGGGTCCAGGTATACCCAGGTTTGTTATGTGGCCTGGCGGCTAAGCCTCTGTAGAATGCCGTTCCATTGACAGCTGGTGTCTCTCCACTGCACGCGGCCCTCCGGGTGGCGGATCTCCACAGTGGTCTGAGAATGGTAGGGGTCCATGGGGGTGAATGGGATGAAGTAGAGGCACACAGGGACGGAGGGTAGGGGCCTTCCTCACTGCCAGTGAGTGTCTCCAGTTGTTAATGGGGCCTTGAGGCAGCACTGCTTCTACGTCAAGTCTTACACAGTCTGTCATCAACATGGCGCCTTCTCCATCTGTCTACACTTCTTTTCTCTGTAGAGATCAAACCTGGCAGCTGGAGCTGGTTGGAGCAATAGATTTAAACCTGGGCCTCCATTTCCCTACCTGTCTTCCCTATCTCTCCCAGGCCCTTGTCCTCAAAACCCCTTCTTTCCTTCTTCTAAAGACCTGCATTATCAAACCCCTAAATTATGAATGAAGGAAGTTGGAGTTACGTTGACCCCATGAACACTGGTTTGCTGGGTCTCATCCCCGTATAAATAGATGCACTTTCCTTTCTGTCTCCCTGGCCCAGAGCTGACTGCTCCACATCAGGGGTGAAGGCCACGTCCCTGTTTAACATGATGCCTGGTACAGCTCATGTGCTGGGAGAGGGGAAGGAAGGAAGAGGGAGAGAAGAAGCTGGAAACAAGGAGGGAGGAAGACAGAAGAAGAGAAGGAGTCTTGCCCCCTCAAGACTGGGCTACATGCTGCTCCCTGTGCCAGAACTGGGCTTCCCTCCTCCTTACCCTGCACCTCTTAACCGTCTCCTCTTGGGTTACCTGCCACCTCCCCAGAGGCTGTCTGTGACTATCAGGCTGCAGTAGGTGTCCTGACTTAGACAGAGCCTATTCTCTGTCTCTGTATTGTTTTCTTTCTCCTCCTAGTTCTCATGAAAAGTGGTCAGGGATGATAGGTGGCTTGTGTGGAGGGATGTGTGGTCATGTCACTTCCTAAGTGCCCACAGGGGTCTGACACAGAACACAGTGAGTCCTGGGCAGGTGGCTTCCTGCCTGGGACTGTCTTCCCTCCCCTCTCCCCCTACCTCACCACCACCATGCATTCCCTTGGGCTGAGAATGACCCCAATGCAGTGACACCAGCAGGAGTCAGAGAGAGCCAATAGGGCAAAGCAAGGATAGCTGTTCCCCCATAACCTTCATGAGGCATCTGCATTGGAAGAGAGCACAGATGACCCCAATGAATGTATCAGGGTTGGGGCTCCTGACACATACAGGGAGAAGATTTTTTTTTAAGTTTTTATTTGAATTGCAGTTAGTATGCATGGTTTTACAGTGTTAGATTAGTTTCAGGTGTACAGTATAGTGATTCAACACTTCCACACATCACCTGTTGCCCATCACAAGTGCACGCAACCCCTTAGCTCCTATCAGCTATTTCTTTTTTTTTCTTAAGATTTATTTTATTTTATTTATTTGACAGACAGAGATCACAGGTAGGCAGGGAGGCAGGCAGAGAGAGAGAGAGAGAGGTGGAAGCAGGCTCCCCGCTGAGCAGAGAGCCCGATGTGGGGCTCGATCCCAGGATCCTGGGATCATGACTTGAGCCGAAGGCAGAGGCTTTAACCCACTGAGCCACCCAGGCACCCCTCCCATCAGCTATTTCACCCTTACCCCCCACCCATCTCCCTTCTGGTAATCATCAGTTTGTTCTCTGGAGTTAAGAGTCTGTTTCTTGCTTTGACTCTCTCCCTTTCATTTTTTTTCCTTTGCTTGCTTGTTTTGTTTCTTAAATGCCCTACAAATGATTGAAATCATATGGTATTTGTCTTTCTCTGACTTATCTTGGTTGGCATTATATTCCCTAGCTCCATCCATGTCATTGTAATTGGAAACATGTCATTCTCTTTGGTGACTGAGTAATATTCCATTGTGTACACACACACACACACACGTGTGTGTGTGTATCTATATCTCTCACCTCTTTTTTATCATTCATCAATCAATTGACACTTGGACTGCTTCCATAGCTTAACTATTGTAAATAATGCTGCTATAAGAGTGCATGTATTCCTTTGAATTAGTGCTTTTGTATTCTCTGGGTAAATACCCAGTAGTGCAATTGCTGGATTGTAGGTAGTTCTATTTTTAACTTTTTCTTTTCTTTTCTTTTTCTCTTAGAGAGAGGGAGAGAAAGGGCATATGAGGGTCAGGGGGAGAGGCAGAGAGAGAATGTTAAGCAAACAGGCTCTATGAGATCATAACCTGAGCTGAAATCAAGAATCAGACACTTAACTGACGGAGCCACCCAGGCACTCCCCTATTTTTAACTTTTTGAGGAACATCCACATTATCTCCCACAGTGGCTGTACCGTTTGCAGCCCCACCAACAGTGCATGAGTGTTCCTTTTTCTCTACTTCCTTTTCAACACGTGTTGTTTCTGGTGGTTTTGTTTTGTTTTGTTTATTTTAGCCATTCTGACAGGTGTGAGGTGATATCTTATTGTGGTTTCAGTTTGCATTTCCCTGATGATGAATGATGTTGAGCATCTTTCCATGTGTCTGTTAGCCATCTGGATGTCTTCTCTGGGCAAATGTCTGTTCATGTCTTCTGCCCATTTTTTAAATTGGATTATTTGGTTTTTGTGTGTTGAGTTGTGTAAGTTCTTTATGTATTTCGGATACTAACCCTTTATTGGATATGTCATTTTCAAATATCTTCTCCTATTCAGTAGGCTGCTTTTTAGTTTTGTTGATTGTTTCCTTTGCTGTGTAGAAGCTTTTTATCTTGATGTAGTCCCAGTGGTTGATTTTTGCTTTTGTTTCCCTTCCCCCAGGAGACTAATCTAGAAAAATGTTGCTATAGCTAATGTCAAAGAAGCTACTGCTTGTGTTCTTTTCTATGATTTTGATAATTTTAAGTCTTACATTTAGGTCTTTAATATATATTGAATTTATTTTTGTCTGTGGTGTAATAAAGTGGTCTAGTTTCTTTTTTTGCATATTGCTATCCAATTTTTTCAACACCATTTGTTGATGAGATTGTCTTTTTCCCATTGTATATTCTTTCGTGTTTTGTTGAAGTTTAATTGACCGTGTAATTGTGAGTTTATTTCTGGATTTTCTATTCTGTTCTATTGATACATGTGTCTTTTTTTGCCACTACCATACTGTTTTGATCACTACAACTTTGTAATATAATTTCAAGTCCAGAATTTTGATGCCTCTAGCTTTGCTTTTCCTTTTTGAAGACTTTTTGATCATTCAGGGTATTTAAGGTTACATGCAAATTTTAGGATTATTTGTTCTAGTTCTGTGAAAAATGCAGTTGGTATTTTGATAGGAATTTCACTAAAGTGTATAGATTGCTTTGGGTAGTAGAGATATTTTAACAATATTTGGTTTTCCAGTCCATGAGCATGGAATGTCTTTCTTTCTTTCTTCTTTTTTTTTTTTTAATTTATTTGACAGAGAGATCACAAGTAGGCAGAGAGGCAGACAGGGAGAAGGGGGGAAGCAGACTCCCCACTGAGCAGAGAGCCTGATGCGGGGCTTGATCCCGGGACCCTGAGATCATGACCTGAGCCGAAGGCAGAGGCTTAACCCACTGAGCCACCCAGGTGCCCCTGTCTTTCCATTTCTTTGCCTCGTCTTCAATTTCTCTCATTAGTCTTTTATAGTTTTCAGAGTACAGGTCTTTCATCTTAGTGGTTAGAATTATTCCTAAGTATCTTATTTTGGGTGCAATTATAAATGGGATTGTTTTCTTAATTTCTCTGTCTGCTCTTTTATTATTGGTGTATAGAAATACAACAGATTTCTGTACGTTGACTTTATATCCTGAGATGACTGAATTCATTCAGCAGTCTAGCAGTTATTTGGTGGAATCATAAAGATTTTCTATATACAGGATCATGTCATCTGCAAATAGTGAAATTTTCCCTTCCTCCTTGCCAATTAAGATTGCTTTACTTCTGTTGTCTGGTCGCTGTGGCCAGGACTTCCAGTGCTATGCTGAATAAAAGTGGGGAGAGTGGTCATCCTATCTTGTTTCTGACCTCAGGGGAAAAGCTCTCAGCTTTTTCCCATTAAGGATGATGTTAGCTGTGGGTTTTTCACATACAGCCTTTATCACGTTGAGGTATGTCCCCTGTAAACCTATTTTATTGAGGTTTTTTTAAATCCTAAATAGATATTGTACTTTGTCAAATGCCCTTTTGCATCTATTAAGAGGATTATATGGTTCTTACTCTTTTTTCTATTGATGTGATGTATCACATTGATTGATTTGGAATATTAAACCACAGCTACAACCCAGGAATAAATCCCACTTGATTGTGTTGAATGATTTTTTTAATGTACCATTGAATTGGTTTGCTGGTATTTTATGGAGAGTTTTTGCATCCATGTTCATTAGGGATATTGGCCTATAATTCCTTCTCTCTCTTTTTTTTTTAAATGTTTGTACTCCCCCCCCTTTTTTTTAAGATTTCATTTATTTATGTGACAGACAGAAACCACAAGTAGGCAGAGAGGCAGGCAGAGAGAGAAGGGGAAGCAGGTTCCCTGCTGAGCAGAGAGCCCGATGCGGGGCTCGATCCCAGGGCCCTGAGATCATGACCTGAGCTGAAGGCAGAGGCTTAACCCACTGAGCCACCTAGGCGCCCCATTCCTTCTCTTTTTTAGTGGTGTCTTTGTCTGGTTTTGATATCAGATTAATATTAGCTTCATAGAATGATTTTGGGGGCTCTCCTTTCTGTTTTTTGGAGAAGAATAAGTATTAAGCCTTCTTGAAATGTTTGATAGACTTCACCTGTGAAGAAATCTGGTCCTGGACTGTTTGTTAGGAGTGTTTTGATTACTGACTCAATTTCTTTGCTTGTTATCAGCCTGTTCAAACTTCCTATTTCTTCCTCATTCAGTTTGGGGAAGTTATGTTTCCCCAAAACATCTCTTCTTGGCTTATCCATCTCTTCTTGGCTGTCCAGTTTGTTGGCATCTACTTTCTCATAATACTCTCTCATGATTGTATTGCTGTGGTGGTGGTTGTCATTTCTCCTCTCTCATGTGTGATTTTGTGTGTTTGAGTCCTCTTTTTTTCTTGGCAAGTATGGCTAGAGAAGTATTGATTTACTGACTTTTTTCAAAGAAACAGCTCCTGGTTTTATTGATGTATTCTACTGTTTTTGTTGTTGTTGTTTAGTTTTTGTATCATTTATTTCTGCTCTAGTCTTTACTATATCCTTCCTTCTGCTGGCTTTAGGCTTCATTGGTTATTCTTTTTTTTTAGTCCCTTTAAGTATAAAATTCAGTTGTTTATTTGAGATTTTTTTCTTGCTTCTTGAGGTAGCAGGCCTGTTGTTATAAACTTACTTCATAGACAGCTTTTGTTGGGTCCCAGAGGTTATGGACCATTGTGTTTTCATTTCCTTTGTTTCTATGTGGGTTTTTTTTTTTTTTAATTTCTTCTTTGATTTCCTGGTTGACCCATTTGTTGTTTAGTAGCATGTTATTTGTGTATTTGTGTATTTGTGGTCTTTACAGATTTTTTTCCTTCTGGTTGACTTCCAGTTTCATAGTGTTGTGGTCAGAAAATATGCATGGCATGATTTCAATCTTCTTGAATTTGCTGAGGTTTGTTTTGTGGGCTAATATGTGATCCATTCTGGAGAATGTTCTGTGTGCACTTGAAAAGGATGTGTATTCTGCTGTTCTAGGATGGAATGTTCTGAATATATTTGTTATATTCCACTGTTCCAGTGTGTCATTCAAGGCCATTGTATCCTTGTTGATACATAGTTTAGATGATTTGTCCATTGATGTAAGTGGGGTCTTAAATTCCCCTACTATTTTTGCATTATTACCAATTAGTTCCTTCTATGTTGGGTTCATAAATATTTACAATTGTTAGATCTTCTTGGAGTATCCCCTTTAGTATTACAAAGTATCCTTCTTTGTCTCTTATTCCAGTGTTGGTTTTAAAGTCATTTTGTCCAATGTAAGTGTTGCTACTCCAGCTTTCTTTTGACATCCATTTGCATGATAGATATTGACATTTCTCCATCCTCTCACTTTCAATCTGCAGATGTCTTTAAGTCTAAAATGGGTCTCTTGTAGGCAGCATAAATATGGCTCTTTTTTAAAAAATCCATTCTGCCACCTATGTCTTTTGATTGAAACATTTAGTCCATTTATATTCAAAATAATTGTTGATAGATATATTATTTATAGCTATTTTATTTCTTGTTTTGTAGTTTCTGAATCTCTTCTCTGACCCTTTCCTGTCTCTTTTTCATGTTTGCTGATTTTCTTTAGTGATATATTTGGATTTCTTTCTCTTTATTCTTCTCATATTTATTTTTGGTTTTTGATATGGTTACCATCGGGTTTGTATGTAAACTCTTCTGCATTTAGCAGTCTATAGTAGGTTTGTGGTTGTTTAAGTTTGAACCTATTCTTTTCTCCTTTCCTCCTCATGTTTTAGGAATATGTTATTATATTTCATCTTTTTCTCATTGTAAGTTCTTTGACTAGTTTTTTACAGATATATTCATTTTTATTGCCTTTTTTTTTTTTGCCTCTTACTTTTACTGTCAATTTGGTCTCCCTGTTCACTCAAAGAGCCCCCTTTAATATTTTTTTGCAGAGCTGATTTAGTGGTCATGAACTCCTTTCATTTTTGTTTGTCTGGGAAAGTCTTTATCTCTCTTTCTATTCCAAATGATAGCTTTGCTAGATAGAATATTCTTGGCTGCAGATTTTTCCCATTCAGCACTAAATATATCATGCCATTCAATAGGGAGAAGAATTTTAAGGCAGGCTAAGGAAGATATTGTAAACTGGATAATGCCCCCCAAAGACACCCGGATCTTGTCTCTGGAACAAGAGCACGTTATCTTCTATGGGGAAAGGGACTTTGGAAATGTGATTAAGTCAATGATAGTGAGAAGGGAGATGGTCAGGGTGGGTTCTAAATGTCATGACAAACATCCTGCTGTAAACAGACAGGCAGAGGGAGAACTGATACTACAGAGCAGGCAATGTGACCCCTGAAGCTTGATGCTCCACTCTTGGCTTTGAAGATGGAAGAAGGGGCCACAAGTCAAGGAATGCAGTTCTAGAAGTTGGAAAAGGCAAGGAAAAGTTTCGTCCTCCAGACCCTTCAGAGGTAGCAAGTCCCTGCCAACACCTTGATTTTGACCCAGGGAAACCAATTTTGGGCTTCCACTCTCCAGAACCATGAGAGAATAAATGTGTGCTATTTAAGGCAACTGACTTTGTTGTGGTTTATGATAGGAGCCACAGGAATCTAACACAGAAAGGTTTGCCCAGGAGCTGAGTTTCCTTCTCCCACTAGCCCTGCACCATCCAATATGACAGCCACCAGTCACAGGTGGCTATTTAAAGTAATTAGTATGAAATAAAATTGAGCAATCAGCTCCTCCATAGCTCTGGCCACATTTCACACACTCATGTGAGGCTAGCTGCTAATGGGTTGGTGCTATCTCATTTCTTACAAAGATCTGCCTGACTTGAGTAATTTCTCAGACATCAGCCATAGCAACATTTTTCTAGATACATCCCCTGAGGCAAGAGAAACAATCAAAAATAAACTATTGGGACTACATCAAAATAAAAACCTTTTGCACAGTGAAGGAAACAACAAAACCAAAAGACAATCTACTGAATGAGAGAAGATATTTATAAATGATATATCCAATAATGGGTTAATATAAAAGTATATAAAGAACTTATACAATTGAACACCAAAAAAATCCCAAACAATCCAAATGAAAAGTGGGCAGAGGACCTAATAGACATTTTTCCAAAGAAGATATACAGATGGCCAACAGACACATGAAAAGATGCTCAACTTCACTCAGCACCAGGGAAATTCAAATAGAAACCACAATGAGTTATCACTTGTCAGAATGGCCAAAATCAAAGTGACAAAATGTAACAAGTGTTGGCAAGGATGTGGAGAAAAAGGAACACTTATGTACTCTTAGTGGGAATGCAAACTGGTGTAGCCATTTTGGAAAACAGTACAGAGGTTCTTCAAAAAACTAAAAATAGAAATACCATATGTTCTAATAATTCCTCTATTGGTTGATTACCCAAAGAAAATGAAAACCCTAATTCAAAAAGATATATGCGTCCTTATATTTATTGAAGAATTATTTACAATAGCCAAGATATAGAAGCAACCTAAATGTCCATAAGAAGACAAATGTTTAAGGAAAATGTGGTATACACACACACACACATACACACAACACACACGCACGCACAATGGCTAATAAGCAGACATAAAAGGGATGAGATTGTGCCATTTGAGACAACATAAATGGACCCAGAGAGTATTATGCTAAGTGAAATAAGTCAGGCTGAGAAAGACAAATACCATATAATTCCATTCATAAATGGAATCTAAAAAACAAAAACAAAAACACATGAATAAATAAACAAAAAGCAGAATCAAATCTATAAATACAGATGACAAACTGATAATTGTCAGGGGGTGGGGGTTGGGCAAAAGGGATAAAAGGGAGAAGGAGATACAGGCCCCCGTTAAGGAAAGAATAAGTCATGGGAATAAAGGGCACAGCACAGGGAGTACAATCCATGATACTATAAGAACAATGTAACAGGACAGATGGTACCTATACTTACGGTGAACATAACATAATGTATAAATTTGTCACCAAGCTATACACCTGAAACTAATGTAACAGTGTGTGTCAACTACATTGAATTAAAGTAATAATAAGAAAAACCCTGTCTCTGCCCTCTCTGATTAAAAAAAAAAAAGAAAAAGAAAAAGAAAGATATGTCTGATTCTATACCGAAGCCCATCAGGTGACACACCAACACGTGTATGTACATATATAAAAATGCACTGTCACCAGAGATAAACAATTTTTTTTCCTTTCAGAACTGTGAAAATCCCCCGCCACCCCCCTCGCCTTAATTTTCACCTCAGAGAGATAGGAATGTGATGAGAAGAGGCAGTGCAGAGCAAGTGAACACAAGAGAGTCAAGGGCAGCAAGCAGGGCATGCCCGGGATGCTGTGGGTCTCTTGGACCTGGGTTTTCCACGTTGGTTCTACTGACCATTGGGGCCAGATCCTGGGCACAGTAGGGTGGTGGTAAGTATTCCTGGTCTCTACCCCTAGATGACAGTAGCAGCCCCTTGCCAACTGTGACAACCAACAGTGTCTCCACACATTGCCAAATGTCCCCTGGTAGGAGCAAAATTGCCCCTAGAACCCTTCTTAGGAAGTCTATTGTCTCTTGTGGTTCATGGGTCTATGCTTTCTGACCTGATCTCTGGCTTGAGCTTCTGTCCTATTATCTAGCCCTCTGCTGAACTTATAAATATTATCCCATCTCACCATATAATCATTCTATCTTGTTTACAAGAAGGTTTACATTTTTACAGTTTTTTATTTTGTTGTTATGGCTCATAATCATGCAGAGACACTTAGCGTGACTATCCTTGATTTCTGTCATCCTCCTTTCAACTGAGTGTTTCAGGGAGAAATCTCCATGGGACATGAGGCTGATATCTGAGAAGGGCAAGGGGAATGGGAAGAACAAAGAGGACAATAGGAGCTGAAGTTTCCTTATACTCCTGCCTGCCATGTTCTCCCCTACACTCTGTTTCCTGCTGTAGACACTCTAGAAGACATGTGTCACCATTAACCTCCTCATCCTCATCCCAGAGCAGAAGTTAAGTCAGGAAAAGCCTCTTGTAGTATGAAAGACATCACACACAGTGATGATGTTCATCTTTGACATGGTGTTTCCAGGATACTCAAGCGGAGGAATCACCTTACCACAGAGCTTACAATGGTCCACAAGCTAACAGAGGCCAAGGGGAAACTGTCCTATCCTGTTCAATGCATCTGGAATCAGATGCCCAGCATTTTAGGTAGCCTGCATTTGGTTGCAAGAGCCGGACTACTGAACACAAGATGGTAGAGTGAACAATCGATAGCTATGATCACACATGATGATGTCCAGATATGGAGGTTCCACAGTGGACTCGTTCAGTAGAACAAAAAGTTCAAAAGTCCAGATTTGCTTCTCAGATTCATTCAATTTTCATCTGAGGACTGGAACCTGGCCTTGTCCTGTTGGTAAATTTCAGATCAGATACTTAGCAAAAAGGGTATATAAATAAAAGGGGTTAAAATTCTGGACACACACCACACCTACGCTACAGAAGTGTAGAGGACATCTCTGTCTTGCTTCATGACCATCTGTAATCATGGACCAACTCTCCCAAAGAATCCAGCTGCCTCAGCAATCCACTCCAAGCCTCCTCTTTAAGGAAGAGGGCTCCCTTGGATTCTCAGCATCCATTCATCAAATACAAGGTGGTCATTGATGGTCAAAGCTCAACCACACTGTAAAAACTTGTAAGGGGTCGGTAACAAAAACAACAAGCACCATTCTACCAAAAAACAATTGCTGAGTGTCTTTTCTGGGCATCTCCGTGCCTGGTACGACACACACAGAAGATGCAATTCCAGAGATTAGAGTCAGCCAATTCCAGCTCCCCTGCCAGCCAGCTCCCCTGACTGGATGCTTTGGTGTGTAGAAATTCAGTGTACTCCCCCACCCAATGACCCACTGCTCCTCTTTCCCTTTGGCCACATTTGCTCTGCCTCATCTGAATTTACAACAACTTATTAGTCTGGGAAAGGGGAAGAGCATGGCATTTCTTTAATTTTTCAACACAAGGTAAGCACACTAAATATAGTTTTATCTCATTCATGCACCTGCTGTCGAGTGACGACACAGGGTGGATTGTGCAGAGGGCCGCCAGGCATGGCACCCGGCCAGAGGCCCAGGATGATGTTGTGCAGAAGCCCATCCTCAGGTTTCTTCCCCTATTAGCATTTGCTGGCTGTGGTTGCAGTCAGTCCCTTAAGACCTGCCAAGAAGTAGTTGCAAAACATGAGGCATGTTGATCTTATCCGTTGGTAGAGAAAATCAATTCAGGGCTTGTTGGCGAAACCTCATCTTGGATGAGATCAAGTAGGCAAGTCTTTTCAGGCCATGTCTTTTTTTTTTTTTTTCTCTCCATCAGCACACATACAGGGAAGTATCTATATGTGCCTTAACTGACATTCCCTTTTAGTGTCTTGAGTCCAAGTTTGAAGGGAGGGTGTTGGGAGACTTTGTTTCAGGTAAAGAAAGAAAAAATGATTCCCTCAAGAATCATGCCAGCCTCCTGGGGCATGGCTGTTCATTCACAGATGCAGTTGCACACCTGTGCAGCCCAGAAATCTGTGACTGATTACAGTAGTAGGGGCAAGAGATCAAAAGCACACCCATTTCCATTAGAGATCTAAAAATGTGTGCAAATCTCCCAATAATATATGCACATCTTGCAGAGATTTAAAACAGATGTTATTTTTTACGTACTATTTAACCCTCCATTGATATAATGATTGAGTGAAAGAATTCAGAGCTGTCATACCCTCCATCAGAAACCTGAGTGACAAAGATTGATCCAGACAACTCTACCTGGAGAAGTGGCCCAGAGGGAGAAAAAAACATATCTCCTTTGTTGGACCCATGGCCACAATCCAATAATGCAAATGCCAACTTGTGAGATGTGCTCAGAGGTATTTTACTCACATCGCTAACCACGGGACCAATATTATTAAGTATTTAAAACTCAGCCTTCTTTACTTCTATCTATTCTTGCAGTGCATATGAAATTTACTATTGGCCTCCTTCATTCTGTCGGTATTTATTAAGTGCGTATTAGGTGCTAAGCACACTGTGTTAGAGATTAAGGTTTCAAAGTCCATGCATTTGAAGGGCTGGCAGTATTTCATAGAGACAAACACATAAACTATCAGTCCAGGAGCTGAGTGCTGAGACAAGTTATGAGCAAGCTGTGGACTCCAGCCTAGGGGCATCTCTATCATCCCCCTGGGGCCTTCCCACTTGGGCAAGTGAAGATCTCCAAATCAGTAAATCCCCAAACGAAGAGAGGTCTCTAATTCAAATTCTAGTGATACATCCCATCTGTTATTCTCAGCTTTCATTCACACACACACACACACACACACACACACACACATACTAAACACAAATGATACACACTAAACACAAATTCTCATTTATATAACATGATTGTACACTTAGAGACTGTACAATTTTTTTTTATTTTTAAAGATTTTATTTATTTATTTGACAGATAGAGATCACAGGTAGGGAGAGAGGCAGGCAGAGAGAGAGAGAGGAGGAAGCAGGCTCCCTGCCAAGCAGAGAGCCCAATGCGGGGCTCGATCCCAGGACCCTGGGATCATGACCTGAGCGAAAGGCAGAGGCATTAACCCACTGAGCCACCCAGGCGCCCCGAGACTGTACAATTTTTGATAGTTCTCATTGCCAACCTAAGTTTTCAGTGATTATTTTAATTTATTGAACCACACCTTCAGTTCTTTATCCACTTCCCTGGCAAAGAGAACAGTGCCTCCTGCATCTCCTCCCTGTCCCGTGCCCACAGGCTGCCCCCATCCTTCTCCTGAAAGGGGGCTGCTCACTTAGGTTTTGCATGTAATGATTCAGCCACTTGGAATGTGGAATCTTTAGAACTCCAAGAGAACGATCCCACCTTTGAACTTGTTTCAATCTTCCATGGCAAGTGTCAAGGTTTGTACTGAATCACCCACTTCTTAAAAAACCCAATTCCCAGGGAGCTACACCCCACCTCACCTCTCAGATCCCAAGCCTGTGTCCCAGCTAAGACTCTGGAAGCAGACCTCTTTTTTCTGGACTCACTGTACTGAACCAGATCTAAGGTCACAAATATTTTTAATTCTCTTTCAGAGACTCTCTTACCTGGACCCAGATCCTCAAAAGGACTTTATCCACTGATTCAGTTAGAATTCATCTGGTTGTAAGTAAAAGAAACTCATTTATTAGTGGCCTAGAACATAAGAACATTTATTACTTGTTTTTTTTTTTTTTAAAGATTCTGTTTATTTATTTGACAAAGGTCACAAGTAGGCAGAGAGGCAGGGAGAGAGAGGGGGAGAAGCAGGCTCCCTGCTGAGCAGAGAGCCCCATGCGGGGCTCGATCCCATGACCTGAGATCATGACCTGAGCCGAAGGCAGAGGCTTTAACCCGCTGAGCCACCCAGGTGCCCCAGAACATTTATACTTATTAACAAGCAGTTCCAAAATGTCTGGCCTCAGGCTTGGTTCACTGGCGCCTTCATGACAGCAAAGACCCAGGTTCAATCTTCTCAGCTTATAACCTCAGAATGTAGAGAATGCCCCCTCCTTGGTTGCAGAATCTCAAGAGCTCTAAGCAAGGGGTCATCACACAATAGCACCCAAAGCTTGCGCACTCTCTTTTTTTTTTTTTTTTTTTTAACACGTAGAAGAAATTATTGCTCAAAGTAGCCTCCCTAAGTGTAACACACTTCCAATCACAATTCACTGGCCAGGAGTGATTCACAGAATGAGTGCTGCAAATGTTGATCCCATTTGACTTCAACCAATTAGAAGTGATCCCCTGGGGTCACAGGCACATTGCCAATCCCTCTCCTTGCAAATTAGGATTCTACTAGCAAAGTGGAAGAGGCAAAGGCAGGATGGGTAGGAACCAATAGTATTTGCCATGGTTGCTTTCTGAAGAAGTTACTTAAGTAGAGAAATAAATCTAATATTGGGCCCAGAGATTTCGTACCCACTGTTTGTGATAGCCTCTCTGTGGAAGAGCAGGACAGTTACATATATCCTGCCCACTTCAATTCTTTTCTAGAACATTCTCTACCCTTCCAGTTGCCCTTACCCCCCTGAGTGGAATAAAAAAAGAAACATGTATCCTCTTTGTTATTTAAATAAGTTAGTGAGAATAAGATATCATTTGGAATTTATTCAATAAAATTAGGGAAGATAATTAGTGGTATTTGTCTAATTCTAACTTATTATTATTTTGATGGAGGGTCCATTGACCTGATCATCCTAATTTGAGTATGAGAGATGTTCTAGTGTGGATAGAGTATCTTTGCCTCTTCTAGCTAAACGCACTAACACATTAAAAAGCAGGCAAAGTTCCTCTTGTCCCAGCCACATTGAATGCTATTTCTAGCATCCCATAAGTATTCCTGGGAGGAGATGGTCATTCTGGATCCTACTGGACCACCAGAAAGGAACAGTTAACTGTGCCCAGAGCAGGTCAGGAAAGGCTTCCAAGAGGAGGTAAGAGTCTACCGATCTTGTAGGATGAACAGGAGTTCACCACAGACAAGGAAGAAGGGGTACTCCAGGCTAAGGGACAAAGCACAGGGGGCACCAAATCATGTATAGCCCGGTAGATCCCAGGCCAGGAGCAGCTGGGACACATAAGCTTCGAAGAGGGATCACAGAGGAGGCTGAATAGGTGGGTGGAGGGCAGATTCGGATGGGCCCCCACTGGGGCCTGACAAGACCCAACTTTAAATTACAAAGAATAGGAGCTGAGAAGTTTCTAGAGAAAGAGAATAATGTGGCCTGGCTTGGACTGTGTACTTGTTCTTGAATCTGAATGAATGATCTTCTGCAACCAAGAAGAGCAGATGGATTATGAGTGGCTCACATCCACAGGTAACCTTCTGAGGTTTAAGGAGTTGATAGCATTCTGTCCATACTGTATCATGGTAGAAGTGACTCTGCTTATTACATATCACGGTAAGTGTTCACAGGCTGAAGCCAGTTTAAATTCCTTGTGTCTAGGAAATCATTGGCTTTCTTGATTTAATATAAAAAACATAACATCTTAATAGCAAAGCTACTGAAATAACATTGCTAGCCACGCTTAGAAAGTTATGCATAAAATCAATAAATTCAAATCCTTTCTAAGTAACATATTCTTTCTGAATGCTGAGTTCAAGTAGAGTTGGTGAGAAGCTTTGGTTCCATGATGAGGTTGAAAATATGAAAGCAGGTACAGGGAAGTCACTATCCCTGCAAGAATGGTTTTAGAGATGCCAATGTCTACTGGTAAGTGGACAAGTAATTGCATTTACCCTTTCACGCCTAGGAAATTGCTATATTTTTAGATTTCAGGACTCTGAAGCTGTGTGTTCAAACATCACTTAAAAAATGAAAAAGAACCAGTAGATAACTTGTCACTGGAATTGTTTCTGTCAGAGATGGCAGATAGCTTTCAGCACTCATGTCAGTCCATCAATTGGACTGAGTGGGAAAGAGCTCCAGGACCAGCCAGCAACAGAGGGAAAGAGCTGGGATGGGTTGCAAGTGCTGCCACAGGTGAAGAGAACTAAGTAGACTCTTGATCACTACATAGCTGTCGTTCCTAGCAAAAGAAAATTGTACCCCCATGGGAGACTTACTTGTTGCCTGACAAGTAAAAGTGAGTCCTTATGTTCCAGACTTTGACTTATATTTGAAAAAAAGAAAACCCAGCTTTCCATATTTGCTAGCCCTATTCGTCTAATGAACACTCCTTGAAACCTCTGACACCCATTTCAAATCAGTAGGACCAAAAACAAACAAACAAACAAACAAACATACAAACAAACAAAAGGCCTGTTAAATAGTGAAACCACGGCAGCTATCATTAATTGTGTCTTTACTATATGTTAGTTATGGGATTGAGCTCTTTACATACATTATACTACTCACTCCTTACAACAATCCTGTTATCCCCGCTTTGCAGGCAAGAGAATGTACTGCAGAGTGGTTAAATACATTGCCTAACTTGTCTTATCCTATAATCACAGCTAGATAACTGTCAAACCATCCTAAATACCCTAGAAGTCAACCTGAAGACTGATGGAACAAACTGCACAAGTACAGGAAAAGAAGAGGCCACATCAAAGA
This sequence comes from Meles meles, assembly GCF_922984935.1. Taxonomy (NCBI): domain Eukaryota; kingdom Metazoa; phylum Chordata; class Mammalia; order Carnivora; family Mustelidae; genus Meles; species Meles meles. The sequence continues at coordinate 130,483,474 of NC_060070.1, forward strand.
AAGTAGGGAGTGAGGAGATGTTGTTTGGGGGAGAAATGGATCACAGGTGTTGAGGAGCAGCAGGAACCCTGGTTGTGGAGGAGGGCACGGAGAGAGGACACACAGGGGAATGCATAAGAACACCTCCCCAGAGCCATTGGCTGGGAAAATGAGACGGGCTGATTTTTGTGAGTTCTTGGAACCAGTGGGGATTTAAGACTGGAGTTTTAAATGTTGGTGGGCTTGGCTGGGACAGAGCCCAGAGGGCACTGTGCAACTCCTGGAGAGAAGGCTGGCAATCAATCCAGAAGGCGGACAGTACAGAAACAGCAATCTGAAGAATACTTAAGGCCCACAGGGGTGGAATGAGCTCTTCTTGGAGTACACCTCTGAGAGGCAGCATTCAGGGAGACCCCTCTCCAAGAACAAAGGAGCTAGCTGGTGCCATATCTGTCCCCTGCCTCTTAACATAGGCATAGAGCTGTCTGCAAGAAGCAGCTTGGCTCCAACATTCACTGACTAACTTGCTTACACCACACCCCAAACACTTGAGGTCTGGTGGTACTGCTCTTTGCAGTCAAGTTTGCCTCCGTCATAGCACAGCAAGACCCTCCCTGAGAAAAGAAGCAGAAACCCCAGCCCACAGACTGCCTCCCAACCCGAGAGCTCTGCAGGCCTTCAGTACTGGTGGAAGTAGCATCAGGTCTACAAGCAGACCAGAGCACACCTAGTTAAAACTCACCACATTCTGGCCAAGGTCTAAACATTGCCCATGCAGGCAAGGAGAGCCTCTGCAGAAGACTGGCCTGAAGGATAGAGCAGCCAAAACACAGCAGCAGGATGCAAGCAGCACACACCAGAGACACTCCCTGAAGGGCCAGGCCCTGGACATCATATGACCTCTTCTTCATAAAGCCATTGCAACCCGCAGCAGATGACATAACCCGCTTTTCTAATACACAGAAGAAGACAGAGACCTAGACAAAAATGCCAGTGTGGAGGAGTTTATCCCAGATGAAACAATAAGATAAGGTCACAACCAGGGATCTAATGAAAACAGATATAAGTATTATACCTGATGGAGACTTCAAAGCAACAATCATAAGGATACTTGCTGGGCTTGAGAAAAGAATGGAAGACTTCAGGGAGACTCTCACCACAAAGACAAATGAGTTAAAGAATCAGTCAGAGATGAAAAATGCAATAACTGAGATTGGAAACACATTTGATGCAATGAACAGCAGGCTAGAAGAAGCGGAGGAACAAATAAGTGGTATGGAAGATAGAATAATGGGAAATAGCAAAAGTAGCAAACATTCTCAATGAAATATTTGCAAACTGAATCCAGTAATGCATTAAAAAAATCATTGACCATGATCAAGTAGGATTTATTCTTGGGCTGCAAGGGTGGTTCAATTTTTGCAAATCAATCAGCATGATACATCACATTAGTAAAGAGAAAATAAGAACCCTATGGTCCTTCTAATAGATGCAGAAAAGGCATTTGACAATCCATTCATGATAAAAACCCTCAACAAATTAGGGTAGTACGAACACACCTCAACATCATACAGGCTTTATATGAAAAACACACAGTTAAAATCATCCTCAATGGGGAAAAACTGAGAGCTTTCCCTTAACGTCAGGAATAAGAGAGGGATGTCCACTGTAACTACTGTTGCTCAACAAACTACTGGAAGTCCTAGCTTCCAGCAATAAGACAACAAAAAGAAATGAAAGGCATCCAAACTGACAAGGAACAAGTAAAACTTTTACTATTTTCAGCTGATATGATACTCTGCAGAAAACCCGAAAGACTCCATCAAAGCATTTCTAGAACTGATGCACAAATCCAGGCAAGTCGTAGGATACAAAATCAACCTTCAGAAATCTGTTACATTTCTTTACATCAATAATGAAGCAGCAGAAAGAGAAATCCAGGAATCAATGCCGATTTACAATTGCACCAAAAATAACAAGATTTGTAGGAATAAACCTAACCAAAGAGGTAAAAGACCTGGACCCTGAAAACTATAAAACACTGATGAAAGAAACTGAAGATGACACAAAGAAATAGAATAATACTCCATGCTCATAGATGGAAAGAACAAATATTATTAAAATGTCTATACTACATAAAGCAATTATGGAAAGAGCCCAAATGTCCATCAACTGACGAATGGATAAAGAAGATGTGGTAGATATATATATCCATATATACCTATACATATATCTACCTATCTATGAACATTACTTTGCCATAAAAAAGAATGAAATCCTGCCATTTGTAACGACATGGATGGAACCCAAGAGTATAATGCTAAGTGAAATAAGTCAGTCAGGGAAAGATAAATACCATATGATTTCACTCATATGTGGAATTTAAGAAACAAAACAAACAATCACAAAGGAAAAAATGAGAGAGAAACCAAGAAACAGACTCTTAACTATAAAAAAAAACAATGGTTGCCAGAGGAGATGTGGTGGGGGGATAGGTGAAATGGGTGATGGGGATTAAGGATGGTGATGAACACAGATACTGTGTAAGTGTTGAATCACTCAACTCCATACCTGAATCTAATATTACACTCTTTGTTAACTAATTGAAATCTATTTATTTATTTATTAAAGATTTTATTCATTTATTTGACAGAGATCACAAGTAGGCAGAGAAGCAGACAGAGAGAGAAGAGGAAGCAGACTCCCCGATGAGCAGAGAGCCTGATGCAGTGCTCGATCCCAGGACCCTGAGATCATGACCTGAGCCAAAGACAGAGGCTTTAACCCACTGGACCACCCATGTGCCCTAACTAACTGGAATTTTAAAAAAGCTAACTAACTAAATCAATCAATCAATAAATTGCTTAAGTCCCATCGCTAAAAACTGTTAGTCAGGATTTGAACCCAGACCCAACCATCAGCAAACTCTGACACTCAACTACTTCAATACACTTTTTACATTGGGTGGGAAAAACTTTAACTCATTTGGGGAAAGCGCATTTAAAAAAATAAGTTTGGATATCTTCTCTTAGTACATACTTATACCTAAAGTACATTCCAGAAATCTACAATGTAAGGTAAAATCTTTGCCTTGTTCCCACAGCATCCCCAGTCCCTCGAAGAGAATCTGATTTAAGAATAGGTATATTTTCTACCAGGAGCAAGGAACTCAGACCCAACTGTTCCCCTACTATAATCTGCTTCCTTTAGCTGAGAACATGTTTAAGGACCACAGGATATTTGGTCATTTTATCCTTTGTCAGCCTTTGATTCAATAACCCGAAACTGTGTAAACCAAGTTCTACAGAGATTTTCTAGTTTAAAAACAAAATAGTGGCAACACAAGTGTGTCCCATAACCCAGCCTGAATCAGTGTAGGTAACTGTCAGAACAGATCTTACCTCCCTTCCTTTTACAGTATATATAATTGGAACAACTTGGAACAGAAACCAAATGCCTCACATGGGCGTCTCACACCCAGAGCAACCAAGAAGGCAACGCTCCTGATGTATTTGCTGGAAAGTTCCATCATCCCAAAGCAGGGGTGGTCAGAAGACAGAGAAGCTGTTGGCAATCTTACCCAGTTTAACACTGCAATAAAACAAAGTTAATGGAATGCAGCCAAGATCCCAATCGCAGCCATCAACACGTTCAGCTCAGGGCACTGAGGTGCAGTGAAGAAGGGAGGGCAGGTAGGTTTAATGTTGCCCGCAGGGAGGATGGTTTTGGGGCTGGGTTTAGGAACTGTGGAAGCCCCTATGGGGAGGAGAGACTTCCTCCATGCAGACCTGGTGGCCCCAACAGTTGCTCACGTGGTTCAGTCTGGCCTTCTTACCCAACCCTGCTTCATTGTTTTGACAACTTCGTGTGCCTCAGCCCTTGCTCCTGCCTTCTTCCCCACCAGATCGAACACTGATCCAGAATGGGACATGGGACCTCCTGTGTGAGAGGTGGTGTGATGTTGTACAAGAGCAGGGGCTCAGACCGAGGAGTGGACACTCACCTGGGCGGGCCCTAGGGCCTGCATTTTTCCTAGATGAGTCACAAGGATGGATTTCAATTCTGACTCTCTATTTGCTCCCAGGGGTATCACTTCTTTCTCTGTAAAACAGGGATGTTTTGAATATTAATAGGGAACCAAAGATCACCACTAACTGGCTGTGTGATTGTGGGCAGGTTGGCTTCTGTGCCTCTGTTTCAGCATCTATACAATGGGGACCATTATAATGGTCTTGCCTAGCTCACGGCATGTTAGGAAGATTACAAACTGGCTTGTACATATAAGGGCGCCTCTGACTTGTGACATTACAGGGATTCATACCTCCACAGGAATCCTAGGAGCTGAAGCTCATGTGTCAGACCTTGGCCCTTCTCACCCATGGTTTTATCCTGCACAACCTTCCCTATACCATCCTCTCAATCTGGTCCTATAGCCAAGTGGCACTCCTTCTGCTCCAACCCTCATGCCCTGGGCCATCCTTCCCATACAACACCCCCATCTGTCCACAGCTGACTTGTCAAGAGTGTTCCGCACTAACTTCTCTAATAGGATGGTGGAGGGGTGGAGACGGAGATTCTGAGCCCCAGAGTAAGTACAGAGAGGACACAGGGATCTCCGAACCATGGAGGCATTGTGTCAGGATGTTTGCCCACTAATATCCACGGAGAAGCCTGGCTTGAGGGGTAGGAGTGAGAGCCGACATGGTGGCAATGAAGACGCCTATCCATCCCACGTTCCTGATATTGATGGATCCTAGAGAGCTAATAAGAGAAGGGAATAGCTTACTGAGCTCAGCATAAAAATGTCAATAAAATTCCTACCATTTATAAAGTCTGCTTACCACTTACAGCTGCTTACTGTGTGCAGAAACCTCTTACCACTGGATGTGGGTTGCATTAACATGGTGTAACTTCATTTCACCACAGCGCGAAACTCCATGGCTGTCCTATCTCCTGCTCCTCTGACTCAACAGTTATCTGCTCATCACTTAAAACATGCAAGAGGCATATGTAACTTTTATGAATTAATAAATTAAGTCGATAGATTCAGACCAGTGTTTCTCCACATTTTTTTTTTCATTATTATCCTCCCAAAGGAGCCCTTTTGGACATTTTATTCCTAATTACCCACCCCATGAAATTTGAGTACCACAGATCATGTAGAATATCCATTTACTTCCTATATGTGCCTCTGTGATTTGTACATAAAATGATTAAGTTGTCTAGGTGTTTTCTCAACCCTTAAAAACTAATTTTCCCCCTGTTGGGGGTAATACCGTCCCAAATGAGAATCCATGCGGTACACAATGATCACCAATGGTTACTAGTCAAAAAAGAGATAACCAGACGCTCTGTGACCCCTGTTGGAAGTCTTGCCAAACACCAACACCCAACAGCTAAATTTCAGCAAGCATCTGGATCTAGTTATCAGGTTATAAGAAAAATGGGGCATGAAGAGTAGTAAATAACAGAATGAAGATGCTATCAAGCAGATTACAGAAAGTTCTACAGGACAAACAATTCCCTCCCCCCTCCTTTTTTATTTAAACAAGTTGCAGGGGGAAATAATGAGACGGAGGGGAATTAATAGGAAGACATATCAGAGACAGATCAGCAAGCATATGCTAACATGCAACGGCTTCGTGCATTGATCCAACCGAATTTGATAATATGCATGAGGCAAACAGGGTAAACTGAACACAGACTGAACAGTTGATGATATTAACAAATCATTGCTAATTTTTAGGTGTAATGATGACATTATTGTTGTTTTATCTTTAGTCATGTATATTATAATATTAAGGTAAAACTATATTAAGTCTGGGACTTGTCACAGAATAATCTGGAATGAGGAGAAGCACGTGGGGATGTAGATGAAACAAAATTGGCCATCAGTTGATCACTGTTGGGCACATGGAGTCTCCTTGTATTATTCTGTATTTTTTTAATGTGTTTAAAATATTTCACAATTAAAAGCTTAAGAAAAATAATTAGATTGTCACCCAGTGGTCTTCTCTGGAGGAGCTAACCAGGCTCAAGGCCTCTTTCTGTGGTGGGTTCTCTGGGGAGAAGATCCTGGCTGGGAGCCATTTTCTGCTGCCAGGATGCCAACTTTGCTCCAAGCAGCCCTTGCCTCCTGGAGGCCGGCACAGGGTAAGCAGCCTTGCTGCAAAGGATTTATTCTGGTGGTCACATCCACACAAAGCCAGGGTGTCCCTTTCTTCACCTTCCCGGAGAAACCCATGCTGCCTTTTCTATTTTTCTCTCCATTGTCCCAGTATGAGAGCGGGAGCTTGGACTCGGACAAGCTGGCATTCAATCCCAGCTCTGCGAATAGGGGTTGCATGACCTTATTCTGTAACTGCCTAAGCCTGTGTTTCCCATCTGTAAAATGTAGAAGGTGACTAAGACAGGGTTCTTAATTGCTTCTTATAGTACCACTCTGATCAGTTTAAGCAGAAAAGGATGTTATTTAAGGGTATGAGGTAGTTCATGGAATCATCCTAGGTGTGTGTAGAAGGATCAGGTCTGGAGGCTGGGTAGAGAACAAAGGCACCCAGACGACACGGCCAGCCTCTCCCAATGAAGCTGCGTCATCACACCATTGGAGCCTGCATACCCTGGCCACCCTCTCCTGGGCCGGCGCTCTCCGGCAATTTTTCTCCATATTAACATCTAAGAATGTCTCCTGTGGTGTTGCTAAATGGCTGATCCAAGTCCCATGCCACCATCTCAGATGCAAGGGAGAAGTCTGAGAAAGTGAGTTCTGCCTTCTCACTTGGGAATGGGGGCAGGGGAGACCCAAATACAGAAAGGATAGTCAAAGATGCGGGACGACCAACGGCGATCATGACTATCTACCCTAGGCATGTCCGCACTGTCATTCCAAGGTCTCCTGCCCACCCTTTCTGCAAATCCCCCCACCTTACCTCCTCGGTTTCCTCACGACTGCACTGCCACGTCCTCCACCGTTTGTTTTCATCACAAGACTCTCTAATTACAGAACTCATCCCCTTCACAGTTTTGAAACAAAAAGAAAAGCAGAACACTGCTCCCATTAAGGGTTTCAGGATTTATGTAGTGTTTACCACAGATTTGGGGGTGATGGGGAGGGGACCTCTACTCTCTTTCTCTCTCACATTTTCCTTCTTCTCCAGCTTCACACAGAGAACTTCTTCCTCTCTCCCTCTCTCTCCCAGGAGGTTCAGGGTCCTACTTTCCAATCTAAGCTCTCTTCAAGGTATAATTCCTAAGTAAACGCAATTCTCTTACTAGGTGTCAATTTAGTGAATGCATTTTTCTTCATCTCATTACAGAGCATGATTTTGAGGATTAAATTAGATAATGATTATAAAGTACTCAGCACATTGTATGGTCTCAGCAAATTATTAAGACAAAGTGTATCATGACCACTCAGTATGTGGGAGGAACACAGCATGGTTGCAAGGACAGCTTTACTGGGGGTCTTGTTTAGAAGCGAGTTGGTGATGAGCTTCCATTTCCTGATTCCTCGGCCTGTGATTTCATGGCTCCATTGTCACTCAGGAATGACTGCTTACTAATGACAAAGAAGGAATTTCTTTGTTTAGGGTGAAAGTAAATAGAGTTTCTTGTCTTTAAATCATTGAGGATGGAACTTTTCTAATGTCAATTCTGTTCACCCTGCAGGTGAGTCTAGATAGTGAGCTCTAACTTTTATAGGCTTCCAAGCAAACTGCCATGCCTCTCTAGGCTCAGACAATGACTGCATAGAATTTCATGCGGCTGGACACATCCAGGGGCCACATTTGTTTTGCCAGACCTTCTGGTTTCCACTTGATTCTTTTCTTTGATATATCTCACCTACCTACTGATAAACTCCTGGCGGAATGAATGGCCGCCCTATCAAAAGCAATTCTCCTCGGAATCCTTTTTTTTTCTGAGCTACTATCACTATGAGAAATGCTATGAAGGAGGCATGCTTCTAAATTTAATCAAGAATTTTGCATAGAGCCTTCCTTCCTTCCCTGGCCCCATCTCTCCACCCGCAACCTAACGAGTGTTTTCATTCCTATGAGAAGTTGCCCATGTTGCCCCATGTTGACTAAATAACCAAGCATGGTGGGAAGGTGGCAGGTCACTGCTCAACCAGAGCCAGACCAGGTTGCCAAGGAAGGCTGAATCTGACATTTGGAGATGATGCTAGATCATTGTTGCCTTGTGATCCATTTCTCTGACAAGAATGCGAAGTTTAAAAAAAAAAGAAGAAGAATGCGGGCGCCTGGGTGGCTCAGTGGGTTAAGCCTCTGCCTTCAGCTCAGGTCATGATCTCAGGATCCTGGGATCGAGTCCCGCATTGGGCTCTCTGCTTGGCAGGGAGCCTGCTTCCTCCTCTCTCTCTCTGCCTACTTGTGATTTCTCTCTGTCAAATAAATAAATAAAATCTTTAAAAAAAAAAAGAATGTGAAGTAATTGTAAAACAAAAACAAAACAAACCTGTATTCTTTTATTTCTTTTGTCATGATTAGAGATTTCAGAAAATTAGGAACACTCAGTATTTGAAATTCTGCCTATATTTTCTCTTCCTGACTACCTGCCACTCAGCATCTACCCAGCTTAATTTAAATGTGTGTGTGTGTGTGTGTGTGTCTCTGTATCCATGTGACTGTGTGACTGTGTGTCTGTGTGTTCTTCTATTTCCTGAGAACTATTCTTGGCCAGGTCATAGCCTGGCAGTTCCGTTGTCTGCTCTGGTATAGACCAGCATCCCTGCCCCGTCTAGGGCTCTGGGATCCAGCTTTAGAAGTTGATTATCACACTGTACCAGTCACCACAGATGCCGTTAGCTGACCCTAAGCTGGGAGCAGAATCAAAGAAGTCATTCTTCTGTAGGAAAACTCCCATTTCTGCTAATCTCAGGCACTATGCTCTCCAGGGAAAGAACACCTAAGCCCAGGAGCTTGGTGTTTACGTTTATTTTGCCATCCCACAGTTTGAGCCTAGTAAATGCTTTGTATTGGTTTATATAATGCCAGGGAGTTGGATACAAATCCAGATCCCTAAACTAGCTCCTTAGTATTGATGCCTAAAGAACAAGAGAGGAACCTCAGGGATATCTAAGTGGGTCCTTAGAATAACAGTGTTTATACTAATAAGGAGAGTAAGGCTGGTAGCGATAATACCAACACCTGATGTTTGTACAGAGAGTGTGGGAACGGAGGAGACAGAGAGTAGGCCATCATCTTCTCTGAGCTCTAAATGAATTTAGTGGATATACTTTGTAGACACTTTCCCTTCTGTATACAACTACTACTCACCCAAGGAAGATGGCAGAGATGTAAGAGAAGGGAGAAGTAGTTGCATGGGAAGCCATGTGGACAAGTTACTTACCCTGAAACTATTTCCTCGTCTGTGAAATGGGGTTATACAAATCTAACAGGGCTCTTGGGAAAATGAGATATGTGAGTATGCCTTCCTCTAATTTACTAATTCCTATTATGGGTCAGGCACTGTTTTGTGCACTACGAGTGCGTTCATAGATAAAAAGATAATTCACCAGAAAGGCATAACTGTTTGAAGTAACTGAATGTTGAGGTACATGGAGCAAAAACTAGAAGAAATAAAGGGAGAAGTTAAAAAATAAGATGTACTGATGCCATGAAAATGGAGCATCCTTTTCTAGTAATTGATAGATATTTTAAAATAGTAAAGATATAGATGACATTATCAAATATTCTAATCCAATCAATATTTACACTACACTATACATAATATGTATTCTTTTCTTTCAAGTGCACATGGAATGTACCTCTAAGTCAGATCATACGCTGGTCTATTAGATAAGTCTCAAAAATGATCAAAAGTTTGAGATCCTACATAGAATTGAATTAGAAATCAGCAACAATGAAATACCTAGAATATTCCTCCAATTTTTGGAAGTTCAAAGCACATCTAGATAACCTATTAGTCAAGAGTGCCTGGGTGGCTCAGTTGTTAAACATCTGCCTTGGGCTCAGGTCATGATCCCGGGGTCCTGGGATCAAGCCCTGCATTGGGCTCCCTCCTCTGCAGGAAGCCAGTTCTCCCTCTCCCACTCCCCTCCTTGTGTTCCCTCTCTCTCTGTCAAAAAAATTTGAAAAAGCTTTAAAAATAAATAAATAGATAATGCATTAGTCAAAGAGAAATCACAAATGAAATTAAAAGGTAGCTTCCCATCGGGTGATAATGAAAACAGAAGACTCCAATATTTCTAGGATATTGCTATTGCTGTGTGTAGAGAGAATTTTATAGCTTTAATTAATCAATTTATTTATTTTTAAAATTTTAGTAGAGGAAATTTTATAGCTTTAATTAATCAATTTATTTATTTTTAAAAATTTATTTACTTATTTGACAGAGAAACTGATGGACAACAAGCCTAAGAAATTGCCAACTAGTGAGTGGCCCAGATGCAAATTGGTCAGTCAGTCTTTTGCTCCAGATTCCATGCTTTAACATCATTGCTGTAATTCCTTCTTCTTTTCCTAAAATTCCCATGTGGTACACTCCCTTCTAGTGGAGTGTTGGTCTTCAATTGTTAGGCTGCAGTTTGGAGTTTGGAACTCCGTTCTGACAAAGGGTGACTCTACTGCAAGGCAACTGTTTTAATACACACATTTATTGGGGCCTAATATGGGTCAGGCCCATAAAAAAATGGTGTTCACTTTCAGCAAGGAGTTTGCATTTTATGTAGGGCAGACAGTGTATAAACAAGCATTAACATTGAGTCAGAAGGTGTCAAAACATGGGTCAGCTCAACACTGTCCTTTGGTGGTTCTCACCCTTGAGTGTGCATTGTGCTCATCCAAAAAAGGACTCTGAAACACAGACTGCTAGTCCTCACCCCCAGATCTGATTTAGTAGGACTGGGGTAAAGTCTGAAAATTCGCATTTCTAACAAATTCCCAAGATGAGAGGGCAGGGATCCTGCTGTGGTCTGGGGATCACATTTTAAGAACCACTAGTATAGATGAATAAGTCTCTACCCTATTTATATATTAAAACTATTCAGGGATCTTAGAAAAAAATAACAGGTGCTTGGGGCTCAGTCTAGGCTAATGAAAGCAGTCTCTGAGGGCAGTGCTGGATCACTGGTAGTTTTTCTTAAAGTTCTCCCTGGTGATTCCAATGTGAAGCCAGGGTGGAGAACCACTAGGACAGGTGCTAATTGGGCAATCAACCACCCAGGTTTACTCAGGACTGAGGGGTTTGCTGGGATGTGGCACTTTCAGGGCTAAACTAGGATAGTCCCATGCAAATGAGGGTGAGGGGAAACCCTGGATGCTATAAAGGAAATGTATAGGTCAGTGGTCCTCAGCCTTGGGTGACATGGAAATCACCTGGGGAATTTTTAAATAATGATGTCTGGGCTCTACTCCCAGAGACTTTAATGCAATTGAATTGTTCTGGTTACAGCTAGGGCATCGGGAATTGTTGAAGCCGCACCAGTAATTCTAATACACATCCAAAGTTGAGACCCACTGGGCCAGGTGAAGGAAAGAAGAGGTTGCTTTTTGCAATTAAAACTCCTCTGTTGGGGCGCCTGGGTGGCTCAGTGGGTTAAGCCGCTGCCTTCAGCTCAGGTCATGATCTCGGGGTCCTGGGATCGAGTCCCATATCGGGCTCTCTGCTCAGCGGAGAGCCTGCTTCCCTTCCTCTCTCTCTGCCTGCCTCTCTTGTGATTTCTCTCTGTCAAATAAATAAATCTTTAAACAAACAAACAAACAAAAAAAAAACCTCCTCTGTTGACCTCTAAAAGATCCATTTCAGAGAAGTGTTTTAAGTAATAGCCATGTTTCAGGGACCAGGGTATATAAATGTAGGAGCGTGGGGAGAAAGAGGAGGTGGTGAATATAAGACTTTATTTTGAAAAGTTTGGCAGGAAGGAGTGAGCTTGATTGGAAAGAGTTTGGCCTTCTTCTGTGGTGAAATAAAATTTTCCATCCATATATATGCTTTTCAGTTAAATCTATGAGCACTTCAAGTGTCTCTGTTACTTGAATATAGGAACCAGAACAGAGAATACTGGGTCCCCATAGCATTGGGAGGGGGGTAGGCTCGTAGTTCACTTTTTTTTTTTGTATCTCTTCTCCCATGTCTTCATTGGGTAGCAGCAGTGCAGCTTGGTGAACAGACGTTATCTCCACAGGGGGATGGGGCTTTGAATAAACCAACTACTCTTGATTAACTCCTCTCCCTTTTCAGTTTTGGGTTCAGGAATCCAGACCTAACCCAGTTTGCAAATGGCATTTCCATTGCAATAGATACTGGTTAGAAGTATGAAAGTGGCCCCAGAAGGGAAGACTCTTGTTTTTTAATTAGAGGAGATATGCTTCCCCCACTGTGTGTGAGCCAGTATGCAGCCAGGATTGCTACCAGGTGACCTTCAGCACCCAAGAGGGGAAAAACCAGACTTAGCATAGGACTGATACTAAAGACAACAGAAGAGAAACGGAGGAACCTAGTCTTTGGTGACATCATTGACCCTGATGCTTGCAAGTCTATTCTTACTTGCATATTTCTTTTTTTTTTAATTTTATTTATTTGACAGAGAGAAATCACAAGTAGGCAGAGAGGCAGGCAGAGAGGCAGGCAGAGAGGCAGGCAGAGAGGCCGGCAGAGAGGCAGGCAAGGCTCCCCGCGGAGCAGACAGCCCGATGTGGGGCTCGATCCCAGGACCCTGAGATCATGACCCGAGCCGAAGGCAGAAGCTGTAACCCACTGAGCCACCCAGGCGCCCCTTCCTTGCATATTTCTGGTTGTGTGAGCTAAGGAACTGATTTTGTATTGGCTTTTCTATTATTTACAGCTGAAGGCATCCTAATTGATATGTGGGATCAAGCAGAGACAATAAGAAGCAAGTGCTGGGAAAAACAGCCTAGTTACAGAGGCAGCTCTATGAAGGCAACCAGCCATTTCAAATCACAGTGCATGAGACTGAGATATTTGAGGGTGATTTAGACAAGTCCTGGTTGCCAAAGAGGCCAATCTTGTCGAACAGGGCACAGAAGCAAGAAATCCAGACTGTGGTGAAATACTCAGCAGCCAAGTAGACCACAGTTGTATTCTTTGCCCCAGACCCACACAGCTGGCCCAGCCACACAGTGATACAATCCAGCCCTTGAGCAGGAGTGGGAGGTAAGGTGGGTATACTTGTAATAACTAGTAATTAAATGATGATACCTACTGCAGTTTACTAATGGCTTACCACATGTCAGATGTTGTACTGAATGGCTTACATACATTGTATCACCTTAAATGTTCTTTAAAAACACTCAGAAATAAGTGATGATTGCTCCTGTTTTCAGGTGGAGAAGAGGTTTAGCATTTACGTGAAGTTGGTTCAGTACTCAAAAACTAATTGATGTCATTCACCATATCACAGACCTAAAGATATGACTGTCTCAATAAATACAGAGAAGACATCCAACAAAATTCAACCACTATTTTATGATAAAATCTCTCAGCAAACTAGGAATTAAACCGTGAATTTCCCAAAATTGATAAAGGGCATCTGTAAAAAGCATTGCAGCTAATAACATAGTTACCAAAGACAATGCTTTCTCCCTAAGAACTGTAACAACACAAGAATGTCTACACTTATCCCTCCAATTCAGCATTTTACTGGATTTACTGGCCAGTGAAATAAAGCAAGAAAAAGAAGAAAAATTCATCCAAGGGAATAAAGGAAAAAATAAAATTCTATTTGCAGATGATAAGGCTGTCTACATAGAAAAATCCCCCAAAATTGACACAAAAGTTACTAAAGCCAATTAAGTGGTATTTTCAAGGTCAGAGAATACAGCATTAACATACAACCAATTGTGTTTCTATATCTGAGCATTGAACAATTGGATATTGAAATTAAAGTTAAGAGTGGGGCAACCGGTTGATAGCAGAAATCAGGAGAGTGGAGAATCTGATTTGTTGCTGAGTGCTATTATGTCTGCTTCCAGTTTCTCTATATTCATTGCCAGCGGGAGTTAAGGTATGTACATGGGATCACAGCACACCTCCCTGACCTAGTTGCTGTGAATTTGATGCAACAAGACTGGATTCCAGACATTTGGCTGTTGGGACTGAGGTATCTGACATAGTCCCACTCTCAAGATTGCCCCAGGACTAGAACAGAATAGAAGACATAAGAGAGGCTCTGGGACCCAAGTTCAAGGAGCTAAGAAATGGGCAATAGGGACTGACAGTTTTGTGGTGAAGAGACCATTTTTTGGCAGACATTATTTATTCAAATTGCTATGAATCCCCTTTTTCCTAGGTTAAGTGGAACTCACCTGGCTTGATAAATTTCATGGTCACCCAGTAGGCATGCTGGCTCCCACTCATAGTTTGGACTGGAGGAGCCTTGGCAACATTTGACAGTCTCCCCTAAGTGAGAACAGAAGTAGGTGGGGACAAAAGTGCCCATGAAGAAATGGCTAGACAGAGAAGATACAAACAACAAGAACATGGAATATTCATCCAGCCCAATCCAGATGTAGGAGTGAGCCACATGCTTGAGATACCACTTTTGCCTTCTAGGAAATTTGACAGCAAACCCATGATATTTAACTACAGGTAGAATAGCATATGCACACAGAGATATGACTTGCCAACAATGAATATTCACTTTATGATGGCAGAGTGGAGGGGATTAATGAAGGAGGGGGACAAGCATGAAGTGAGCCACTTCAAGATGCTGTCATGATATTCAGTACTTGACTTATTGAATATGCAGCAGGACAGCCAGTATGCTGGTCCTGGCCTGTGAGCTCTCAATCTGTGCTCACCTTTCTCTTCCTATTCTCTGGACAGCAGTCCTGATCCTACAGGCTATGCTTCCCAGACCCCAAGGCATCTGTCTTCCCTGCCAGGTTCAGTTAAAGGAAGGCACTAGCTGCTGGAGAGTAGCAGGAAGATGGAGCCAGGTATGTCTCCTCCTTCTCTACCTCAGGCATCTTCTTGGAATGCCTTTTCTATGAAACATTTCCTGTCGGACAGCTCCCATGGCATGATCCCAGCTCTTGGACTATAAAAATATAGCCCCCCTCCCATTGTGTCTCCAGTTTAGGAGTTGAATTGGCTTCCTATTAATGCCAATCTCTAGGTAAACTCACCACTGTCTCTTTGGATTCTTGACTTCCCCATCACTTGCCCAACCAATATTCTGCCTCAGATCCCTCTGGTGTAGATGCTTGCAGTGACTTCTGTTTTCTTGGTTCATCTCTGACACTCCTACTAAGTGTCCAGTCATTCAGAGTGGTTTTTCCTATGCTGTTATTATCATGTCATTTATTCAACAGTGGCCTTAAAAATAACCATTATTTTCCCAGTTTTATTTTTTAATTTTTTTATAAAGATTTTATTTATTTATTTGACAGACAGAGATCTCAAGTAGGCAGAGAGGCAGGCAGAGAGAGAGAGAGGAGGAAGCAGGCTCCCCGCAGAGGAGAGAGCCCGATGTGGGGCTCGATCCCAGGACCCTGAGATCATGACTTGAGCTGAAGGCAGCGGCTTAACCCACTGAGCCACACAGGTGCCCCAATTTTCCCAGTTTTAAAGAGGAGAAAACCAAATTTCAGACACAGTAAGTAACTTTCTCAAAGAGAAGATGGAATTTATAAACCGGTCTTTCAGACTTTCAAGGTATATTTGTTCTCACTGTGCCATGTCATCTCTCTCGTTCATTATCTTAATTTTTCACAGTGTGGAGTATTTCCCTAAAGTTTCAGCAGGGATGTTGACTCAGCCAGAAAGAATGTTAGAGGGACATTCCACAATAATCTACAACTTCTAAATCCTAATAGAGAATGTACCCCAGACAAGATTTCCTCTATTACCTGATAAGTTAGTTTTGCTACCAGAATATTTTGCTCCTCTCCAGAATTGTGATAGGAATGGGGCTTCAAGTATTGACATCTAAATGGGAAACTCTCTGAAATTAGCAATAGAATTGTGTCCTGCAATTGTCATTATGTTCGGAACAACCTTCCAGTGCAGTAAAAAAAAAAAAAACAACAAAGCTATCTAGGTCATCGGTGATCTTAGATTCTTAGATGTCAATTATAAAAACAAAACAAACTAAAATGCAAAGCCACATATAAGTTGTCTTGCTTAAAACCATTTCTACTAATAAGATAGAAACTTGGAGGAAAGCAGCACCCAGCATCTGGGACTTCCATGGTATTATGCATTGATCTTTGCAGTTCCCCAGGGGCAGAAGAATGAATGCAAACAAATTCATCATGGAAATGGTGATTTCTAGAAAAACCC
The DNA here is from genome assembly GCF_922984935.1 of Meles meles. Classification (NCBI taxonomy): domain Eukaryota; kingdom Metazoa; phylum Chordata; class Mammalia; order Carnivora; family Mustelidae; genus Meles; species Meles meles. Next base: position 130,499,737 of record NC_060070.1, read on the forward strand.
TGTGACCAAACAGAATTTGTTTTATTTGAATGCTTTTAATTCTGCAGATTTATGTCCTCTTGACTTTGGTAAGACCTTGAGAAGCCACCTACACCAACCTACATCTCCATCGTCTACTGTCATACCTGTTGTTTTCTGGAAAATCCCTGAATCATCCTCCTTTCTTTCTCTCTTATCTTTCTTTCTTCTCCTTCTCCTCCTTCTCCTTCTCCTTCTTTTTAGTAGATTAACTAAAGCACAATGGCATCGAGTAAATTACACATACTTAAAGTGCATAATTTAGTAAGTTTTGACATGTGTCTATATCCATGAAGCCATTACCACAGTCAAGATTGTGACACATCCACCAGAAATTGGGGGTGGGTGGTAGATATGTTTACTCATAGTATGGGTAATTATGCTTACATATTTTATGAAAAATTTTGTTTTGTTTTGACTTATATATTATTTTGAAAATCACATTGTTTGGTGTTCTGTAATAGTCACTTAGTTGTGCTATCATCACAACTATCTAATTTGAGAACATTTCCTCAGCCCTAAGAGAAACCTTACACCCATTAAGTGTCCCACAGTTATTCCTCTAATTCCTTTCTGCTCCAACCCTTGGTAATCACTGATCTACTTTCAATCTCTATAGATTTGCCCATTCTAGACAGTTCATATAAATGGAATCATTCATCTTTCATGCCTAGCTTCCCTCACTGAGTATACTATTTGCAAGTTTCATTGATGTTGTAGTACATGTCAGTAGTTCATTCCTTTTTTATTGCTAAATATTATTCCATTGCTAGACATACCACATCTTGTTGATTCATTAATCAGTTGATGGACATTTGGGTTGTTTCTTCTTTTTGGCTATTGTGAATAAGGCTGCTATAAACATAGCATAAGTCAGGACACAACTTTTAATAAAGTGTTGAATAGCAATGGTGAAAGCGGCATCCTTGCCTTTTCCCTGGTAATTGACAGAAAGCTATTAGCCACTAAATAAGACATAATGGTGGTTCAAACTGGGGTGATAGTAATAGAGGTGGTAAAAATTGGACAGATTCTGAGTATGTTTTGATATGGGATGTGAAGGACTACATGTGATATATGAGAAAAAAAGATAGGTATACAGGGTGATAACAAGATTTTAACCCCAGAACCTGGAATGAGGGAGTAGGCCTCACTGAGATGAAGAATCTATAGTAGAGCAAGTGTATGTGAGGAAGGTGAGCAGTCCCAAAACCCCACTTGATTTCAATATGTATGCCATCTTTGGCAAATCCTGCTAATTACAAACCCAAAATCTATTCTTTCCTTCTTATTAGAGAGGCACTGATTCTGGTCAATGTGGCTATATGCTCAACCAAAAAACAAAAACAAAAACAAAAAAACCTTCATTTTCCAGCTTCCCTTGAAGCCAGGATTCAGAATTCTGGCCAATGGGAATTCTGCTTAGGGAAATCCTAGGACATTCTTGGTTTCCTGACATAGATGCTTGTCCATATTCCTTGCCAGATACTTAGCCTACTTCCTACCTGGAATCTGGATATGTGGCTGGAGGTGAAGCAGCCATGAGGTAATCCTGAGAATGAAACCCACATAAGGGATGACACAGAAGAAGGATAAAGTGACTGGGGGCATTTAGGATAGTATGAAACTCAGACCAGCCCTAGACTCCTGTTGTTGGTCTTCCTTTGATTGTCAAAAATAAACCTCTATTAGGCTCAGCTACCCCTGTTGAGTTTCTATGACAAGAAACCAAAGACAATCTATGTTAACAAATGGCTACATCTAAGTCATCAACTTAAATAATGATAAGCTGAGCTCTAGAGGTCAGCTATCTTTAGATAGGAACAACTTGTACTTTTTCATGTCTCATACTAAATTCACTGATCATATTATCATCCAGCCCTTGAAACTGTACTGTGTCCACAAAGACATAATGAGAAGCGTTGTCTTCTGGAAATCCAAATACACTATGACCATGTCACTCCTCTGATCTGTCAGTTTAGTAGTGTTAGCCAAAAAGCATCTACAGTTTCCTCATTCTTGGGTGAACCCATGTCCACTGCCCATGTCTCCTCTTCTCTTTCTAAGAGTTCACAGGCCACTTATTGGATTGGATTGTCTGTATCAATGACTTTCATAGGATCCACACCAAGTCCATTGATCTATAATCTGTGGCACTACATTCTTCTCATTGTCCAAAATAAGCACCACATCTGTCCACATCCAGGCTCTAGCTTCTCTCCCACTTTCCACAGTTTCTGGGAGATCATCTCACCAAGTTAAACTGAAGTTCAAGAAACTCTCCATTAAGATGAACAGCTATTAGCTTTTCTATAGTCTGCTTAGTCGTCTTGCCCATCATTTCCCTCAAATGGAGCTCCCTCCACCCTCACTCTCAAGATGCCTCAGCAGACTCTGTGTTGTTTGTCAATATCACACTATCCACCATTCCTCTCTCTCTTCTTGTTCCAAAAATGGTACCTTGTTGGTGTGGCAGGCTGCATTTGTGGATTCTAGGATTAAATCTCCTGACCCTGTCCTTATAGATCATGGCTGTCTGTCATATTCCTCCTCAGAATAGGTCCTTCCTCCATTTTCCTCGTTCATTTTCTTGACTAGCCTCTTTATTTTGGGATAATTTTAGATTTACAGAAAAGTGGCAACCACAGTACATTGAGTTTCCATATACTCCTAACCCAATTTCCCCTAATGTTAACATCTTATGTAACCATGGCACATTTACTAAAGCTGAGAAATTAACGTTGACACATTACTATGAACGAAACTACAAACTTTATTCAAATTTCACCAGTGTTCCCACTAATACTCTTTTTTCTGTTCCCAGATCCAATCTAGATTCCACATGGCATTTAGTCTGCATTCGTTTTTTGTTTTTTTTTTTAATCTCTTTTCAAAATCCCTTTAACAATTTGTTTTCCTTCTTTGTCAGGATTATTTGATTTGGACTAGAGGGATCACTCTGTCTTCCTCTGAGGCTATTTTAATTTGCTAGGCAATGTAGTTTTTTCTTCAAATGCTCTCCCTCAAGGAGCTCACGTTGTTGAATGAGTCCCAGAGATCAATGTGTCTGGAGCACACGCCTCCTCAGTGACTGATGAGCTCCTTGACTGGCTCAGAATTTGTCGCAAGGTAGTCACCTTATCCCAAAGTTCTGTTTGGCTCTATTTCACCAACTGCTCTTCCCTAGTGTCCCAAAGCACGCCTTTAGTAGTCATCTCCCTCAGTGATTCCTTCTAATCTTCCATAAATTGTGCCTCAGATGATTTGCTCTAAATGGAAACTGAAAGGTGTGGAGAAGTCTGGCTCACTGTGTGACTGAGGAAAGGTTTGTCTCAGAGCCCTGAGGAGAAGCTTTCCAGTGGGTGTGTGAGGAGAGCAGCAGCTGTCTCCAGCACAGCCTGTCTATCCCTGGGCTGCAGACTGATTGTCATTGAAAGAAAAATCTTTAGCTTCCCTAAGTTAATAAACCTTTAAGTAGGTTAAAAGGTAAACGAAGTGGTGATGAGCATGGCCAGGAGACTGATTGCATCAGAGACTTGTCAGGGCCTCCTATCTGGACAAGTGACAAGTCTGTGATTGGATGGGACATTGGAAACATAGCTGTAGGAAGTTAGCACAAAGCAGAAACCAGTATATTGGTTGGTATATATTGGATGGTAACTCTATTGTGATTTAGAGATTCCTGACCATTTCATATAACATTTCTTTTTAATCACTTCATGTTATGAATATGTAAAGAGTTTAACATGTGTTTAAGTATTCTTCTCTGTCTGATGCTATCTCTATACATCAGGATAACTGAAATTCTGAACTGGTAAGAACTCATCTCAAAAATACAAGTAGTCTTGAATTGAGCTGAACTAAATTGAATTTCTGACACCTACAACAGAATGTAAGACTCTTGGTTGTGACTTTTAGAGGCCTCAGAACTCTATTGATGAAGTTGTTTTATGTGAGACTGGATGTCACTTGGAGGCTGCAAGTGTCCACAGTCATAACGTCAGAGAACGAAGGCTGAATAGTGGCCAATATGCCAAGTAAATAAGATATGTATGTTGAATACTCCACTATAGAAGTTCTATACATTTTTGAGCCCTGTTAAATCAATCTATAACCATTAAAAATTGTTGAAAAATAAAAAGATATTGATATTAAGATGCCAGAAAATTTTCACAATTTTACTCTAAGACCCTAATTCCATGTAAAGCTATGTGGATTTGCATCTTCTTTGGAAAGACAAGAACCAGGATATGATTGAATTCAATGAGGTTTGGAGGAAGCAGAGAGAAAAAGAATCTGTTCTGCTGGACAACCAGTTCAAATAAAAGAAATGGCTCCAGGCTCACATTATTAGGGATTAGTCATGAGCCTCAAGGTGCGACTAATGTCTTCTGTGGATGGCAGGATGGTCCTATCCTTTAGCAGTGCTCCTGGGAGACTGCCTTCTGTTAAAGTGAAGAATATTTTTCCTAATGCAGACATTTCAAGTAGCTGGTGCCTTCAAGAAACCTTTAATTATTTGTGGTGTCAGCCTCGAAAAACTTCTCTCCCAGAATCTGGGCACTCATCTTAGAGAATAAATTGGACAAGAATGAAAATAATTATGAGGGGAAGTGAGAGGCATTATTTTTTCTTGTACAGAATGAAGAGAATTAAATTGCAAAGCACATACTAATTGTCTCTGCTCTGAAAGGTCCTGATCCTCCTGGAGGTAGACCAGTTGCCCCATCTGTGTGCATGATCCCTCTCCTCTAGCCTCTCCTCATGGCTAGTTTATGTGAGGTGGTTCCTGGCACAGACTGAGCCAATCCTTATTTCTTTTTTGGGAATTTTAAACTGTTCAGTGACCCAGAAACTGAGGATCATCCGAAGAGGGTTATGTTCGTGACCATTTTCAGGATCTCCCACTCTTGGAGTGTGGGGAGCTCATTCATGGTCTTCCCAAGGATTGAGTTTTCAGTTCTTGCCTTGGATTTTAAGAGCTGCGTCAATACCCTTTCTAAATTTTCCCTTTTATGCACAAGCCAGCTATGATTAGTCTTCATTGAAACCAAAAGAAACTTACTGAATACAAATATATAACCCATTGGGTTATTTGATTGAATAAGATTTTGATATAGGTAAAAGCTCTTTATAAACCAAACTTTATACTGTAGGGTTGATTCTTAGATGTGCTTTTGTTTTTAAACATTTCATACACATAACCTGGGATTTGCTATAATTAGAGTATATATCTCACTCATTCATTGGATCTTGGCTCAGATCTACTTTGGTATGATCTTGGATTAGTGAAGTCCTCAAGCTTTAGTTTCCCAGTCTGCAAAATGGGAACAATACACTAAAGCTTATAGGGCTGTTATGAGAATAAAATAAGATACTACATGTAAAGAATTTAGCTCAGCACCTAGCACATAATAAACACTTAATAAATATGGAATGTTCTAATTTGATTAGTAATAATGAACTACATGTGCAGAATTAGAACAGAAAGCCATTATGAATGCTTGGATTTGAATATTTCTCAGTTGCAGATTTTTTTAAAGTTTTATTTATTTATTTCAGAAAGCGGGGGTGGGGGAGGGAGTTTGATTATGTGCTCTCATCTGAATGAGTGGGGGGAGGGGCAAAAGGACAGATTCTTTGGGCAGACTCCCCTCTGAGGGAAGAGCCAGATGTGGGGATCAATCCCACAGCCACGAGACCACATCCTGAGCAGAAACCAGGAGTAGGAAGCTCAACCAACTGAATCACCCAGGCACCCCTCAGTTGTAGATTTTGAACTTCCACCCGTCAACTGATTTTGCATCATATTCGCCTGCCTAGGGATGACTTTCCATATCACTTTTTCTCTGGAATCTGTTGCTGTTATAATTCTTTGAACCATATTCTAAAGGAAAATTCTAAGCCTTAACCTAATGTTGCTTTCTTTGTGGGTATTTCCTAAGATTACCACATCAGCAATAATTTAATAGCCCCCAAAATATGTCAATCTGTTTTGCTTCTTTAAGTGAACAACTGTATGCATTTTGACTGGTAGCTAAAATAATATTATGCCTCTCAGTTTAGAAAGCTGAAAAATATCATAAAATCCAGGTAACTAATATAATGCCCTCCCATTATTATGCCCCCAGAGAGAAGGGACATTTCATCCCAGAGATAAAATCAAGCCTCTACCTCATTGAACATGCCTGTAACTCTTTAATGTTTTGCCCTCCCCATGCTTACATTCACCTGGGTTTTAATAAATTCTTTGACACTAAGTGCTGGGCTTTGCAAATGAAGAAATAAAGTGCAAGAAGGCTAAAAGATTGCCCAAGGGCACTTGCCTCATTCATCTCCACCTGGGACTACTATCTGTGTCTTGTGACCATACCCCTATGCTGTTTGCTCTAGGATTGAATGCTGTCTGGTACAGCAATATTCCCTCCATCAGGTGACCCATCCCATAGGGACAGAGCATTAGAACAAAGAACAAATAACAAAGCTTTAAACCTTAAGCCACGGAATGAGTCACCAATTGGAGCAATTTTTGGCAAAATGCCTGGCACTAAGCGGATGCTCCGTAAATATTTGTGCAATGACTCCATGACTTCGTGGGTGATTAAGGGAAAATATTAAGGAAGCAATGTGGAAGAAGTTGTTTAAGAGACAGGAGACTTTTTTCGGCCTGTATGTGCCTTCCTTTTCCACCCAGCTTTCTTGGTTGAGATTGGACATTACATTTCTTCTGTGGCATAGTCACCACTGGTGTGAAACCAAAGAGTTTCCCCAATTCAAAAAGCATTTTCAAGAAGGGTTTTCTCTCTTGGCCACCTGAACCTGCCTGTGCCCAGTGACAAGTTTACTGTGAAATTTAAGCTTTAAGCTCCTCATTCACACTGTCCCCTTCCAAGCCCCTGGAGAGGATTCCAGCAAAGTGTTCATGAATTCATACCTTTTGTAATAGTTTATTTTATTTTTTATTTTTTAAAGATTTTATTTATTTATTTGACAGACAGAGATCACAAGTAGGCAGAGAGGCAGGTGTGGGGGGCAGTGGGGGGAGCAGGCTCCCTGTGGAGCAGAGAGACTGATGCGGGGCTCCATCCCAGGACCCCGGGATTATGACCTGAGCCAAAGGCAGAGGCTTTAACCCACTGAGCCCCCAGATGCCCCTGTAATAGCTTATTTTATTAGATTTTTCAAACTTATGTTTTCTTTATTGGATATTTTAGATTACAAAATTACAAATTCAACCTAAGAACAAAACATACAATAAAAGTAAATTGCTTAATGTATATTAAGCACAGCAATAAAAAAGAATTGGCAAAAAAAAAAAAGTAAAGACAAAAGCTGTATGTTTAACTTCCCTAAATATGTTATTTTAACCACAGTCAGTTAAAACTGCTCTCTCTTTCCATCCTAATTGCCCCTTTACACATTTTTCCTCTTATAGGATGGTGTGAAAAGTGCAGGCATTGCTGGGATTCCTGACGAAAAGCTAGGTTGAAAAAGCATTTAGTTTGGACTTAATATGTGAACAAGGTTGGCAGTTACTTCCATGCGTGGTTAAGATATTGCTAGCCACATAAATGTGGTAGTGGCTTCCAAAAGACCTTGACCACCACTGCACCAACTCATGGGCATGGTGACATGAAAGTATGCTGTCAGATTGTAGCTCACAGTGCCCATGAGGTTGTGTGGCCCCCAGCAACCAAGGGCTGTGGGAATGGAGGAGAAGCAAAGTTGATAGGTGCAGGGCCAGAAACTAGTCTGCAGAGAGCTCATCTTTTTACTGGATTTGTCAAATTGCAAGCAAAGAATCAGGTTCTAATCAACACCTAGACAAACTGGAAATTCTCTCCTGTCAGGAATATACTTGGTAATCCAGTATGGACGCTTGGAAATATACCATACTTTTTTTTTCTTTCTCATGGAAATTGTGGTGTTGAGTTAACTAGAACTTCTGTCATAGACTGCATGGCTTCAACAACCGAAATTTTTCTTCTCGTGGTTTTGGAGGCTGGAAGTCCAAGATGAAGGCGATACTGGATTATGGCCCAACCTAGCCTTGTCTTAACTTAATCACCACCTTAAAGACATCTCCAAATAAGTTTACATCCTTAGGGACTGGGAGGTGGGACTTCAACCTAAGAGTTTGTAGGAGGATGCAACTCAGCTCAAGATACATTGGGAATAGATTGTACTAGAAATCTTGTGTGGCAGCAACATTAAGCAAATCTGTATGTGAAGTCCCATGTTATATTCATCCCATCCATCAATAATAAAAAGCCAAATTTTGATCAGCTGTGCTAGAATGACAACTGACTTCTCTTCCCAAACTATAGAAAATGATATGACAAAGTTGTTGGCATGGGGGGAAAAACAATAAAAAAGAATGCACAAAAGATATAGGACAAAAACTATAGAGGTGTATCTGGCAATTATTATTTTGTAAAAGATTTTATTTATTTGACAGAGAGAGACACAGCGAGAGAGGGAACACAATCGGGGCAGAGAAGAGGGAGAAGCATGCTTCCTGCTGAACAGTGAGCCCGATGTGGGGCTCAGTCCCAAGACCTTGGGATCATGACCTGAGCTGAAGGCAGACAATTAATGACTGAGCCACCCAGGTGCCCCATGTCTGCCAATTAATTAATAAAAATATTTTTCAAAGGGAATCATGCACTCTGATGTTAAATATTAAGTGCTTAAATGTTAAATGTTTAAAAAAAAAGTCAGAGAGTGTGACAACAAACATGGCAGCCAAGCGTCAACACACCAGCACCCACACGCAGCTGGAGAACACGGGGACCCTGCACCGGTGGCAGAGCTGGGGGAGGGGGGACAGTGGCACAGGGGACACTGTGGGCAGTAACTATGTGGGGAGATGCTGCTTGGATATGGAGACCCATTCCATAAAAGAAACTTTGCAGGGAGCCTTTGTGTTTAAGCCTCTGAGAAGCCCCATTTTATCCTAGGCATGGTACAAACTCTTTACCTGGAAAAGGCAGATGGGCCAAGTAGATCATTCCATCAGAATCCAAGGGATTTAAAACAGTGATAGAACTAGTTCCTTCTTCGTTAAAATCTGTATTTTTGTATCATTTGCAAACAATAAGGAGCCATAGAAGGATGTTGCATAGTATGGTGGAGGAACCCAGGAGGGAGTGCAAAAACCCTTTGAGACCCATTCTGCTACTTTTATTTTTTGATGAACATAACCATTACCCCCAAGGTTTTCTCATGCACTTTGTAATCTCTCTCCCCCACTCCCATGCCCAGGAAACTACCGATCTGCTCTCTGTCACTGTAGATGAGTTGTCTTTTCTAGAATAGTATATAGATGAACTCATACATTATGTCATCTTTTTGTCTGGCTTCTTTCACTCAGCATAATTATTTTGAGATTCACTCATGTTGTTGTGTGCATTAATAATTCATTCCTTTTTGTGAACTCTTGAGAAAGAGAGGCAAATGAACAATTAGATGATGCACAGAATCCATTCAGTAAAGCTTGTTCCAGAATCTGGTATAAGTTCAGTGGAGATTTGGTCACATGGCCTTTTGCAATCCCTGGATCCTACAGTGACAAACAAATCAAAAACTTGACACATATTTACAACACATGCCAAGCGCCAGGCATGGGTTTGACACTAGGAGAGCAATGGAGAGTCATCACTCTATTATCAAGGAGTCTTTAGTCTGGTGTGAGAGAATAGCATCCGTGGTGAGATCTAGAATGATCTCTCGAATAAAAAGAAGATGAGATTATTTCACCTTTAGTGATAAATGTTTTATGACATTTTTATATTTTTGTACTAAAAAGCATTGTATTAGTTATCTGTTGATGTATAACAGACTTCTCCCAAAGTTTAGAAGCTTAAAACAACCAACACTTGTTACCATGCAGTTGCCCTAGGTCAGGAATCCAGAAGCAGCCTGTTGGGTGGTCTTTGCTCAAGGCCATCAGGAGATTGAAATCAAGCTGTCAGCTAGTGCTGCAGTCACATATGAAGGCTCAAGGGATGGAAGATCTGCCACCAAGCTCACTTACATCCCTATCGGTGGCATTAGCTCTTGACTGGTTACTGCTCAGGGATTTTATTTCCTTGCTATAGGAGCTTCTCCATTGGCTGAGTGCTTTCCAGGCATGAAGCTGGATTCCCCCAGAGTGTGTGATCTGCAGAAACCACGATCTTTTAATGACCTGATATTGGAAGTGACATTCCATCTCAACTGCCGAATTGCATTGGCTGCACAGACCAATCCCAGTAAAATGGGGAGAAAAGGACTGCACAAGGGTGTGAACACCAAGATGAAGCCATCTTGGGAGCTAGCTAACACAAGAGATAACTTTGAACAGATGTATTTACTTAGTCATCGTACTTGACTGGGGCATGTGCTGTATGAATGGAAGTTTGATGTGATTAAATCTGCCAAGAACATTGAAATATCACAATGGGTTTGAATAGGACAGATTGCTGGTAAAAGAGGGAATATCGTTGCCATACCATCACTTTCATCCCCATTTATTTACATGTCACGGATTTGTTTCACTTAGACAGTCCCCTAGTTACTATGGCAACAGTTTTCAGAAGTAAATTTTACTCAGGCACAAATGCAGTGTGAGAAACAAAATTAAGGAGACTTGGAACAAAGAGCAGAACAACTGCCTTTATTTTTACCAATGGACCTGGGCAATTTAAAATTAGGCAAGAAAGGCCAAAGAGAGTCTTAAAAAGAGATTATGCAAAGCTTCTTTTTAAAGAAATAGAACATAAGCATTAAAAAAATTAGACTCTTGATAGAAGATACTCTGAACGTCCATAGTATATGCATTATACAGAAACTTGAAAAGGAGCCTAGGGTGGAGTGGGAAATGGAGGAGGAGTGGGAGTTGGTGGGTGGGATAAGGAGTGAGGAGACATGAGCAGGAACTGGTCCCAGACCAGATCTCCTGAATTAACTTGGTCCTGTGTTTGGTTACTGGTGAGGTTACTGGTTTCAGCTAAATCCATTGAACTCACAGTGTCATGGACACCTTGTTCCTATCTTTTTCCCAAAGTGGCTTTGAACAATATGAAACCCATATCTGAGGTGGAAGGCATTCAGCCAGTGGAGGACACCAGAGACCTCTGAGTAGACCCCCAAATGCCCTTCCCTACCTGTTGGTTTCATGGTGGAATGAAAAAAGGAGATCAACGCAGGCCGTGTAAAACAGGTTCACTGGGAAACAATCTTGCCATGTGTGAGGTAATAGAAAATATATATATGTTGGTCTCTGCCCACAGTTCCTGGCACAGGGCTTCTGAAATTGTAATTTCCTAAGTGATAAGAGCACAGGAGCATTTTTGTTCTATTACTTTGTCTTTTACCCTGGTTCCTGACACAGAGCTTCTGAAAAACCTCATAATTTCATGGGTTAGTCTTGTGTTCTAATGAAGCAACTCTGGGTGGGGTCATGAAGGGAGGCTGGTCACAGGAGAGACTAGGCCATGATTAGAAGCTTGGGATTTTCAGCTCCACCCCCCATTCTCAGGAGAAGGGACAAGGGTTGAAAACGGGAGTTAATAATTGATTATGCCTACAAGGAGATTCCACAGAAATCCCAAAAGGATGGAGTTTGGAGAGCTTTTAGGTGGGTAAACACATCCACAGTGGGAGGGTGATGTACCCCAGCTCCATGGGGAACAGAAGCTCCTGCACTCTTGACCATCCCAGACCTTGCCCTATGTATCTCTTTATCTGAATATTCACCTGTGTTTTTCATCATGGTCTTTAATAAACTGATAAATATGAGTTAATTGTTCTCCTGAGTTCAGTGAGCCACTCTGGCAAATTCTCAAATCCAAGGAGGGGGGACATTGGAATCTTCAATCTGTAGCTGGCCTGTCAGAAGCTTAAGTGACCTCCTGGGCTTTCGGCTGGCATCTGAAGTTGAGGAGGGGACGGTCCTGTGGGACTGAGCTCTTGACCTGCTGGGTGTGACAGAAACTCCAGGTAGATAATGTTATAACTGAGTTCAACCACAGGACCCTCAGCTGGTGTTTCAGAGAATTGGTGGAACTGTAGGGGAACCCCACCCCCACAGTGTAATAGCTCTTAGAATCAATACATCATGCATACGTTTTAAAATCTTTGTCTCTAGAAACTGAAGTAAGAACTTCTTCTAACTGCATGACCAAAGCTTTCCTGGAGCAATGGATTCCCCTACTGCTTCAGAATTTCTTCTCTTATCTAGTAAGAAAAGGATAACTAACAATGTCTGACATACTCATTAAAATTTCCAGGTATCATTATGAGTTTGTAAATTTCTCCTTGTAATTCTGTCAATTTTTGCTGTGTATACTTTGAGGCTATGTCTTAAAAACATATACATTGGCCACTTTTACTTATTTTGGTTTTTTATTTTACCATTAACTAATGACTTTTTTTTTTTTTAAAGATTTTATTTATTTATTTGACAGAGAGAGATCACAAGTAGGCAGAGAGGCAGGCAGAGACAGAGAGAGAGAGGGAAGCAGGCTCGCTGCTGAGCAGAGAGCCCGACGCGGGACTCGATCCCAGGACCCTGAGATCATGACCCGAGCCGAAGGCAGCGGCTTAACCCACTGAGCCACCCAGGCGCCCCGACTTTTTTTTTTTTAATCTCTATTCCTACTCTTTTTGTATCCTATTGTTTTCTGATATTAGTTCTGCTATATCACTTCTCTCTTAGTAAAGGTCTTTTTGGATTATTAAATTTTAGGTGTGTTTCTTATAAAATCAATTGGCTGGATTTTGTTATTTTATCCAATTTGAGAGTCTCTGTTTTAAAATAGATAAGTGTAATCTGATTACATGAATTGAATTATGGATATACTTAAACTTGTTCCTCTACTTTCTTTTGTATTTTCTATTTACTGTGCTTTTTCCCCCCTTCTCTTTTTTTATTCTCCTTTCCTATCTTCTATTGGATCAATTTTTCTTTATTCCCTTTTTCTTCTATAATTTTTGAAGTTGAACGTTCAATTTCTATTCTTTTGATTATCTCATTTTTGATACACATTCATAATTCATATTTTTAAAAGGCAAAAAACTTATCAATATGTCTGTCTTATTCTTCAAAAAGTCAAGGGCGTCTAAGTGTCCTCCCATTTTCTACATTATTATTGTCTACTATGAAAAATTCCCCATGTTTTTAACTGTCTCTCCAGAGTGAATTATGATTAAAATTTAAGAGACAGTTTTTGTGCTGGTCTACCAGCAGGTCATTCTAACATTTTTGTTCTGCATCGCTCCTGCACCCTACTTCAGTTTTGTGAATTCACTATTCTTCTTGATAAAGTGCATCCCCTTGTGGTTCTTTGAACAAGAGATCAGTAGGTAGTAAAATCTCTTAGATTTTGTTAATTTGGAAATGTATTTATTTTACCTTCTCTCTTGATTGGTAGATTTGCTAATTATAAAACTCAAGGTTTTCAATTATTCTCTTCTATCACTTTGAAGATATCATTCTGTGGTCTTCTGACATTTGTTATAGCTAATGAGGAATCTGTTGATCATTCTTTTGTAGAGAGTCCGTACTTTTCCTTCAGTAATTTTTAAAGTACCTCTTTGCCTTGTTTTTGTTTTGTTTTGTTTTTTGCCAATTCATCTATGTTATTTTGTGTATTTGTTTTCCTTGGGATTTGCCACAGTTTCAATATAGTCATCCAGATTACATCATTAGCGTTATCAGATTCCATCATTACAGGTAATCTGATGAGCTTAGAGTTGCAAAATCATAGAATTAAGTTGTCTAAGCACATACACTTAGAAGCATATTTTCAAAAACATAAACATACAGCTATAAAAAGACAGCCTGTAACACAGACCAGAATCCTGAGCAGATAAGAGAATCTGCTGTCCATTGAGTTAGGGAGAAGTTTCTGCTCTTTAGCCCTCCACAATTTTCTTTGCTCATGCTAAGGGGAACAAAGAAGAGAACAGAGGTAATATGGTTGCAAAGGAAATGACTGGATGTGTATTTAACTAATACAATACAAAACGGCTGAACAGGAGGGAGAGGCAACATGGATCAGTTATAATGATAATTTTTAAAAGGTTACAAAGAAGGAAAAGGACAAGGCTAGAATCAACCCTTTGGTGCTGGACTTCAAGAAAGTATCAGTAGAAACTCATGGTTTTTAACATAAAGATACATCGCTAAATGACAGATAAATAGAGAAAGAGAATTCACTTTCTATGTATGAGTGAAATGTCTATGTATGAGTGAGTATACATACATTTATTTTCTAGTCCTCTTTGCTTAAAGGGTCTAGAAGCTATGATACCCCAATAGTAATGAACACATGTAGGACCCAGATCTATATTTCTAAATAATACTCCTCAATATAGGAACTAAGGATCCATGAAGAACTGATTGATTTCAGGGGTGGGACAGGAAAAATACCATAAAAAGTGCCTAGGATGTCTTCTGGTGTCAGAAAGTGAGGAAATGCTCAAAAAAGATAGAGCTTGTCAAAAGGGCATGGAATGAACCCAAAGGGGCAGCCAATGGCCAAATCTGATACAATTTTAGCAACAAAATAAATAGCAATAGTTTTAGTTATAACCCACAGAATAGAATCAATATTCATGAGTCCATACTGGTAAATTCATAATTGAGTAAATGAATATTATGGGGAATAAAGACAGCTCTTCCTTACAGAAAAATTTATTATTAAATGTAGAAGGAATGAGGAAAATAGAGAATGGCCATAGAAATCACAGCAAACTTACTGCAGACAAGTTCCTCTGATGGGTGCCAGCAATAATAAGCCAAAGTTTGAGGAGAAATGGGATATTTATATTCTCAAAGTATCTCCCCAGGATAGTATTTATTACAAAAGGAAAAATAGTAACTTCAGAGTGGAGAAATCCAGCCAACACTACTTTAACCAAGTGATCAAGGTCGATAGCAATAATAAGAGATAGTGACATTATTTCCCCCTCAATATGATGCATTGAGGAGGGCCCATCACTTCTGAGATATTCTTGCCAAAATGGTATAACCTTAATCTAACAATCAGACAAAAGCAAACTGAGGGGACATGCAATAAAAATAACCAGGACTAGTATTCTTCAGAAGTACAAAATCACCAGAGGAAAGACTGAGGAATCATCAGAGGTCAAAGGAGACCAAGAAGTCACAATGTCTAACACAAGGTGGAAGCTTGGAGTGGATCCTGAACCAAAAACAACAACAACAACAACAACAACAACAAAATGGCCTTTAGTGGGAAAATATGAACAAAGTCTGTATTTTCATGCTGCATTAATAATTTCTTAATTTTGATCCTTGAACTCTGTCTGGTTACATAGAACATCAGGGGAATTTCCGTGAAGAGTGTATAGGAATTCTCTGAACTATTTTGGAAAATTCTCTGTAAGTCTAAAATGATTTAAAAACTTAAAGCTTGGGTTTGTTTTGAGGGAGGCAGAATTTGTAGTTGTGAAGAAACTTACAGTAGTTGGGAAGAAGCTAATCACAAGGATTTGGGGGGCTGGTGAGAGTCCCTGCGACTGTCCTCTTCTCTTCCTGGAGCTGTGCTTGCAGAAGGACAGTCCTTGAGCCAGGGAACAACAGTGGGGAGTTACAAAGAGAAAAGCATTCAGGAATACAGGAGATGCAAGAAAGCTTCAGGATTTAAGACTTACTAGTTTGGGTTGTTGAAGACCAACATGAAAGTGTAGATGTGTGATGAAGCTTCTGAAAGTCTCACAGCCTCAAGCAGGCCAGGAGGAGACCAGGTGGGAGACAAGAGTGAAAAAGGAAGAAGAAAAGGAGATAAGGACGCTTGAGGGAAGCCAGAGCTAAGTGATTTGGGACAGCTCTTCAAGGGTGGGGGAAGGTTGAAGGGCCAAGGCATACTTTGACTTTGAAAAAATATGATGGAACCATCTGGGAATTATTGGATTATAGATGATAAAGTAGGGTGTTTAAGGTAACTGTCTTTATTTTAGTGTTCAAGTTTTAAAAATTCTTGCTCTAAGTTTATTTGATGGCGTAAAATGTTCGTATTTAATTGTTGCACTAAAAGCTTCTGTTTTTAGTTTGTGATAAAAATATGATTGAACTGAAAAGCACATGAAGCTTAGTTAACTGTACCTCCTGGGAGAGCCATGGCCTCCTCACCCTTCACCTGATGATGTCTTGCTCTAATATCAGGCAAAACATCACTGAAAATGAGCCATTTTATGCAGGTTGGTTTTATAATCCTGCAGCTTTAAGAAGGCAGCCAACAGCACAGACAAGAAGCCTGAGCAGAAACCAGAGTTTGCTGTCCCTTTAGTCAGGGACAAGATTTTGCTCTTAACTCTCTACAGTTTTGTTTTCTCACACTGAAGGGAACAGAATCATGAGAAAAGAAGCAGCAGAGAGTTCAGTCTTCTCTCATGAGCATCAGCAGCCTGAGAGGATGGGGCCTTACCCAGAATTTCCCTACTTCACCAAGGATTCTTGGCGCAGGTTCTTCAGCCTCCCTTCTGAAATCCTAGAGAAGATCTCCCCCCAGTGGGAGACTTAGAGAGTGGGTTCTCCTCATTACTCCAGCAGAGAGTGGACCCACCACCCAATGGAGTGAGCAGCAAAAGAAAGAAGACCCAAGCAACTCAAAGTAGGACCCCTGATTCATAGAACTGTCTCATCCTTTTTGCCTTAGAATGAAATAAGTAATTCCATGGGTCCGGATGGAATTGCGGACAGGCTTCTGCTGACTTTGGAAGAATGGAATCTTATGAGAAAAACCTTACAGTCTTTCATCCAGTCAAGGTTTAAGTAGTGCATACACCATGCCCAGCACTGGGACAGCTTCTTATAACTAGATGGTTAGTTTTGTTCACCAAAAGTACTGAATAAGGATTCTTGGAGGAAAGTTTTCAGGGCTAGTGAAGATCTACACACAAGAGGACCAGCAGCAGGGATGAGTTGGAAGACAAGATGGAAGGAAAGCAAGAAATGGATGGGAAAGAAGAATGGCAGTGCAAAACCTTGAGATGGGAAAAGGAGAAAGATAGAGTGACTGCCCCCAGTAAGGGAATTTGGAGGGGCGTTATATCCCGAGGTTTCTGAGAAGCATACGCTATGGCACATTGTAGAGAACTCTTGGGGGGGACTCACTAAAACAACCACCACCCCACAGCAAAGCTCTTCATGATGCCCCTGGGCTAATGTCTCCGAATTTCAGTCCCCATACAGACTGGACTTGAAAGACCCTGGTAATAGGGTTCCAAATGATAGATTTTGAGGTTTCTTTCAAATCTAGTATTTAGTGATTGCATGCTTCTAAAAAATGAAGCTATGACCACACAAGCAGATAAAGTAAAGAATGGAGACCTTTACCTGAGCATTTGGAGCCATTCAAGTCCTGCTCTGGAAAGAGGGGGTACATCGAACTGTCTGGAATAGACCAGTAGCCCATCTCTACACTGTAACATCATTAGTCTCCCACTTCACTGTTTTTGCTATTTTGATGAATAGACATCCATTTTTTTTTTTTATTTCTTTGTTTCCTTTAGCTTGGCCTTTAGCAGGGGATGGTGGACATTTGCAGACTAAGCCTTTAAGGCACCTGTCAGGTCCTCCTAGAGAAGCTGGATTCCTCCCCCTGGATTCTCTCTTCTCCTCCATAATGTTTTTTGTTGCTCAGCAAGAACCAGTGCTTATCGCCCCATTTCCCTATCCAATGGGCCTTGGTCTTTCTTTCTTTCTTTCTTTCTTTCTTTCTTTCTTTCTTTCTTTCTTTCTTTCATTACTTCTCAGGCTGTTAGACATGAGAGAGACAAACATTTCCACATTTTATATTTCTGGCCCTTTTCCCTCAACTTAGAGATAAGTTCACACCCCTTACTGCAGTTACATGCTGAGTCATTCATGGCTCTCACCCTCTCCTTCCCAGACTTCGTAAGATTCATATTGCAAGGAGCATCATGGAGCCAGAGCAGGCTGGATGATTTTACAAACCTTCCCAGAAGTATTTTCCTAGCAGTTACTGCAATGAAATGTGAGAAACGCTGGAAACATTTAAGGCCACCGAGCATGCAGGCCTTCTGCAATCTCGTCCCAATATTACTTTCTAGCCTCTTCCCCCAATAGTCATCCACTTTGTCAATACCCGTTAAGTCCCCATAGGTGCCAGGCATTGAGCTACATGTGGGGGTTACAGGAGAACAAGAACCATGAAACTCCTGCCTTCACAAAGCTTATAGTCTAGTGGAAGGAAGGAACAGTCAACATTGAACCGCACAAATAATCCGTTTTCGCTGTGAAAAGTGCTGCAAGGACTATATCTGGGTTTTGTCCCAGTTCCTGGCACAGAGTTTCAGAAAACTTTGGTATTTCCTGCGTAACAGGAATGTCTTTGTTGTGTTAGTGAGATGACCCTGATGGCCCCCAGATAGCTTTAGGATGGGGCTGGTCACCCTGTGATAAGAAGCCTGGAATATTTAGCTGCCCAACTCTGGGGGGGAGGCAACAGGGCTGGAAATTGAATTCAGCTGCTTGGCCAATGATTTAATCAGCAACCCATGTAATGAAACATTAGTCAAAACTCTGGACATGAAGGCAACAAGACTCAGTGGACCTTCCTGGTTGGTGAACACACTGATGTCCTGTGAGGGTGATGTGCCTGGACTCCAGAAAGACAGGGAATGGAAGCTTTGTTTCCCCTTCCTCCCCAGCCTTGCCCTGTGCTTCTCCTCATTTGCACTTGATCTTAGCCAAAACGCTGAGAAACGATGGATGCATCTCTTCCTTTGGCTGGTCCTGATTTGTATCCTTGACAATAAAACCATTATCTTAAGTATAGCACTTTCCTGAGTGTTGTGGGTCATTCTAGGAAATTATCAAGTGTGGATGGCCTGGGGACCTCCCAAGTGTATCTCCCATGTAAAATGAGGATAGTCTCAATGAGACTGTGCCCCTTGATGTGTGCAAACCGATGCTAACACCAGGTGGTTAGTGTCAGAGTTAAAATGAGCTGCGGGACCCACGGCTGGCGATGGAGAGTTGACATCAATATCACAGCATGGAACAAGAGGAACTGGCCTGATGAAGGGGTCCAGTGAAGCCTGAGTCATGGCATTTCCGTTAAGCCCCATGGATGAGTTGGAGAGGTAGGGGGATTATCCGCACCCTTGGGGCTCACTCATTCAGCTTCTGCACCTGGAATTCCTCTTCAGCCATCCCTCCAGACCCAGATCAGACTCACCTCCCCTATGCTCTCCCTGGCCCAGTTTGAGCCCCCGAGCTCCCACACTCATGTCAGCTCCCACAGCTGTTCTTGCCCACTTTCACATTCAGTACTGATGGGATGTTGCTCCTTTGCTGGTGTGTCTGTTTTGTTCAAAGGCTAAGCAACTTGGAGTCAAAGGCCATGCCTTCCATGCAGTAGTAATGATCCTAGTTAGATACATTGCTAACATATACTGAGTAGGTAATTTGTACCAGGCCCTATACTAAACCCTCCCTCCCCAGCCATACTTCACTTAATGTGTACAATCAATTTAGGAGGTAGACGTTAGTATTCCCATTTCAGAAATGAGGACACTGAGGCCCGGAGAAGCTGAGTGATGTAAACAGGTTTCCACAGCCAGTGAGAAGAGAGCGGAGCTACGAGGGTCTCTGCATAGCTGTGGGGGCGGGGAGAGGGGCCTCTGCAGCTGGAAGCCATCACTGGTCTCATCCTTGCGGTACTTCACTTGATGACAAACTTGCATGAAGGCAGTTGATGACGATCTAAAACTTTCGATCATTGTGGTAACTGCTACCAGACGGTAATTGTGGGGTGCTAATGCCAGAGTTCCCTAGCCTCTATGGTGCCTCCGTGTGAACTAAGAAAATGGGCCCCCTCTAAGTGGCCCAAGGGCTTGACTGGTAGGACAGTGAAGAGGTGCCTTACCTTTCAGAGGCTGCCCACCTCCCCTCACCAGGCCACACAGTGCAAGGCTGACTGTTAGCCCCACTCAGGCCCTCAGCTCTGCTTAGAGCAGAGCACTGGTTCTGCAGAGCATGGAGGTGCCCACAGCCCAAAGCAGGTGTGTTGGGGGCAGGGGGAAGTGGGAAGTGGCAGAATGAGGGAGCCCATAGCAGGGTTCTGGGATCACAGCTTGGCCCAGGGCCAAATCTCACTCCCTGTGCAAACTTGAGGGAGTGAATTCACCATGAAGCTCATTTTCTTCATCTAAAAATGAAAAGGGGAAAATGGTGATAGATGGTGATGATGATGGTGATGGTGATGGTCGTGATGAGATTGTCCCACTTGTAGTGTTACTTTGAGGACTAAATGAGAAAATGCTTGTAAAGCCCTTGGCACAGGGCCACTCTTAGTAAACGTGAGTTCTCATGGTTTTCAGTCAGCCAGCACCTGAAAGATGGATGACACCTGAAGGGTCACTAGGAGAAGAATGGGTCAGCATGAAAAGGGACCATAAGGAGTAGAGTCAGTCAGCTGGTTAAGTGTCTGAGCCTTAATTTCTGCTCAGGTCATGATCTCAGGGTATTGAGCCCTGGCATCTAGCCCTGCATTGGGTTCCTGCCCAGTGAGGAGTCTGCCTGGGATTCTCTTTCTATCCCTCTGTCCCTCCCCCTGCTCATGCTTTTTCTCTCTCTATCTTGCTCCCAAAAATAAATAAATAAATATTTAAAAAAAAACAAACTTCACTGAGGGGAGCCAGGCCTGCCCCTCCCCCACAAGTCCACTCTGAGTCGTACCTGGCTTGTGGTCTGCTGACACTTCAGAGAACCATTTTCCTCACCAGCACACCTGCTCTTCCAGGAAGGGATGGAGCCATGGCGCTACTGTCCTATCTTTCAGGGACGGTTGGGAAACTCATCCCTCTCCCTTTCTGCCTCAACATGAGGGTGGCCAGTAAGAGTTCTAAGGTCTGCCATCCCCATGGATTGAGCTAGTTGAACTCAACTGTATGGTAGAGGCCAAAATGGCAGGGACCAAGCAGCAAGTGGTCAGAGAGAGCCTGCTTCCCACTCCTTTCTTCTTAGCTAGTTCCTCCAGCCACAATCAGAACTCTGTCCAGGCTTCTGGACATTTTTCTGAATTAAAACAAAGACAAAGAGTCCAATAACACATCTGCTGCGTGTGTGTGTGTGCGTGTGTGTGTGTGTGAGTTTGTGTGCCTGTATGTGTACATGTGTGTGTGTGTATCCATGTGTGTTTAAAGAAAGAGCAAGGTCAGAGGTGAGATGGGAGTCATTTAGACACATTCTGCCCCAGCTTTTCCAGGAGTTACCACCTCTGGAGAAATAATGCACTCACAATCCAGTGTGTGGGCTGACGGCTGACCCCTGAGGCCACAGCCCACAGCTTAGTCAGCCCTTCTGATTCTCCCCTTACTCCTTTCACCCATACAGTTACGGAGACAGAATCCACATGTAACTTTTCCATAAAGAGTTCTCTATGTCACCTGGAGGGCTAAAGCCCCGGGGACCTAGCAGTGGATGGATGTGAGATATAATTTAGCAGTAGAATCTGCAGGATTTCATGATGGCATGAGTGTGGGGGAGGGAAATGTTAGGGGATGTCAAGAATGGTTCCCCAATTTCTGGATGGAGCAAATGGATAGATGAAGGTATTATTCACTGAGATATAGATTCCTTGGGGGAAGGTAGAAAGAAGAAAGAAGAAAGAAGGGGATAAATTGCTTCGGACATGTTGAGCCAGAAGAATATGAAATCAGGGAGGATATTTATTTATTTATTTATTGTGGTAGGGAGCCCTACACCATGTTTACATCCAAGGGATGGAGAGGCTGAAGAGAATGAGAGAGGAAACAGCAAAGGGAATGAAATTCTTGAAAGCTTGAGAAGGGATGGAATCAGGAACTCCATGTAGAGGGATCGCAGTTGAGAGTGAAAAGGCCAGCCTTGTGGAAAAAAATGGTAAGATGATAGGGTAGTGCTAAGTATTCATTTATGATAACGATTATGAATTTATAGTGACATGGGTCGGCTCCGCTTTCTCCAGATCCATTCTGTTGAAATAAGAGGATCGAACGAGTTAATTCACGTACCGGGTTGAGAACTGTGTCCAGCTCACAGTGAGCATTCAGTGTGCGTTCGCTATTATTACCATAATGGCAGCAGCAGCAGCCGTGGCAATAACAGTAGCAGCAGCCCGTTAGCCCAGGCAGGGAGAAGGCAGACAGTTGGGCACACGAGCTTGGCGTGAAGAAGAGAGGGAGGAGCCAGGGTGTTGAGAATGTTTGTAAGAAAGCAATGATAATGATGCACCATGGATGAGAGCCCGAATGAGAGTGTGGAGGACAAAAAAAGCTCCAAAGTTTAAAAAAAAAAAAAAAAAAGAAAAGAAAAGAAAAAAAAAGTCACGAGTGGAAAGAACCCATCTTAAAATTTATATGGAATCTTAAGGGATCCCAAATAGCAAAGAATATTGAAGAAAAGTCAAAGATCAAAAGTTCATATTTCCTGATTTCAAAACTTGCAAAGCTACAATAACTGAAACAGTATGGAACCCAAATAGAGACAGAAACATGGATTAATGGAATATAGAGTCCAGAAATAAAAGCTCACATATATGGCCCAATGATTTTCAGAAAGCATACCAAGACCATTCAGTGGGGAAAAGACAGTTTTCCAGTAAACGGTGCTGGGAAAACTGGATATTCACACATAAAACACATAAAAGAATGAGGTTGAGCCCTTTCCATAGAAAGGCTCATAGACCCTTTCTAGACTATACATAAAAATCAACTCAAGATATATCAATGATTTAAACATAAAAGCTAAATTATAAACGTCTAAAACACATAGGGGAAGAGCTTCATGACACCGAATCTGGTAATAATTTCTTGGCTACGACACTAAAGCACAGGCAAGGAAAGGAAATAGATAACTTGGGCTTGGTCGGAACTAAACTTTCATGTATCAAAGGTCACAATCAAGAGAGTGAAAAGGCAATCCACAAAATAGGCGAAAACATTTGCAAATCATATATTTGATAGAGATTCATATCCAAAATATGTATTTTTATATGTATTTTTTAAAAACCCAACCCAACAACAACAAAATAACCTGGTTGAAAAATGGGCAAAGGTCTTGAATAGATATTTCTCCAAAGAATGTATACAAACAAATGACCAGTAAATACACGAAGAGAAATTCAGTGTCAGGTGCATTAGGGAAATGCAAATCAAAACCACGATGAGAGACCACGTCACACCCATTAGCGTGACTAATATAAACAAACATGTAAGTAAGTAATTAAAAATAACAAGTATTTGTAGGGATGTGGAGAAACTGGAACTCTTGTACACTATTGCTAGCAGTGTAAAATGGTACAGCAGCTATGGGAAACATTTTGGCTGTTCTCCCAAAAGCCAGACAGAATTACTCTATGACCCATCAATTCCCCCTTTGCATATATACCCCAAATATACTGAAAGCAGGGACTCAAAAAGATGTTTGTGTATTCGTGTTCTCAACAGCATCATTCACAGTTGCCAAAAGGTGGACACGACCCAAGTGTCCATCAACATATGAATGAATAAACAAAATGTGGTTGTTACAGATCATAGACTATGATGGGATCTTAAAAAGCAAAGCCATTCTGACCCATGTTATAACATGGAGGCATCTTGAAGATATTGTGACAAGTGAACTAAGCCCATCAAGAAAGAACAAATACCATACGTTTCTACTTCTGTGGAGTAGCTATAGAATAGTCAAATTTATAGAGACAGGAAGTCAAATTGTGGGTGCCAGGGGTAGGTGGGACTGGGTGGGAATGGGGAGATAGTGTCCAATATGGACAGAGTTTCAGTTGGGAAGATGAGAGCGTTCTGGAGATGGACGTGGTGATGGCTGCACAACCGTGGGGAAGACGAGAGAGGAAGGAGATCAAGGAGCTCAGACTACAGTGTCACCGTCCATGTGAGTGAGGAGAGAGGGGAAGTGAGGAGCGCTGCCCCCTGGAGGTCAGGGATGACTGTGGCGGCAGAGAAGTACCAGCCTCCTTTGCAAAGGGAGAGAACTTAGTCTGCCTGCCTGTAATGTGCAAAGCTTGGAACCCTGGGGCTGTAGGAAAATGAGCAGCCTCCACTGAAAGGGGAGCAGGAAAAGGGCTCCTGTGGTAGAACCAGGGCTCTGCTAGGCTGGAGAGGTGAAGTCGGGCAAGGGAGAGGCGCAGGGCCCCAGAGAGGCTGCTCCTGCCATCCGGGTATCTTAGAAAATCCTAGTCGCCTTGTCAGCAGCAGGAGTCCACATTTGTCTTGGGATTGAGCTCCCTGTCCTTGGCTCTGTCAATTTCCAATTTTAGGTACTCCAGGCTGAGAGGAGAATTTTTGCCAAAGATCTGGTTCACATTTTACAACAAACGATCAAGAATGCAAGCACATAAGAAATCTTGGCAGACTTATCACCAATTGAGGATCAAATATCATCTGGCCCCAGGAGCCATGGCCCAGAGACAGGGTCTGACTGCATTTCTCCCTATCCAAAAAGTATTGGAAAAGTCGTACTTTCCTGAAGTTAGGGTAAGTTATCACTGACCAAACCCCTCTATCCATATACAAATTAAATAATCAAGGGACCTTCTCTCCCCTGTCAAACGCTGTTTACACGGCCCCTTGTTTACTAGTAAACCCATACCGCACAGGCCAATTCATCGTCCTGAATAATTAATCCAGCACATATGAATAATTAAGGCTCAGTTGAGACCTATAGCTGAGAAATCCTACAGTCAATAGGCTTTTTCATGCAGCGTAACAGAAGGAACCAAGAATTCTTTCACACAGGCACACCGTGACAGAGGAGGAAGTACTCACCCAGGTAGCCAGTCCCACAGGGAGCCAGATGAGACAAAACCAACTGCTGTCCGCCCTCAGCGAAATGATACCTTCTTACCCCCTTGTCATTGTATGGCTCAGTCCTTCTGGAGGTTGTGGTTCCTCATGCTGTGTGATGCTTCTGGCTGCCTGGATCCCTGAAGCTACAACAACTTCTAAATTGTAGAACATTCGCTCTTTGTAAGGGGAGGAAAATCTATGAGCGCTTTAATAATAAGAAGGTGGGCATTCCCAGTCCTTGGAAAAAAGAGAGTATTGGGAGAAAGGTAGCCAGTCCCATGGGGAAGCGTGCCAGCATGGTGCAAGTCACTAAGTATGTGCTGTTGCCTTCCACTTCTCCTCTGGAACAATCTTGGGAAGAAGATGGTAAACAAAATGTGCCCACTCACTCTTCCAGCTCAGGGGCTGTGCTCCTGCCATTCCCTCTCCTGAGCTGTTCTTTCCTGCCGCCCACCCCACCCCCTCCTTAATCCTCCCTCCACACTGCAGATTAGTTGTCACTCCCTCAGGGAAAGCCCGCCCAGACCCTTGGGCTACAACAGGCTCCTAAGGGATTCAGGATTCGAATCCTTGTTGCGATGAACCGCCCCTCTGCTAGAATGCCCGCTGCCTCAGGGCCAGGGTCCTCTTCTGCCCCTCTAATGTTTGCAAGCCCAGGGCCTGATGCAGAGTTGCTGCCCTACCCAGACTCACACACAGGGCGGCTGAACACAGGCAGGAATGAGGATTTACACTACATCTGTCTGATCCAAGGGTCATGTGTTTTTGACCACACCAAATAACATCAGAAGGAAAGAAGGAGGGAGGACCAAGGACGTTATCACTCAGGATCACAGCTATACAGCAGCTTCCTGTAAACCAGTCTTAGCGTCCTCTTGAAAACTTGTGGATGCTGGAGATGGTAGAGCTGTGGTAGAGTGAGGGCTTTGCCTATCATGGTTGTCCCCTGGTCAAGTCCAATCATTGGGGAAAGTGGTTCCTCACAAGTCCTGAGATGATACCTGGCATTCCATCACAGCTTTGCTAAGACAATTCAGGGTCTGTTCAGTGTCAGTTCCTAGGTACTGTCATGATACTGAACGCCCCCCTGCCACTCTCCCTGCTCAGAGACAGAGCCCTGAAATCCCACCATCTATCTGCCCTTTGGTTTGAGATTTTGACCCCCTGATAAAACGCTCCATACCCAGAGGAGGGATGACTCCCTATACTATAATCAGGCTTTGGTACCCCAGGGTAAATAAGCAGTCCTTTAGTAAGTGAGAGACTTTGCCTGTGAGGACCCTGGTGGGGCACTTGGGGACAGACAGCAGACGTGGCACTGGCATGGGGACAGCGTGCCACACTGACTGAAAAGACTGCAGTTCTACAGGGCACTGAAAGCCTTTCGGCTATGAGTTTGCAGAGTGGTAACAAAAGATGGTTAAAGCAAAACAGGGTCCTTCGGTTGAAGACAAAGGGTCACCTTTGTCTTCGCCGTTTTTCTCTGTCTGCTTCCTTGAGCATATTCTTCAGATGCTTGCTGAGTGTTTTAATCTGAATTATCTGTGAAAACTTCAGAAATGCCCACTGAGTCAGCTTGATGAACTGTCCAGTTCATGGTCACTACCAGAGAGCATGAGGAGGCCCATGGGAAGGAAACATTTGTGGCCACCTCAGAAGCCTGTAGGCCCTTGTGCCCATTTTCTCAGCTTCCCTCTGAAACATCTGTAGATGTGCATGCAAACGACAAGTCACTTAGCCTTTCTTATATTCACTTAGAAATAGAAATTTGTCTCTATAAATATGAACAGCGTGCTTCATCTTTAACAAAACAAATAAAAGTTGTTCTAGACCAAATTCCAACATAAACTGCTTCCAAAATTGGAGCGTCTGGGTGGCTCAGTCGGTTGAGCGTCCAACTCTTGATTTGGCTCAGGTCGTGATCTCAGGATTCTGGGATCGAACCCCAATTTGGGCTCTGCACTCAGCAGGGAGTGTCCTTGGGATTCTCTCTCTTTCTCTCCCTCTGCCCCTCCCCCTGCACTTTCTCTCTCTCTCTCAAGTAAATAAATCTTAAAGAAATGTTTAAAAACAATAAAAAATGGGGGCGGGCAAGATGGCAGCAGAGTAGGGGACACCATTTCAACCAGTCCCCTGAATTTGCCTGGTTATCTACCAAACCATTCTGAACATCCATGAAATCAGCCTGAGATATAAAAATATGTTTCTGGATTTCTATAAGCAGAAATTCTCAACCCATCCCAAGGTAGGAAGGGCAGAGTTGATTCTGCAGGCAGATATCAGAAGATAAACAGAAGAGGGAGGGGGCTGCCATAAGCTGGCCCCTGGAAAGTGATAAAACACTAGACTGCAAAAGCATCCTGGGCCAGGGACCACCGACATCTTGCAGAGCCCTGGTGGTCGCTGTTATCAAGCCGCTCAAACAGGATCCAGGAGCTGCGGGAGCAGTCATGCATGAACCTGGGGCCCTCTTGGGGGTTTTAGAAGCACAAAGGGCAAAGACAAGCAGGGATCCTGAGTCTACTGCCCAGACAGTCGCTGGGGATGTGCACCACCCTGGGGAGGCTGTGGTTTTCAGCAGTGCTTACAGAAATGGAGATTGCGTGTCCTGGAAGGTTCAGAGAGGAGCAGCCCATGATTTCTCTGCGCTGGGTCAGAGATCTGAGTGTGGATATTTTCCTTTGCTCTGACACTCCAAAAAGGCATGGAAAGCCACCAGAGAACAAAAACTCAAAAAAACAGTTCCCACGGAGCCCAGCCCCCAGGGCAACTCTGCCCAAGCAGGGTTCTCTGAGAAACAGCAGGACAGGTCCCTCCCCCAGAAGACAAGCTGGAAGAACAAGAGGATGACAACCTGAAGGTCCCCATAAAACTGTAAAACCCGGGGCACCTGGGTGGCTCAGTGGGTTAACCCTCTGCCTTCGGCTCAGGTTATGATCTCAGGATCCTGGGATCGAGTCCCGCATCGGGCTCTCTGCTCGACAGGGAGCCTGCTTCCTCCTCTCTCTCTCTCTCTGCTTGCCTCTCTGCCTACTTGTAATCTCTGTCCATCAAATAAATAAATAATCTTTAAACAAAACAAAACAAAACTGTAAAACCTCAGCACCAGGGGAAAATAGTATACTGAACTCCAAGTGTTGCCTTACAGCTGGTGTATTTTTCAGATACAACCTTTTTTTTTTCTTTTTTTCTCTTTTTATTCTTTCTCATGTTCCTTCTCTCTTTTCTCCTTTCACCTTTTTCTCATTTCAACTAGATGTTTAATATAACATATTTTATAGTAGCTTTTTAACTTACATTTTCCCACAACTCTATTTCTCTTATATAGATATAAGCTTCAATGTCATCCTTTTTCCCCATTCAATATTACCTTTTCATATATTCCAGTTTTATTTTCCCTGTAGCTCTGGAAAGTAGTGTCTTCTAATAAACAGAACAGAATACAGCCAGGAAGAACTGAAACACCCTATCTTGCCCACACTGAGAGATTATGCCCCCTCACCTTTTTAAATTTTTAATTTCTTTTTAATGTTTTAATCTTATACATTTTATTCTTGGGTTTTGTTTTGCCTTTGTTCTCTTGATGGTGACTTCTGACCCCTCCAGATTTTTCCAGGGTGCATTGTGCCTGGATTGTGGTTGATATTTTTGACTCTGTACATTCCATTAACCACCCTTCAATAGAATAAATAGGAGGAGGAAACCCCAACAAAGAAAAGAACCAGAGACCTCCCCTGCAGACCTAATTGATATGGATATAAGCAAGATGTCAGAGACATAATTCAGGATAACAGTTATGAAGTCAATAGCTAGGCATGAGAGGATGATTAGTGGCAATATAGAATCTCAAAGGGCAGAAATGAGAGCTAATCAGGCCAAACTTAAAAATGCTATGAATGAGATGCAGTCTAAATTGGATACTCTTAACAGCCAGGGTAAATGAGGCAGAAGAATGACTCAGTGATCTAGAAGATAAGCTGATAGAAAAGAAGGAACAGGAGAAGACCTGGAACAAACAGCTTAAAATCCACGAGAACAGACTTAGAGAGATTAACGATGCCATGAAATGTTCCAAAGTCAGAATTACTGGGATCCCTGAGAGGGTGGGGGTGGGGAGACTAGAAGGCATATTTGAGCAAATCATAGCTGAGAACTTCCCTAATCTGGGGAAGAAAACAAGCATTCTTTTCCAAGAGGCAGAGAGAATTGCTCACAAGATCAAGGAGAACAGACCTGGCATTGAGCAGCCAGGAGGAGATTTCTTATGTACAGAGGGAGGAACATCAGAATAACATCGGACCTGTTCATAGAGACCTGGCAAGCCAGAAAGGGCTGGCAAGATATATTCAGGGTACTAAATGAGGAAGTAGCCAACTACATAAGCCAGCTGTTAACCAAAATAAGGAATCAGATAGTTATTTTAACACTCCACTTTCAGCATTGGACAGATCATCTAAGCAGAAGATCAACAAAGAAACAAGAACTCTGAATCACATATTAGACCAGATGAACTTCGTAGATATATATAGAACATTCCACCCTAAAATTACAGAATACTCATTCTTCTTGAATGCATACAGAACTTTCTCCAAAATAAATCACATGCTTGGTCACAAATCATGTCTTAGCCAATACCAAAAGACTGAGATTATTCCCTGCATGTTATCAGACCATGATGTCTTGAAACTGGAATTCAATCACAAGGAAAAATTTGTAAGGAATTCAAACACTTGGAAGTTAAAGGGCATCCTGCTAAAGGATCAACCAGGAAATTAAAGGAGAACTTCAACAATTTATGGAAACTAATGAGAATGAAAACACTTCAGTCCAAAATCTATGGAATACTGCAAAGGTGGCCCTAAGAGGGAAATACATAGCCATCCAGCATCTCTCAGAAAATTAGAAAAATCACAAATGCATAAGCTAACCTTACACCAAAAGGAACTAGAGGAAGAACAACAAATAAAACAAGAGAAATAATAAAGATTAGAGCAGAGATCAATGAAATAGAAACCAGAAAAACAGTAGAACAGATCAAAGAAACTAGAAGCTGGTTCTTTGAAAGAATTAATAAGATCAATAAACCACTGGCCAAATTTATCCAAAAGAAAAGAGAAAGGACCCAAATTAATGAAATCATGAATGGAAGGGGAGAGATCACAATTAAAGCCAAGGAAATAGAAACAATTATTGGAAATTATTACCAGCAACGATATGCCAACAAATTAAGAAATTGAAGATTTGGAAGAAATGAATGTCTTCCTGGAAATTTATAAATACCAAGACTGAAACAGGAAGAAACTGACAATCTGAATAGACCAATAATCAGTAATGAAATTGAAATAGTACAAAAAACCCTCCCCAAAACAAAAGCCCAGTTGGCTTTTCAGGGGAGAATTCTACCAAACATTTAAAGAAGAAATAATGCTTATTCTACCAAAGCTGTTTCAAAAAATAGAAACAGGGGGCACCTGAGTGGCTCAGTGGGTTAAAGTCTCTGCCTTCAGCTCAGGTCATGATCTCGGGGTCTGGGATCGAGCCCCGCATCGGGCTCTCTGCTCCGCAGGGTGCCTGCTTCCTCCTCTCTCTCTGCCTGCCTCTCTGCCTGGTTGTGATTTCTCTCTGTCAAATAAATAAAATATAAAAAAAAAAATAGAAACAGAAGGAAAACTTCCAAAATTCTTCTATGATGCCAGCATTATATCATCCCTATGATATAATCCCTATCATCCCAAAACCAAGCAAAGACCCCACCAAAAAGGAGGATTTCAGACCAATATCCCTGATGAACATGGGTGCCAAAATACTCAACAAGATCCTAGCCAATAGGATCCAATAGTACATTAAAAGGATTATTCACCCACTAACAAGTAGTATTTATTCCTGGGATGCAAGGGTTGATTGAATTGCAAATCAGTGTGATATAACACATTAATAAAAGAAAAGACAAGAACCATATAATCTTTTCAATTGATGCAGAAAATGCATTTGACAAAATACAACAGCCTTTCCTGATTAAAACTCTTCAGAGCATAAGGATAGAGGGAACATTCCTCAACATAATAAAAAGCATCTATGAAAAGCCTAGAGCAAATATAATTATCAATGGGGAAAATCTGAGAGTTTTTCCCTTAAGGGAAATTTCCCTTAAGGTCAGGAACATGACAGGGACTCTCACCACTAATATTCAACATAGAGCTAAAAGTCCTAGCCTAAGCAATCAGACAATAAAAAGAAATAAAAGCACCAAAACTGGCAAAGAAGTCAAACTCTCTCTCTTTGGAGATTACATGATACTTTATATGGTTTCCCACCATTTGTATCAATGTGGATGGTGCTGGAGAGGATTATGCTAGGTGAAGTAAGTCAAGTGGAGAAAGACAACTATCATATGGCTTCACTCATATGTGGAACATAAGCAATAGCATGGAGGACCATAGAAGAAGGGAGGGAAATCTGAAGGGGGAGAAATCAGAGAGGGAGATGAATCATAAGAAACTCTGGACCATGGGAAACAAACTGAGGGTTTCAGAGGGGAGGGAATGGGTGGGGGCACTAACAGGATGATGGGTATTGAGGAGGACATGTGTTGTGATGTGCACTGGGTGTTATATGTAACTAACGAATTGTTGAACACTACATCAAAAACTAATGGTGTATTATACAGTGCTAACTGAACATAATTTTAAAAATAATGAAAAAATAAATAAATTGCTTCCAAAATAGATGCCTAGAGCAGAATCTATCACTTTTACCCACATATTATTTTCTAGATATTACTAAGAGTTTTGCCTTCCTTATTTCATTCAATCCTCATAACAAATCTGTAAAGGAGTAATTATTGTCTGGGTTTCCAGGTGAATAAACTCAGACACAGAGGGGCCATGTAACTCGCTAAATTTATGGCTGTTCCGTGCGTGGCAAGATTTGCATCTGGTCCCTCTGGCTTCAAACACTGTACTACAAGTATGATGCTCTCCCGCTGGCTTTGTAGGTTATCACAGCAACTTTGACCCTTATCATTATATACATGACTGTAAAAGAAGAATCATATTAGTAACTACTTCCCTATTAAAGTGTAACAATTATGAACCATGAGGAAATAACAAGAGACTAGAGCTTTCATCTATTCTAGTTAGGATAATCAGGAGAAGGGAAGTGAGAAGTTCTGCTTTACAGAGCAGGTTTGGCAACTTCCTGTATGAGAAGGGCAAAAGCCAGGCTGGAGGAAAGAGAGGGTGGTACATGTCCCCCAACATCAGGCCACTCCAAACCCACTGAGACCAACATGGCCCTACTCAGTATCAATTTTCAAAATTGATTTTCAAGAAGATAATAAATGGTGAAATCTAATCAACCTCTTAGATTATTTTGGAAAGATTTGAGGATCGCCTAGGTGGTGTGGTTGGTTGCATACAATTCTTGGTTGTGGCTTAGGTCATGATCTCAGGGTCATCAAGCTCTGCATTAGGTTCCACACTAAGTGCGGAGTCTGCTTGGGATTCTCTCTCCCTCTCCCTCTGCCCCTCCCATTCACCTCTCTCTCTATTCTTCAAAAAATAAATAAATCTTCAAACAAAACATGATTTGAGAAAATAAAACTTCTCAGGCATGCTCTACTCAATTCATCACCAAAATTTGTTTTTACCTCACTATGACAGAGCCAGCAACACAAGAGGGATTATGTGGGTTCTAGGCCGTATGTTTGGGGGCTGGGGTGGAGGCAGGCTTTAAACAAAACATATGAAGCAATAAATCTACTGGAAATCAGAATCCCCACTCATGGTGAGGCGATGTTTTGCTGTTGGCAGATGACGGGGTGGTACAACGTGCACCATGGGGGTGGAGAAGGCCACGAGCCACAGCGAGAACTGTGGGAACAGGGTGCCTGGTGGGAGATAGACAGGCCTCCACAGCTCCACGCAGAATAAGCTGGATTCAGGAAACACCCCACCCTGTCAGGTGCCTAGATGCTCCACCAAGCCCGGACTAAAGTCCAGCCTTTCCAGTAAGCAGATGTGGCAGGGGCTGGGGCAAAGCCAGAACACAGCCCAGCTGCTGGTGGGGAGGAGCTCCGAGTATCCAGCTGCTAGCTGCTGGATGAGCTGTAATCTTCTGAATCAAAACATCGATGTTGCTTCTAGTGATCCAAACAGCCAAATAACCCATCACCCACTGCCCCAGGAGAGCAGAACTTGTCCTTGGGTTCCGGTCACTATCTTCCCATAGCAGATAAGCCAGACACAGAGAATGTATGACTTACAGTTCCTTGCTCTTTTTTCTTCTTCTTATTATTTTTTTTCTTGGTAAGTGAGAGGAGAAATTCTTTCTGGTTAGGGGCAGGTACAAACCATGCCCCTTGCCCTGACCCCACCCAGACTACTTAAGATCAAGTTGAACCAGATTCCTAGAGAGAATAAATACTCTCCAGGGCACTGTGGGTGTCTGGGGAGAAAGCATGAACCTATTCAGGCCACAATGACATGCTCTCTTGACACGTCACAATTTAGCACCTTCTTGCATGTAAGACATCTTTCTAGGGCTAGAATGATGAGGTGAGCAAGACACACTGGGCCTTTGGTCTCATTTAATCAGATCCAAGGGGCCCTGAAGGAGTTCCTTAGACTTTCAAGGTGCTCAGCTCTTGGATGGATGCCAATCACATAGCAGTGGAGTCTAGTTCTAAAAAAAGCAGTTTCTGGGCCTGTGATGCTAACCCACAAACCCTAGGTCGGAGTGCAGACCAAACTCAACGATAAAGACCACATCCAGTGTGGACACTGAATATCCGCTGAGGCAGATTAAAAGCTCAGACTATTCTGTGAGGTAACTGCTGTCTTGAAGCAAATCAGAGGTTGAAGGAGTCGGGGCGCTGTCTACAACAGTGAAGGAGAACCTTCAAACGACCTACCAGAGAATTGGTCTGTCCATACTTTTTCACTATTCTTGTTCTACTGGGATTATTTTTTCTTCCTTGTCCTTCTTTTCCATCTTACTTATCTCCTCCTTCACCATTTCCTCCTTCATACTACGCTTTGTTCTGTGTTTTCACAGGCTAGCTGCTATCTACCCAGTACTGTGCATCTTACACATCTCTGGACACTCTGCATTGAGCAGAGTGACGTAGTAGATGCTCAACAAACATGACTTCTTGTTCTCCTCTTCCTGCTCCCTGTCAAGGGCTTCCCATGGTTTCCCAGGTCTGGATGTAGGTAACAACAATCATGTCTCATCAACTCTCATGCCTCAGGGGATGGGAAGTCATTGTCACCTGTCTGCCTAAATTCTCAGAGGACTAAATTCATGGATTTTATTGCAGACTTCTCTCTCCAAAACAAGGAAGCTCCTAGACTGACTTAATCAAGTCAATACCACACAGGAAATGAAAAAAATAAATAAATTGGGAGGAGGGTAAGCGTCAATCAAACTATTCTCAATGAGTCAAAATTCCAAGTCACTGGGGGACTTTTAACTCAATCATCCAACCATTCTAGTGCATTTCTGAGAGCTCTCGTTTGGATGTTGCGTGTTTCCATTTAAACACATTATCAGCTGAAATCAGCAAAAGTCAGACACTGCCTGCTGGGTTGCATGGGGTGCCAGATGGGTACCTGGTCATCAAGTTCCTTTTGAGTGAAGAAAAGCAAAGTGTTCAGAAAATAAAAATGTATTTCTGAAACTACAAAAATTAGGGTCCCACTCCCACTAAATCTCTCTTCAGAAGAAATAAACTTCAGAGGGAAAAAGCTCATATTCTAGACTGAAACTGTGGTTCAAACTCAATCAAGGACTTGGAGACCATACCTCATGTGTCTCCCATTCTAGCACATTACCTGGCTTGATCAGTAACAGGGACTAGAGTAACCCCAAATTCTTAAAACAGAGAATTAAAATTGGGCCTTTAAGGGATGTCATGGATACATTGCAGTAATGGCTCCAACTTATTCAAACCTCCTTGCACCCATGTTGTTGGTTGCATCTTCCTACACTGACTCTGGGCTCAAGCCAGTGAACAGGAACGAATGTGGTGGGAACAGACTTGGAAAGTACTTGCACATTGGGGCTTGCTGTCTTTCTGCCCCCAGGATCCTGAGTTCCCATGTGAGAAAACCTAGGTTGACCAGGTGGAGGAGGAGAGAGCATGCTGAGCAGACGCTGAGCCACCCCAGGAGCTCTCCTATACCAGCTCTCCAGCAGAGGACCCAGCCAAGATCGGCCAAGACCAGTCGCAAGCAATAGAACTACCCAGTGAATCCCAGGACATGTTGCTGACCCACAGAACTGGGAGCTAAACTGGGAGCTGTTCAGCCACTAAGTATGGAGCTTGTGTTATGCAGCAAAAGCTGAGTGATACAAAGGCTAATTTCCTTTAAAACCATTTAATTTCATTTAAAAACAAAAGAAACAAAAAACTACATCTCTCACATAAAATAATACTTCTATAGTCAATGAGGCCTTATTCTACAAATACATTCTTATTCATGAGAAATTTTGTGTTCAGATATACCTTTGCTTTTTATGTTGCAATGACAAAATATATGAAGCAATCTCATTTTCCATCAATAGAGACCTAGCCATATTCATATGCATTGTTGGTGGGTATGCAAAGTGGTCTGGCTCCTATGGAAGACAATTTGACAATATCTGCCAAATTGTAGATTAGTGTACCCTATAACACAGATATATATGTTGTTTTCCTATTCTCCACTTTGCATACTATGTATATTTCTCTACATCATGCTTTTTAACTTAAAAGGCTACAATGAGCATCTCTATCTATTCTGAAGAACTTCCTCTTTCTTGGCTGACATCTGCACAACAGTTCATTGTGGGAGTGCTCTAACCAATCCTCTGTAGACAGAAAGCGGCACTGTTTCTGATTTTCTTTGGTTATGACAGACAATATTGCAGAGAATAACCTTTTTACAGTACACATGTAAGTAGGTCTGTAGAGAAATCCTCCAAAGTGAAACAATAGGAAAACAAAATATATAGATACACATATGCTTATATTTGTATAAAAACTCCTGATCTATAGATAAGGAAAAATGAAACTTGGCAAGGGGCTTGGGAGAAATGGCATATGGGGGAGATGGGAAGGAACATTTTTACTGTATATCTTTTTACTCCAATCAGGTTTTTGCTCTCATTATTCCACCAAAACTGCATTTGTCAAGGTCAACAGTAACTTCCCCTATGCTAAAATCCAAAGTTCTTTTCTCTGTCTTCACCATACTTCATTATCAGGAACATCAAACACACTTGATCCTTTTCTGTTCCTGAAATACTGTCTGCTTAGCTTCCAGGACTCCACGTACTCTTGGTTTCTTTCTTACCTCACTGGCCCTTCTCATTCTCCTGGCTTCTCTCTAGATCGCTAGATCTTCTCTCTAGCTATCAGGCACAATCTCCGAGACTCTTTTCTGTCTGTACCGGCTCATGTGATGGTCAAATCCAGTCCCATGGCTTTAAATAGTCCGTCTTTTAATTTGGTAATTCTGAAATCTCCACCATCAGATCTGCTCTCTCTCCTGAACTTCAAACCCAAGTCTTAGTCATTAAATTTAACACATCCAAATCATTTTCTGTTCTTTCTTTCTAAAACCTGCTCTACCTTTGGCATTTCAGTTGCGGAAAATCAAATGATCTGGTTATTTGGGCTCAAAATCTTGCAGTCACCCTTTCCTTTCTTCCTTTCTTCTCTTACCAGTGGCCAACCCAACCACTGCTTCCTACTTCCAATGTTACCACCATGGTCTACCATCATCTCCCCCTGGATTACTACAGCACCTCTTGACTGTCTCTTCACTTCTACTTTGGCCTCTCAGGCCTATTCTCCACCCAACAACCAGAATGACCCTTGTCTACATCATTTCCTATTACTCCTCCATTTGAATTCCCCCAGGGGTTCCATCTCACAGGAAAGCCAGTACCTTACATTGGCCTACCAGGTCCTCACGTCACCCCCAAGATGTCCATATGGCTTAATCCTTCATCTTTGTTCAGATTTCACCCCCGAAGTTTCACCTGCCTGACCACCCTCAACCAGCCTTAAGATCTTCATCTCTGATGATTTTTCTCCATGTCCTCCAGTTTACCATCTCACATTCACTTATTTTGTCTATTGCTTTCTCCCTTCATGAGAAATAAGCTTCTTTGTTCACCGATATATCCCTAGACTCTAGAACAGTGGTACCCAGTGGGCACTCAATAAGTATTTCTTATACAAGTGAGACAACAAATAGTGAGTGGGTGAATGGACTAAAAGTATTTTGAAAGATGTGAATGGTTTACGTATTTACAAAATTAAAAAAGAAACATAAACAGAGAAAGTATCACATGGAAAGAAAAGAAAAAAGAAAAATGTTGCTTAGCTAAATAAATGCATCTAGGTAAAGAGAATGAGGTAACTCTAGGAACCTCCAAACTAATTTATGAAGGAAAAAAGCCAGGTGCATACATTAAAAAAATATACACATTCATATATACTTCTGGAGTGGACCCAAGGAACTGGTTCTAATGTTTGTCCCTAGGGTAGCTAGGGCATGAGAATGAGCTGGAACTTGTTTTTCAAGGAGCATCACTTTGTATTATATTGAATTTTGTACTGTGTGTAAACAATACCTGCCCCCAAACTAAAATCAAATAGTAATAAAAGGTTGTCATTGTGAATTATACTCCAAAATTAACAATTGATTAGAACTAAGACGTGCAAATTCTCCTTAGAAGAATGGATCCCAAGACTTGAGTGTAAGACATGTCTGAATTATTACAGAAATAAGCTTGTTCAGTGCCCACCAGTCACCATCCAGTGGAGAAATCTTGACCTACCCAACCATCTTTGAGTGTTTGGTGCAGTAGGAAACCATAATTGTTCCATCCAAAGGAACATAGAGGATGAAACCTTGTGTGCCCCATCCTCCCACCAGCAAAATCTTCCTGAGAAGTTTCCCTACTGAGCAAGGATGCTGCAGGACCAAGAAGAGGGTCTGTCCTCCCATAACCCTCACCTCAATATTTGAGTTGCATTTGCCTATAGGCAAGGCCATCCTGACTTTGGAGATGTTACTGCTTGGTTTTTCCATTGTTGAGGTCATCTCTATTGTCTCTTCATTCAACACTGGTGTTTCCAATAATCTCATAGCTTGCCCCTGACAAATTTTCACTTGTCCACAGAGAAATGAGAAAAAACACAGAACAGTCACTTTTTAAAAAATCTGTTGACTTTGTGTGGTGTCAAAATGCCTTCCACAGAATTCTAAAGCCCTGGTACCAGTGATATTTCCAGTAGTATTTAATCTAATTAATCTCCTCCCTTTTAATTCCCATATTCATGAACAGGCTTTAGATCGTTATTCAACTTTTCCCACTTGCCAGGAGTGAATGCACTGGCCAGCCATGACTTCTTAGGATTCTGATTTCTGGATCAGTTGTATCTACTGTAAATAAGTAAATAGGCATTTTGGGATTTAGACATCTGTCTCAAGATTGTTTCATGTG
The DNA here is from genome assembly GCF_922984935.1 of Meles meles. Classification (NCBI taxonomy): domain Eukaryota; kingdom Metazoa; phylum Chordata; class Mammalia; order Carnivora; family Mustelidae; genus Meles; species Meles meles. Next base: position 130,538,080 of record NC_060070.1, read on the forward strand.
GGGCACCTGGGTGGTTCAGTTGGTTAAGCGACTGCCTTCAGCTCAGGACACGATCCTAGAGTCTGGGGATCAAGTCCCGCATCTGGCTCCCTGCTCAGCAGGGAGTCGGCTTCTCCCACTGACCTGTCTCTCCTCTCATGAGCTCTCTCTCTCTCTCAAATAAATAATAAATAAAATCTTTTAAAAAATTAAAAAATAAAACTTAAAAAAAAAAAAAGATTGTTTAATGTGAATTTGCCCACAAAAGAAAAATTTGCTCTCAGGATTCACTATCTTAAGACCAAGAGCAGTCCTTAGTTTCCGGAAAATTCACAACCCTCTGCCAACTCCTACCACCGCGATCTTCACCCCGACCCCAAAACAGACAGGAACAAATAATAGAAATTCTAACATTGCCCAGCAATCTAATAAAGTTAAACATGTTTAAGATACGATACACTGCACACCTGCCAAATCCTTCAGTTGTTCAGACTCTGACTAGAAGTAAAACGTATCATGTTTGAGCAGACCAGAGTTCTGAAGTGCTTCAGGACACATTGTTAACAGCCATGAAGGCTAAGCTATATAGACTTCAGAGGAACTCTTCTGTTGTCTAAAAAATATGTATATTCATGTGTGTTTGGTATTTTCATAAAGAAATATTACAAGTCTGTGCTAGAGACTGATCAGTGTTAGGGAGGAGAGGATGGGGACAGGGATAGGAACAATACTTTCTGTGCAAAACCCTTTAAATCATTTTGAGTTCTGTACCACAGGACTGTATTACCCATTCAAATCAAGAAAAAGTGACATCTGTATCTTTGCAGAGCCTTGTACCTCCTGGAAGTTTCGTGCATGAGGCATCAAGTTATGTCACAATTTTGGTTTCCTCTGTGTCCTCAGCAGGGGATAATATCAGATTCCTTTGGAGACCAAGGATTCATAGGACTCCTAGGGATTAACTTGTGCAATAAGGACATCTTCTAAGTTACTATATTTGATGCTTAGACATCTTGGGGCCTTGCTCGTGATGGAGGCACTGCCCTTCCCAGGATTAGCCAATTCCTAGAACTAGTGAACAATTTGCCTTGAGCCCGCCTTGTATATGCAAACCAACCAGTGCAGAGCCCACAACCCCACTACCTCCTTTATGGGCTCTCATATTTTGGGCCACTGTCCTAATCACCCTAAGGACAGGTGTCAGACACCCAGGGGGGAGCCTCAATGCCCCAAAGCCCACCGAAATTATTCAGCCTGGCCAATCCAGAACCTCCTTTCCCTGCCTTGCCTGTTCTTCTCTGTAGAAAGCACAAAAAAGGCTCTTGCCCACAGCATCACCCCACTTCTCTCTCTGCCTCCTGACCAGCGCTGGTGTTTCCCCATGTGGCCCTGCTGGTTTTGTGTCTCCCTCCTCTTGTGGTCTGTGAGTAATAAACCATCTTCTCAATGGCAGTCCTCTGATCTGTTGGCCTTGCCATGCCCCTATAAACATAAAATCTACATGTGAAAATAGTATGCACATAGAGTGGGAAACTGGTATGCAGAAAGTACTTTAACTCCTCTGGACATGGGTCAGAAATCTCACCTGCAATAAAAATGCTTGTAATTTGACAGAATGCCCTCTTAAACGAAGACCAAGAATGCATTTGATCCTCAGGAGGAGAAAGAGGCCAAGGTTAGGACACATTGCTCAGGGCGCTTTGGCTGCCAGCACCCTGCATATATTTCTATTAATGAATGTTCTATCTTCGAGGATGGTGCGCTTACTAATGAGCCCCCAGTCTGCTCAATTACCAGGTAGCTTGTGCCCGTCTGCTGTCCTGCAGCAAGGACGCGGACCGCCCAGCATGTCAGTTCTGCAGGCTCATCAGAGGGCAGACCCAGACTGTGTCCTCGTGGTGTACCTTCAATCAAATCTCATCCGTGAAATACAGTGTCTATTTACAACACAAAGAGCAGATGATCCCCCTGCCTATAAATAGCGTTTGCTGAAGGTTCCTTTCAAATAGGAAATGCAGGTGACTTTCATTTAATTTGCCAAAAAATTGTCTTAACTGCATATCCCTTTGCAGTGGAGTAAACGAGTTTCTCGACACGATTCGGTAACAAAGGGGAGTGTCCAGGCCACTGCTGCCAAGGGCCTCCTGGTTGCCAGGGCAGCATGAGGGACATGTCACAGAGGAAACAGAGAGGCAGGTTGTTCTAAAGCAGTCTCTGGAGAAATGTGTGGGCAAGAGTGCAACCTTCCCACGTGAACGTGAACTTTTCTGGTGTTGATTCTCTGAACTGACGGTTTAGAAACCGAAACTTCCTCATTCTTCTATTTGGAAAAGTTTCTTGTCACAGGTGTTTTTTGGTAACTCTTCAAAATTGGGATATTTCACATAAAAAGTCAGATTTCCAGCTCCTTTTGAAAACCCGGTAGGCCTGGCCACCTTGAGCCCACCCAACCAGCTGGAATGGTACGCTGAACAGAGTGGTGCTAACTGCTCCCTTTCCACAGTGCACGAGCTCTGTGTTTGCTCCAGTCCCCACCACCCCACGCTGGCCTTCCCACAGGGATGCTGAGCGCTAGTGACCATTTACCACTGCACTTAAAGAAACAGTTACCTGTACTTCAGATTCTTTCAAATGTCAGAACGAGAATGAGCCTACCTTGTGTTTTTCCAGGAAAAAAAAAAAAAAAAAAATGGAAGCCAGAGAATGCTCTGATGTGCTTCCGAGGAAAACAAATATCCAAACACCCGACCTCTAGTTGAGAAGTCTCACGGTGTACTGATTGGAAATAGTGAAGAAGCTTGCAGAGCCAACCTTGGGCCCGAATGGGGAAACACGGTCCACATAAGCAGAGAGAGGAGCTTGGCCAGTGGCTGGGCAGAGAGAGAGCAGCAGCTCTGGGAAATAGGGATCCTGAGGATCAACTGTTGAAACGTAGATGGTGATTAACTAAACGTGGTGATTGATTCTAATCTTAAATGCTAGGTGAGCAGCCCTATCCTTATAAGGAACTGAATTCACCCGCGAGAGAAGAAAGGCAACTCGCTAACCCCCAACAGCCATCCAAGAGCCTTTTTGAAAGCAGGATGCATTCAGCAGAGCACAGCTTGGGAAAGCAGAAGGGAAACGCAGATCCCATGGAAATCCCATGCTAGGCTGTCAGGTCACAGAGGAGGGTTCCTGGGGCTGCCAAGAGGAACATGGAGAAGGGGGGGCAACCCCAGGTCAGAAAAACAAAAATCAAAAAAACACAAGCTGTTCACTTTTCGGTTTAGACAGAGTATTCCCTAGGGTGAGAACAGAACACATTTCCTAAATAACAATGAGACCAGAATGCTTGGGGCCAGCCCTGAAGGGGCCCAGAATAGAAAGAGCCATACCTTTAGACACCACACATCTTAAATCCTGGAGTAGAGTAATACATTTTATTTAATTAAAATAGATTAAAAAACAGACTGTGTAAAAGAATTAGGATTCTCAATAATTTACTATTATTTACATTAGCAAATGTTGGTCGTTAGTAGACACCATGAGGAGATCAGCACACGGAACGCAGACCCGCCTGCCCCCCCTCCCCAGGGGCAAAGGGGGACTCGCTTTCCTGTTGATCCCCCCCCTTGCAGGTGAATATGGCAATGACGTCACTGAAAGCTTGGTAAACAGCAGGAGAGGTGAACCTTCCACGGCCTGGGGTGCTTACAGCACAGCTACCCCACGCTGAAGGGCTTTAGAGACACTGGCAGGCCAGGCAGGAACTCTGTTCTCTGGAGGGGAATCAGTACTTCTCAGTCCTCGCTCACGGGGACTTGATGGGCAGTGATTTCCCCATCTCTATACAGTGATTTCCCCACCTCTGTAGCCAACACTCACCATTCCCAAAAGAAGCTTCTATAAGGAGCCCCGTTGACTGACACCAGACCTACAGTTTCCACAATGAAGATGAAAAAGGAAAATGAAGGCCACACCTCCTGGTTCCCAGGGAAATCCTGGATTACCGAACACTCCCAGCCCGTGTTGTCCAGACTGTGGCGACTCCTCACCACCTCACAGGCCATGTTGTGTTCCTGTCATGTGAGGGAATGGTGGGGAGCAAGCGATGGCCAGGCGGCCATGGGGAGCACTGCACCTGTGCCCAGGATGCAGTCACAGCGAAACGAGGAAACTGCCAGGCCCTGCATGTCCGCCCTGGCGTCCACATGTCCTGCAGGCACTTGTGGCTCTCCCACACCCAGATGGAGAGCGAGTCCCAGGCAGGCGGAGACAGGCTGGTGGTGTTGAGCAGAGAAGCAGCAGGCTGCGCGGGGCTCCGAGGACCTGGCTCCTGCTTGCGGGAGACCTTGGGGATGCCTGGGGATGGCCCTCACTCTGGAAAGCCCCACTGCACCATGGGCTAGGACACCCAGGCCTCCCGGGCACTGTCACTATAGAGACACCCCCTGACCCAGGCCTGGCGCAGCACTGGGGCCCCAGCAGCAGGGACAGAATCCAGTCAAGGGTGGGGGGAGGTGGGCCTCACCAGAGACTCAGTCCAAAATGTCCGTCTCGAAGGGGACCAGGTGGTAATAGGACAGGTTGGTGACATAAGCTGCTGGGTCATCACCATCTTCCAGCTCTGAGGTAAATTCACCACCATTCTCAAACCTGAAAAGGAAAGTTCAGAGGTAAGGGCTGGGGCTGGTTCACTGACCCCCACCCCCATGCCCACTGAAGTGGAGAAAGAAAGGGCAGAAGGTCATTGGCAGGAGGGTGCTTAGGGGTCAATACCAAACACCAGGGAAGGGCTTTCCCTAAGGCTCCTCATGAGGCATGGGCTCATCGGACCAGGGGGCACGGCCTTCTCAATGCAGGTTAGGAAGAGTGACCAGGACCATGGTGACAAATTAATGAGGCGCAATGGACCCTTCTCTAAAGTCCCTGACAGCTCGGGGGGTCACGGCTTAGACACTGCTATCCGCATTCATGAACCAATGTTTACTGAGACATTCATTCATTCACTCATTCACAGAGGGATTCTTTTTCTCTGTCCAGGGTTCGCTCTGTGTCAGGCTCTGGGGACGTGGCAGGATGCAAGGCAGGGAGCCAATCTGTGGGAACGGGAGCCCACCCCGTGCGGGGCCCCACAGTCAAACAGCACAGCTGAGTGGGAAAAGCCACTGTGGTCACAAGCTCACAACCTAACCACATCTGAGCGACATGGTGCTGCTGGACTTAGGGGCGCGAGATCAGCGGTCCAGAGGGGATCTGGGTGGGGGGCAGGGGGAGGTCATGGAGGGAGGGCTCCTTCTAGAGGGGCGGTGTATTCAGTGTGGGGGTTTACATAGGGGGAGGGCAGGCAGGAAGAGCAGGGGACGAATATGTACTCCGCACATAAGGTGACTAATGCCTTCCGGATACGGATTCCCCCATGAATTGAAACCATTTCCACTCCCGTCTAACCCAGACAAGGCCTCCTAAGCAAGGGGGGAGGCAGGGGGAGAACAACCTCCAGATTATTAAAACAGAGAAACATCTCCCTGAAGGACAGTCTCGCCAGAAAAGGAGGGACACAGAGATGCTGCTTGTGCTTTCTCCATTTTCCTCAACAAAGAGGGGGCAGGGCAGAGGTGGGCGGAGGCGCGCTCCCTCCCTGCTCTCCCAGGGCTCTCCCAGGAGCAAGCCCCCTGCGGAAGGAACCCACAGCGCACAGTGTGTCCCTGCGCTGATTCCTGGCACTGGGAGGCCTCACTAGCCAGTGCCCTTGCAGGAGCTCCACTCTACCTGAAAGGGTTGGGCGTGACCGGGAAGAACGTGAACCGAGCACAGGACACGGGAGCCGCATAGCGGGCAGTGAAAAGGCCCAGCCCCTGCCCCCAGAGCGCCCCTTCCAACATCCTCCTGATTCAGAGTGGGGCTTCCTCTCAGTCTAAGCTTTAAGTTAAAAGTGGAGGGGGAGGCTTTGAATCAGTGAGAAAAGGCCTCCGCCTCCCCAGTGAAGGGTGTGGTGTGGCGATGCGCGGGGCCTCTCCGCATCCGCTGCAGGGGCAGGGCAGGGCTCAGGGCCGGCTCCTCCTCCCCGCACTGCCTGCCTGGATAGCTTGAGGCTGCCCAGAAAGACATGGAGGCTCCGACACAAGTGTGCGCAGCCTCTGGGACGGCAAGTCTCATGGAGGTAAGACCTGCTCCCTGACTTTTTTCCAGGATGTGGTCTCTTCCCGGAAACCAACAGTGGGATGAATTAAAAGACGACTCTTGGATGCAGGGAAAGGCTCAGCCTGGGGAGGAACAGGGCCAGTTTCCTATACCTCTGGCTCTCATCACATGACTCTAGAAACCCAGGGAGGGAGGGGAAGCTGGGACGCTGGGGAAAATGAGTCACCAGCCTGAGTCCAGTGGCCTCATCATCCCCAGTGACCCTCAGCAGGCCTGGCAAATACCTCTGCTCCTAACCTGTGAGGACAGAATGGGGGGCTTGCCTCAGCCCTGGGTGGATTTCCAGGAGCCCCGCAACCACTTCACCCAACCAGGATGACCACCAGAGGTCCCGCTAGCCTGCTGACTCACACCCCTGTTCCCTGAGCGCAGTGGGGTCGCGCCTGGGTTCTGGAACCTTCCTGCCCCAGAAGCATGGAGACTGCCCTCTTGGCATCACGGCACAAGTTCTAATGGTAGGCTTGACAGCATTGAATTCACAGTGTTGGGGCCAAACGGTCACCCTCGGATACCACGGAGGACAGCTGTAGCAGGGAGGCAAAGCCTTGTTCTCCAACGACATCCATCTGTGACCTCGTGTCCCCATCGTCAACCCCCTTCACCTGCCTGACAGCCCTGTGGAGTGTTAGAACAGATTGCTCCTGAGAGACAGCCAGTGGCCGACTGTCAGCTTAGCGCACTGCCCTACATCAGACACCCAGAGAAAACCCTGGCAAGCCCGCCTCAGGAATTCCCTCTAAATGCTCCCCTGAGCCACTCGGAAGCAGACGTTTCTTTGTTAAGCCTTTCTGGGATCACCGAGGCTTTTCTTGCTTGGTTTCCTGCCAGCCAGGCATCCTGGAGCCCAGGGGCCCATGCTAAGGGCGTGTCATCCCTGTCCGTGCAAAGCTATGGGGTCACATTACCACCCTTGCTTTCTCCCTGTGAGCTTCTCTCCTTGGCAAAACGATTCATGGTTCAACTTGCTTGTCCAATCTCGCCGAGTGCGGGTTGGCCTCTTAGGACTCCTGACATCAGAGAAGGTCTCCCAGGGGGAAACTGTGCTGCCAGAGCTGGGCCCCTACTACTGATGAAGGAGGGTCTCCACCTGTCCCTCGTCCACCAAGACAGCCCCTCCGCAGAAGCTCCTCCCACGATGCTCCGGGGCCTCTCTTTCCGGTCACCCACTACGTATACAGCAATCTCGTACCCCCTCGGTGCCAGCCCTGTGTGATCATGGAGGACCCCCGGCTCACTAACGAATGAGCTGTAGACACACACGGTGGGTACGAAGCCACGTGGTGTCACAGCAAGGCATGCAAAGGGACAAGGACCTCTCAGGGAAGGGCCACCCCTGGCAGCCTTACCAGCATATCCTCTTACACAAGCATTTCAGGACATCTCCATGGTGAGGGAAACTTCTGCCATTGACTCAAGAGACATCTTTGAAACTGAGAAAGTGGGAGCTGCAGGCCCGAGCCGGTTCCGTGGGCCTGATGTGGCTCCCACTGTGTTCGGTCACAGAGCAAGGCTCCATCACAGAAGGCTTCGGCCACCTGCAGCAGGAGCTCAGGGACACCCGGGGGTCGTGCTCTGCTCTGCTGTTGGCTGGCTGGGTGGGTATCAGCACAGAGTCTGTCCTAGTGCGTGTTTACTGGCAGCTCAGTGGGTGAGGCCGGATATGAGACTCCAAGGCCCCCGATCCTGGGGTGTGCTGCTCATGGGCCCCCAGGGAGACCCTGAGCACCCAGCATGGCCTGCGGGGGCTCCTGGGCCAGGGGGTTCCCATTTACCACCTGAGATCTTTACAATGACCCCGGGAGAGCCTCAGGGGCCCCACTCAGAGGAGAAGAGAAGCCAGGAGAGGTTAAATAACTTCCTGAGGCTCACATAACCAGCAGGAGCCATGGGATTGGCCTGTACAGTCAACAGAAGCCAAGCTGTGATGTCCCCTCAAGCTGCTCCTGAAGCCTCCCAAGGACGTGACCCGGAAGTGCACTAGGGATAAAGGAGGCTGTGCCTCACGGGGACCCCAGGTGTCGGACTTTCTCAGTGCACTCATCACGGTTAAACGTTCTGTTATTAGAGAAGGAGGGACAGGGAAGGCTGTGGTGTCTTTGGTGTCCTGCCTTCACTAATCAGACACATCCTCCTTCCCCTCAGAGCAGGCCCAGCCACGCCAGGTTTCAGCCTGTGAGCTCTGTGGAGGCCACCTCAAAGTCTGGAGAATCTCCAGCCCTGTGATGTGACACCATGCAGGTGACTCTTCTCCCCATCCCAGAAGACCAGGCCCTTGGAGTGGGGAGGCTTATGGCCACCCTAGTTCCTCAGGGCCCAGCACAGACCAGACTCTGAAGTCCGGCCACTTCTCCTTGATGCCCCCTTTCAGCCAGCCCCTTGGTCAAAGGAACTTTGTTCCTGCAAACACTTCAAATAAGTGTCCAAATGTAGGCAGGATGGCTCAGTATCTCCGGCCACATCTGCTTCCTCTAGAGCTCTGTATGGGCCGTGAACTCCGGCCTCTGGCACCAGCTGACAGGCTGACAGGTCAGGGATCGCTTCTATAAAACTATATTCAAATCAGTCTACTTACAAGTGGTCTGTCGGATCCACACCCAGGTGCTGGTCTTTTCCGTTTGGTATACTGTGGTCAATAACAATGGTTTCTGTATTTGCTAAGCAAAATCCATTGGACCTCATGATTTCTGAAAAATGAAAGCAATGAAGTAAATATGCAGGACGGACCAGATTTTGAAGTTTTGGGCTTATACCAATCTCTCTACTTCCCCCTCCATCTACTGCCCTAAATTCTCCCCCACACTCCAAGGGAATGCTCTACACTCCAGAGGCCCATTCTGGAGTCCTGCCAACAGATTCAGAAGCCAATGCCAACCTCCACAGAAACCACATCTGAGGACCCTGTATAAGCCAAGAGGCTCCAGGAAGACGCTCTGAATTTTACCAGCACCCTCCCAAAAGCCCTCCTCATTGTACGTGAGTACTGAGCTCACATCTATCGCCTTGGGTTTGGGTCTGGGTCCATCACACATTGCCGCCATGAGGCTTTGCACAGGAACCCGGTGTTCCCTGTGCCTGAGATGCGGATGACACTGTCCACTGCCCTGGGACGCTGTGAGGATCAGTTGAGATCAGTACGCATTTTACAATAAATGGGCAACTTCACCGCATTTTACACTAAATGGGCAACTTCACCTTTTTACTTTATATCATTCTGTAAACAAATGGATTTTTTTTTTTTTTTTACCTGTATGCACACATTTTGGTAGTTAAAAAGGCAAACAAAGTAGTCTACGTTGGCCTTAGGCAGTGAGCTTCTGAGGATGGAAGTCTAGTATTTACTCCACACTGGGAGAGGAGAGGACAGGCATGCCTGATGTATGGCAGGGGACACAGCCCTGGACTGGGAGCCCGGACACCAGAGGTCCACGGTCTTGGGACTCCGCATCCTCAACTGGGTAATTTCAGCATAGTAGTGGATGGTCTCCAAGGATCCCTTCAACTCTAAACTCTCATAAGTTACGGAATTCCATCACGCCATCTCATCCATTTAAGTATAAGGAGTCAGTATGTCTTGACTGACTTCTCCTATCTGGTGTAGCTTTTATTTACATTTTCCCAGGGAATGTGTTTCTGTAAAATGCTCCAAGAATTGATCTGGTGGCCATTACTAGTTCTCCTCAGTGTTGGAGTTCTCCAGCCCTCGGGAAGCTGCCCCTCACCTTAGCTCTTAGGGAAGTGCCACGTTCACCGCCCTTGTCTGTCCTCTCAAATCAGGTCCAATCCTTACCTCATCTTAAAAAAAAAAAAAAAATCAACTCTGAATTTCTGGGGCATTCTCAAATCCAAAGGATTATCATCTTCCCATTCAGAGCCGCACACACAGAAACACACAACTTGAAATAGCTCTCTTCTCCTACTGGCCCAGCACAGGTAACAAAAACATCCCTCACCTGTCCACAGTCTCCCTAGGCACCTGTCACAACTGTTTGGGAGATTGTTTTCTTTTAATTTTTCCTTTATCTCATCATAATTTAGATTTTTTTTATTCCCATGCATGGATTTTCTTTTCTCATAAGTATAATTGTAATTTTTTTATGTATTTTTACTCTTTCCAGATATCTGGTTCTCAGTTCTTTGACTTTCTTTCCATGTGAAGAGAATTAGGGAAACTACACAAAAACGAACAAAGAAAAAGAGAAGGTTTCCTCCTCAGCCCCACAGGAATAAAACGATGCTTCATCAGTCAGATTTGCCAAGTAATTGCTACCATCTCCACTTGACTTTCTGCAGAAGTGACAGCTCATGGTTCTTTGGTCTTTTGAAATACCAGTCCCGTCAGTAACACTCTGGGTGACATCAGCGCATTACTCTTCCCTGCCCACCCCACCCCTCCAGGTTGAAGCCCACCCGCCCTCCCTGCGCAAGGACAAGCTTGCAGAGCCTGAAGTCATGAGAAGGAGCACCAAGACCTGATGAAAAGTCAGTGCTTGGAACCTCCGGGATCAACGACATTTCTACAGGCAGGAAGATGTTTACCCTAGTCTGAGTGAACAGACTCTGAAGATGACTACATTGTAACAAGAAAGATTAAGATGCCCTCGCCTCTCCAATCAAAACATACAGCAGCACAGAACCCTCTCTTTATTGCTTTTTACTAACTCTGACTCAAATATGTCTGTCTCAGAAGCACATCCAACCTCAGCCAGCTCACAGCCTCCAGCCCTTTCCGCCACCCCTTGGCTAAGGGAGTTTGGAGGGGGAAAATCCTACAAGGGAAAACAAATGTCCGTGCAACAAAACATTTCTGACAGTGAAGAAGAGTTACCTCACAGAGGAACTTGAGAACTTCCTCATCTCTCTTAAATGTGAAATTTGGATCTCTAAGAAATGGAATCCTTACCAGCCCCCCAAAACAGATTTGTAACAAATCACTCCCTAACTCCCCCTGCAAAGAAACCTCTGTACACAGTCATGGGGTTAATGGTGTGTGCAAGGCAAGCTATGAACTCCAGTTCTGCTACTTATGCATGGGGAGCAGGTTACTGCTTGCTCACTTTCTTCATCTATAAAATGGGCATACCCATCCCCAAAGCACAGGTGTAAATGAAATGAGATGGTATTTGTAAAGAATCTAACAAATATTGCGGGCCGGGCAAATGGTAGTGATGACTGTCATTACTGCTAATGTCTTCATAGCTGTTGTGTCATGCAATTAAACAGAACCAGAGAAAAGGTTAGGATTACAGAACAGCGCTCCCATCTGAAGCCTATCTCCAAACACACATAGAAGATGAATGTCTTAGAAGTCGGCTTAGTCCCGACAGCAAAACCCACTGGCCGGCATCATTACTTTCATCCCATATGTGACTGATTCCATGAAACAGTTCCCTTTCAAGCTACTTTTCTGCATTCATTTTTTTTCCACATGAAGAGTTCTGCTTTGCCATTTCTTACCTTCTATCTTTTGAGCTAATTTTAAATTATAGAAAAGTTACAGAAACAGCATAGCATTCTCACGTAGCCCTCACCAGTTTCTCCTGATGTTAACGTTTCCCGTAGCTATGGTGCAATGATCAAAGCTGGTGGACTTAACCAGACGCCTCCCTTACTGGAGTGTACAGCCTTTTCCACCAATGTCCCTTTCTTCTGTTACAGATCCAGCCTTGGATCCTTTGTTGGGGATCCTTGCTTTGCTGTGTCCTTGTTTTGTGCAGCCTCTGAAGGTTCCTCTGTCTCTCCTCATCTCCTATGAAACTAACACTTTGGGAGGGGCTGGTGAATTATTTTATCCACCGTCCCTCAATTTGGTGCTTTTGAGCTCTGACTGACGTGGAGTATTCCCAGCAGGAATCCTGTAGAGTGACCCCGTGCTCCCCTCTCCCTGCCACATCCTATTAGGGGGTGTGATGTCAACAGGCCTTGCTCCTGGGCTGTCCATCAGCATCACTTGCATAAGAAGTTTCTGCCAGGTTCACTCTTTCTCTTTGCAGTGAATAAATATCTTGGGGCAATGCATTGATACTGTGCAGAATCTGTTTCTCTCCAGCTTTTTCCCATTCCTCTTAGCACTTGCCGGTGGACCTTTCCTGCAACAATTACAGTTGGCCTCGAACAACACAGGTTTGAACTGCCTAGGTCCACTGTGTGTGTGTGTGTGTGTGTGTGTGTGTGTGTGTGTGTGTGTGTTTTAAGTACACTACAGTACCATAAGTGTATTTTCTCTTCTTTAGGTTTTCTTAATAACATCTTCTTTTCTCTAGCTTACTTGTCTAAGAATATTTAATACATATAACATACAAAGTATGTATTAATCAACTGTTAATATTATCAGCAAGGCTTGCGGTCAACAGTTTTGGGGGAATCAAAGTTATACATGAATTTTCAACTGTGCAGGGGGTCAGAGTCCCTAACTCCTGTGCTTTTCAGGGGTCAACTGTATGACTGTGGTGTGTACTGGGTCATGATTTTTCTATTTTTTTAGCTGTTGCCATGCTCTCCTCTGCCCCATAGGCCATCCTTCCTTCAGTTCAGTAATTCCTACGTTCTTCTTTTAATGCAGCCATTAGCTCAGTTCCGAAAGCATTCACAGTGTAGCTTCCCTCCATCCAAATCCTCCCTCCCATTGTATTTTCAGTGTAGTCCAGCAATCAAAATCCAAAGCATGGCCTTTTTATTAATTCGCCAACTGGATGAACCTTGTACGGTAAAAATTAAGGTTGAGATGGTACAGCTGCCTGGTTAATGAAATATGAAATTAGAATTCATTTCCAACCCACCCCTCGCCCCCAAACCTGAATAATTATATTTTTGTGGCTTACATAGATTAGTCCAAGTAGGCAAATCACAGTGGGGCTTTAGGCTTCCTGCTAAGCACGGATACAGCCACCATGAAGAAAACTTTATTTAAGTTTTTCTGATTCCATAAACATTTAGAGTCACACGGGAGGAAGAATGTTTAAAGCTGTACTCGCCCAAAGCATCCCGGCGGAGGTCACAGGGTCTCCCACGGCCTTGCAGCGGCCCCAGGATGTGGCTAGCGCCTGGCGCCATCTAGCGCAGCCCCGGCGCTCAGCAGTCTCCGCGGCTGCGCACTCTGAGCCCCTGTGCAAGGCTGGAGGTAACTAAAAGCCCCCAGGGAAGCCTATAGGTCAGCGCCTGTCGCCCATGCTGCCACCTCCCTACGTGCCACATCAACAGTAGCAGAAGGCATTAAGAAATCGGAGAGGAAAGGAGGAGGAAGGGTGGGGTGAGCTGCAGCAGGCAGAGACATTTTCAGGAGCGAGTGGAATTTAGCAGGACAGGATGGACGGGCGGGGTTTGTGGGAACAGAGGGAAGATGCGAGCCCACAGCACAGCAGAGCCCCACCAAGGCGAGGCTGAGGGTCTGTCTGGAGCAAAGGGTTCTATGGTGACAGCATCAAAAATCTAGTGTGAACCAGACTCTGGCCTGCTGGAATGACTAGGGCACTTGACCTTTAACATGAGTGTAAGGTTGTGAGAAAATGAATGAGCCCAGGAAGTCAGAGGTCCAGGATGACCAACCTCAGTATTCAGGGTCTGTCCTGGGGCAGGGGGGAGGCTGAGAGAGATAGAGATAGAGAGAGAGAGAGAAACCTGTGGATATTCCTGGGGTGGGGAGGGGGGGTCATGCTTCCCAGAGTCTGAAGCTTCAAGTCGGGGGGAACTCGAATCCACAAACACCCACATAGGAGAACAAGCCAGAAGAACATGGCTTGCCCATGTATAGACTAGTTCTTCAAAGGGATACCAGTGCTACTGTAAATAAAGGTTTCATTGAAAAGTATTTTTTAATTTACCATAGTTCATTATCTTAATATATTTCTTTCCTCACTCAGTGAGGATGAAATTACTTTCATTACTCAGTGAGTGATGAAAGTGTATCTCACATTCCAGGGGCACAACCCGTTATTGTCTGCATATCTATACACTGATGGTGAGATGCCCTCCCTCAGAGTGAGGGCCGCCTAGTCCTGGAGCAGAGATGGAGAGGTTGGGACGCTTCCAGGGGAGAAGGCTCAGACTTGGTGCCCAATTGATCAAAGCAGATAAGGAGGATGAAGGCCCCAGGAGATGGAATCTTAGCTCTGGAAGGGCGGGAGAGGCCTCTCCCAGCCGCTGACCCTGGGAGGGATGCCTCTGACAGGCTGCCCTGGCCTCTGCAGGGAGGCACGAGGCTCTCAGAACAGACTTGCAATAGCTATTTACAGACTCAATCGTTAGACGGAGTTCCCATTGCTACAAAGTGTTCTGTGCCGAACTCAAATCCCTGTGGTTATTTGCACCCACAGCAATGTCCCTGGGACCGAAAACCTGTCCTTAGTCCTCACTGAAGACCCAGAGAGTGTAGCTAAAGCCTCACATGGGAGGCTACAATTATCCCTGATAAATTTCACCTCATTATTTCCAGCCCTTTAGGATAAACATGGGGCATGTCATGTGTTTAGCCCTGTCACAGGTAAAAATAGGATGGTAGACAGAGGCCTGGGAGTGTTTCCACGTGGTTGCACTCCAGAATTAATCAGAAGCAATTCCGTGTAGCCGGGGTCAACCGGAAGGAAGTGTCCTGCTCCTGCTACCAGCACAGGGCCCTGAAGAGCTCTGCTGCTGTTTGCTCTTCCACTGGCTCAAAACAGAAAAAAAGCAAAATGGAGACACCCGTGCTGGGACTCTTCTGCTCAGGACGAAAGAACAGAGACTTGCCTGTGCTCTAGTGACAGTACATAAAACCCACCATGAGTGACAAGCATCCCGGAGCCCTCACTGTGCCCTCCAAGACTGGGGTCCACAGACACCCAACCGGGATAAATGACTGCCATTTCTCCTATGAAGAATGTTCTGGATACTAGATGCCAGCTAAGGATGGATGCCCAAACACCCTGCTCTTCTGCCTAAGAACACACAGGAAGCCATGATGGGTGGACATCAGAAGCAACAGACCCCAGCAAACCCAGGCCTGCCAGCCGTCCCACACACACAATCACATCCTAGCGTGCGTTCCCTTTGGGTCCCCTGAACTTGCCCACCCTCTCCACCCATCCCCCACACATGGTTAAGAATCTCATCCCTGCTACAGCACATAGCTCAGTAAGGACACTTTTCCTCCTAAAGACACCCACCACCACCATCGCGATTGGTCCTCTGTCTCCCTATCACCGTGAACCCCCAGTGCCTTCTTAGGAGATAGCTCTGGGCTCAGATGCACTTTCGTCTCCTGACTGTTCTTCACCAACTTCCGGGGTATCCCTCCTGCCCATGCTCCTTCTGCTCTCCTCCCTCCTCCATTTGGAAATAGAATGCTAAATGCAGAATCCCTCCTTCCCTTCTTCCTACAGATCAGCACCTTCTGCAGGATCTCCTCTTGAGCCAAACTCTATCTCCTCTTGTAGCTGCCTTTCCACCCTTTCCACCCGCCACACTCCCACACAACCCCTGTCACATGCCATCTCTTGGGCCTAACCAAGCTGATTGCCTGGGGGAGCCTCATATCCAGGACTCTGGGACGGAGCTCTTTTCCCCCAAAAAATGCCCCTCAGCAGCCTTCACCAAAACAGTACTGCAAAAATGAAAGTCTAGTGTTCTAACAACATTTGCAACCCAGAAGCAAAAAGCTACCAAACAGGGCTAAGTTCCAGCTCCCCCCACCTTTCCATCCGCCCCCCATGTGAGCCGGTGGGCAGCTCCTCCCAGCCAGCATTCGCTCTTACTGCTGCTGACCTTGGCCTCTTCGGGGCTAGAAGGCATGGTCTGGTGTCAACGTCAGTGACATCTAAACTGTGTGCTCCCCTTTCTGTCCTGGATGCCCTAAAACCAAATCCACTGCCATAGTATGTGAACAATCTTCCATCAGCTGGCTAGACTCCTGATTGATGTCATTCACTTCCCAGTGCCCCATCAGTGTGTTCATCATGACCCTGTTTCATAAGAAAGTTCCAACTGAGAGACCGAGTTACTCCTTTTGGAAACTGGAGAAGTGTAAACTGCAGGTCGGCAGGTGGAAAACACTGTTCCATGAAAATCAGGTAACAGCCTCCGCCCACTTTATTCCTCTTTTGGATCATCTTTCTGGATCCCAAGGGTAGAAGGTGTATCTGGTGAACTGGAAAGGCTTCCTGAAAACCATGGCAATCCATGGCAGGACCCGGCCTCCCCACGCCTTCCCTGCAGCTCTTACCTGATATTTTCACTGGACTCTGAAAGTTGGGTTGAATTTTATGTACGTTGTCATTTTTTAACACCTGGTCCAGAGGAGATCTTTCAAAGAAGGTGAGCACAACTTCTGACCTGGAATACTGGGAATACGTGCGTTAATGACTAAACTCGAGTCCTCCCTACAGGTGGCCTCGTGTAAGACTGACACCCCTGCACCTTCCAGATGCTTGGGGGGACGGGCCACACTGATGAGGCTGTAGTCAAGGCCCACCTTTCACTTACGAATGGCCCCATGTGGCAAAAATGCAAGGCTCCAGGGACAGAGGGGATGGGGTGAATGGAAGCGATGGACAGATTTTCTGAGCACTTGGTACGTGCCAGGGTTTGCACATGTGTCCCTTCCCCTTATGATAAACGGTGAGTGTGTTGACTTTCCCCATTCGCAGAGGAGGAAAAGGACCCCGCTGGAGTCAAGTGGGCCCCAAGTGCACGAAGCTTGCCCACTTAATTTAAAGGCCATCTGCCAATGTGAATGCTAACACTCTCCTTGGCTCCCATACACCCTCTTCCAAAACACCCTCTGCAAGACCAGTGGGCTTCTGAGTGGAGGCAAGAAAGCAAAGACCATGGCAGGGACCATGTCTCTTCCTACTCAGCGCCTCCTTGGCCCTTGACTCTCACTTCTTACCAAGGAGAAAACAACGGAGCTGCAAGAGCCCACAAAAGTCTTCCTTTCTCCTGGTTTTGTCCGCCCCTCCCCGTGGCCTGAACCGTCCAGGGAGGGAGCAACCAGCTACGTGAGTGAGGGCATTGGTTGTCTGGAAGTGGGCAGGATGTGTCCCGACCCCCACCCCCGGGCCCCGCCGGTCGTACTTACTTTGCACGGCATGCTTATGATGGTCTTCAGCAACTTCTCCACCTCGTTAAGCCTGGTCTCTATATCGTGGGCGTCCTTGATGGCAACCAGGCCTAGAATTGAGACAGAAATTCAGACAGAATCGAGACAGAAATGCCTAAAGTCAAAACATCAAACCAAACCAAAACGAAACAAAAAACCCAAAACCCCAAAAACAAAAACAAAAACAAAACAGACTGGAAATATGCTCCTAGATTAAATACAGAACAACAGACAACCCCATGACAAGGAAGCCACTGCCCAGTGTCCCCCTCCACCAAAGACGTCTGGAGTACTTACGCAGCCTTACTCTGAAAGCAGTGTTCTCAACCTCATTTTAAGTTTCAATGACCCAATGAATGATTTCCATGTGTGCTGGGGGTGGGGGGGTGGGGGGGTGGGGGATGACGTCCTTCCCGGAAAGGAGAAATCTGGCCGGCGGGGGACAGTGAAATGAGAGGGGAATGTAGGTGTAAACCAGGGATCAAAGTCCCCTCTGAATGGGACAGTCTGGGCCAGCCTCACGACAAGACCAAAGCTTGGCTGGGGACCACTCAGCCCCAGGCAGGTGGTGGCTGCTACCAGGGGGAGGTGGCCCAGAACCCGCCCCACCCGCACAGTGGAAGGGCTGGCTCGCCTGGCCTCCGCTGACCTCACCACAGAGCATATGGAAATGGGGTCCATATTTAGACAAGTCATTTACATGATGGGTTTGGACAGGGGAAAAGTCAGATCTTTACCCAGAAAAAAAACCAAAGTGTGTATGGCTCACAGCACTTTTTCGGAATCTGAACATCTACCCTCGTTATATGTAATAGGGTCTTGAGTGGCTTTTGGGAAGTAGAGACTTTAGTCTGTAAACTATAACGGTGTGTGCTCCCGTCTCCCTGTGAGCAGGAAAGAGTCCAAGTCTTCTTGTTTCCATTTCTACACACCAGCCTCCTGAGGACGCGGGAATGACATCCCCAAGGACACGGGCCTCTTTGCCATACTTTGTGTGACCCGGCAGGACGGTCCCTGGGAGCCATGGCCAGACCAGGCGTTGGGATCATCCCAGAACTATTACCAGTTGCTGTGTCTAAGGTTTTCAGTTCTGGTTTTGTTTGGTTTTGCAGGAGAAAGGCTTGGTCTTCAGGCAATTCATCAACGGAAACTACAAGTCATCAAGTTAATTTCCTAAACTAAATGATTTAACATATAGTCCGTGGAACCAGGGGCAGCCCCGAACATAGGGCAAGGACATGTCTAAACGCCTACGCTGTCGCAGGGGGAGTCCTTCAAGCAGTCTGAATCACAACCAACTTCTAAGCAAGGTTCCCTCAACGTCCTAAAGCACAGGCCACGTCGGGTGTCAGAGGGGCTGTCTGGGCCTGCCCACCCCCTGAGCCCCACAGGCCCAGGGGCCAGTCAGCAGCTGCTCAGGTGGCGGGAGCCCAAGGGGGCTGGCTGAACTGTGACTCGCCTGCTGAGCCACCTGGGGTCTCCATCCACAGGGCCCAGGCACACACCCCAGCAGTCACCAGAGAAAGGGACTGGGCCTTCTCTACCTTCTCCCCTCTTCCTCGGGTTACCAGGCCCCACCACGCCCCCTGCACGTTCTGGGAAGCAGAAAGAAGAAAGAAAATAGTACCAGAATTTCAGGATGCTTCTTCCCCAACCCTGAATTCCTTGCTTGGCAACACACACACACACACACACACACACACACACACACGTTGTTTTGCTCTTTGCACCCAAATTGTTTCATCTTCTGCTTGCTACTGGGAGTCTGCCCAGGGAAAGAGCCCCAATGCAAAATCCTCTGGAAAACTGTTTTTAAGAAAGGACAAATAAATTAATCGTTCCCACCAAATGCTTCTTCATTCTAGGATGAACAAAACTATTATTATTAAATTTCAACTTTCATTACCTCTCGAATACAAGTTTTAAATCACTAACGTTTATGACACGGTACTTTTATCATTTTATATTCTGTACGTGCATTTGTAGGGAGGTTAGCCTCTCGTATGGTCAATGCACGCAGCGTACGTATACCCAAATCATAGGATACACATCACAACTTAACAATCTTAAGTTAGTATAAAGGTTTATAATTGGTGCATTTTTGCCTCAGTGACATATTTTGGGTTACATCTTTGATTTAATTAATGTTCAGCCCACGGTTGAATTCATAGCTGCAAAGCTATATATATAGTAGGATAAATACATTCTGCTCTATAGTGATCTTTTTTTTAAGGATGGCCTGATTTAGCAAATAAAACAAAGGACACCTAGTTAAATATGAATTTCAGATAAACAGTGAATAATGCAGTAGTATGGACAGATTATACTAAAAAAACTATTTGCTGTTTATCTGAAATTCGAACTCAACTTGGTGTTCTGTATTTTATCCAGCAGCCCTATCTTCCTGGTAGGGTATTGTTTTCCAGAATAAAGTAGAAAAAGGCAAGAAGTACCTTCCCTGATCGACCCCAGCCTATCTTACCAGCTCTGTGTCTTGCAACTCCGCATAACTCTTCTGCTAATTTCAAAGGTCCACACTACCCAAACACAATCCCCCTGACCTTCCCCCACCCCCAGGCTCACAGGAGGGAATGTCCCACCCATCCTTAAAGGCGTGGGCGGAGACCATCTTTCTGAGAAGCCTTTCCCCACATCTGAAGATGGAACCCGAGCTGCCTCTGGGCTCCCAGAGAACTTTCCTGACCTCTGCAGTATTCACCACTCAGCACTGTGACTGCTCCTGGACCTATGGGTCTCCCCAAGATCCCCATGTGCAAAGCTGAGGGGAGCAGGTGCCTCTTCCTCTCACTGTTATCATCACAGGGCCTGACACATGAAGGGGATTCGATGTTTACTGGCTGTTTGTCAACTGAAGTTACAGAAGAGAGCACAGAAGTCAAGCATTAGTGACCTTCTGTGGGTGCGCTCCATCTTGCCCCATAGGATCATCACCCTAATTCATGCTTCTTAGCACCACACTCAGTCAGCACCACACCAGAGCCTGCTGCCAACTAGCTCAAGGTCACAGGCCTGACAGCCGAGTGGCATCGTGTATGAGTCATGAGCCATGCCGGCTTGATTTTATCTGTGGACGTGTGCAGAGTCAGATGCTTCCTCTGACCTGTCTTTATGATCCTGAACAGCAGCCAGATCGTACACCTTGGAAATGTAAACATGCCTCCAAACAAAAGGAGGCTCTGGAAACTTAACCAGGCAAAGGAAGATGCTGGAATCCCTTGCTCCAAGAACATTAATGACAGGCTGGGGCACACTTAGCTGGGGCACACTTTGTCATTTGCTTCTCCGTCCTGGCTTCCCGGGTGACTCCAGCAGAGGCCTCAGCTAATCAAAGGCAGAGGGATTCAGGAAACAATGGATCCAGCTGAACACCATGAAACCTGCTTGACAGCAGCTACCGCCACCAACCAAAGCTCAGAGCATAGCAAGTCCCCCAACACCCAAATACAGGCATGGCATGAAGAAGTCACCACTCTCCAAGCGTCTCCCTGCAGCCCAGACTTTCCCTTCCCTCCGGGGCCCTGGACATCACCCTTCTCAGTTGTTTTAAAAGAGCTTCCCATCAAATGATGGCTACCTTAAATGTGTTAGGAAAATATTTTTAAGAAAGACGAGCCCAAAACGGCCACAGTGCAAATAGGAACTAAATCATCATTTTAGAATTTCATACACACAGGGGTTCCTTTCTTCAGACTTTCTGGTTTCATGATGGGTGGGAAATTTAGACACCTACTGTGAGACCCGAAATTATTATAAATTCTCAAAATGTGACAGGGCTGAAAGGTGAAGTTGTGTGGACATTGCACTACTTTCACGGGCAGGTGGCAAGAACAGAGCCCACGAAGGACTGCTGCCCCAAACAGATTATATGCACTGGAGTTTCCTTCTAGCCTAGCTGTTGTATTTAAAAACCAACAGCTTTGGTTTTTAATGGCTGATAAAGCTTCTCCGAATAGGACCTGTTTACAGCAAATAGCAATTTTAAAATTTATTTTTAAAAAGAGGCTTCAACACAGTAATCTAAATACTTCTGGCTTTTATGTTCCAAATATTGTGGATGGAACAAGAATTCTGTGGGGATCTTGTCTGACTCCGTTTTCCTATCTGTGATGGTAATAACAAAAACTGTAGGCGGGCAAATGGTTGAGATTTTGCACAGTCAGACAGAAAAACTTGGTAAGCACCTACTGGTTATGAGACTGTCACCCTAGAAGTAGCCAGCAGGGGGTGCTAGCACTCTGCGGAACCAACCGGGTTTCGCCCGGTGAGGCCAGAAGGGAGGAGGGTCCAGGAGCACACTTTATTGTTAGAAGTAGACTCATAGACTTCACGGACCCTGTAAATCTTTTTAATTTCTGAGAAAGCATAGTCACTAATATAATCTCCATTTGAAAAATTTCACTGTACCCAGTTTGTAATATGTAAATTTGATTAGCCTCAAAACAAGTAAAGATTTGAATCTGAAAGACTGATAATGTGATTATATATAAATTACAGTCTGTTAACTTCAATATATTTGGAGGCCAAAAACAGCCTAGAGCAGCCGGTTTGTCCTTTCTTTCTAAACTAGTTTAGCACTGAAAATCGAGAACCCAAAATGTGATTCTGTCATTTTCAGAATTAGCTTTTTTTTTTTTTTTTTTAAAGATTGTTTATCCTCTGGGCTCTTTTCTCAGTGGGGAACCTGCTTCTCCCTCTGTCTCTGCCTCTCCCCTGACTTGTGATCTCTCCCTCACTCTCTGATAAATAAATGAAATCTTTAAAAAATTGTAAGATTATTTATTTATTTGTCAGAGAGAGAGAGAGAGGGAGAGCACAAGAAGGGGGGGCAGCAGGCAGAAGGAGAGGGAGAAGCAGGCTCCCTGCTGAGCAAGGAGCCCAATGTAGGGCTCCAACCCAGGACCCAGGGATCACAACCTGAGCTGAAGGCGGACGCTTAACGGACTGAGCCACCCAGGGCCCCTAGGAGTAGCTGCTTTATGCAAACATAAACACCTGACTTATTCTTGGAATCCAAAATGAACACGCTTGAGTCAGCACGAAGACTTATCAGGGAGAGCAAACATAAACAAAGCAGTTTCCCAACCTCAGAAAACCTGAGTCCAAAGTCCCACATTTTCAGTAAGTGGAGGCTTTGGGATGAACACCTCTGGTAAGGCCAGGCTTCCTCTGTGGCTAGACTCTGGGGCCTTCTGCCATCATTCCAGAAATAAAGACAAGGTGCCTCTTGGATCAATTGCTAAGGAAGAACGTCCTTTTCAAAGCACATTAAGACATGCCCATTACCCCAAGAACACGTCTCTTAGAGGAGACTCACACAACAGAGCCCTAGGGAAATTTTCTGTAAAGCACACTTTCAAATTGAGTCAGATAATAAATTAGGTTTGAAGATTTCCTTCTCCATTTAATAAAATGTGTCCATCAACACACCGCACAGCAAGGCAGACGGCTCGGGTCATCTCGCATGCGAGAGAGATAGGTATTCCTCAAAGGTGGTGTGTAATAACCATTTTAGAAGCAAAATAGTTTAAATCTTCCAGGGAAATTTTCAATGCTGGTTTCCTAGGTACCTGTTTTCTAACTAGGCAGCTGACATTCGAGAAGCGGAGAGTTAGAAATGACGTGCTTGACAGCATAAGGGAGCTGGTTCTGTGCACACTTAAGCACCCCAGGAGGGGCCCTGACTCCCGAGGAGCCCGTGCTTACTCTACTCTATGTAGAGTTTTGTGCGTGGGGTGTCGCGCAGCATTTCTGGAAGGACAGAAACCCTGTTTCCCCCTCCCTGCTGGCACGGTTCACCCTCCCACCCTCCTTCCATGAGGCTGCCCGCTTTGGTGATGCTCACACCCAGCTGTAAGAGGTGGGAGCTGCTGGGCACGCATCTCTCTTCTGCATCTTTCCAAGAATGAAAAGCAGGGCAGAGAAAGCATCAGAGGACACCAAAGAGGCCGAGAAGAAACAGCACCTCCCTGAGGATCCAAGAAGGGGCTGAGAGAGCCTCCTTTCTCTGCTTCTTCCTGCTCC
Organism: Meles meles; assembly: GCF_922984935.1. Classification (NCBI taxonomy): domain Eukaryota; kingdom Metazoa; phylum Chordata; class Mammalia; order Carnivora; family Mustelidae; genus Meles; species Meles meles. The sequence goes on from NC_060070.1 coordinate 130,561,355, forward strand.
TGGGAGGTGCCCCCTTGAATGATGTGTTTTTATCAGCAGGAGAGAATGAGTGCGGGACTCCAAGGTACTGGCCTTGACTGTGCCCTTCCCCACTGCCTCCTTCCCTGGCCCTCTTCATTATCCTCTCCCAATAAAAGCACAATTCCCTTACTGAACTTCCCACTTACTGCATTTTAGAAGCCACTCCCTTAGGGAGTCTGTCTTCGGATCAAAGGTATTTAGGACGCACCATCCTTTGCTGGGCTCCCCAAACAGGAAGCACGCATTCAGCCACTCCTCCTAAACTATCCGTGCCAGGCACCCTATCACATTGGGGGGGGGGGGGTACCGTGGCTGGAAAGACACACGGGCCCTGGTCTCCCCAGAGCTTTCCTGCTAGTCAGGACAATGGACATGAGGCAAACATCAGCCACAAAAAGCAGGGTGTCCCCTGGGGGGGGACAGGAGTACTCCAAGCTAGGACACCCTCACCAGGGTCGGAGGCCTGCAGGGTGAGCAGACACATGGGCCGGGGGAGGGAGGAGAGGAAGCTGAGTGGGGTCAGGAAGAGGCCCTATTGAGGCCAGAGGGGTGAGGACTAAAACAAACAGGGCTGGACAAAGGGCATTAAGGGTAAACCCCTCAGTGGGCACTGGGAGCCATGGCTTCCCAGGTAGGCTCTGCTCACAAGAACCCTACCCACTTGGCAGCTGCATTTCTTTCTGTATTTCTTAGAGTAATACACACACCTGCCATAGGATCCCACAGTAATCGCTGCCTGGTGAAATTGCCCCTTGGAGCACAGTCCCCAAGCCTGACCCCCGCCAAGCACCAAATTCTAGTTTCTGGATCGGCAAAGCCACAGGCCTGGTCTGCAGGGCTCTCACTGACAGTGACCCCCTTTGTGGGCTCTCTCTTTAGCCTGGGCTGGGGCTTGCACCATCCGTGCCTCCTAGGGACCTGGGGGTAGGGGGCCGCCGCCCGGGAAGCGGATGCCGTCAGGAATGGCAGGGGGGCACTGGACCACCCTCGCTCATCTGGTCCACCCCGGGAAAGAAGCTGTGTGTCCGGGAGCAGACAGCGGAAGCTCCAGGGACCTGTGCTCCTGAGTCACACCCGGCAGGTCTCTGGTCTCCGGCATCCAGCCACTCGCTTCTGGGTACTCTGTGGCTGTCGAGCCCTCCGGCAGCCCTGCCGGGGATACCATCATGCCATTTCATCAATCAGGCATCCGGGCTTGGGTAACTAAGCGACTGCCTAAAGTCATGGCTGAGGAGCAGGGGACAGAGCCGGCCTCTGATTCCTCACCTGTGTGCTTCCAAAGACCCGGCCATCGACCACGAAGCCTGAGCCTCTCCCACAGGGACCCTGCGATATCCCCAAGGGAGTCATCATGACCCTGACCCCTCCCACCTGGCTCCCGTGTCCCCGGGAGGGGGCCACTGGGTGGGGAATTTTCTCCCACAGGAAACAGGATGGGCTTCTGCTGGGACTCAGATACTCTAGGTAGAAGTTTTCACCACATGGGATTCCTTCCCGCCTCCCTCTACCTTCTGTCCAATGACGGCTCATCAGAGTTTTCCTGCTGATTCTAAGTTACGTATCAGCAAAGGGTGATTAAGATGTTTTGGTCTCAAAACAAATATGAAAGCTTGCCAGTATAAATTAGCCACAGAGCAAAGTGGCTCCGTTCACGGTCATGACTCAGTTTAGGGCGCAGACTGGAGGTGTCTGTTTGGCGAATTACATCATCCTGCATGTGGGTCTGTGCTGGGGTGTGACATGCCCGTGCCCCCATCACTGACGGAAGCCCAGTCTGGCCGACAGAGAATGGTGCACAAGCCCCCGGCCCACCCCTCAAGGAGAGGGTGCACCCCAAGCAGCCCCAGGGAGCTTCTCAGGCCTGCTCCCAGCCATGGGGACCATTGTTTAGTGATGACAACCGAAAGCATCCAGCAGATGCCTAGGGTCATCCAAGAAAGTAAAAATGAACACAAATACCAAGAAAAAGCCATCTGAGAGAATCAGCAACACCAGCCACAGGTCTAGACACACTCCCTCCCCAGGATGGCAGTGGGGGGCTGTCGTGGGTCTGCTAGAGAGGCCCCCCAGGGCAAATGCACGTGGGGCTCATACTTACTACCAGCCTGCCTGAATCCCAACCTACACCAGGCTGAGCTTCACCGAGAAGGGGCAAACTCATCCAATCCCCATTATTTCACTTCCACGGGCATTCGAGTCTCCCCTTTCCTTGACTCTTCACCATGCAGGAACATCCTTCGGCTTTTGGAAAAGTGTTTGTAGAAACAGACCAGAGAGACACATGAGGCCCAGACTTTATAAGGGAAGGGGACCGGTGTCCCTGTGGGCCAGCCCGCGGGCAGCCGGGAGGCTCCTGGAGCTGTCTGCTCAAGAAGCAGGCCAAGTCTCTCCTCGGGAATTCGGCGGAAAGTAACCGTGACCTAGAAGCCAGCCACCTAACCCTATGTGTAAGTTTCTGGCTCGCTCCTTCTCTAGCTGAGAGGTGAGGTCAGGTCACCTGGGGCCCCCGACACCGTCCGAGATCTAATGGGATGAGATCACAGGACCAAGAACCAATTCAGCCATTTGCAGAGAAACGAGAGGGCCCTGGAGTGCGGGGAATGGAAATCGCAAGGAAGCCCGGGTGCACATTCAGGGAAGAGAGAAAACAGAAGGCAGAGAGAGGAGAGCAGGCTACATGGGGGCACACATGCAGGCACGGGACTGGGACGGTGTGCTGCCCTGGGGCCTGGGGAAAGCGCTCATCCACCGACCTAGAAGAGCTTCAAGAAATACATCTGTGAATCGAAAATACCCCCAAATCCCCGTGAGAAGCGCAAGCTGCCCCGTCCGAAGGGGCAGGATGCCCCTTGTGAAGTGACACAAGGGCTGTGGGGTGGGGAGCAGCGTTGAGGCAAAGGGCAGAGCCACACTCAGCCAGCACCAGGCTACAAGGGCCCTGGGAGGCCGGGCAGAGCTGGGCTTGCTGCCTCTGGTCTGCTGCCCCGGCCCGATATGGCGTCTGATCTCTTTCCTGCCACCTCCACTAGGCAAGTAAGCTCGGTGGCTCTACAGTTTCTCCTCTGCATCAGCTGGTGTTGGAACAGAGCTTCTCGCCTGCAGTCCATGTGAGAATGAGTGGGCAGGCTCAGGGCCTGGGAGCATGGTCTGGGCTGTGGGAGCTCGGCAAATGTATCTGCACCCAGCCCTTTCTGGTTCTCTCCTGGATGCCCAACTCCAGTCCTCAGAATCTCAAATCTGAGACCAGACCATCTATGCTTATGCAGGTAGACCAGTCCGATGCTGGACTCAGGGCCTTTGCACTTGCTCCTGCCTCTGCCGGGAATGATTGCTTCCCCAAGCATTGACCAAGAGGCTTGACCCCTCCCTTTCTTCAGGCCTGGACTCAAAGGTCACTTCCTTTGAGACTGTCTGGAGAACCTTAACTGAAAGTTAACTCCTCCCTTGAGAAGTCAAAGCCGCTTTCCTTGTCTACTTGCTTCCTTCTGAATACTTATCTATCTATCTACCATATCTATCTACCATATTATTTATTTATCTTTGTTTATTGTTGGATTTCTCCCAACCATAATATGACAATCAAGAGGGAAAGGATTCTTTTTTTTTCCTGGGTCTTCTTTTGATCACTGCTGTGTCTCCACCCGCTAGAAGGATGCCTGGCACACAGCAGGCATTCAGCAAATACTCACTGCAAGAATGAATATGAAACCAAAATGTTGGATTTCATGGTCATCAAGAAATGATGACCTGACTACTTGGGAAATAGAATCTCTTGCTGGAATGGTGACCAGGATGGCTCAGACTTCACCAGGCCTGAAATCGGTGTTATTAAAAAAAAAAAAAAAATCGAAATGGGCAAAGAGCACCAAACAGCCAGTCAGAGATTCTGCATGTTTATGTTTTAATGTGTAAACCTTCTCAGATGTAAGAGATGGAACAGGCAGGAGACCCTGACCACGTCAGGAAACCCGGAACCACATAAGTATCACACAGAGGGAATTCAGGTTCAAGACTCAGCCCCACCGGTGAGGGGTGTAGAAAAACCAAAAGGAACCCCTCGGTCACCCAGAGATAATATCCAGAGGAAGCAGCTGTCTCCATCTCCTTGGGCTAGGGCACCAGAAAGGATGGGTGGATACCTCAGATCCAGAGGAAGAAGAGGGTGAGGTGGGAAGCCAAGATTCTAAGAAAAAAGGACAGAGGACAGAAGCAGGACAATTCCTGAGGTCAGCCCTGCCCAAGAGAAGGCCAGGAAGGTAAGTGAGTGAGCGAGGTCCCTCTGCGTGTGCAGGGCCTGCAGTATCCTTACACACGCGTGCCAAAGTGAAACATTCAAGGTCATGGACAGTCCCCGAGCCTAACACCACAGTGTGTGTGTCAAAGGGAGAGAAAAGCCCATTCTCTCCACATAAACACTCTCCCCCATGGCAAGACTTGAGGGGCGAAGGAAAAGGGCTCAGCATCCCTTTAGCTGCATGCAGACTCAAAAATGCAAGTGGGGGCAAGGCTTTCACGCCCCATGAGGGCGTTTGGTCAGACATTCCCAAGAAGAGCTACCTGCATGCTGCCAGCATGAGCTCCGAAACCCAGATCTGCTCGCAAGGCTCATTAATAGAAGTTGAGAGCACAAATCTAATCCAGCTCAGAAGCATTTCAATAAATTTCAGCGAGGGAATCTGGTGGGGAATGATACTGAGGAAACCTGACATTTCCCATACAACACACACATCCGGTTGCCTTCTGTACTTATGGTTTGTATATCCAGACAATGTTTTTATGCAAATAATAAATCCGCATGGAAATCAGGTAGAATCTTCTCTTACGTTACTATTATGTACTTGATTCAGTGAACAATTTCCTGGACTTCAAAGGCTAAGAAAAGAAAGGGGCTTCCCTTGGAATTGCACAACAGAAACTCAAAGGGGTGCCCCAGGGCAGTAGCAACGTACCTCATGCAGAGAATCAAGGACCTGGTACCAGGACAAAGAATTAAGGTCACCCCATCTCCTCCCCTCCAAGGGGTGCTGGCCCAGCCCTCAGAGGGGTCTCCCCTGAACAGTGCTCCAGGCCAGGCAAAGGGGTCAGCACTCCCAGTAGAAAACCCTTTCCACCCAATCACCAGTCCCCATCCTAAGCACCTGTCCCCCCACCCCCACCAGCAGCAGGGCTAACACCCAGAACTAATTTCTCCCTCCTTCAGACACTTGAGCAGCTCTCCTATCCTTCTAGATCTTCTTTTCCCCCTGGTAATCCCCCTCTTCCTAAACCTGTCTCACTCTCACTTCAGACACACACTCTGTCTACATCTCAGGAACCCAGAACTGACCCAGCACTGTCAGCACAAGGACAGACGGGCCAGAGCTGGGGTGTGTGCAAGGCAGGTCCGGATGGCTCACACCCACCTCCCTTCTGCTCCTGGCAAGTCCTTTCCACTACCAGATCCCAGGGCTTCCCCACTGGCTACAACCCTTGCCAGGAGCAGCTGATGCTGAGGGTAACAATAACAACTAGCATGTACGGAGGGCTTACTATTATGAAACACTACACTATGCATTTTAATCCTCACTCCCCACCAAAAAAGTAGGACTGGTTCTGTGTTACGGGGGAGGAGCCCAGTTCCAGCCTGACTGCCTGCCTGGGGGCCCAGCTGAGCTGTCCCACCTGCCCAGAGCGAGGCCTAGCAAGGACAGGGGAGGGCATGTGCACTGGCCGGCTCTTAGGGGCTCCAATTTGTTAACGGCTCGCCTTGTTCCACCAAAGATGTAAGTCACTGAACAAACCGTCGTTCCTTCATGCAAGCTTTCCTGATTTGAACATTCATTTGTTAAAAAAAAAAAATACAATATACACACCCAAATAGCAAACCCAAGGACAACTGCTGCCATGCTTGAAATAACGCTCAGCTAGCTCCAGAATGGCAATCAACATGAGACTCTGGGGAGCAAAGAGAAGCGTGAAAGGCTGGCCATCTCACTCAGAGCCTTCGAACCTGCTGGCTTTGGGAGCCTTTCCAAACGATGTGTCATGAGAACTGAGTTAATTATCTATATAATTCACACATTGGGGCTGGGGATCCGCAGGGGGAAGTAGAGCAGTCCAACAGCTAAGGAGGCTTGTTGGGGTCCCTCAGCTTCAGGAAGTGCCCCCTACAGGTGCCACCAGGTCTGTGTGGAAGATTGTGGAAAGGAAGGCCTCTCTGGTGAAGTGTGACTAGTCTCAGAGCGGCAGGTGGTCACAAGCGGTGAGAGGGTCTGGGCGGGGTTAAGGACTGTTCCGCGCTGTACGGTCTGCCCTACAGTCTTCCCCCGCCGCTTCTCCCAGGGCCTTCTGAACCCGCCCACCCCGCCCCTCCTTCTCGGCTCAACTTCAGCCTCTCTCACGCGCTTCCTTCCCTCTTCCAGCCGCCTCTCCTCCTGGCCTCCAAAGTGCAGCGGGTGGAATGGGCGTCAGCCAGGGCATAGGAAAGGGGAAGCCACACCAGTTCTCTGAGAACTGGAATCCCCAGGAGCCAGGGCAGTCACAAGGCCAGGGAGGAGGCAGGGCGCAGTTAATCAAACCCGAATGCGGTTCCACCCCTGGGGTGGGGACTTGGGCTCTCTCCCCTGAAGTCGGCCGCAGGGAGGCCTCCCCCGGAAGAGTGACAGAAGGCTGCGTGGCACCTCGTACTGGGGCTCCTCTGTCACGGGAGAAGATCAGAGGCGCAGCCCCTTCCAGGGGAGCACTCCGAGGGGGATGGCTGCCAGACACCACGCGACCCCAATCGGACACTGTTGTTAACTCTTCCCAAACATTTCCCCAGCCCCATCCTGTCGCTTTCCGGGCGGGGTGGGGGGGGGGTCACAGCCGGTCCACCCGAGGGTGACGAGGGAGGGAGGCCGCCACTCCGGAGTCGGGCTGGAGCTCACCCCGACACTGGCCCACACTGGCCGCTGTACTGGCACTGGTCACTGACTCGTCCTTGGGGACAGTTGGGGCACCCGTCTTGCTGATTTCCGCCCGGAGGGCCTCAGGGCTCTATGAGCTGGCTTTCGTCCTCCTACCACTGTTGCCCTGGGCGCCCTTCATTTGGGGGCGCAGAATCTAAGCGTCCCCCGTCCCGTGCCAGGGACAGAGGGGAGAGCCGCAATCTCGGCTTCAGTAACTTCCCCTACCTTCACTGCACTGTGAAACGACCTCGCAACCACATCTCCCCCTAAGACTCCGTCCGATGCGCCCTCCCCACCCCACCCCGGTGCCCACGGTCCCCGAACCTTGCCGCAGCGGCGCGCGCGCTAGCTCGGGCCGGTCCTCGGGGAAGGCGTCGCGGAGGCGCTGCCACAGGCGGCCGAGGTCCGCGAAGCTGCGGTGCAGGTAGAGCACGCTGCGGTCCGACCACTCCGTGCGGATCTCGAAGAACTCCTCCTCGTCGCCGCGCCGGCTGACGATGAGCCTGCGGATGCCGTTCACCCAGCAGCCGCGCACGAACATGTTCACGAGCGAGGTGCCCTCAAACACCGCCGAGGCCATGCCGCGGGTCGCGCATGCCCCCGCCTCCGGGGGCGCCCTCGGCCCCCGCCCGCCCGCCCGCCAGGGGAGCCGGGGTCTGCCTGAGGTCTGCCCGGAGCCGGGATCCGGCCGGGGTGCGTCCGAAGTCTCCGGGGCCGGGATCGGTCCGCCGCCGGGTGCCTGCGGTCTGCCCGGCACCGGGGTCTCTCCGGGGCCAGGGTCCGTCCGAGGTCTTTCGGGACTCGGGACCCGGGAGCCGGCTGGGGTCTGCGGTGTCTGCCCGGAGCCGGAATCCGGCCGCAGTCCGCCGGGAGCCGGGGTCCGTCCCAGGTCTGTCCGGAGCCGGGGTCCGAGGGCCGCTGTCAAGGGCCGCAGTCCTTCGTAACCTGGGTCTGTCCGGGGTCCGCCCCCCACCTCCGCGTACACTCGCCGGGAAGCGCGGCGACTAGTCGGTCGGGCCCGGCCGAGCTGCGTCTTTATAAGGCACTTCCCATCGCGGGCGGCGCGGTCGTCGACGTCGAGGTCGCCGCCGCCGCCTTCCTCCCTCCTCCCGGTGCGCGGACGCCGGGCGGGCTGCGAGCGGAGGGGGTGGCCTGGCCCGCCGCTCCCCGCGCCGCCCACGCGAAGCCGGAGCTGCTGGGGCCGCGGGCACCCCCGGCCGCCGGGAGCCGGGCCGAAATCCGAGCGCTGGGCCCCGCCTCCGCGCCCCCCGCCCGAACCTGACCGCCCCGCCGCTTCCTTCCCCTCCGGGCCCCAGAGCCGCCGGCGGGTGACTGGACGAGGCGCGGGGAAGGGAGGGCGGGGCGGGCCTGCGATCCCGGGGTTCTCGGTGCAGACTTTCTTCCCTTCCGTTTCTCGCTTCTCCGCAACTCTGGGCTGGGGGCTGCGCGCCCTGGCCGGCCGGCGACAGGGAAGGGAACTGCACGTGGGTCGGGGTCGGGCGGGGGGGGGGGGGTGGACCAGGGCTGGGCGGAGCGCGAGGGAGGCTGCGGTGCCGGGGGTCCGGACCTGGTCGGGACTGTTGGCCTCGCCCTAGTCTCAGAGCCGTCGCCCACCCACGCCGGACTGGGCCGGGGGTCGGGCCTGGGGACCGAGACCCGATCTCCCCACGTTCGCCCCGCTCTCAGCGTCCCCGCTCCTCCCGGCGTCTGCTCCCCTCCCCGAGTCCCCCCGCGCATTCCAGTCGTGCCAGAGCCGGGACACCCGCCGCAGCCGCAGACAGACCGGGAAGCTGAGGGACAGACAGACAGAGAACGAGAGTCCCTTAGGACCTTGCCCCCTAGCCAAGCTGTCGCCCTCCAACAGGAGAGGGGATCCCCCCGTCGCCCCCACTGCTAAGAAGTGAGACAGACTGGTGGTGGAAAGGAGTCTCGGAAGGAGCCCCTCGAAGTGAGTTGGTCGCCCTTTGTGAGTCTGGGATTTCGGAAGTCGAACTAGGGGAACTGCCCATATTGAAAACTGGGATTTACAGCAGCCGTCATTCACAGCCCATTTTTTAGCCTGTTCCTAATCGGAAAATAATTTCAAGCGATAGTTTAATAATTGGAAGTTGGTTTCCAGAAGTGTCTCCAGTGACCTCACATCGCCTGAGGCAGTGGTGGGAGAGCCAGGGCTAGGCCCCCCTCAGGGCTTTGCAGCAGAAAGCGCAGAGAGCCAATCTAGGGCACAGAAACGTTAGAGGTTGAGGGCAGTTTGCTGGTCACTTCACTCAGTCTAGCCTGAGATGTGTCCCCCCGCCCCCCCCCATCGCCCCCACTCCCACCTTCCCTCACCGCCACCAGGTTTTATTTAGACTGTTCCAGTGACTTTAGGTGTTCTATCTTTGGGGCTCACCATCTAGGTTTATCTTTTCCTCTCTGGGCTGGCCTTGGTCTCCGTTTGCTGTGTGAACTGGGAGAAGGAGTTTTCAGCAGTCTGGTGTGCTCTGCTCCCACTGTGGCCTCAGTCAGTAAGTGGGGTGTGTGACTGATAGGCTGACCACCGGGAGTCTGCCCTGTGGACCAAGGGACCTGAGGACAGAGGTTCAAGGAGCTGAGCAGGGCTGCATCCCATCTTCCTCAACAAAGCCCCAGTGAGGCCTCCCTCGTAACCAAGCCACCCTCCCAGGATACACACCCTTTTCCTCTAGCTGCTCCTGGGCTAAACAGCCCTCGCTAGGACTTTCAAGGCCAGAATTAAGGTGCTTTTATGCATTCTGTAAAATCTTGCCTAGGAACAATCAGATCTGCAGTCCCCTGTTGCCAAGGAGACCTAACTTTGTGAAGCTGTCCCTCCGTCTGTGCCAGGCATTCCTGGTCACCAAAGAGAAGAAAGTATTTTCCTATCAGGGATGTTTGTTAAAAGAGACCCAGAGGGATAGAAAACTATATGCCCAAGTAGAAATAGCAACTGCCCCGAAACTGCGAATAATTACAGAAATTCAGATTAAAACACAATGAACTATTTTTCACTCATTGAAATGATCAAGATTTCTAAAAATCTGTTAAGAAAAACTATCCCAAATCTGAAAAGAAGGCAAAGAGGATGGTCACCTTTCAATGTCTGTCCTTTCAAAGTTACTGGGCATTATTTTAAAGCCCAAGGGTTGCTTAATTTTGTAGGAGAATGTACCATTGTTTGATGTTGCTGTTTACTATTAATGAAAGGCTAAGAGTCTGCAGGGTTATATATTAACTTGCAGATTTGTGCTTGATAGAGATGCAAACAATTTTTGCCCCAGAGAAAAGATAACTTCACAGGTTATCTTTTATTGCCCAGTAGGGCATTAACCGTTTTTATATTAGCCTAACAATCTTATTTTAATATATTCTAAGGACAGTATAAACCTGTTTCTCCAAATGGTCTTTGAGTCAGCTTTTTCATCTTACAAATTTTCTCATTAATTAATGAGGGGAATAAAACTTCTGACACATGTGCATGCCATATTTGTAGAAACACTCGACAGTCCTATTTAACTTTTGGAAAATTATACTTGGGCAAGTCTGACAACAACAAGAATTTTCACAGAACTATGGACAGCACATACCCTCAGACACTGATTTTGGGTGCAGGAGTTGGAGCAGGCTCTTTGAAAGACAAGTTAGCAGGTTAATTATTAAAATTCAAAATGTGGATGACTTGTCACCCAGCAGCCCCTAGGATTCAATTCTAGAGAAGCATTTCCACATAAGCACTGAGAGAAAGGTACCGAGACACTCATTGTTGCAGTGTTGGTCACAGTAAGACACTGGGAAGAACTTCAGTGTTCACCAGAAGTGGGATGAATGAATTAGTGACACACAGTGGAATACTATATAGCTATGAAAAATCAGTTACAGAAGTATGGAGAGATCTCAGAATGACTGATGGGTATAGCATAGGAATGAAGATCTATAGAACAAAACAGTACTACATTTGGAAAGATACCTGCCAAATTCATAAAGGTAAGCTTTGGGGTGGTGAATGAGTCCGGATAGGAGGGTGTCAAGAACATTTACCTATAATGTTCTTATATACATTTCTGAATTACATGAATGCACACACTGTGTAATTTTTAAAAAGGACAAGGGCGCTGTGGGAGGCTCGAAGTCCATAGCCAGAGTGCTCCTGAGTGTTCACTTTGGGGAGGTGGAAATAATCGCTAATGAGACTTCCTTCCTCTTTTTTTTCCCCCAAAGATTTTATTCATTTATTTGAGATAGAGAGAGCATGAGCAGGGGGAGGGGCAGAGAGAGGGAAGGAACAGACTCCCTACTGAGCAGGGAGCCTGATGCAGGCTGATTCCAGGACCCCGAGATCATGACCTGAGCCAAAGATAGATACTTAACCAACTGAGCCACTCAGGCGCCCCGAGATTTCCTTCTTAGTATCTTTCTGTTCTTTAAATATTATCTGATAATGTTGATGAAAAAAATCTCTGAAATAAGTACCAGAACTTCTGACTCCTGGTCCTGTCCTGCCCCTGCCAGACCCCAGCTGTTCAATCTCAAACTGCTCACTTGAACTTTCTTGGCCTGAATTTTCCTTCCTGTGAATTACAAATTGTAAACAAGAATTTCGAAAAGCCCATGGCTGCCACAGGGACAAATACCGTTGCAAATGGCAGGAAGGGTTCTGTGGACACCTCTGAGGGCCTGTGGGATATAATTGTGAGGACCAGATACAAAGGCGAAGGAGTGGTTTCAGGCTGTAAATCAAGACGGGTTGCGCGCTCAGGGCCTGTGTGGACCTAATAGAACATGAAAGGGAGAACAAAGAGGAGCTCTCTGGGTCACCTGTGCATCTTTCCAGCCTGGTGCAGGGTTACACAGGTGCAACGGAGGGAGAACCATGGTGTAGGTGAGAGCTTTGGAAACCAGACACTTCCATCTGATTAGTAAGAGTCACTGAAATTCAAGGCCTTTACTTTTGAAGGGATGTTTGTTTTTCTGTTTCTCTTTTTTTTCTCAAGATTTTATTTATTTGAGAAAGAGAGAGAGTGCGAGCACACACAAGCAGGGGGAGGGGCAGAGGGAGAGGGAGAAGCAGACTCCCTGCTTAACAAAGAGCCTGACCCAGGACTCGATCCCAGGACCCTGGGATCATGACCTGAACTGAAGGTAGATGTTTAACCCACTGAGCCACCCAGGGGCCTCTCTGTTTCTCTCCTGCCATTGTTTGTTTTGGCTTCTTGTTGTTGTTGTTATTTTGTTTTAGCCTTTCTAGCCCTCACTGTTAACACAAAAACTGTGCAGAGTAAGTAGTCACTTCTCCGGGTGGCCCTCTGTGTCCCACTCCTGCATCCCACAACACCATAGGAAGCTGGGGCTAATGCCAGGAGGTGAGATGGGGATGGGGAAGGCAGTCCTGGCCCCAGAGCAGCCCTAATCCTACAGGTTCCACCATTGCATTCACCCTCTCCCTCTTCCTAACACTCTACCCTCACCAATATCCCAAACCATAGCTAAAGAGTTTTTTTCCCCATCACTGCTGCTTGGGATATGTTTGATAAATTGTTCATATCAGCACCAGGATTTACTTTTGAGTTTCACCTCCCCAGTTCCAGACACAGTAAGGAAGTTCAGTGAGCATCCAGCCCACCATAGCTCTTCTCTGTTTCTCTTCAAAAGAGGAGCTGTGGGAGGGCCTGCCGCTGTGAACATTTGCAGTACATTAACTGATCTGATCCTCCCAACAGCCCCCAGAGATGGGGGGCGGTGGGTGGGGTGGGTAGGAGGATAATGGTCGCTTGACCCACGAAGAAACTTAAGGTTCCAAGAGGATCTAAAGTGGTCCCAACCCATAACTAGCGCCAAAATGAGGGCCTCCCTTGCTCATCCTGCCAGCCTCGTCTGGCCTTGGTCCATCCACATTGGCCTGTCTCCACCATCTCCAAGTGCCGGGTGCCTCCACCCAGCACCCACTCCCGGGCCTGCCAGGCCTTCCCCATGCCCTCCACCACCTGCCTTGGCCTACTGTTTCCCACTCGCTCTTTAGACCAGTGCTTCTCAAATCCTAATGTCCCTATAGATCCCTGGGAAGCTTGTTGAAAAGCAGATCCTGATTCATTAGGTCTGGATGGTCCTGAGAGTCTGCAACTCAGACAACTGCCCAGAATAAGCCAGCACTCACCGTCTGCATGTCCCTCTGGGTAGAAAGGCTAATCCTAGCATAAACCAGACAAAATGAGTCTGGGAAATGTCAGGAGACACCGTTGTACAATCTCATAATGCCTGCATACATTCCTAATTGTAACTAAATGTTCATCATGTTTTCCTGGAGAGAATAGATGGTAAATGAGAATATATGGTATGGAGAGAATATATAGTAAAAGGGGACAGGGGATGACCTCTAACTGTCTCCATGGGGAGAGGGACAACCTCTAACTGTCTCATTCATATGTACATATGCAATGCCCAGCCCTGGGCCTAACACCTGATGAATGCTCACTCAGTATCTGTGGAATGACTGAAGGAGACAGAGAGCCAACACCAAAATGTCATTCCTTGGTTTCTGACAACTAGACATTTGGTGAGTGTCATAATGTATCATCAAACCCCAGGCATTGAACCATTTTAAAAAGGAACAGACCAGGGGTGCCTGGGTGGCTCAGTGGGTTAAAGCCTCTGCCTTCAGCTCAAGTCATGATCCCAGGGTCCTGGGATTGAGCCCTGCATCAGGCTCTCTGCTCAGCAGGGAGCCTGCTTCCCCCTCTCTCTCTGCTTGCTTCTCTGTCTACTTGTGATCTCTGCCTGTCAAATAAATAAATAAAAAATCCTAAAAAAAAAAAAAAAGAAAGAAAAGGAACAGACCAAATTGTTCATGATGCCGATCTCTCAGGAATGGGATTTTATTTCCTTCTGTGCATTTTTATGTTTTCCAAACTTCATGCAACAATCAGGCATAACTTCAGTAAATTGAAGGTCATTCATTTAAAAGTTCAAGTTCATCTAAGCAGATTCTGTCTTGTTCTGTGTATGTGGTCACTTCTCCTTTGTCACTGCAGACTCTCAGCTAACTGTGTCCCTACTGTCTCCCTTTCCTGACGACAGAGGAAGGGCAGACTGCAGGTAAGTATTGAGACTTGTCCAAGCATCAAGTCTCTCTGAATCAGTCTTTTTATCCAGGTATTCCCTCTTATCCTTGTTACCCCCAAGAGAATCTAATCTTATTCGTAGAGTGGGAAGGAAAAAAACTCTCCCTCTATATTTTGAGGTCTTCCAGCTGGACTAAGAATTAAATTTACATGAGCACAAAAACCCCTGAAGTTTTATTAAATGGCCATGGAGGCCCAGTAATAAAATGGAGACCTAAAGAAATGACCAATCAAGCAGTTTTTGTTTTTTTTCGACAAAAAAAGATAATAAATCTGCAAAGAATTGACAGGACAAAGAAAACTTAACTTTGGGAGCTTCAATTAGTAAGACTTTTTTTTTTTTTAAAGATTTTATTTATTTATTTGAGAGAAAGAGAGTGTGAGAGCACGGAGGCAGGGAGGGGCAGAGGGAGAAGGAGAGGGAGAAGCAGACTCCCTGCCAAACGCAAAGCCTGAACTCCAAACGAGGACCCCAGGATCATGACCTGAACCGAAGTCAGATGTTTAACCAAGTGAGCCACCCAGGCGCCCCACAATCAACAAGACATTCTCAACGGAATTGGGCCTGGGCAGTGAATCAGTAAAAAGTAACAAGTATTGTTTATACAGCTTTCTCACTTCAGAATTCCCTCTCTCTGGAGGTAAGGATATCTCTTCACGTTTTGGTATAGGGAGGGTACTTCTCCCATGGAGATTTATTTCCTGCTTCTAGGGAGAGAGAGGAGGGTCTGAAAGTCCTTGCACAGGCTGTCTGTTAAGTAACTTTTACTTAAAATCACCAGTAGGCCGGAGTGGCACATTTTGGGGTGGATTGCCCTCAGCCCTGAGGCTGCTGACCTCGGCTTTGCCTGTTCTGCCAAACTGAATATTGTGTCACACCCGCCTTTTCTGAGGACGGAATTTCTTTAAGACCTAGATAGCAGACCTCACTCATTGCTGCTGTCAAGGTGCATGCCCAAAGTTACCATTTTTGAGCAGGGCACCCTGAAAAATCAGTGCAAATGCAAAACTGTTTAAGATTGTCGGTGTTTAGGGTGCCTGGGTGGCTCAGCCAGTTAAGAGTCTGCCTTCAGCTTAGGTCATGACCTCAGGGTCCTGGGATCCAGTCCTGCATCAGGCTCCCTGCTCAGTGGGGAGCCTGCTTGTGTGCTTGTCCCTCTCCTTCTCCCTCTGTGCCCTCCCCCCACCACCCCTGGCTCCTGCTCTCTCTCTCTCTCTCAAATAAATAAAATCTTGGGGAAAAAAAAAAGAGCTATCAGCATTAGTCACAACACTGAATAATCCCATTAGGAAAGGCTGATGGAGTCCGCACGTTTTAGTTACTGGCATTCAGTAAATATTCTTAGATGTATAACCTGTGCGAGGTGATTCAGCAAACAGCTTGTGGACAGGCCAAATATTTGTGCCTCTTCCCCCGACCCGCTCCATTTCCTCCAATGATACACATGCATGAATATATGAGATGATTTAACATGATTTTCTGATTTGAAGATAAATGCTGTTTTCACATTTATTAGCTCATTGAAACATGCACTCAAGCTGTTTTCTGTAGGCTGCCATGAGCAGAGTTAGTAAACCAGTTTGTGGAAACAATACAGGAAAAATTAGGAAAGTTTCAAGATCAAAGTTGAAATACTAAGGGATTGACTGTGTAGTTTGAGACACAGTGACTTCCCAGAATATTTATATGAGGCGTATCTATTATATTAGGACAGTTATCAGGCCTCTTTGAATGGCTAAATTAAATTAAGGACCATGGTTACTATAGGATTCTGAATCTCCTTAGTCTGAAGAGAAATAAAATTTCCATGCCTGAACTTTGTTCTTACCGTTTGGAGTCAACATCGCTGCTCACATTAACAAGCAAAGTGTTAGTCCCAAACAGGTAATATAATTTTAAAATCTTTACTGTTTAGGTAGATAGATATAGAGATATAGATATGTATTGTTTGAGCTCACGAGTGATTTAAGATGACTTGCCAAATTATATATACAGTAAACAATGCATAAATTACAACTGAAAGCCTAAAAAAATATAGTAGAAGAGAAAAAGGAGCAAAGGACATTTGCTACACAGATAACGCAGACCATAGAACCTTATTTGGTTACCCAATGTGGATCGTCAATGGCTTCCCATCTCAGAGTTAAACTCCGAAATGCAGCCTGTCCTCCCAAGACTTCTATAGGACCTGCTGCATCAGCCTGTCCCCTAGCCCCCCAGGCCCCAGCCCTGCAGCTTATCCCCTACCATTCTGCCCTCCCTCAGCCTGCTCCCCCACAGATAAGCCAGCAGACCACTGCAGCCCTTCAGTTACTGCCTACCTGGGCATGAGGCTGCTCCTGTCCTCCCAGACCGCTCCCTCCCTCCCTGGTCTCTACCCAAATCCACTCCTTATCTCAGCGCCCCTCCCCTCATCCACCCTACTGAAAGAGCAGAGCACTTCTGCCCATCACTAGCCCCTTCCGGTATTTTCTTTTTCTTTGGAGCACGTGGCATGATCTGTCCTCTCCCTGGCAGGTAAAACGTGTGAAAGCCTCGAAGGGCTAAGATTCTGACTCTGGACAGGGACAGAGCACAGGCATTTTTTTTTTTTTTTTGACATGAAATGAGGTCCATCCTGCTATCTGAATGCTCAGTTGGTATTTTTTTTTTTTTAATCAAGTGCATGGATATACTCTCAATCAACAAGACAGATTTCTTGTCTGGATCCAATTAATCCTCATAATTATGATGTCTGAGGAGCCGCCAGCTCTACATGGTTGTAGGAGAGGAGGATCTGCTGCTAAAATTGCCTGTTGCCCAGAAGCTGCTGTACTGGGTGAGCCAAAGAACAGTCAAGACCCCGGGCTTGTCCACCCTCTGGTTGGGCCGTGGTGATTTGGGTCTCGGAAAATTTCAAAGCAATGTGTAGTAGTTGCTGCTTGTCTGTACATAGAGACAGATAACCAAAATGGATTATTGGTGATCCCACCAGGCTGACTTCATTGTCAGATAACATATGCCTTCAAGTAATTGAGTTTAGAGCACATTCACCACAAATAAGAATTTGGGTATTAGACCAGTCTCATAAGCCATGCTTTCTGCCAACAGCGTGAACAGAGTGGATAAGGTCAGCTCTGATACATCAAAATAAATCTATCTAATGAGCATAAATAATAAATTTTAGACCATTGAGGAAAAAAAAACTATGTGCAGAAATATTAAATGGTATTCCAGAATTTTTGTTTATTTTCATAAGTACAATAATGGTATTTTATAATGAAAATGTCCTCGTTTTTAGGCTCTGCATGCCATTGTCCTTAGCAATGATGTGCCATAATGTTAAAAATTAGCTTTCAATTAGCTCCACAATAAATACTAAATATATGGATAAATGAAGTGAATGTAGAAAAGTATATGTATAATTACTGAATCCAAGTAAAGGATTGCAGTCTTTTATTACACTATTTTATTCTTCCAACTTTTTTGAATCTTTGAAAATTTTCACAAGAAAGAAATGGAGAGGGAGAATGTATTTTTATTTCTACTCCTTTATAGTATCCAGATAATCTAAATGTGATTTCAAATCAGTAAGTCCTAAATTAACATGAAGAGAGGGGAAAACTCCCGTTTTCTTGCCTTGAGAAACCATTTATTTCTATTGATAGTCTCAAAGTGTTATTCAGGCTCAGATTGTGAATAAGCAGCAGTGGGCAAGGATTTTTATCAAGCACATTAGAATTAGCCCCAGAGTACCTCCTAGTCACTGAGTTAAAAGTCAAGGAAAAAGATCAATGAATAAAGAAGTTGTGGTTCATATATACAATGGAATAATACTCAGCCATCAGAAAAGATGAATACCCACCATTTGCATCAACGCGGATGGAATTGGAGGAGATTATGCTAAGTGAAATATGTCAAGCAGAGAAAGACAATTATCACAAGGTTTCACTCATATGTGGATCATAAGGAATAGTGTGAAGGACCACAGAGGAAGGGAGGGAAATCTGAATGGGAAGAACTCAGAGAGGGAGACAAACCATGAAAGACTATGGACTCTAACTCTGGGAAACAAACTGAAGGTTACAGAAAGGGAGGGGGTGGGGGGATGGGGTAACTGGGTGATGGGTATTAAGGAGGGCACGTGTTGTGATAAGCACTGGCTGTTATACACAACTACTAAATCACTGAATACTATATCAAAAACTGATGATATACTGTATGTTGCCTATCTGAACATAACTTAAAAAAAAGCAAAAGCAAACAATCTGGCGTCTTGTGTGTAACTTATAGTTATGCATGAGGTGACGAAGAGAGTGGGGACCACCATATTTCAAGGGTTCTTCATCCTGAAACACCCAGGCTTTTGGCACACCATCATCACCATAGGACACAAGAATCCTCCCCAAATTAAGTCCAGGATATTGCATTTTATACCCAAGTTAGATATTCAATGAAACTTTAATAGAATCATTTGACCTGCTAGCTAATAGGGACTTCAATGATCATTTCACTGTAGTGAATGTTGATTGTACAATTATTAATGTTCCTGAAGGTAGAGATATTACCCTGATTACACCTGCATTTGCTGAATGACATAACAGAGAGACTCCAGATTGGTACTGGGTAAACATTTTCTTCTATGAGGGAATGAAAAGGAGATTGGAGCACTTCCGACTCATTCAGGAAATTATGGGGAAAGATTTGGGTCAAGGTTACTCCATTTGATATCTGCTCATATCTATCTATGTAACATCTTTCCCATCTAGTGCCTTTTCAATCTAACATATCAGCCATCAGCCATGTAGGTGAGATGAGCAAGGTCTCCTAGTCGAGAAGACTCTTTATGGAGTAGAGATGCTTCTGAAAAGATTGGATTGACTCAATATCCATAAATTTGATTAGAATGAGCAGGCATTTGTGATGGGGGTGCTATTTTCCCACTCAACCTCACCCACATCCAGGGCCTTGGATTTGTCCCCAAGAGCATGGCTGAGTAGCAAAGACCTATTCTATTTTGGGGGCAATTATATAGGTTCAGGCCATTCAAGGGAGGAAATATGAGGCAATTCTGGGGCTCAGCAGATGTTTAGCGAGATGGACATGCTGTCTATTGGCAGTGGGCCTGTAGGTGTCCATGAGGGTCTGGCCCAATGAGGACAGGTAGAACAAAACTTGCCACTCAAAATCTGCAGGTGTGACTTGGTTTTCAGGCAGTAGCCTGTGCTGCCAGCCAGGTGGTCCTCTCCACTCCCAGTTTTTTTTTCCCACTATGGCCAATAGCACTCCTGCCACAAGGTTCCCGGCCATATGCCCCAAGCAATTTACATTCTTCTTTTCCTCCCATTCTAGGGCATAATCTATTGTTTCCTGCCCTTCTCCTCTTTGCTTTTGGAATTGCAAGAGTATCATTCTGGGTTGGGAAGCCCTTGTTTATTTCTCTTTAGCTTCTCAACACAACAGTTCTAGCTTCTTGAGGGTTAGTCTAAGAAATGAGGGAAAATTTACGTCAAGATAACGTTTGAAGACATCTTACTGCAAATCAAGAGCACTTCAGAGAGTCTCAGGCGACCTTCCTTTCTAAAGCAAATGATCGCAAGCTGATTTTTCCATTTGGTTTTTGTGCGTATTCATGTTTTCATCCCCAGATTTGTTCAATGCAGGTATGGCCATACTGAGGAAAGCCCCTGCCTTTACCATTCTCTCCTTCTCTCCAGCTGGCCTGAATATGTGCTTTCAAGTAGCAGCCCAAATTACTTAATTGTCTGTTCATTCCAAGTATTTCCACTAATTGTCAAATTTCTCTCATACGTTAACTCATGACTGCGAAGACCTCACCAGTAGGGCTTAAATTCTGCCCAGGCATAAAAGGCTCCGTGAACTGAAATCAGAAAAATGCTCAGAGCAACTGAACAAATGTTGGTATCTTGGTTCACGGAGTTGACTTTTATAGAAGTAAGTACATTTGTATTAGTTGTTATGATGGATTGTTCTGACACTCACCCAGACAGGAAAATAATGGAAGTTTCTTTTCTCAAGGGCTCTTTAACTCAAACATTCAAATGAATGTTTGCCCAGAGCAAAAGTCATAACCCTGAAAAAACAATTAAATTTTTAAAGAGATGGACAGAACACTGCTTTCCAAAAAGCCTCCAATTCAGGTCAATGATTGAAAAGGAGCTAAGAATAGTTCCTGGAATGTTTGCTTCCTCCTTACTTAAATTTTTGTGAAGTTGTTATAACACTTACATTAAACTTCCAAGTGAGAAGAGCATGTATGTATGGGAAGTTTATGCTGGAGGGTCTACCCACCACCAGACCCCAAAATTACATACATTCCAAAGAACCAAGGTGAGCCCTGATGACCAATTTGGGGCTACAACTATAGTTTAGAAATGAAGCAATTGCAGACTACTCTGGTAGGTTTTGCTTCCTGTTAATAACCTATTTTAAAGTTCAGCAGACTGGCATCTCCTTTGATTCTGATTATACTCCTAAATCTCCAAGTTCAGTGTCAGCAGATAACAGTGTGATGGTAAGTGAGATTGCTTTTTTGGTCTGTTGGTGCACCAGCTGGTCTCTCGGGCGGCTGCGTGGGCATGCTTGGGGCAAACAGCCAAGGGTTACATGTTAGCCACAGATCTCACACCCATAACCACACCCTCCTGAAATGTACTCACAGTCTAGTCTTCCGAGGCCTTTCTATAATTTTATATTCAATGATAATGGCTCCTGGTGATTAATTTGGCTGCTTTTGGTCACTTCCAGGAAACGACATGTAGTCAGTGTTTTTCGATTTGAGAGAAAATGGAGTCGAAAAGAGTGTTTTCAAATTAATTCCAATGATTTTAAGTCCCATGTTGAAGCAATGTAATTATTCCTTGAATGCAACCACACACATACTGTTCAATTATTTATTATAACTATTTCATTCCAAAAAGGTTTCGAAGTGGCTTCCAACACTATGAATAAAATAATGATATTAATAGCTAAGAATATGAGATCGAAATGGAGCATATCCAAATTATTTCACTTCCCTAATTCTCTGGCCGTTCATTTCGGTTCATGAGGTATTAGGGTGATTGTTCAGGGAAAAAATGACTCGAATCTGGGAATACCCTGTTCCAGGGAGAGGCTTCAGGAAGGCAAATAGGATTAAGTGTTATTATTCTGGCCATTTTTTCTTTTACACCATTTAACTGTCACATAAAAATACAGAACTAAAAGCATTTTAGTAAGGTGAGTAAAAATATTTATGCATATTCCAAATTATCCCGCAATCGGTGCTCCATTGTATAGGAAGCTTGCCCCATCTTCTTGCAAGCTTGGACACCTCCTGCCTGGAAGGTTTATTCCTTAATAGCTGGACTTCTCTTCTGAACTGGTTTCGAGCTGGGAGGCACTTCCAGGAACGCTCTGTCAAAGAGAGGACTAATACAGAATTCTTTTAGCAGGGGGAAGTGAACAGAGGAGAGGGAAAAATGGGAGCGTCCTCTTGATCCAGTACGTGGTTTTCTCCCAGGTTCTTCCATGAAACAACAAAATGGCGGAAAACCCCTAAGGATAAGTTTCTGTGTGGTTTTGGTATGAAGAAGCACACTTCTTCAGGAAATGAAACTTCTAAGGGCCTCTGTCATTTTATTGGTGATCTTGAGAGGAGGTTTTTTGGTTTGCTTGTTTGTTTTTCAATTTGTTGGTTACAAATCCAGGTTCAAAATCCTATGATAATTTTCCCAATTATCCAGTTATTTTTTTTTACGTGTATAAATTTTTTTCACTCCTCCAATTTAATTTCTTAAAATATATTCACTCAACCCTCCCCTCTCCCTATGACAGTCCCTCCTGGCCCACATTCCTATCCTTTTACCGCTCATTCATCCCTTCAGTCCACGGATTTTTTTTTGATTGCCAGGTGGTAAGTAAGTGAGAAGAGCACCAATACGGGTATGTGGAATTCTTTATCTTTGGCTGCCTTTTTTTTTAAATTTTTATTTATTTATTTGACAGAGATCACAAGTAGGCAGCAAGGCAGGCAGAGAGAGGAGGAAGCAGGCTCCCCACTGAGCAGAGAGCCCGATGCCAGGCTCCATTCCAGGACCCTGAGATCATGACCTGAGCCGAAGGCAGAGGCTTTAACCCACTGAGCCACCCAGATGCCCCTCTTTGGCCACTTCTTTATGGAAGATCAACCATCCCTTTGTGCCTTGAGGAGTCAGTTACCAGGTGGTCAGGGTTTTCAGTTAAATTTTCTTCAATTGACATTTGTTAGACTAAGAGATCATGAATTACCAGCTCCTGGGGACTGAGAAAAAGGAAAGCTGATTTTTTAGAAGCTGATCATCTGGTACCTCTGATAAGTTCATATATCAATGTTAATTCCATCATTGTTTCATTTTTAAGAAAATATCTCTGCCCTAATGTGAGCTTTGCCTGCCCGCTCCCTCACTGTGATCCATGTGAGTTCTTTAGACGCTATTTCAAATTTCATAGATAGTTCTGCTCTCTCTGCCTTCTATAGACTTTTACCTGGAAAACAAGGGTTGGGATTTTTAAATGTTTTTCTACACTCCCCAGCCATCAGACCATTTACTTCTGCACCAGTTTTCTCACTCATTTTAAGCGACACATTCTCTATGGTAACAAGCTCACGTGCCAACTGAGTTTATATTTTGAGAGGTCCCTGTGTTGGACCTCTCTAGTAAATTTAAAACAGCAAGTTAGATTTGTCATAGCAAATTTTCTCATGTTCTCTTTATCACATTCACATACATATTTCTTGTCCTGAATTTCCTTAGCCTATGGATTAGGGAAAAAGCACATCAACGAGAGAAGCTATGGATATGTAACTTAATGAATAGCAATGTCCCAAGCTTCCTATTTCATTCTTTTGATGAAAAGAATTATCACCATGTGGCATACTTCTGCTGAAAGAATTTTTGATGAAATATGCTAATAATTTGTAACCGTTAAGAATGTTTCATCTGAAAGAAAGGGAGAGATATGAACATACAATGAATTCTAACAATGGATTAAGAGTAGCCATGCCCAACTTCAAGGGATAAAGATGAAAATAATCACTTCATTCTTTCTCCTGCCTTTATTTCTTTAAGATTTTGTTTATTTATTTATTTGAGAGAGATAGGGAGCACAAGCTGTGGGGGGGGTGGACAGAGGGAGCAAAAGAAACAGAATTCCTGCTGAGCAGAAGGGGGACTTGATCCCAGCACCCTAAATTCATAATCTGAGCCAAAGGCAGCCGCTGAACCGATTGAGCCACCCAGGTTGCCCTCAACTAATATTCCTTTTAAGAACCTACCAAAGTCCATCACCGTCTAGGTTTTACTGTCAGGTACCATATGATATTCTTTTTTTTTTTTAATATTTTATTTATTCGACAGAGAGAAACCACAAGTAGGCAGAGAGGCAGACAGAGAGCAGGAGGAAGCAGGCTCCCTGTGGAGCAGAGAGCCCGATGCGGGGCTCGATCCCAGGACACTGGGATCATGACCTGAGCCGAAGGCAGAGGCTTTAACCCACTGAGCCACCCAGGCGCCCCACCATCTGATATTCTTTGCTTCTTTCCCTGTCAGTATCCAATCCCTCATCCATCTTAAATAGTTCTAAAAACTATTTTTAAAAAGTTGACGCAAAAAGTGTAAAACAAAGTTAATAAACGCAAGGGTAAGAAAAAATTAGGTAGTGAAAAAGGAAAGTAATTCCTTCTCTCTTCTCTGATCCCCAGGTCCCTAACTTTCTCCCACCTTAAGGAGCCATTATCATTTGAATTGCGCTGCCTTCCAGAATGTTCTATACCTACACATCCACATTCTTTTTTTCTTATATTTTTATTATTTTTTTATTTTATTTAAATTCAGTCAGCCAACATATAGTACATCACTAGTTTCTGATGTAGTGTTCAGTGATTCATCAGTTGTGTTTACCACTCAGTGCTCATCACATCATGTGCCCTCCTTAATGCCCATCATCCAGTTACCCCATCCCCCACCCACCTCCCATTGGTTTTTCATTGTACTGCTGCAGGTCCTGTGCCTGTCAGCAGCCAGGTGGGGCTTCACCTGTGTGTGCCTTCCCAGAGCTACCCATCCATGCTCTGCAGAGCCAGCCAGGGCCCAGAGATTGGCATCCTCTCAGGGGGGGCAGTTCTGAACCCACCACAGATTTGCTTTAAGGAAAAGAAAGTTCTCAAGACGATTTTCTATTTTTCATTACTTCCCAGACTAATACAGACACACTGTATTTGCATAACATATTTTTGGTCCACTCCAGGACCCCATCTCCAGCTTCCTGAATATGTATTTTAGTCTGTGTAATGTCTGAGAGCTGAGTCTCTAATCTCATTACCAGCCCGGATGCTTCCAGTGAGTTAGTCCACAGGCTTTAGAACAGGACCACCAATTTGTAAGCCTAGCTAACAACTACATTTTCATCTCTGAAAGATGTTAAACAAAAGAATGCTTTGTGTTGAGAGTTATATCAAACATCTCAGCATACGCGGCCGCCACCTCCCAGCTTGGCTACTTTGCTTGTTTGGTGGAGGTGGGCCTTGTTAAATTCCCTTTCCAGAACCTTCATCTTCACCCAGAGAACCTTACAGAAACTACTTTCAAAACACAGCGCTGTTTAACCTCCTTCAGCAAGATGCTCTAACTTGATTGCCCTGAAGAATTTCCATGCTTGGAGACGGTGTTTAACTACTGAAGTGCCTTCCGGATGAAATGGCATGGGGTCCCAGATTGATTAGGAATAGATTGTCCACCCCTAAAGGAATAGGACAATGGAACAAGTTATAGTTTCAAAAAAATATGGTTATAAGTTTGCTGAGACAGGTCAAAGACAGAGTCAAAATCATTCCTCAAAGTCATTTCCCAGTCTCTGTTTGGGTTCGCTACTTAGGTTGGTGCTGCTTTTGGGGCCAAATTCCTTGTCTGGATCACAATCCTAGGAGGTGTTTTTTGTTTTTGTTTTTTTTTAACCTTCATCATCCAGATGAGGAACCTGAAGTGAGTGACTTTCCTGAGGTCCCACAGTGAGAGACAGTTCTGAGACAAGTAATTGGATCTGCCCGTTTGCAATAACCTGAAGCTTTAACCCTCCCCAAATCCTGGCTCTATCCCTTCAGGGTCTTCCTGCCTTCCTCCTGCTTTCTCAGATCTTCCAGGCAGGACCATGTGCAGGTCTGGCTGCCTTCTGCCAACTGTGTTCTTCTGCCGGCTGATGCATTGCTTCTCTAGCTTCTTTTGGCCTCGAGAAACTGCTTTCTGACAAGATGGGTGTGTCCCATACCAGGCTCTTCATCAGAATCATCTGGGATGTGTATAAAATAGAGGGGCCCCAGGATCTCTTGGAAGTTGATTTGTGGGCCTGGGGGGTGGGGACCAGAAGTCTCTTTATTCAACGAAATCCTCGGATGATGTTGATCATCCAGTTGGGGGAAAGATGCTATTTCCCCCAAGGTTTTGACTCATGCATTTCCTTTCTTTTCTTTTTTGGGGGGAGGGGAGGAGAGAAAGAGGTCAGGAGGGTCAGAAAAAGAGAAAGAATCTTAAGCAGGAGCCAGAGGTGGGGGGCTTGATCCCACGATCCCACAGGGTGTGTATATCAGGGTGTGTATATCTCCTCATGACCTGAGGAGAAATCAAGAGTCAGACACTTAACTGACTCAGCCACCCAGGCGTCCCACACCTCTTTCTTATAATGTGTAATCTGAAGATCTCCTCCAAAAATAAGAAAAATCATTTTATTATTTTTGCATGACTTTGACCAAAAGCTATTCTCTTTTTAGTATCTCATTTTAGATCAATTGGATATCACATGATATCATAAAGTGTTTCTAATGTAATAGTAATGCTCACAATTTGTAAAGTGCATTCTATTTTTTCTTGCTTAATGAGTAGCTTGTGCTATTTAACACGCTTTAATTTTGTATGAGAAAGCACAATTTGTTGACAAACATATTTTTTTGTTTTGTTTTATTTTTTACAGAGAGAGACAGTATGCAGGGCAGACAGTATAAGCAGGGCAGAGGAGCAGAGTGGGGAGAGAGAGAATCTGAAGCCGACTCCATGCTCAGCATGAAGCCCAATGTGGGCTCCATCTCACAACCCTGAGCAGAAATTGAGTTGGATGCCCAACCAACTGAGCCACCCTGACAAACTGGTTTTTAAAATAACCTGTTATATTGTATTTGGTTTGGGCAAACAACAAATATTAAAATGCAGCTTGAAAGTTAGTCATGGTAGGGGCATCAAAAATAGATCATACACTTTTTCTTTTATCATTTTCATATTTTGTTTCAAAATGAGAAGGTAAGGGAAAAGATAGCTCTTTTGTAAATTTTCTTTTCAGTATATGGAAAAGCAACTGAGTAAAATAGTTCCTCTATTTTCTCTGTGGGACAATGGTTTTGAGATACCAGAGACTGATGACCCTTGAGAATTTGGATTCAATGACTGCGACTGGTAGAAGTGTAGAGAGGCTTATTCAAGAAATGATTATGTTCTTTTCTTCATATGCTTGTATTTAAAAGTCAGTATTTCAAATGCTTTATGTAACCAGTGGCCCAATATGGGCATGAATTTAACAATGTCAAACAAAGATGAAGAACAATGTACAATCTGGTGATGGTCACAAGTACCAGCATCACTAGCCGTCCTTAGCAAACAGACTGACAAACCTGGGTACAGCTTCCACCCCCCACCACGTGGGCTCACTCCCCGAAGACTTCGAAGTGCAAGTTGTTAGATGGAAAAGGGAAAAATCTCTGAATAATTGCTTTACTTATTATTTTTTTTTTAAAGATTTGATTTATTTCTTTGGCCAGAGAAAGCGTGAGCAGGGGGAGGAGCAGAGGGGGAGAGAATTTCAAGCAGACTTTATGCTCGGTGTGGAGCTCTATGTGGGGCTCCATCTCAGGACCCTGAACCAAAATTGAGAACCGGTTGCTCAGCCGTCTGAACCACAAAGGTGACCCTCATGGATTGGTTTAAAATGAAAATAGAAGCAGGTGCCGTTAGCACCTTGACAGTAGGAACCCTCTTGGAACACTGCACTAACACTGGTCGGGAGCTGAGAAAAAAAGCTCTGTGGCTCCTGGTAGGCTAGCAAGTTCTCCGTCCCACTCGCCCAGCCCAGACCACGAACCAGAACCTCAGTGTCAGGACCGAGCGCCCCAGGAGGTTCAAATGTGTAGCCGGGGTTGAGAACCGTAGTTGCAACGCAAAGGGATGAGTCAGACACTACAACAAGCTTAGTAGGGAAAAATATTTGGGGGCAAGTAGGTCTCTCTTGGATGTGAAATGCCATTACAGGATCCTAGCCATCTCCCCCAGTCCTGCCCCTGCCTCAGTGTAGTCAAAGTGTCCTCAGTGGCGTGGGTTGGCTTAAGGAAACCACACAGCAACCCCCCCACCCCCACCAAAAAAAGAAACATTTTGCCAGAAGGCTTTTGGAAACCTACCATTTAAAGGTCACAAATTTGCAAATGCAGGCTCATGGAGGCTCACACTCACACCCACATCCCTGAGCACTACCCTTGCCATGCTCCCTACAACCCCAGTATGGAAATGCTCTCCAGATCCTCTTTCATTATAGGAGATCACAGGGGGTCCCCGCTGGCTTGTGCTGTGCTGAGCACTGAGAACACACTGATGAAGAAGATACACCCTCTCCCCTCCCACCCCTCCCAGTCTGAGGAATCCCCATCCACCTGGGGACAGATACACAAATATGGGATTACAGCTGGTTGTGGTAAGAGACGTGATGGGCACCAGCAGTGAACTGGTGGGTCAGCATCTGAATCCTATAAAACCACACCATTGCCTCGAATCCAAAACTCACAAGGACAAAGACCAGCATTTGGACAATTTCTCTGTCTTCATAGACACATATGTATTACATATTATATAGCATATATTATATTTTGCATGTCTATATATGTGTACATGTGCAGAAGTGTGTCTGCATATATAACTTTTGTTGCTGTCTACAGAACAGATAAAGACCACGAAATATCCCATTGAAAAATTATTTCCACTGCAAGTGATGAGCTTATTCCAAACTGTCCCTAAATGTATCCTCTCTGGAGCAGGGGGCCAATGGGAGAAAAGCTAGATAAGTAGGTGGGGGTTAACTGTAGGAGGCTTTGCAAGCCAGGCTGGATATTTCACTCTGGATATTTTGAAGAGCTGACAGGAGTTTGTAAGTGTGTGCGTTTGTGTGTTTGTGTTAGGTGCATGTGTGTTGGGTGTGCGTGTTATTTCTGCTTTTTGAGTTTAGTGGGGTTCTGGATGTGTGTATGTATTGCAGTAGGTATTTTGGATGAATGTGTTGGTAGTGTGTGTGTTAGGTGGGGTGCTGGGTGAGTGTGTTGGGTGAGTGTTGGGTACGCGTGTTCCGAGTGTGTGTGTTAGGTGAATGTGTTGCGTATGTGCTGGGTATGTGTGTGTTGGATGTATGTGTGTTGGGTAAGTGTTGAGTATGTGTGTTCAGGGTGTGTATATCAGGTGAGTGTGTTGGGTGTGAATGTGTTAGATATGTGTGTATTGGGTGAACATGTTGGATGTGTTTGTTGGGTGTGTGGATATGCTGGTGTGTAGGGTCTAGGGGGGTGTGTGTGTGAGTGTGTGTGCACAGGCATATGTGATTGGAGTAGATTTATCCTGGTGGATTCCTGGTCTTAGAGTGTAGGAGGCATTGTTAGCAGACAGTTGTTAGAGGCCTGTAAGCGGCATCATCAAGGACAGTCTCTGGCTGGGTGCAAGGAGAGCTGGTGGGGGGTTGTTGACTCAGAAAGTCCCCAAGGAAACAGCAGGAAAGGGCCAGGGATAGGAAATATGGAAAAGGAATTGGTGACAGAACTTGAGACTAACTAGATGTGGGGCCCCAGGAATGGATAACGTGGCTGTGAGCTGTGCTCCCCACCCTGATGGGAGCTCTGAGGGAGATGGGGAGCACAGGAAGGAACTGGAGAGGAGCCTTGAGCTCATGTTTGGCTTATTGCTCAAGGGACCACGAAACTCAAGATGTTAGTTAGAATATCGTCAAAGAGAGAGCAGCAGCAGAAGGAAATGTTTGACCATGGGCCAGAGGGGCATTAGATGAGGTGACAGACCCGGGAAGAATGGCTAGCTGTTTGAGCAGCATGTCCCCGAGCTCTCGGGCCCGACATCTGGCCAGCTCTGTGTCCCAGGCAAGCACACTGTGGACGGAGATAGTAGTCAGGATTTTGAAATGGCTGAGAAACTCTAAGGGGAAAACCAAAAGTTGCCCAGGCGTCCTCGAGAACCACCAAGGACAATCCCGAGTTGCGTGTTGAACAGCTTCCCCCAACCTCGCCCAGCCTGGGGTCCCTATCACAGGGGCCTTCTGCACAGTCTATACACATCATCAGGGAGAGCATCGAGCCCATGGAACAACACTGCACAGGGCTCTTTCCTTCTCGGTGTGCCACTGCCTTCTGGGTGTGAAGCGCCTAGTGGTGAAGCTTCTTGTCAAAGGCGTGCGGGGTGGTTGGTGGGAGGGATAGGGAATGCCTGGGGCCCCTCCTCTTGACTGCATTCCACTTCTCACCATGTGCTCTGCTGTTCAACAGCGGGATTCAGGTGGGAGCCTTTTTAAGTCAGTGCTTTTCTCCTCCAAATACATAGATCAGTAAGTAACAATTGCCAGCGAGGGAGGAAGAGAGAGTTTTCAGACATGCATGGGACCCCCCTCCACTACTGAAAGCTAGGCAAGAAAATGGCTTTTTGGGGTTCATTTCTCTTTCCCACCACTAACGTGTCATTTTCATGCAGCAGCTTGAAGTTCCTTCTAAGAAAACAAAATGGGATGAAATCAGCAAAGATGTGTGGCTACATGCATGGCTACATGCTGATAGACTGTCCGCATGCCAAAGCCTTAAGCTCAGCTCATCTGACGCTGCCTGCTCGAGATGAAAATACAGCCCCTTCTTTACCCAGAAAAGCAGTATGTGTTTAAGGGAACCCAGTCCAGCCTACAGTAAGCAATTTCCACTTTCATTCCCTCGCTCATAACTGAAATCCATGTCTACTTCTCAACCCATCTCGCATTACTCACGAACGCACATTAATTTGTTATTTTTATATGACATCAAGGTATGAACCTCTCAAAGTCTGTGTGTGTGTGGGGGGGGGTTGTTTTTCATTCATCCAAGGATGCGTTCTCTCTCAAACTTTCCACAGCTATGGACACCACAGTGCTGCTCTTGTGAATGAACCGAGGGCTGGATGATCCGTAGAAGACCTGGAATGCGTCCTCCTGTGGGCTGCAGGGTGGATTACTGGGTACGCTTGTCGTTCTGCTCCAGCCAGCAATGGCTCCCAGCCTCCCTCAACCCCCTTGGCTGTGTAGCAGTTAGCTCGAAGGGCCATATCGCAACACCTGAAAAACTGCAATGATTCCTGCCCTAATTAATCCTGAAACCTTTGCTGTTCTCTGCTTCAAATCCTGCATGTCCAAACCAGCCCGAAGTTACTCAGGGTGTCTGCATTTGAAGGTAAATAGCGATGATCTCCTTCTTAAAAATGCTAAGTATGCATCATTTCTGGGTTGCTGGGGGGGAAAAAAAAGAAAGAAAGAAAACTTCCACTTGGATCTTACCTGAAAAAATGTTGCATGTGTTCTAGGTGGATTCTGCACAGGGTCAGCTCAGACGGGACACCAGTCTGTCCTCTGGCTGGGCTGGGGAGCTTCTCCCAACACTCTGACTCCAGACGGTACATGTCAGAGCTGTCCCAGGTGGGCGCTTGGCAGAGATCTTCCCAAAGCCATGTGTGATTCATTCCCTGTGGTCTTAGATCCAAGAGCACTTCTGTGCCCAGGAGGCTGCCGCCCACTTTTGCTTCTTGCCAGGGCTGTCTTACCCTTCTCGTAGGAGTGCATGAGCTCCTAAGACTCATCTGCTAATCCCCCAGGGCCAAATTGCCGTGAAAGGGCCCTGAGAGGCTCAGGCCAGAGTGCCCTGGACCTGCGGTGATCTGGCAGTCATTATATTCTCTTCTTTTGTTTGTTCTTGCCTGAAGCTATCAACACCAAGGGAATTTTTACCATGAAGTAGATAATCACACGCAAGGTATGGGCATCCAAGGATTAGCTGGGGCCCTTCTTGAGGACAGTTTCCAGAGGATTTCTGCTGTGTCGGGGTTATCCATTAGATGTTGGCTCTTGGGGAGGTTGAGGGGTGCAGGGGGAGGGGCCAGGGAGGCCAGAGCTCAGAAGGAGTCTCTGGGGGATGGGGCCTGGAGCTGATTACTAACCAGTCCAAAAACACCGCAGTGTTTTAACAAACGCACTGTGGCCTTACTGGAACGTGGTGGGACATTTGAGGCCTGAATGCTCATCAAGCCTTCACTTCTGATCCACTTCCATTAGCAAGGTGTTTCCTGATCCAGGGGCTGTGCACAGTCATGGGAGATGAAGGAATGTGCCCTTTCCTCCCCACACAGGCACTGGGTGGAGGCATTCCTCCCTCCCACCGCAGGCACCGAGTGCCGAGCAGAGGCCATGCTCACTAGGGTCGTGACGGACCCTGAAATGACTGCAGGCAGTCGGAAGAGAGACTGCACTGCTCTGAGCAGCGGGAGCCCAGGGCTGGGTGAAGGCAGCAGAAGCTTCCTTCCTTCCTCGGAAGAGGCCCTGGAACGTGGGTGGGACCAACTGTTGAGAAATGGAAGGTGGAGCGTTTCCAGGAGGTGAATTTTCCCCGAGCAGCAAAAAGGGCATGTTGCAGAACGGCTTAGAAACCCCTAAACGTGGAGTGTGAGGTCGGGGGGTATGGTGGGAACACCGCCGAGGACTTGGGCTGGAGACAATCCAGGAATGGGTTGTGAGCACATAAGAGACTTTGGTTTCCATTTTTTTATTATGGTAAAATACATACAACATAAAATCTACCACCTTAGCCATTTTTTTTTTTTAAGAGGGCAGAGTGGGGAGAAGGGGCAGAGGGAGAAGGAGAGAAAGACTCTCAAGCAGATTTCCTGCTGAGTGTGGAGCCAGACTTGAGGCTTGATCTCATGATCCTGAGATGGTGACCTGAGCTGAAACCAAGGGTCGGGTGGCTCCCAGTGCTGCCCCCCATACTACCTTAACCATTTTTAAGTGTATAATTTGATAGCATTACATATATTCATGTCACATGCAGCCCTCACCATACCCATCTCCAGAATGCTTTGCATCTTGTCAGACTGAGACTCTGACCCCAGTGGACTCAGACTCCCTGTCCCTCTCCCCCAGCCCCTGGCAGTCTCCCTTCTACTTTCTGTCTTTGTGAATCTGATGACTTAGACGTTCCTTCCTTTCTAAGGCAGAGCAATAGTCCATGTTATCTGGACCACATTCTGTTCCCCCTCTCATTGGGCTTTGTGCACTGTGCTGCTGGGAATGTGGGGAGACACATGTCTGCTCCAGACCCTGCTCCCCATTCTTTTGGCTGTACGCTCAGAAATGGAGTTACTGGGTCAGACGATAATTCTATGCTTAATTTTTTGAACCATGTAACCATGTCCCCCAGTGGCCACAGCATCTCACGTTCCCACCAACAGCTCAAAGGTTCCATTCTCCCCACATCCTCGCCAGCATGTGTTTCCTGGTTTTGGGTCGTGGCCATTCTAACAGGTGGGAGGTGGTGTCTCATTTCCGTGTTGATCTGCATTTCCTTCATGATTAGTATAGAGGCTTTTGAACTCCTCCCCATTCTATTAATGACAAAAACACAGGAGAGTTGAAAGAGTAGCAGGGATATCTCAATCCAGTGATTACTGGTATATTGAGGGTAAGCTATAACCTCTCTGATACCTCCCCCCTGAATCCTTTGGCACCCGTCGCTCTAGAGAATTTGAACCTTGGTTCCTTTGTGATGGGAGGAATTGTCAAATGTTCTGCACTATTGCAGACAGAGGGTAAAAAATAATGCAGTACAGAGGTATTCTCCATGGGGAAAGCAGGGAAGAGGCCACGGAGATAGGCTGGGCGGGAAATGCTGGGGGCTGCTGAAGGTCGGGTGCAGATCGGTCCTGAGATAAGGATTCACAAGCAAGAGACCTACTGAAGGGGCAATTTTGGGGAGATCTGTGAGGGGTGGGAGAAGCAGGGCAGGCGTTCCACTGCAGAAGGAAGCCTCACACTCCCTCCCCCCACGGCTGTGGGGTAGATAGGTTTGGGTTTAGGACCCGTGCAATCTCATCCCCAGACAATGGAATGGGGCATTCAACAAGAGAGTTGAAGGTCCTGAAGCTGGGGGTCGGGCGGGGTTCTCATGTGCCTCATTACTAGGACCTCAGTTAGACAGGGGCTGTGGGGGAAGTGGAGTCTCTGCTCCACTTTTTTTTTTTTTAACCATACAACAAAACTTTTATTAACATTTTGAACAGCTATTGAGAAAACCAGTGACTCAGTTACGACTGAAACTGGTAATTTCTAAACTTAAGTTGGGACAAAATGGCTAGAGTACAGAGCAATGCCATCACTGGGGACCATGAATTCAAAACTGAAGAATTAACAGCCACCCCTCAGATGGAGAACCAGGTGGAGAGTCGACTCCTTCTGGATGTTGTAATCATCCAGATTGTTGTAATCTCACTGCGCCGGGAGATCCCGGGAGACGTGATGCCTACTGCTGAGGGCAAGGAGTGGGAAGAGGTGCAGCGACGTTCAGGTTTCCTGCCAGGGTGATGGGAATTGAGGGGCGCCATTCTCTGATGGAGACCAAAGGGAGAAGAAGCAGTTGGGGAGGAAAGATGATGATTGCAGTTTGGCGTATGTTGATTTTGATGTATTGGAGGACATTTGGGGGAAGTTCGGAGGCAGGAAACTGGAGGCCAGTCTATAACTGAGGAGGGACATAGAACCCTGAGTCCCACACAGGACCCATCAGAGAGGACACCGGTGAATTCTTGTTCCTCTGGGCAGGCAGAGGTTAGGCGGTTGGAGAACAGACAACAGGGAGGCAGGGGCAGGTCATGAGCATTAGGGGGCTTTCTTCAGAAGAAAGAATTAGATGATACAGCAGTAACAGCTGGCACTTACCAAGCCCTTACAGGGCGCTCTGCACAGTGCTAGTGAGTTGGGCACATGTTATCTTACTTCTCTCAAAGAGATGCGTGCATTATTTTTATTTTAACTTTACAGAAGAGAAAACTGAGGTTTAGTGAGATCGGCATTACCATCAAGGTCATAAAGCCGGTCGGTGATGGATACAACTTCGGCTTTGACGCCTGGCTTTAAAAACGTTTCTTTGAAGAAGCATTCGTATGGTGGGAATGTGACCTGGGCATTCTCTAGCTGTTTCGTTGTACACCTGGCTTTTTAATACTGGTCACTCTTCTCCTGCCCGCAAATGTCTCCTATCTCCTGTTGTCCCAAGAGCTGAGCTAGCCTCCCTGCAGTGAAGCAGAGTCTTTAAAAAGTCATTCATGGGGCACATGTGTGGCTCAGTCAGTTGGGCATTCAACTCTTGATTTCAGCTCAGGTCATGATCTCAGGGTCCTGGGATTGAGCCCCGAGGCAGGCTCCACACTCAGCCTGGAGTCTGCTAGTGATTCGCCCTCTCTCTCTCCCCCTGCTCTTTCCCTTGGCCGCTTGCTCTCTCTCAAATAAATAAATAAATCTTTTCTTTATAAAGTCATCTCTGAGGACATTTTCTCAGCCCTTTAGACAATGTGAGGTGATCTGGGCCACCGTGTCTTGTCAACTCTGAGAAGGGGCATTTTCACACATCTGAGTGGGTAAGATGTACAACCATGTCAGAGGACAAAGACACACCAGAAGCCTGCCCCGGGGTCTTATGCTGTAAATCGTTTCCTGAGCTGTACAGAAGTGCTGGCTCATCCCCCCGGAGGCGGCTGCTTGTCATTGCTGCAAGCTCAAGGCAAGGAAGGGTAGCTCCCCTATCGCACAGCAGGTGTGTAGTGGCCAGTAGGAGAAATGCACACGTCATGAAGGTCTCAGGGGTGCCGTGTGCATGTTGTCCTGACCAAACAAAGGCATGTTCTAATTTTGTTATCCAGCTAAAGGACATAGGTGATGTGGCAGCAGGAAGTGACCGTACGTCTGGTGTGTCCGGATCAGCCCCAGTGTACGCCAGTTGTCCCAACTTGGAAAACACAGCATGTTTTTTTCCCTCCCTTTTTGCTCTGTATTAGGTTTTCCATGCTAACTGATTTCCGAGGAGGGACAGATTTCCTGTCCAAAGCCTCCAAGCCACCCTTTTCCCAGACTTGGAAAGGAGTGGGCCAGGTCAGTCTCCCAAGATGAGAACACCCATGGCCTTCACTTCAGGCTAACGATGAGACTGTGACCACAATTGTAAGTAGTCAGTCTATGCACATGTAAGAGAATGAAGTCAACTCCCCCAAAAGAAATACGGTCAAGTCTGTGGACGTGACTTTGTGGCCAAGGAAGCTTTGTAGTGACGTAATCATCTGATTGCTGGGATGTCTGTGCTGGAGAAGACCTCAGAGATGAGACCATCTTCAAATGAGGGAGGAGCTGTTCCGTGAAGGGGGCTGCCTGCTATTGCCAGGCCAGTGGGTGGCGGATTCAAGTCCCCGTTTCCCTGCTGTGCCACCCTGTCTGTGGGAAGTGTTCTCCTGGGCTGTGCCGGCTGCTGGAATCACAACAAAGGGCTCTGATGATCTTTCGAAGAGAAGGCAGGAATGATAGCTGTCCCACCAAAAATGGCAGGTGTGTGCCTACCGACCACCTCGCATCCCATCCCCTCTCAGAAGACCCTGCCCTCCCCCCACCCCCGGAGGTCAACCACGCATTCGTTTGCACTCCTGTGTGGTACTTTTTGGGGATGGGGATGCAGATGCAAGGTTTGAGGGAAGGAACAGAGAGTCCTGATTCTGACCCCACTTAAGCCTCCCAGAAATCCTTTCGCAGGTTCCACTGGAGCCAGATTGGCTGCCGCGACCACATAGCATGGTAGCAGGTTTTCAGCTCCAGTCGGACCTCCTGCACAATTAGCATCCTATTTTCTAGGAAATTAGATGCCTCGCCTTTGGTGGTCCCCCAGCCACAGATGTGACTGCCGCAGCATATGCTTCAGTGTCTTCCCTTCCCCCCACCCTCCCAGGAAATTTCAAAAGGATTCCATCTGGTATTCAGCATCTTTATGTTTGTTCTTTTTATAAATATGTTCTGTGATGAAATTAAGGGTTAGGCTTGCTGGTCATGTGATCCTTCCTACTTCCACAGTCATCCATCCTTTCTGGATTCGTGCCTGTTCAGTACTGCCATGTTTTCCAGCAACGCCATGGTGGCGCCTGGATTCTTTCTCTGTGTGTGGCTGCGTCCAGCTCCCAGCACTCGCTCTGCCCCATGACCGGGTCTGTGCAAGCCACACGGGGACTGGTTTGAGATAACATGGATCAGCAGGTGGCAGCTTCCCTTTTGGGTAGGAGTCCTCATGGGTGTCACCCCCAGGGTTGGGGGTGCAGGCTTGCTTCCCGGCAAGGTGGAAACAAATGAGCACAGCCTCCCTCCCAGTAGCTGAGCCAGGGTTGCGCATATTTTATTCACCTTTCCGATGGGCAGTGTTCTCTCCTCTCCAGTCGCGATTAGAAAGGCTCAGATGACCATGTCTATAGACTTGTAATCCTGACCTCACATCAGAATCACCTGGCAATTTCTAAAAATCTCTGTACCTGGACTCCACCCCTTACAAAATAAATCAGAATCTCTGAGCATCAATACTTAAAAAAAAAAAATCCCCAGATGCTTGAGAATCTATTTTTATAACATTTCTCAAACTTGAATGTGTAGGCAAATCATCAGGGCATCTAACTAAAATGCAGATTCTGAATTAGTAGGTCTGGGC
The DNA here is from genome assembly GCF_922984935.1 of Meles meles. NCBI lineage: Eukaryota > Metazoa > Chordata > Mammalia > Carnivora > Mustelidae > Meles > Meles meles. Next base: position 130,598,252 of record NC_060070.1, read on the forward strand.
AGGGGCCTGGGATTCTGCATTTTTTACTTACTCTCAGATGGTCTGGATGCTGCTGGTTCCAGGGACCATGCTTTGAGTAGAAAGAGTCTGTAACGGGAATGGGTAAACCATGGCTCCCAGGCCAGATGCTTATTTTTGTAAACAGAGTTTTATTGGGGGACAGTCTTGCCCAGCTTGGTAGTTATAACAGACTGTACCCAAAAGAAAGCCTGAAATATTTGCTATCTGGTCCGTTATTGAAAAAGTATGCTAACCTCTGGTTTATCACGGGTTAATGCTGGCTAGTCTGAAAATCCAGAAGTGACCATTAGGATGTTTTAGCAGATAACTTTTCAGGTCATTTCCATATATATATATATATGTGTGTGTGTGTGTGTGTGTGTGTGTGTGTGTGTGTGTACACACATACCACATGACACAGGGTAAATTGAGGCTGTAGCATCAGTTTTCTCATCTTTAAAGTGGGGAGAATAATGGTACCTGTGTGAAATAGGAGAACATATTGATTGCTCTATGTCCGCAGCTCCTGAAGCAAGGCTCCTGAAACCCTTGTCATTTCCTAAGTGATAAGAACACTAGGGGCGGGGCACCTGGGTGGCTCAGTGGGTTAAGCATCTGCTTTCGGCTCAGGTCATGATCCCAGGGTCCTGGGATTGAGCCCCACATCGGGCTTCCTGCTTAATGGGGAGTCTGCTTCTCCCTCTCCCACTCCCCCTGCTTCTGTTCCCTCTCTCGCTGTTTCTGTCAAATAAATAAATAAAATCTTAAAAACAAACAAACAAACAAACACACACACACACACTAGGGGCATCTCTAGCTCTGATGCTGACTCTTTGACCTCATCCCTGACACAGGACTCCTAACCCCTGGTATATTCCTAAATGGTAAGAGCACTAAGGACAACTTTTGTTCTAGCGAGGCTGCTCTGTGTGGGCTTCTGGATGGGAGCTAGTCACCAGAAAGAAACCCTGGTAGGAAGCTTGGGATTTTCAGCCTCTCTGTCTAATTCTCTTGAGAAGGGAGAGGGGCTAAAAATTGAGTTAATGGTCAATGATGTTTACCTGAGAAAACTTCCATAGGAACCCAAGAGTGCAGAGTTTGGAGTTTCCAGGCGGAAGCCAGGGACGTCCTGGGAGAGCGGTGCCTGCCCCATCCCAGCTACCTTACCCTACACATGCCTTCCCTCTGGATGTTCCTCTGTACATTTAAAATACTGTTTAATAAACTGGGAAATGTGTTTCCTTGAGTTCTTTGAGCTGTTGAGCAAATTAGTCAAACTCAAGAAGGGGGATCACGGAATCTCTGATTGATGGCCCAGTAGCCACCTGGGTTTATTGGCATTCTGGGTTGGAGGGAGACATGAAAACTCAGTCTGCAGCTGGTTGGTCAGAAGCATCAGTGGTTACCTGGGCTTGCAACTGACAGCTGAAGGTGAGGGGACAGTCCTGTAGGATCGGCTGAACCCTTAACCTGTGGGATCTGACACTGTCTCTGGGTGGGTAGTGTCAGAATGAAATTAAATTGTAGGACACTCAGCTGATGTGACAGAGAATTGGCTTGGTGTGGGGAAGAATCCCCCCCCAACACGGTGGGTGACCGGAAGGGTCAGAGGTGTGAGTGTTCTGTGTGAGCATGGTCGTTGTGTAAAAATGATGGGAACACATAGGAGAAGCCCAGGACAGAAAGGCACAGTAGGAGAAACCGGGATTTTCCCTACATAGGAAGGAAAAAACAGGTTTTTCTTAAAACCTGCCTCATGCGGTTGTTGGTAGGATTAAATGACATCATGTCTATAAAGAGCTGAGCTCACGTTAATAGCTCAATATACGTTAAATTTCTGGAATGGGATTCTACTGGTGTATAAACTACCCTGGGGAGTTTGGGGACCGTTACAGTTGGCTCACTTCATTTCCATGGCACTCTGCTGGAGAGAATCTGGTTTTAAGACCATATCCACCTTGAAAGGGTGCTAAGAAGTGAGTGTGGCTGGGCTGACCGATCCAACACAAAGCCAGGACTACGAGGGCATGGGGAGGGGTGGAGAGTGGTATTTGATAGACAGCTAATCTCTGCCACAATATATTTGGCCCATTTTCCTGTGGGACTGTTTATCTTTTACTTTTCGATATGTGTGAGGAGATTATAAATTAACAATAGTAACCTTTTGGCTCACATATATTACAAAACTTTTCTTTGGCATCCTTTTTCATGTTTCACTTTGTCTGTGGAATTTTCTCTCTTTAATCTAACTGTTGTTAGTATGTGCACATATACATATTGTAGAAAAACTTAAAAATAACAAAAAGGATGAACTGGAAAACTAAGATTGCTTAGAACCCGACCATTATACAGAACAAGTCACTTAGATGTAACGTGTGTGTGTGTGTGTGTGTGTGTGTGTGTCTTCACACATGATTGAGTTTTTACTCTGTATTTGGTATGTAATTTTTTATCTTGATTTTTTACTTAAAATTCTATTTTCCTGGGCTCCTGGAATTTATCTAAAAACTGATTTTAATGACTGCTTAGTATTCTATCATATAGATGTGTTCAATATTTTATTTAATAGTTTTCTTCCGATAGTTTCACTATTACGCGTAATGTCTCAGGAAATGTCTTTCTCCACAAAGCCTCAGCACTCCACACTCACGGTAACGTGCAGTGAGCACTAGCTACGTGCCAGGCGCTGCGCTGGGGTTAGGAAGCCATCTAAAAAGCAGATGTCATCACTCTTGTCCTGGGGCGCACAGTTTCACACTGTTTTCTTAGCAGGAGTTTCTAGAAGTGGAATTGCTTCTGTCAAAGAGAGAGAGAGAGAGAAGCTGAGTCAGAGGAAGTAGCCAAGCCCCGTGAAGGGAGGAGCACCGAGCAGGGATCTGCCAAGTCCTGCTCTGGAGGGGATGACGTAACCATCCCCAAAGACTCCGGTGACTCTGGAGAGGTTCCTGGTGAGCTGACTCTGATGTCCAGTGGTCTGGTCCAACTCCAGGCTGTTGCTCCTTTAAGGTCTGGTTCAAACTCCCCTTAAAACGTGAATGTAATAGGGAAGCCACATACGTGTGCTTCTTGGGGAAAGAGTGAACGAACATCAGTGTCCAACAGGATAGCACGTGGGAGGGCAGTTGAGGAAAGAAACTATGATCATTCTAGAGGGCATCTCTTGCCCTGATATTCTGGGGTCTCAGGCAAGTGGACAAATGGAAGCCACATACCATCGGTCTAACCGTTGAACAAAATACATTCTATTCTCCTGCCTTTGTAAATATACCCTCATAACTACCTGAAGGCCAGGTCCAAGTTCAGAGTTTCTGGGCTCTTGGAGGTTATATACAGCCTGAAAGACAAGCCCACTCTAGGCCTGTGGCCTGTCCCCTCCTTCTCTTCTCATCCCCAACACCTGAGGGGCCTGTAAGCTCCAACCACACACCATCACCCACAGCTCCCATTTATTGAGCTATGCTCTGTGAAGGATCCTGTTTTCCATGATTTCTGTGCATTGTTACTTTCAAATCACAGAGTGGTCAAGGTGTGTGTTCAGCTCACAGGTGGTAATGACCCAGCCAGGATTCTATTCTGACCATCTGAACCCAGAATCCCCACTCTTAACTGGAGTAGTTTGCTGCTTCTCATAAAAGGCTGGAAAGCTCTGGATTAGAGGATCTCGAGACCCACTTCCTTCCCTGTGATGTGATTCAGCTTGGCCAGGAGGGCGGCTCCTCGTCTGACCAGCTCTGTATGAGGGGAGGCCCCAAGAGCTTGAGAGGGGCTACGTCTAGTATCCTGTGACTCCATGAGTTCACACCCCCTCCCTCCCACAGGCAGTACCAAGATATACGTTCTAATACTGCATGTTCTGAATTTGCACTTTATTGATCATTTATGAAAATAGGCTACAGTCTCTCCTCTGAATTTTCTCAGGATTATCTCCCCAAGTGTGGATGTTTAAATGCTTCCTTCTGGATGGACCTTTCCCTCGTCATCGTGGAAATTCCATGGTTCTCTCCTGCTTCTAGCAAATCACACCATGAGGAAACACATTCCCTTGGAAATGCTCCTAAGTCTAGGTTTTGCCAAAATAAAAGTATTTATCAAAATAATAATCAGACTCTGGGAACTTTTTTCTGAAATTCACCATCTTGGATCTATGGATAATGTTTTGGCCAGGGCCGTGGTCTTGTGTTTAATCCCATTCCTTCATGATGGGTTTGGAACTGTAATGGGATCATTAGACAGTCCTTCACAGCCCCCTCCACGCAGGCCAGCTTGGGAGTTTTGGTGAAGGACCTTGGGAAAACACCAGCCCCCAAGGCCCTCATTCCCCCAGCAGTGTTCTCAGTGGTATCCTAACTGGCATGTGGAATGAATATTACCCCTAAATTAAATCTATAAAATATTTCCCACCTCCCATATTACTTCCTCTTCAACTGAGTTAATGGGCAAAGGAGTACGAACAATCAATTTAGGATTCTGGCTACTCTGATAACTCCCTAGCACAGTTCTGGAAAATGTGAAAGCGGAGGGAAGTTCTATATAATTGTCCCAGTGGGAGTGATCTTGACAAGTGCCTGGTTTTTCTCAGGGGCAGTGGCAGGGCAGTTCTTCTGTGTGTGATTGTCCACATATCCAGTGGTGAAAGAGTTTGTTTCATTCTTGTGCTCAGTAACATCTGGCTCCCTATAGCAACTGCCCTCTGGGTCCGTTTACAGAGCCTACGGGATGAGAAGGGCTGCGTGCTCCTCCTCTATCTGTGTTCATGACTTACAGACCGACTGGGGCGAAGTCTGAGCCTCAGGTTCAGTATTCTCTCCTCCTTAGACTACTATTAGATGACAGTTTGGCACCTTCTGCCAGTATGTCTTTAGGACACTGATCTTATTATTCCGTGTCCCGAGTTATCAGTTCTTGTTCTGGCTGTGCTGCTTCGGAAGCTGACAGGGATATCCACCTTTGTGTGTCTCGTTTCACAGATGGTCCGTGGAGACAGAAGGACCTGCCTTGCCTTCCTGGAGAGCAGGGCAGGCGTCCAACCTAGGATGGTTCCAACAGACTTGGGGGCATTAATGAAGGAGAGAGAAAGGTAAGCAAGACATGGACACAGTCCCTGCTGTCAATGGAAACCAACGTGTAAATGACTAACTTTGGCCTGTGGGTGAAAGAACTTTGAAACTTTGTAGTGCGTTGTGTGTTGAGTTATTGCTGTTGAGCATTTGTGGAGTGACCGTAGCTAGGGAGGCAGTGCCGGTCTGGGAATCTTAGGAGCTGACTTAGTCCAGGTTATCAGTCCCAGTAGAAAACATTTGCACTAGGCACCAAGAACAAGTTCATGGTTCATCTGATGGTTGTTTCTGGAATTGTAGACAAGGTGCCTAGGTAGAAATGGCTTCTAAGGACTGACTTCATGAAAGATGAATCCATTTAGTCTCAGTTTTCCCAAACTGTATTCAGTACTCATTTTGGAAATGTTAATAAGTGTGGTTAAAAAAACAACCAAACAAAAACAACATATTATGGGCTCAAATAAGTTTGGGGGATGTTGTATACTATCTGCCCCTTGACAATGAGTAATACAGGTTAGCAGATTAAAGACCCCCTCAACTGAAAAGTTTTGCATTAAATAAATCTGTTAATTTTGTTTACCTTAAATATGTGCATCTTAGACTTTTTAGGGTCCCGTTTTATAATTCCCGGTTGACAAGTATTCTTCAAGGCACCAGTTTGGGAAATGCTGGGTGGTTAAATGTGTGGCAAATATCACAGCTGATTGCAGGAGGAGCAAGATGCAAGCCTACAGATGCATTGGTCCAAATCTCTTTCCAGGAGTAGAAAACAAAAACAACCCAAAACATATGATCTATAGATGGAACCAGTAAATCAAAACACAGCTCTTTGTGCTCACTGTATTATTATTTATGGTTTAGGCAGGGATGCGAACATGCTGACTCATCAAGAATTTTGCCTTTCTTATTATTAACTCACCTGAATATTTCTTGTTTAAAACTACTGTGCTATTTTAGATCTAGATTGGAATCTTGACTGTTACTTTTACAAATTTGGGTGATGGGGAGCCCGGGTGGCTCAATCGCTAAGCATCTGCCTTTGGCTCAGGTCAAGGTCCCAGGGTCCTGGGATCGAGCCCTCCATTGGGCTCTCTGCTCAGGTGGGAGTCTGCGTCTCCCTCTCCCACTCCCCCTGCTTGTGTTCCCTCTCCCACTGTCTCTCTCTCTCTGTGTCAAATAAATAAACAAATAAAATCTTAAAAAAATATTCGGGTGAGTCTCGTGATGTCTCATTTACCACGAATGAAGATAAAACCAAGCTGACAGGGCTGTTGAGAACGGGAAATAATTACTTTGTGCTTGGGGTACGGTAGATACTCTGTAGATGGTTGTGTCCTCTGCCCTACAAACTATTACTAAAAACACCCATAGCAGCTCTCCACGAAGGCTGCATGTTTTGAAATGCAGCTATTTCTCAGTGCCCAAAGCCGTTACAGAATTGAGGAAACATGGTTTTCGTGCTTATTCATCTTGTAGAGTCAGAAAAGAAATACCTGAAATAGATTTCTTGAATTCTGGTGCCACTTTCTTCTGAACCCCAAGACAGGAGATCGTGGGCATGAGTGTGAAGTCATCACAGAAAGCTGAAGTGGTACTGGTGTCACCATAACTGTGGCCAGCCCAGGAGCCTGGGGATAGTCCCTCCTCTGGCTGTGGCTGACTGTAGCCAGGACTGATGTCACCCAAGAAGTTACTTCCTTTGCCCAATTTTTCTTCTTCTTACATGTGTGTCCTTTGAGAGGGAAAGTTTCTGCCAAAAAACCCAGAGGGAAGTGGCACTTATTTTTATACCTCTGGTGTCTCAAAGCCTGGAAGTCTCCTTTCTACAGTATTTTCACTTTGAAGAAGTTGAGAGTGTCCATGCATCCGCAACATCCAACGCCAACATTCACTAAACACCCACTGTGTACCCACTGATAAGGAACCTGCCTTCATGGAACATAAGACCAGAAGGGAATGACATTAGGGTGTAAGTCACCCGGGTAAGCCACACGTAGCTGTGTGTAGGCTGTCACCAGGGATAACGTTCTAGGTCACCAGCAGTCTGGCATGAGGCATGACTAAAGGGTAGCTGTCATTTGAAAGTTTCAGGATCCACTTTCAAGAGAAGAAATGAATAAACATTGAGTTCCTGTTAACCATTAGTGAACACTTAGCCCTTTTGTCTTTATTCACCAGGCAGTACTGGCTTTGAGACCCACTGACACTAACACAGCCATCTTTGCTCTAAATAGGTGAAACTGTTGGCTGAGACTTGCTTTTACTGTTTCACACAAGGATACAGACACCTAATACGATTCATCTTTGTTTTATAAGACCCAAAGCCTTTATGGATACAGATGATACAAAACAGGGCAAGTAGCGGGGCCTCTGACGCAATCCCTTTGGAAAAACCAATGAACACTTTTCTAAAATATTCTCTAATTAAAACATAGGAAGGACAGACCTAAAGAAACTAGAAAAATTAAGGTAGACAGGTGAAACAAGCAAAGGAAGTGTGATGATGAGAGCGAGGTCCTAAAGACAGAGTTCATGCACAGATCACAATTAATCTTCAAGAAATCCTATAGAAGAGTTTCTTTTCCCATAGTAAGGGTTAAAGGAGGAAAGAAACATATGTAGATTTCATCCAGACCAATTGCCTTAGAAGCTACTGCCTTTCCTCTCTTCTCTCAGGAGCTCTCCAAGGGAAGCTGAGAAACAGTGCTGATATCAGAGGAAGCAGACAATCAATGACTTCCTATTTATAAATCCTAAAAGCAGTGACCCACCTCCCATTTGATAGCAGGAGACATTGGGCTGCAGCACCTGAAGATAGTGAATAAGAATGTTAAGGACCTTGGCACTTTCACAGTTGGATGGGAAAAATATTATTAATCCTAAAACAACCCTGACCCTAAACGTAACCCTAATTCAAAACCCTTTCCCTAAAACCTAACCCTAAGCCTAACCTTAATGATAACCCTACCCTAATCTAAACCCTGACCAGACCTAACCCTAAGGCTAACCCTAATCGTAACCCCTAACCATCACACTAACCTTTAACCCCTAATAACTAAACCCTCACTTGAACCCTTAAACCTAACACTAACACTGTCAGATGAACCACTGACATCATGAGATATCAGCTTCCTCAGCCCCAAAATGGGAATAGCAATAATGCTTAAGACGGAAATAGTAACAGGAGAGGTCCAAACTTGGGTTTTAGAGTGAGACAGGTATTTGAATCCAGGTTCTACCACTTACAAGTTGTGTGACCTTGAGGGAAGTTACTTAAATTCCTTGGACTTCAATTTCCTTATCTGACACCAAAGAAAAACAGTAGTACCTCCTTCAGAGTATTTTTGCAAGGATTAAAGTGATGAATAAATATAAGCAGGTAAACACTGAGCATAGTGATTAGAAGGTTGTAAGGACTCAATCAAAGCTAACCACTGTGATGACCCACACTGACTAACTCACACTGTTGTCACTCTTGAAACTTAAAAGCAGTAACAAGTGTACAAAGGTGTTTTGTCAACTGTAAAGTTTACCTCGTCATGTTATGTATCATTAACAGTGGTAATAGTTGTGGTTGCAGTGTGCTTATTATTAATACTTTTCTTTGCAGTTATGCCCTAAGAAAGAGCAAATGAATCTGCCATTCCTTGCTTTGGACTGCAGAGATGTCAACCAAGTTTCTCTGGATACCAGGAGCAAAAATTACACAGCACAAGGTAAGAGCCAATTCACCTGGAGAAGCCACTACAGGTGAAACGAACACTGAAGAAGGAGACTTTGGATCTAATCCATAACACAGTCCATCTTCTCCCCCAGTCAGTACTGGCACCACCTAGCATTCATTCCTCCACCAAGGCTTCATGCCAATCATTTCAGATGGAGAAGTCTGCCAAAGAACGACATGGACATGGAAAAGAGAACAATCCCGCATGGTGGTGTATGTGTGAGACATCACAGAAGATCCGGGTCCATGGCTGTCCCCACTGGAACAACATCAGTATGGCCAGCTCTCCAAAAGCTGGTTCAAATCCTTTGCAAGGAGATCAAACTGGTTGACACCTTTCCAGAACAGGTATGGCAAATTGCTGCCTGTGTGCTGACACTCCCTCCTCTCACTCCCATGGCAGACCTCCCTAATTGATGGTCTTGCTCCTTCCTGCTAAGCCCAGACAGAAATTCAGAATTCCTCCCAGCAGAGCACACCAGGCATGTGGTGTTGAAAGACTGTGGTTTTCGTACAGGGTAAAATCCAGTGGTAATCCCACTTCATAATGTCAGCCTACAAGTCACCCAACAGTTCTGAGGCTGGTGGCAATAGCAGACCCTGCTGGTTGTCTACCTCACAGCTATTCCCCTATTCTTTCTCCTTCTTAGCAGAGTCTACATTGCATCATGGAGGCTGAAAAAAGTCAGGTATTTTCCTAGGCCCCTGTGTGGCAAGGACATAGGTGTTTTTTCCAATCCTGGCCAAACGGACACATTGTGTGTGTATCATTGATGGTAAAAGTTCCCTCCCTGACAAAAGAAATAAGCAGAGAGAAACACTCTTTATGCTTGGGCGTTGCTTGCATGGAGATGTAATATCACGGGCTGTCTGCATGGTCTTGTCATCAAAAAGGGCCAAGCCTAAAAATGAAAACCAATGTTCTGTAGATGGTGGAGCAGAGAGATGCAAAGCACCTGGGTCCTTTACTAGCTTTCTTTGTAGCTACATTTCACTTTTACTTGGATGTGCTAGTCCTGTCGCTGAAAGCATCCTCTACCTTAAAAGGCAGAGCACCTGTCCCAGTGCAAATGCTGAGCATGTCAATTGCTCATGTGCTCAGCTTCCTGCACTGTTCAGAATGGGCATGTTATTTAGGCCCCACCAATCACAGGCGCCCATGCTGAACCTAGAGTCAGAAGCCAGTGATGTAAAGAAACAGAGACAGCACAGAATCCATGGAAGGAGGCAGGAGCTATGTCCAGTGTCCACAGGCGGCAGTGGCAGTGGCTTTGGCTGTGGCAGCATCTGGGTCCAGTGATGCCCTATGTCAGGAGTGCCCCAGGTGCACATTGGTTGACATGGTTGGAGTGGGTGGGGGAAGGGAGTACCAGGCTGCATAGCTTCTGAACCTGGCTCTCCATCCTTCCATGTTTTTGAGCTTCTCCATATCTATTAATCAATTTGTGTTTTGCTTACAACGGCAAAATTGATTTCTGTTGCTTACAACTAAAATGCCAACTGATACAATAAACCACATCCGGTGTTAAGTGTGAATGATACTATCTAAAAGAAGTCCATCGTTAGCAAAATACCCACTCGCCATCTCCTTTGAGCATATAAACAGATACATCTCTATGTCTTAGTGAGGAAAAAAACAAGAATGTGCTTCCTTTTATATGTTTGGATTTCCATGGTGAGTGAGATATAAAATTCAATTAATTGTTAAAATAACCCTCCCCAAACAGACATGAAATATTATTTTCTACTTCCTGGGAGGAAACAAGAGCTCAGCTCGTCTCTCCTTTGTGGTTGCTTGGAATGTCCACAGTGACCCAGTTACCATAGTGAGGGCTTCCTTTTCAAAGCACAGTGGAGAGGCAGCCAGTTCAGAACATGTTCCGGCAGTCATGTGATTCTTTCCTGCTCCCGTAGACACCAATTTCATTGTAAGCTCCATGCACTGTTGTCTCCTCCCTTTATACTGACTTTATGCTACAGAGGTTCTTCAGCCTTGGTATGGGGCCAGCTGAGGTTTTGGAAGCAGTCATTTTTCTCCTGATCCTATTTTGAGTTGTTGTTAGGTGGGGCTCTGAGGGAAGCCTAAAGTTATGGGCAGGATGATGTGAGAGCCAAGAGCAAAAACCAAGTTTCCCCTTCTTCTGACTCTTACACTAGTTGGGGTTCAGTGGTAGACCAGATGCCTGACAGAAGCCCTTCTGGTTAAGGTAGTAGTTGCTAGGCAGAAACTACCACTACTACAGGCTTACTTGCAGCAAATCCTAATTTCCTACTACTCTCCTATCTCTTACCTCTTTCTTCTTCAGCTAATTAATGATAATAATAATAGTAGCCACTTTTTTTTTAATTAAGCACAAACTATCAGCCCTACTATGGGATAGATGCTTTATATACATTATTTAACTTAATCCTCTGATCTCTGGAAGGTCTTTTTAAAAAGTATTTATTGATTTATTTATTTGAGAGAGAAAGAGAGAAAGTACATGCACAAGGAGGGGGAGGAAGAGGCAGAGATAGAGGGAGAGAGAATCTCAAGCAGACTCCCTGCTGAGCATAGAACCCACTGTGGGGCCTGATCTCATGACCCTGAGATCATGACCTGAATCGAAATTAAGAGACAGACACTTAAAAAATTGAGCCACCAAGGTGCCTCTCTGCAAGGTATTTTTAACCCCCACTTCACAGACTGGAAAACTGAGATGCAGGGAGGTTAAGAAACACACCAGTTCACTTCTAGAGGTTGACATTATTAGTTATCTTTTCATATGTCTACATTTTATCTCCCAGACAGACTCCTTAAAGACAAACATCAAGTAGTATTGATTTCTAGAACCCACGGAGTTAGCAGTAATGCACTTTGGTCAACTCGTCTGTCTTTTAACATCCTAGTATAGGGGCATGAGTAAAATGGACTTTCCAAGGGAGTTGGCCAATGGCCCGCTGGGAAATGTAAAAACACCTGGCCGTTCTAGGGATGAACTTGTATTGTTCACCTATTTCTTTGGAGCTGACACTCTCACCACAGCTGATTTCAAGCTGTTAATGAGAAAGCACAGGAAGAGACAAGCACAACTGACCCTCAGGAGTGGGTAGAGGCTAGCTGCAGCTCTTCCCTTGCTTCTGAAGGGTCACAGGGTGTTTAGCCCCAAACTGCCTTGGACTGTCTGGGTGGCATTTTGTCTCTGTGATCTACTAATGGCTTCTCAAAAACATGGTACCTTAGAAGGGTTTTGGGCTTGTAGATAATTTACCCAAATCTAATGCTGATCCAGAGGTTCAGTCTGGGTGTAGCGGTGCCCACTACCCCAGACATGGGAGCTTCATGCCAGGCCCAGGGAGCGCACACCCACTTAGCATGGAGTTACGTTTTAGACAGAGGGAAGCTGTGTAACCCATGGTAATGCCTCTTCGTAAAAGCAAACAATTAAAGCAAGGCCTTTCTGCAGAGACTTAGGGTAACAAGGTGAAGAATTTCTTCCAAGAATGATTAACCCCAAAGATATGCAAAAAATGTCAAATACAAAGTTTAATGATACGCTATTTTTCCTGCTGGCCAGCCAGCAAGTCTTTTCATCATTATCTATGTCTGAGATATTCTTATTTAAACAAAAAACAAAAACAGTAACCTCTTGTTTAAACCCTGATCAAACTTACCACCAGGAGGAACATGTTTTAAAATGCTTACAATCGGAGATGATGTGTTTCTGAGACAATTGTATCTAGAACAATAAAGAAACAGGTAGATGCATTGCTTAAAGAGAAAGAGGTTTCTAATTCTTAGCCAATCTAAAAAGAACTCTAAATCTTCTATCTTTTAGTGGGATTGGAACAATACTTGACTGCTCAGTAGTATGGTGCCATCGTGGGGTCTTGGACTGGGGGTTCATTCTTTCAATAAACTTCTATTGAATGCTTTCTGGGAACCGGAGAGACACAGAGACACTCTGTAAGGATCTGGGGATGTAAAAAAGAAAACTGGCCACTGACCCTGGATTGAGGTGGTTGAAGAATGCATTCCAGGGTTGTCAAACTACAGCCTGAGGGCCAAACCCAGCCCATGGCCTGGGGGTTCCTGGAGGACAGCCATATCCATTTATTGATATCCTGTCCATGGCTTCTTCCATCACAGCAGAAATGAGGAGTTAAGACGGGGATGATACACCCACAAAGCCTCCAATAGTTACTTTCTGGCTCTTTACTGAAAAAGGCCCAATCCCTGGTCTAGGAAGAGATAATACAGGCCTAGACCAAGACATGGAAAATAGACATAAAGATGAGGACATAGTCTGGTGAACTTCAGAAGGCAGTATGTGTCGTGCAGAATGGGAGTGGGAGAAGGGGAGACAGACCAGGGATAGCATCCACCTTGCCCCTGGAGCCTGGGCAGAGGGATCTTTGCTTCCAGATTGTCTCTTTCCCACCCTGTAGGCCCTGAGGACACATGCCCAGCATTTCCTGGTGCCCAGTAGAGCAAACCGTTTATGTATTTCTCAAGCACACTTCTATATTAATAGGAATGGCCTTTTGTTCTAGACAGCCTGGGATAATACACCTAAAACAGACACTTCTTTTTCAAGTTAACAGTTCATTGAAATATTGTTCACTGCTTAATTGAATGCTACCAGAGAAGTCAAAAGGACTTAAATAAATATACGCCACTTAAATAAAACATAGCAATATTGAATTTGGCAAGTTAAAATCTATAAAAGTGTTTTTCATGATCGTTACTGTGACTGTGCTAATCCAAAATAAAGCACTATCAGATAATTTAATCTTTAATTGATCAAACTTTAACAAAGTCATGGCAAGGTGACTTGATGGTAAATCTTGGCTTTATTTACTTATCTTAATTAGAGAATTAGTGATAGGTTCAAGGCAGATTAAGGAAACTGCTATGGGGGTAAGATCACCTTGAGGAACTCTCAGCTCTCAGCCTCCCTCTTCACCCCTGTGGATCTGTGAGAGTGCCTAAATCTTATAAAAGCCCCAAATCATGCCATATTAAGTCCATCAGTGCAAAACAAACAAACAAACAAACAAACAACTTATGAATGACTATTCAACTTAAACAACATTACTGGGGCCTACTAGTTGTAAAGCATGTCCATGCCCTGCTCCGGGGTGGCAGAGGGACCAGGAAGACCAGGTGTTTACCTAAATGAGCTGTGAATCCAACCAGAAAGGACCGAGGGTCAGTGTGTATTCAAGTAAGGCAAATGTAATGGATGCTTATTAGAGGTGGAGCCGTCTTGTCAGTGGCGGCTCCTGTTGGGAATTTCCATCACATGTCCCTCATTCTCCTGCCAGCAGCACCATCAGCCTCCTGCTCCTGCCCTTCTGTGTCACTTCAGTGGAAGCTGCCACACGCAGATCACCCCTTGCCCCGGCCCCAGCCCAATCCAAGGCCTCCTGGGTCCTTCTGGGGGCTTCCTCTACTTGCTGGGAGAGCATAGCCCTGCTTCCCTGGGAGGAACACGGTGAGCACAGGCTCCTGCCATGGATGGAGTTTGGGGCACTGATGTTGATGATGCTCCAAGAGAAGGCAGGGGTGCTGTGACCTCAGTCAAATCTCTGCTCCCTGGCATCTCTTCCCACAGGTGGCTTGAACCCAGTAAATTGCCCAGCCTTGTGTAAGTTAGTCTGAGTTAAGTTTCTAGCCCTTGCAAAAAATTCTAATAAAAAATGACCCAGGAAGCAGAGGAAAAGTGGTTGATTCTAGTTGGAGTACCAGAGAGGAGAGCCTCCCTCTGAGACCTGGAGACTGAGTCAGATTCTACAGAGGAACAGCAGGACAGGCAGTAGGTACTGAGCATGCAAAAATACAGCAGGCTATGGATGTATGGGAAGCGGGGGCTGTCCGGGGCTGGAGGTGTTTCCTGCAGGAGTAGGACCTGCAGAGAAGATGAGGAGAAGGAGAAACAACTCAAAGGCAGGGTGAGGCCAGTGTATCCGTGATGAGCTTTGAATGCTCAAATGAGAGGAGTTCCTAAAATCCGGGGTAAGGAGTGTCATGCTTTTAGCCTGTTCTTAGGTAGAAATTAACTCTCAGGCACGTGGCAATCTGTAGACCAGCATTAGAGAGCTGGGTGCCACGTTTGGCTGGTTTGTTGCCTCATTACAGGCCTCCCATTTCTTGGCCCCTCTGTAATCAGGGCTTGCTTACCTGTGCCTGATTGCCAGTGTCAATGACAAACTGCTTGGGAGAAATAAGGCATTTAGCATGCACTCTACTCTGAAATATGGTATTTTGGTTGGGTTTTAATTTGCCTGTGGCTGCTGTTAAAGATTAAAAAGAAATATATAGCATGGGTCTGGCTTTTGGAATCTAGAAGTTAACTTGCAAAGTACAGTTGTGTGCTGCTCACAAATGAATGTAGTCCTTCGCTAAATGTGAAGACTTGCCGGCTTTTCGCACGAGTTAGTTGTCTTTGTTGAAGCAGGAGATCTTAAGTAAAAAGTAGCGCATAATATTGAAGGTGCCAGCCAAGTCTGAGTCCTACAAATGACTGCAACAAAAAAATGAAAATAGGGAGCAAACACAGGACCTCTTTGTACTATGTTTGCAAGCTCCTGGGAGACTACGATCATTTCAAAAATAAATGTTTATATATTTATGTATTTTATTCTTAATTTAAATTCAATTAGCCAACGTATAGTACATAATTAGTTTCAGATGTAGAGTTCAATAATTCATTAGTTGGGTCTAATAGCCAGTGCTCATCACATCCCATGACTCCATCCCCTCACCCTCCGCTCCAGCAACCTTCAGTTTCTTTCCTAGAGTTAAGAGTCTTAGGGTTTTTCTTCCTCTCTGATGACTTCATCCATATGTGGAACATAATAGCACAGAAGGGAGGGAAAACTGAACGGGAAGTCATCAAAATAAACGTTTTTTAAATGCAGCAGGATCTATGGCTAAATACATTGGGGAAATGCTAAGCCTTGTATCTGTCTGTTGATTTTAAAAGGCACATGGTTTTCCAAAGGTTCTGAGAAGTCCTGCAAAATAACAAGATTTGTTTGGGGACTGACATAAGACCCAATTCACATATAATGGATACACGCACGTGACATGGTTTGAATTGTCTGATTTCTTAAGGGGGTCCAGACCAAAAACAACGTTCGGAGAGGCCATGGGTAGACGTTAGAATTCACAAGGGCTCTGAGCTGCCTCTGCTGAGAAGCATTTTTGATCCAGACTCTCCTGCCAGGCAGAGACTGTGCACAGACTCAGACACCTAGCATCTTACTCATTACCAGCCCACTGTCTGGGAGGCCTGGAAACCCTGGGACCTGCTCTGGTCTGTGAGACATGAATGGAGTGAGCATGGCACATGGACAGGGAGGGGACCAGAATGGCTAGAGCAGAGAGGGCAACACTCTGGAAAAGCAACGGGAATACAAAGAAGACTGGCAAATAATTATGTGCATACAGTGAGGTGTTGTAGGGGAATATGACAGTGCTTGGCTTTAAGAAGCCTCACATCTCATTGACTGGGTGTATTAGGGTGGATTAGACCAGGATGCAATTGACTATACTACAAAGAAGAATCTGAATGCCTTATTGGAGCCATAATATACCACAAGGATTCAAAAAATCATGATTGTTGTGTGGGGGCAGAGCTATCGTGAAAGGCACCTTGGAGGAAAATATTTTGAGGATCTTGAAGAATGAGCAGAATTTCAAAAGTGATGTCCCTTATTGTATCAGTTAAGAGTGCTACCAAATTGTAAGGAATGGAAAAATCTAGCTGACAGCAGCTTAAGGGTTAAAAATGTTTCATTCTCTTACATGGAGTATGGAGGCTAATGGATGAATCTTAAAAACATGCTAAGAGAAAAAAAAAACACATCCTGAAGACCACATTCTATATAATTCAATTTATGTGACATTCTAGAAAAGGCAAAATTACAACAGAAAATGGAGCAGTGGTTGCCAGGCGCTGGGTAGGGGTAAGAGGTTGACTACAAAGAGGCATAAGGGAAATTCTGGGGTGACAGAAATGTTCTAGATCTTGACAGTTACACTACTGTCTACTTCCATCAAAACTCATAGAACTGCACACTTACAATGGGTTAATTTTTTTGTGTGTATACCTCAGTAAATCTTATTTTAATTACAACAGAATATGTATTCACTGAAGAAAACTTGGAAAATAAAAAACACCACAGAAAAACAGAGTCACTCAGAGTACTAAGGTATATCCTTTTGGTATTTATTATAATAGAACTGGGATTACACTTTTAGTGTTTTATAGTCTTTTTCTAAAATTTATTTTGAAACCTCAGTGTTTCATCATATAGATGCACCAGAAGTCTCACTCAACAGTTTGCATTCTTTTTTTTTTTAAGTAGGCTCCATGCTCCATGTGGAGCCCAAAGCAGGGCCAGAACTCACGACCCTGAGCTCAAGACCTGAGCTGAGATCAAGAGTCAGAATCCCAACAGACTGAATCATCCCAGAGCCCTTCATTCTCTTCTGATCATAAATAATCCTCTGTGATTAATGCTGATACAAACCCATAATTTTCCCTTTGGTATATCTGGTGAGAAGGTATGAAGTTTTAGCACTCTTTTTTTTTAAGATTTTTTAAAGATTTTCATTTTGAGAGAGAGAGTGCATGAGCAGGGAGAGGGAGAGAGAATCTGAAGCAGGCTCTGCACCAAGCATGGAGCCCAACGCTGGGCTTGATCTCACGTCCAGGAGATCACGACCTGAGCTGAAACCAAGAGAGTCAGTTGCTTAACGACTGAGCCTCCCAGGTACCCCCATTTTTAGCACTCCAGACATGCACATAGTGGCATATTCTTTTGATTATCCTCAAGGATGACAAATCATCAGTAGATTTTATTTTTAAATAATTGAAACCCACATGGTGCTATGTCTCAGGAATGGGGAGACAAGGAAGCTGAAGAATGTTATGTGTTATCACCAAACTTTCTGAAAGCTTCATAAATTGCTTCTAAAAGCAGTTTCAGAAGGAAGGGGCTCCAGGGTTGCCCTGAAGGATCAACAGCCTACATGCACAGCCTCACCAAGACAACCTTTTAAAGGACACTTCTCCTATGGAGAAATTCCACACATTTGCTCCTTTGCTAATATATCAGTATTATGGCTTCATACTTACATCTTGGATATGTGTCTCTATATCTTATATAGGCTGATGTCTTTGTATGTATATGGGATGCTTATTGACATAACTCCTACAACCACTTGGCATGGTGGGGAAGGAGGTGCAGAGTTTTCTGGATTCACTACCACTCTCTCACTTCAACTCGGTGCCGGGGCATAGAACCCAGGCCTGCAGGAACTGTTAGTTTCAGCCATGAATCATTGGGCCTCCCAGGCTTTGTGCTGTCACTATCTGGGATGAGTCACCTGGGAGTTTTACACTGCTAAGTGTCAGCCCTCAGGTGAGCTGTTTCAGCACAGGGCAGTCTCCTCCCAGAGGCGGGAATTCATCTGGAAGGGCGTCAGTCATGGGGGACGAGAGGCTCTCCCTACTTCAGGATGACTTCATCTTAATGACACCTGCCAAGACCCTATTTCCAAATAAGTTCACACTCACAGGTACCCAGATTAGGACTTATTTTTGAGGGGGGACACAATGGAACCCAAGATGACTTTGCTTTCTTTCTCCAGGTTAAGCCAACTTTTCACAATTTCGGTGAACATTTTATTATAAGCACACAACAAGTATCAACCTTCTGATTGATTATCTCATCATTAGTTCTCAACTGGAGGCAATTTTTCCCCTCAGGAGCGGTTGGTACATTTGGGGTCGTCACGAGTGGGTAAGGATCCAGTGGGTGGCATCTAGAGGGTGGAGGTCAGGAAGGTAGCCAAATGTCCTAGCAAGCATAGGACAAGCCCCAACAACCATGCGTGGAGGCCAGAAGGCCTAGTGACAAAGCCAAAAAGCCCTGATCTAAAACATCTTCCCATATTGGTTAGGACTTCAACATACTGTATAGGGACACACGATTCAGTGCATAACATCTCCCACGTAATATCATTTTGGCTTTAACCCCAAGGCTGACATCTGAGTCATCATCATGATGATGGATGGTTGTTCAAACACAAGTCAGGTTTTACTTTGGAAATGGGTAAGAAACAGATGTAACAGGAAATGAGAAACAAGATGTATTTTAACTCATGGTTATTAATCACAGATATATGTCAACCTGCACCAAACAACAGCCAACAGCGCTGAGAGCAGATGCAAGAGAAACGGATGATATCAGGTCACGTAATATTGGAAATGCCACTTCATTTGGAATAATGCCACATTCTGTGAAATTGGGGACAATGTCTGTCCACCACAGTTTCACCAGCACTCTGAATGGTGACTGGTACATAGTAGGTGTTCAGTAAATACTTGTGTGGTGACATGTAATGTCTCAGGGAGGAGTTTTGAGGAAAATCCATACCTCAGGGGCCTCACACTTTTTTATTCGAAACACCTTGAAATGACGTCAACTCCGTTTCCTGAATGTCCTAGGAATCATGTTGTAAGTATGAATTGCTGCACGTGCAGATTTATAGAGCAGAAGTATGTGTGTGTGTGGGCTTGTGTGTGTGTGTGTGAAGAAGTATAAAGTTAGTCAGAACCCATCTAAATACATACACATAATCACGTGGTGCTCAACTTTGTAAACCCCCGAGGTAACAGTGAAGAGAGAATTAACTACCAATGTGAAGTCTACACTGACACCTAAGGTAGTGCCCAGAGGAAAAGTGTGAAGTAAGAAAGAACAAGCTGTGAAGACAGGACCTGGGTGCGGAGACAGTGGTTGAAGAGGCCCTATAACTGTATGAGGGGATCCCACCTGACTGACTGGGAAATGAGCCAAACAGAGCCAGGGGGCCATGCTCCCAGCCAACTTCTGCTTCCCAACTTTCAACTCCCAAGCTTCTGCCTTCCAAGCACCCTGCTGGCATGGGGCCCCTCCTCATCCACATCCCCTCTAGGTTCTGGTTGTGGGGGGCAATTCTTTCTGCTGGCCGAGAGCTCCACAGAGGGTGCTCTGCCCTCCTGAGGAAGCCAGCTGGCAATTTCTCTCTTTCCTTGCCTGTCTTCTTAATGCTCTTTAACTCAAAAGGCACCACAGGGAGAAGGCAAGGGCAATACCAGAGACTCAGAGAACCCAAGAGCCTTTGCCTTTGTTTCCAGTAGTTCTGAACTGGCCTTGGGGAAATCGGTCTGTAGCAAAGTTCACCCCATAGAAGGAACTTTGCCACTGATGTGTGGGACAAGAGCTCTAACCTAAAATCAACATTTTAATAGTGGGGTTTTATAAAGCAGGGATTGGACTCCCCTCGTCAAAATGTGTGGGAAACAGTCCTTGCCTATCACGTCCCATTTCAGGGGCCCCTGCTTGCCCCCACTTAGCCCAGATGCACCCTTTGCTCACATCAAGCCAACAGCAGTTCTCACACTGTTCCCTTCTGCCATAGTGTCTTGCTCAAGAGTTTATCCCAAACACCTGAGAGTGCTGGTGGAGTCCACCCGGGGGACGAGGCTGACCAATGGCTGTGTGTGGGGTCGCCTTCTGTCTGTCCTGCTGCAGCCTCTTCCCAAACCATGAGTTCCAGCCTTCAGCCCTCACCCCTCCAGGGAAGGGGCTTCCGAGCCCTTAGACTCAGGAGGGCTCCAGGGACAGAGGAGCTGAGGCAAAGAGTTTTGCTACAAATAATAGTTAACAGTAAATGTAATTCTAATTATGTGCCAGTCACTGTTCTAAGTGTGTTACCTATAGAAGTCCATAAAAGTCCATAATCCTCTCAATTACCCTATGAGACAGATGTCCCCATTTCATAGGTGACGAAACTGAGGCAGGTAGTAACTAATACCCCATGTGGCACAGCCGGTAAGGTTCAGATGGATTACGAGCGCATTTGTGGACTTGCTTGAAAGGGTTAATCCCTCACTAGTGAGGGCACTCTCTCCAAACAATTACTTCCTCACAAACCTTTAAGCATGATTGAGTTCAGGACATCCTACCCACCTTTTACTAGCGAGGTTTTGGGCTCTGTAGGGCCTTGGGAGGGAAGACCCTTTCCACCCTCCATATCTCACCCCACAGGTGCTGGTTCCTCCCTTACCTCCTCTATTCTCTCCCCCACACCAGGACACAATTTCATAAGAAAGAAAATATTTGAGGGACGGCTCGGTGGCTCAGTCAGTTAAGTGTCCGTCTTTGGCTCAGGTCATGATCCCAGGGTCCTGGGATGGAGTCCCGCATCAGGCTCCCTGCTCCTCGGGAAGCCTGCTTCTCCCTCTGCCTGCTCCTCCCCACTGCTTGTGCGCTCTTTCTTTTTCTCTCAGACAAGTAAATAAATAAAATTGTAAAATTTTTTTTTAAAAAAGAAAATACTTGAATGTCTTTCCCATGCGGACCCATTTTTGTGAGAGTAGATCTTTCTTAAAGGAAGAAATTACCATAAAGAATACGCTTAGTCTGCCAAAATTCTGATGAAGTTGGAGTTACTCAATTGTTTTACAACAACAGGAGTCTGGAAATGGCAGCCCTGCCAAGGTCGTGATGAGTAAAAGAGCAGCAGGCAGAATCCTAGGTGGGCAGGGAAGGGAGAGATGGAAGAAAATAGATTGCGGACCATAGCAAGAAGGGCTGAGGGGAGGGTGTCCAGAGTCTAGGAATTCCCGAAATGGAGAGGTGTTTCACACAGGTGAGTGCAGATTGGCTCAGTCAGGTTTTATTAACACAGTCTTTCTGTGTCAAAAAGTAGGATCTTCTGTTTTAAAGAAACGAATAAAATGGCACTTGGCACTAGGGGACCCAGTTTTCTTTATGGTAAAAGGAGGATTGTGCCACCTCTGGGGCCTTTCAGTCCTAAATTCTGTGGGTCAGAGGACTTTATCAGTGAGCAGAAACATCAGGATGGAGCCCCACGCTTAATGCATTTTAACAGTCTTTCGAGAAGGTACTGATCGCCTGTTAACGCCTGCAAAGTCAAAACACTGTTCCCAAGGAGAGAGAATTTCGTACAGTCATGAGAAGGAAGCAGAACCCTTTGCAGGATTGGCGGTGCATTGAGGCGACCTGTCCAGGCCGCTCTGAAATGAGCAGCCTTGTGCTATCTGGACCAGCCAGAAAGTGTTTATGAAACGTTGGTGTGTGTGTGTGTGTGTGTGTGTGTGTGTGTGTGTGTGTGTGTGTGTACATGTGCTCATGCTTGCCCCAGGTGCTCACTATAGCGCTTGTTTGTTTTTACCAAATCTGTGGCCCATGGGTCACTTTCCTGAGGAGCCCGAGCGGTCTGCCGATGATTTTCCGCATCAGGTCCTGGGGGCTCCAGACATGCCGGGCGGGGGTGCAGGTACTGGTGACTAAGCATGTGTGGGGCTGGGCGTGCCTTCCCGGGCAGACAGGGCTAGAAGGAATCTGATGCTCTGCCTGCAGCACGAGACTGTCCCCAGCCTCCGGAAAAGTGGCTCCCCCTCAGGTCTGCTGAGCTGGGAGCCTCTGGCATGGGGGAGAGCTGGGGGGGGAATGTTCTGGAGCATCATGGAGAGTGTCTTCAGGCTCTCCAAATTGCACAGCATGGTTATGGGGACACCAGTGTCACCATCCGAGACCATCGAGCTGGCTTCTGTGCACTGCTGAGTAGCTGTTCTGAACCAGATTCCAGAGCACTGCACCGGGCCATGTAGACCTCCCTGAGGCTGAGCATCCCGCCTGCATGTAGCCACAGAGAAGGGGGGAAGCAGGGCCTCCTTCGCCTGATTCTGCAGCCCCTCATGTCTCTCAGCACCCCCACACTCACTGTTGCTCGGCCCTGTTGGTTCTGAGGCTGAGCTCCTGACGTCAGGCTGCAGATTTCAGGAGTCATGGGGCAGGAGCTCAGGAACTCAGGCCCAGGGTTGTTTGCTTCTGCTTCCATTCAGAACCCGGGCCCTGAGTTGAGTGGCCCGATCTTGCCTTGTCTCTTATACCAAAGTTCCCAGTTATACGAACTGAGCCCCAACAAAATCTGCCCCTCCCTGATATCCCAGTCTGGGAACTTTGTTGTCCTGCTTCCTGGGACCAGCTCTGCCACTGCCAGGTTTTCTGTGTCACTTGGTGCCTCCATCTGTTCCTTGGGTCCTGCCTGGCCCGGTGTGGACATTACCCACTCACCGTCCCTGGCTGTTCTCTTGAATCCTGCCCCAGCTCCCTTCATCATCTGCCCTTCTGGTTTCTGCCGTGCTCCTGGGGGGCCAGACTTGCCACGGACCTTGCTGGTCTGCCAACGCCACCCCCTTCATGGCCCTGGACAGGGCTGTCTACACTGCAGCCTCCACAGCAGGTCATCCTGTCTACACCATGTGTGCGAGTCTTCAACTCAGATTCTTTCTGGGTTCCCCTGCAGGTCAAGCAGGGACCTGAGGATATCTTGCATCTGACACAAGAGATGAAGGGGACAGATGGTCCACTAACCATCCAGGACACGGGGTCCTCTTGTGACATGGGCCATAGGTGGGGCAGGCTCCTCTGGACCTCAGGCTGGGGATGGTTGAGCTGAAGGTCCCCGCCCAGTCCTGCCCTCAACCAACCATCCAGTATATCTGCCGCACTAACAGAAAGTCTGCCCGCTCTCCTGCTTCTGCCCTGTCCCTCCCCACAGGCGCAGACCAGACTCTGCCTCACATGGCACTGTGCTCATGACAGGCTAAGCTAAGTGCACAGGCTCTGCAGCCCGATGTCCTAGGGCCACAATCCCACGTCTGCTACGCACCTGCAGCCCAAGCTAACCCTCTGCTTAACTCCTCTCTCCCACGGGTGGTGGTTGGTTTGGTTTCTTTGTCTTCAAAATAAGGGTAAGAGTTGCACTTACTTCACAAGGTTATAATGCGAATTAAATGTATTAATACTTGTTCATCCCTGAGACTCATATTGGTACAAGATCACCAACAGGATAATCCCCCTTCCAAAAATTCTTCATGAAAATACTTTGTTGCAACAAAGCTTGGTTTTCAAGACTTTGCCTTGCTGGTCACAATATCCTACTGTGCCCACAGCACATGGAGGGTAACATGTCCTTTCACGTCATTCCCTTGCCTTACCAGCCTGACACCCACCTCCTGGGTCCCTCAACAGCTCCGCACACCCCGGCAATCCCTACTTTGGGGACTGCAGCTATCTGAAGAACAAAATGCTGTTCATGTATTTCAGAAATACTTGCCCCGTTGGATGCAAACTTCCACAGGGTGCCTTCAGGCCATTACTGAAGACAGAGCAGCGGTTCACTTTTGAACAGTACTGCCAACTTTTGGGCTTTGGGATCTTGATGGAAATCCTTGTTGGTGTTTCCGTATGGCTTTTGCTCTTCACTTTTCTTCCTTGCCCAGTGAATGCCTCCCTTTAAATCCATCTGCTGAGTGGTTATTGAGGCCACAGAGTTTCATTTCTATTTCCAGAGTTTGTACTCTAAATGGCAGTTTTTCCTGTCTCTTAACCAGGACATCTTGGGCAGAAAGCAAGACACAATTCCAGGGAAGGAATTTCAGAAGACCCGAAAGAGAGAAGGAGCACAGAAGGACCGGGGTTGTTCTTTGCCCTTGACTGTGGTTGCTGCCTGCAAGGTTGGAGAACCCTGAGATGCCTCTTACCCCAGGAGATATGGAATTTCAAGACAGGCATCAGAGTGGAGTTCAGGGCATGCAGGAATCTCCCCTCACCACCACTTCTTGATTTCTGTACTTACTGTCATAGATTTTTACTTGGCATCACAGAGGAAAGGTCCAGAATTTAAGGTGGACACAAAGCAGCTTTCCCGCAATGGCCGGAGGATCTCTGGGGTGGTGCAGATCTCATGGGTCAGGAGACAGACCAGGATGGAGAACCAGGCTTTATTCTGCCCAGCCGTATCATGTTAGTCAACTTACTGAGCCCCCAGGAGCCTCCATTTCCCCATCCAGAAAATGGGGGAAATGATGTTGTATTGGTCTTCTCAGACTGGGTGTTTAAACAACAGAAATTTATTGTCTTAAATTTCCCAAGGCTGGAAGTCTAAGGTCAAGGTGTGAGCATGGTTGGATTCTGAAGTGAGCTCTTTTCTTGGCTTGCAGACTGCCACCTTCTTACCATGTCCTCACATCACTTTCCTCAAGAGAAAGCGAGAGAGAAAATGCTCTTGCTTTCCTCAAGGGAAAGAAAGAGAGAAAGTGCTTCCTCTTCTTATAAGAACAGTAATCTCATCATGAGTAGTCCCCTACTCATCTGTGCTTTGGATTTCCACGGCTTCCATGGCTTCCATGGCTTCACTTACCCTCCGTCCACCACAGTCCAGAAGCAGATAATCCTTTTTCTGACTTGTCATCTGAAGGTCAGTAGTAGCCTAACGCTATGTCTCAACACCTGTGTCATTCCCCTCACTTCATCTCCTCATGGAGCTACTTTATCATCTCACGTCACCACAAGAAGGGTGAGTACAGAAGGTATTGTGAGAGAGAGACCACATTCACATAACTTTCATCACAGTATATTGTTATAATTATTCTATGTTGTAAAGACATTTATTTCAGAGAGAGAGAGAGAGAAAGAGAAAGCACAAGGTGGGTGGGCAGAGGAAAAGGGAGAAAGAGAATCCACAAGCAGACTCCCCACTGAATGCTGAGGCTGATGCAGGACTCAATCCCAGGACCCTGAGATCATGACCTAAGCCGAAATCAAGAATCGGATGATTAACTGACTGAGCCACCCAGGCGCCCCAAATTGTTCTATGTTTTATTAGTTATTGCTGTTAATCTCTTATTGTGCTTAATTTGTAAATTAAACTTTATCATAGGTATGTACATATAGGAAGAAACATGGTATATATAGGGTTTGGTACTATCTGCAGTTCCAGGCATCTACTGGGGGTCTTGGTATGGATCCCCTGCAGATAGAGGGAACTACTGTCCCTCCAAAAGTCCCCATCTCCAAAAACTGTCACACTGAGGGTTAGGACCTCAACATATGCTGTTAAGTTTAAAGATAGAGTCCCTGGCCAACAAGAGACATTCCAGTGTTAGCTCCCTTGTTCCATTCATCAGTAAGTGAATAGTGAACATTCAAACGGGAACCCCTGGGTGGCTCAGTCAGTTAAGCATCCACCTTCAGCTCAGGTCATGATCCCAGGGTATCGGGATTGGATCCCACATCAGGTTCCTTGCTCAGCTAGGAGCCTGCTTCTCCCTCTCCCTCTGTGTACCACTCTCCCTGCTTGCACTCTCTCTCTCTCTGGCAAATAAATACATAGACATAGAATCTCTAAAAGACATTAAAACTTAGCTCTGTTAGAAATAACACAAGTATCCTTCAGGAGGGGACCAGTTAAATAAATAAGCATAAACTCAATGGATACTATGAGGCCATAAAAAGGAATACACCATTCTGGTGTGCACTGACCATGAGCAGTCCAGCAGACATTAAGTCAGCAGGCAAAAATATAGAATGGCGCACATGGTGTGAGACAAGGACAAAGAAGGACATGCTTGTATTTAGATGGAAGGATAGATCAGTGTCCATCTTACATCTCGTGACAACTTCCAGAACCCAGACGTGTAGGATCGGGAAGACCTGTTGAGCAGATCAGATCCCAACGTTGGTGACAGCCCTCATCCTGTGCAGAGTGGGCGAGACCAGTGTTTTCTGTCTTTCCCACTTCCCCAGGAGTTACCTGCCCTCTACTGCCTCGTAGGACCCCAGAGGATGCAGGAGCTTCTGCCCCTGGCTCATTTCTTTTGGTGACACCACAGCAGGGAGAGCTCCTGAAATGGCAGTCCCTGGAGTGAAGAAGCCCTGGGGAGCCCCTGGCTGTCAGAGGAATCACCCTCTGTTGGTTCCTCATAGAGAGAGCTTCCAAAATGCGTTTTCGGCTTCCCACTAGTTGGGCACACTAAAAATTTCCACTGGAAAATGCCTGAGAAGCCCTTGAGATCAGGGCTTCTCAATCTCAAAGAGCACTCGCAAGCCCTGGGGACCCTATTAAAATGCAGATTCCGCTTCAGTAAGTGGGATGGGGCCTGAGTGTCAGCAGGCTCCCTGTGACGCCCGCCCATCCTTCCCAGCTTAGGGGTGGAGGCAAGAAACTCCACAGGACATAGGCTTCACCACACATTTCACATCCCATCTCTGGCCTCTCTGCTGAGGGGGCAGTTTTCCTACTGAGTCAGCATGTCCTGAATTATAACGGACCCCTTTTAAAAAGGAAAAACCCTGCACTTATGGTCTCAAAAATGTGCCTTATTCTTTATTCTTTATAGACTATAGACTTTTAGCCTATTCTAAAGTCTTCTTATAAAAAAAGTCTTTCAACTGCTAATTATAATCCTAAGGGAAAAGTTCTCTTTTTAAAACTAGTAAGATGTTTTTTATTATCAGTGAAACAAAAGCACAACATTAAAAATTCTCATAAGAAGAGTGATGTCAATTTTTATACAAACACACAAAACTCTCCAAGATATCTTTTTAAGAGATTAAGTCAATACAGAAAAAATATAGTATACACCATTTATGTTTTTAAAAACTCAAACTTGAGAAGCCTGGGTGGCTCCGTTGGTTAAGCACCTGCCTTTGGCTCAGGTCATAATTCTAGGGTCCTGGGATCAAGCCCCACATCGGGCTCCTTGCTCAGAGGAGAGTCTGTTTCTCCCTCTCCCTCTGCCTCTCCCCTACTTACGCTCTCTTTCTCTCTCTCTCTCTCTCTGATAAATAAATAAAATCTTTCCAAAAAAACCAAAACCTCAAACTCATCTGTATAAATCTGGGAATACACAGGAAGATGCGCACACACACGTGTGTGTGTGTGTGTGTATGTGTGTGTGTACCATAAAGAAAAAACTTAGGACAAGGCACACAAGTTCTTAACAGTGGTTACCTTTTGGGAGCAAAATGGGATTAACCAAAGATTAAAAGAGACTTTGGCTTTATCTGTAATATTTTTAATTTTTTTACAATGAGAATGTATTTGCTAATTACTTATATAATTAAAATAAATGAAAATACTTAAAACAGCAAAAAAAATTCTCATAGAACTTGTATTCCCCTTGTATAAATTTGCAGACCCCGGTTCAAGAGAACACAACTTTCTCCCACTGTGACTTCTCACTGGCTCAGCTCTCTTCTCTCCCTCCCCATCACCCCATTACACAGTGTGGTATAAGAGAAAAAACAGGGGGCTCTGGAGCCACACGAACCTGGCTTTAATTCAAGGGAAGTCAATTTACCACCTACAGTCTAGGTGACCATGGATAAGTTACTTAACCTCTCTGAGTTTAAACTCTTCACTGATCAAATGAAGATTATAGCTCAAGTATCACTCCCTTTCTGACCATCCATCTTCCCTCATCCCACCCTAGTCTGGGACAGGATTATCTATTGTGAATTCTCCTGGAAGTGTTTCTTCCCTTTAGAGCAATCTCTCAGATTATAATTTCACATGCACTGATTGACCGGGGTCCTCTTCCTCAACAGGACTAGAAGTTCCTTGCTGCAGATTCTACATAGCTCCTTGCTAACCATTGCTTTCCCCACAGCTAGTGGGGGACAGTTAATACATGAATGAATAAATAACCTACTTTATCAGGTTATTAGGAAGGATAACTGTGGTAGATTAAAGATAGCTGCAAATTTCTTGCCATTCTACTCCCCTTGAATCTGGACCAGTCCCATTATTCATACTGGTCAGTGTGATGAAGAGGACGTGACACTGTAATTTCTGAGTTTGGATCTCAATAGATTTGCAGTATCCACTTTTGTATACTTGGTATTCTTCTTGTAACCCAGCACACCTGCTATGAGAACCCTGCATTGTGTCAAGAGGCCATGAGGAGGAGAGCTGAGAACCTAGGGGCTACAACTCTGGCTGAGCTCCCAACCAATAGCCACTGTCAACCTTGGTCATGTGAGTGAGCCACCATGGACCCCCAGCACCAGGGGAGCCTCCAGATGTCTGTAGTCACCACCAGCAACACATACAGCAGGAGATCCACTCATCTGAGCCCAGCCAACCCACAAAACAGTGAGAAATAATAAGTAAGATTGTTCTAAGTCATTAAGTTACATAACAATGGATAACTAGAACAGAAGTAAAGACCTTGGTTCAGAGTGGACGATCCATCAATTAATAGCAGTCTTTTTCCCTCTCTGGCTACATATTTTAATCTGAAAAACCTCCTCCCTTATCTCACTTCCTGATACCTCTTCTCCCCATCGTTCTCTTATCTGGCACCCTCAATTAAGTCTTTTCCATCACTCATGGCCCAGTTGTAATCCCACCAATGACACCATGAAGCCTTCTCACCATCTCTCTGTACATCTGGCTTTTTTTGGAGGAGCTACCCTGATAATGGTAAAGACTCATTACCCCAAGGAGAATTGCCTACAGATCCCTTTTCTTGTTAAGTATTATATTATATTAAATTATATGCACTTAACATGGGAACACCCAAATACATAAAATAGTTAATAACAAAACCTATAGTAATACAGTAATAGTAAGGGACTTTAACACACAATTTAAATCACTAGTCAGATCATCCAAAGAGAAGATCAAGAAGGAAAGAATGGCTCTGAATGACACATTGAGCCAAATGGGTTTAACAGATATATTCAGAACATTCCATCCTAAAAGAGCAGAATACTCATTCTTTTTAAGTGCATGTGAAATATTTCCTAGAAATCCCTAGAATAGATCACATATTAGGCCACAAACCAAGTCTTGACAAATTCAAAAAGATTGAAGTTATACCATGCATCTTTTCTGACCACAATGCTATGAAACTAGACATCAAACACAAGAAAAAATTCTCTGAAGAGCACAAATACATGGAGATTAAAAAGCATGCTACTAAACAATGAATGGGTTATCCAAGAAATTGAAGAGGAAATCAAAAAATACATGGAGACAAATGAAAATGAAAACACAATTGTCCAAAATCTTGGGGATGTGGTAAAATTGTTCTAAGAGGTAAGTTTATAGCCAAACAGGCCTACCTCAAGAAGCAAGAAAAATCTCAAATAAACAACCTAACTATACATCTAAGGGAGCTAGAAAATGAACAAACAAAATTCCAAAACAACAGAAGGAAAGAATAACAATTAGAGCAGAAATAAATGACATAGAAAATAAAATAGACAAACAAAACGAAACAAAAAACAATAGAACAGATCAATGAAACAAGGAGCTGTTTTTTTAAAAGATAAACAAAATTGAATAACTTTTAGCCAGACTCATCAAAAACAGCAACAACAACAACCACAAAAGAAAACACACACACACACACACACACACACACACACACACACACAGGGAGAGAGAGAGATGATTCAAACAAAATCAGAAATGAAAGAGGAGAACTGACAACCAACACCACAGAAATACAAAGTATTGTATATGAATATTATGAAAAATTATATGCCAACAAATTGGACAACCTAGAAAAAAATGTATCAATTTCTAGAATCATACAACTTCCCAAGATGAATTGGGAAGAAATAGAAAATGTGAACAGACTGATTACCAGGAATGAAATTGAATCAGTAATCAAAAAAACCCAACAAAGAAAAGTGCAGGGCCAGATGGCTTCACAGGTGAATTCTACCAAACAGAAGACATGAATAGATTTTTCTCCAAAAAAGAAATACAGATGGTCACCAGACACATGAAAAGATGCTCAACATCACTCATCATCAGGGAAATACAAATCAAAACCACAATGAGATATCACCTCACGACTGTCAGAATGACTAAAATCAAAAACAAAAGAAACAAGTGCTGTCAAGGATGTGGAGAAAAAGGAACACTTCTGCACCATTGGTGGGAACGCAAACTGGTGCAGACGCTCTGAAAACCAGTGTGAAGCTTCCTTAAAAAATTAAGAATGGGACTACTCTGTGATCCAGTAATTGCACTACTGGGTGTTTACCCAAACAATATGAAAACTAATTTGAAAGGGTACATGCATCTCTATGTTTATTGCAGCATTATTTATAATACCCAAATTATGGAAGTAACCTCAGTGTCAATCAATAGATGGATGGATAAAGAAGAAGAGGTGGGTGTGTGTGTGTGTGTGTGTGTGTGTGTGTGTGTGTGTGTGTGTGTGTGTAGGTACAATGGAATATTATTCACCCATAACAAAGAATGAAATCTTGCCTTCACAAAAACATGGATGGATCTAGAGGGTATAAAGTTAAGTAAAAGAAGTTAGAGACAGACAAGTACTATATGATTTCACTCATATGTGGAATTTAAGAAATAAATCAATTAAGAAAAAGAGACAGCCAAAAAAACAGACCTAACTCTAGAGAACAAACAGAAGTCTATCAGAGGGGACTTGGGGGGACGGGTGAAATAGGTGAAGGGGATTAAGAGCACGGTTATCGTGATGAGCACTGAGTTATATGCAATTAGTTGGATCACTATATCATACACCTGAAGCTCATGTAACCACTGTATATCAACCACACTGGAATTAATTTTTTTAAAAAATGTGACAAACATGACTGCTTATACCCAAATGTACGTATATCCTTGAGGGAAGTGACCAGAGCACTCAACATCTTCAATTGCTTGTAGCTGGTGCCTGCAATTACTTGCACTTGGCAGCCTTCACCAGCAAAGGGTTATCTGGCAACCTGAGGATGGTGGATAGTAGCACTGAACTAAGTGGGCTTCCTTTCCCATCAGAAACCTGAGGTCAGTGAGTCACTGACTAGTTTGCTTCCTGGACCTTAATCTCTCACACTTCCCACATTTACGCCATGCGGGGAAGGATGAAGGAAGCCTGAGCTCACATATCAGAAACACTCAAGGTCTGGATAAATCCACAAATGGATTAAACTAGAGTAACCAGAATGGTCTGCATCATCCAGCGTTCTCCTCACACTCCTCTAGAACAATAAGGAAGGTCAGGCTCACTCCTGCCCTGTGTCTAGAGCTGAAGATTGACGTCAACAGCCACAATTTTTCCTGAATAGGTGACATACACCTTTATTAGAATTTCCTGTTATTCTCTTTTGAACTTTGTGTAAATTTGACATCACTGAATATCTTCATGAAAGTTCCTGTTGGACAGTGGCCATGGTTGATGACGTCTTAGGGAATCCAGGACTCTGCCTTTTCTTATCAAGGCTGTGACCTCTGTTCCTTCTCCCAGAGGGCTCCGGGCCAGGCTGCAGGGCTCGGGTGGGTTCTAACATGCCCACAGGCTTCCCTGGTAGTCCTTTCCACCTCAAACTAATTGTTCTTTTGCCATATGTCAGGTATGCTGGATATTGTGGATACAGAGGTGAAAGAACATAGTTCCCATCGCTGAGGAGCTTTAGTCTGCTGGGGAGCCACACATGGCCCCAAACAGTATGAAACAGGAGCAATTGTCACCGCACACTGCCAGGGCTGCATGTCCAAGTGGAGCTCATAGGACCATGGGGTCCAACCGGAGTCTCCCCTCCTTTACTCCTAACTCGGTCCAAGCTAGCCTGGTGTCCTCTTAGGCGCCCACCCCAGATACTGAGAAGGCTATGACCAGGGTGGGGTCATGGGGGCGGGGAGGCAAGAAGCATCAGAGCCGGGAAGCAGAGGGATTGCAGGGACCGTCCCGAGTCTTCCTGTGAACTCACTGAATTTAAACAGGACCCCTCACAGGAGCTGGTGGGATGCAGAGCGTGGGAGCGCTCTCTCCTCCTCTCTGGTCCCACACTTGCCTGTGGCAAGGATTCGACAAAGCCCCGCCCACCAGGGGGGCGGGGCCTCATTTCCTGTCCTAATGGAAAGCTCAGCGCATGGCCCTGAAAATCAAGAATCTTTGATTTTCTACTTTTGTGTGTTTCAGTCTCCTCTCTTATGGTTTCTGACTCCTTTACTTTTTGCCGTTATTTTATTATACATTTTTATGGTTATTTGTCTCAGGCAGGAAACAGGTAAACAGAGAGGGAGGGAGGGAGCTATGACAGATACATAGGCAGGTATTGATGGGTGAATGGATGGATGGTTAGATGATAGCTGCGAGCTGCTACGCAGAGAAGAGGTAAGGGAAGAGCAGACGAAAACAAGAGACTCAGCGTGACAACTCTATGACCTTGTGTTCACCCCCAGCTCTGCCCCCCGGGAACTTTCCTGAGCATTGAGCTCTTGGAGGCAGCTGAAGCCACCCACAGCTGCATGCCAGGGCTCAGCCTTCCCATGGCCTGGCGTGAAGGCAGCCCAAAGCTACGCTCACAATGAAAGAAAACAAGGAACCAGCCAAGGATCAGCTCCTGGGAGTCAGACAAATCCTGGCTTCGGGACCAGCTCCCGACTGGTGGAGATGGAGAGCTGACAGATGTTATCACTAAATCACCAAAGCTGAAACCAAAACCTGAAGGTCCGTTCTCCAGAATCACAGAATCTCATAGCTGCATAGTGACGGGTCCCAGGGAGGTGGTGTGATTTTGGCTGGGTCATGATACATGTTATTATTTCATTATGCAGTCACGCCACACATACACAAATCCAGGTGGTTTCCTGATGATGTCCTGAATTCCCAAGTACATTGTACAAGCATGAGTCCTGGTTTGGGGTCTTGAGCTAATGTTTTACTCTGTGTTTAACAAATTCCTCTTGGGTCAAAGAGTGCCTGCAGAAGCCAATAATATACACACCTCTGTATTCCCAAATCCTGAACAAATTAGACTTTTGACCTTATAAAGTCACAATAGAGTTAGTTTTAGCATTTCAAAACCTGGGTTTTGATATTTTAGGACTTCCTGTATTGTTGTCCTGGCCTCTCTCCCACCGCACCCCTTCCTCTCCTGTGGGGTCTCCCGTCCCCACTCCTAAGTCTCTGTAGTAACATTTATTACCAAGCACTTGCTTAAAGTTATTAACTTTCATGGACTTCATGATTTGAAAGTTTTTGTCTTAGGTGGCAAATTATATGTATTAAGAAATGATTTCTTTTCCAAGATATGTCAGTTAAAAATGGTGTTCAAATTCTTTCTTGTTCCCTTGGATTGTTGTGTTGATTGAACCAACAGGATAGAGTGAAAGTGACTTGTGGAATTTCCAGGTAAAACCTCAAAAAGCCTTGTAGCTTCCACTTGTACTGTCTTGGAACATTGTTGTCCCTATAAGCCCAGGCTCTTCTGCTGGAGAACTCATGAATAGCCCCAGCTAACTAACAGACAAGGGAGTGAGGCCATCTTTGACCAGCCTGAGTAGACCCTCCAGATGGCTATAGCCAAGTGAGTGATCCCAGATAAGACTAGTAGAAACCCCCAACTAAGTCTAGTCCAAATGGCAAAATCTTGAGCCAAGATACAGTGGTTGCTTTATGATACTAGATACTAGATGTTGGGATGGTGTGTTACGCTGCGATACTAGATAACAGGTAACAGGTAATGAAATTGTCACCGGAAGTGAGGTACCATGGTAACAAAAATTGCAAGAATATGGCGTTGTCTTTGGGACCAGGCAGGCCGAGTCTGGAAAAGCAACGAGGAGGCTGTCAGCAAGGTTTGGAGAAAAGGCAGAGGCTGGGAAACCACTGAGGAGATTCTTCTTTGAGGTCAGAAAACAGGAGACCACCTGTTATGTAGCGGAGGAACAACGGGGGATGATGTCACATGTGGCAACTAGGAAAATAGAGACTGTATTTAATACAGTTGTGGCTCTGGGCAACAACATTCCATGTGGAATGCTGAGGGTCTGTGGAATGTTTTTGCTCAATAGAAAAAAATACTGCAGGAGAGAGGTGAGCCAGAAGAAACCATTGGTTTGCAAGCAGAATTCAGGGTGAATATAGAAAGCCTGGGACTTCCTGAGGTTGGAAAATAAAATCCAGCCAAAGAAGAGGGTACTGACCCAGAGCAACCTGACAAGGCCAAGAGCAGGAAAGGCCCAGAGCAGGAGGTCTGGCTAAGAATGAGTGTGTAGGTGTGGTTTGGGAATGTGGGATTCCTGGGAAGCCCACAGAGTCTTTAAGAGAGTTGTCTTGGCAGAAGCACCACCAGCTTCAACTAACAGTGTCTGAGTTGGGTTGAATATGAGAGATCCCTACACCCCCAAATTTCTATGGGCGGGAAGCAGATTGAGAGAGGCCACAGATCAAGAGAACTACATCTGAGGAGGGGCTTCCCAGGAGCCTCACAGGTATCTGGCCCTGCTCCAGGGCACGAGTCTGGTGCCCTGTTGGGGGAGCCTTCCGGGATCCTCCGACTGAGTCAGGGCTGTTCATGTGTGTGGACAATGTAAGTAATTATGGCCAAAGAGCCACAGGGGGTGGATTAAAAATAGCCACAAATTCCTTGCAGCTCCTCCCATCGAGAGGAGCTTGTGCACCCACCCCTTGAATCTGGCCCGGCCCTGCAGCCTGCTGTAATTAGCAGAAAGTGCTGGAAATGACACTGCACAAAACTTCTAGGAGAGGCTGTCAAAGACTTTGCACCCTGCACTCCTGCTCCCGTGGAAGCTGCTGCTGCTGCCGCCACGTAGGAACCCCAGGCTCACCTGGCCACGTGGGGCAAAGTCAAGGCTGACTGCCAGACCCGAGGCCCCTGGAGGTCCCCCGGCAGATGGCCACAGCTGTGCGAGCGACCCCGGGCGAGAGCATCAGAAGAATCTTCCAGCGGATCTCTGCCCAGATTGCTGAACCACGGGGTTCAAATAAACATGGAATTTGAGCAAATACATTGTTGTGCTTTAAAAATAGTTGTTATTTGGGGGCGCCTGGGTGGCTCAGTGGTTTAAGTCGCTGCCTTCGGCTCAGGTCATGATCTCAGGTTCCTGGGATCGAGTCCCGCATCGGGCTCTCTGCTCCGCAGGGAGCCTGCTTCCCTCTCACTCTCCCTCTGCCTGCCTCTCTGCCTACTTGTGATTTCTCTCTGTCAAATAAATAAATAAAATCTTTAAAAAAATAGTTGTTATTTGAAAAACCAAATAGTTATTATTTGAAGCTGCTAGATTATAGACTGGCCTGTTAAAAAACAAAAGATCACTAAGACACAAGAAAACAATTCTTGTTGTCACAATGGAAATAATAGAACGCAAAAAGAGTGAGGATGCTGCTGTCAGTGCGCGTAGGATTTCGCCTCGGTCCCTGTTCCTCTCCCTGTGGACGCCCAAGACTCCGCGGAGCCCTGGAGGGAATCACCACCCTCATTCTCTTCCCTCAGATCCCAAGATGCTGCTGATGGGCACTGAAGGCACCACCGGTCTTGGGGTCTAGAAGCCTGGGTGTGCTGGGAGTTTGAAACTGAGAAGTTGCCATCTGAAGCCGGGCTTCTGGATCTTGAATGTCCAAGCGAGTCACCCAGCGACCTCATTAAAATGCAGATTCTCCTGGAAAGTCTGCTTTTCTAGAAGGTCCCCAAGGGATGCCAGGGTCACGGGTCCACAGCAAAGAGCAACAGTCTCCCGCGGTGTGTTAGGAGTCGCCCGCAGAACTTCACAAAATGCTGACGTCTTGATCTCCTTCCCTGGAAATTCTGACTTAATTGGTCTGGGGTGTGGACTGGGACGGGATCTCTGAAACTTTCTTGGTCATTACAATGGGCAGCCTGGGTGGAGGACCCCTCCCTGTGAATGGAGTGGTCCTGGCACGTTGGAAAGGGGGCGCCAGGCTTGCAGCCAGCTGTGGCCACATCTGTAAGGACTGCGCCTGACCCCTCCCCTGCAAAGGAGCTGCATTCACCCTTCCAGGGCAGCTGGAACCAGCTAGAAGCCTGCCGGAAGCAGCTGGCTGTGCGGCCAAACCACTCGTCCTGAGTGAGGTGGAACTTGGGGCCCAGAGCACAGATGCGCGTTGCATAGCCCTGTGACCGCAGCCCTGGCTCTGAGCATCTCTGTCTCACCTCTTTACCCGTGGAAGCATCTTCAGGCCACCTTGTGAGGCTGGCAGGCCGCTGAGAGGCAATGTCCACCATGTATGGGGCTCCATGACGGATTCAGTAAAGGGGAGCTCTTGCTCATAAACACAGAAGCAAGAAGCCTGGACAACCAATGACAGAGCAATGGAGAGGGGCTGAGACCTGGGGTCAGTGTTGGCCAACATGAAATAGCCAGATACGAAGAGAATCGTTTTGGTAAATTCCCGGTCCTTCCATCCTCTGTGATCACTTCAGTGTATTACCCAGTTCTGCTCTGCAAGAGAGCCAGGACCTGCACAACTGACTTCCTCTGAGAGGCTCCAAATGTGAAAAAGGAAATAATCCAGAATGTGGATTTGGAACCCTTTGAAATGTCCTTATTCTCTGTTTTGGGGTGAAAGAAAGTCATTTTAAAAAACAAAACAACCTTCATTATATCAAGGAGAAGGAGAAATAAACCACATCAACAGGAAGCTCAGAGAAGAGATTTATTTGTTCATGTTAAAAAGGCAACTTTGTAAGTAATTCTTGTGAGGTTTGGCTTCGCTCCACTGCTCGCAACATATTAAGGTCTGTCTCTTGAGGAAGACAAACAATTCCAGCATGGGGGACCTTCCAAACACTGGGTTGTTTTCGGTTTTGCAGGGAGTGTATCATAGGGATGTTTGCTTAGTGGCGGTAACCATACTGAGGGGGGTGGGGAGAGAGAGAGAGAGAGAGGGAGGGAGAATGGCAAGGGAAAGTAGATTAAAGAAGACAAGGAGATAACTTTTAATGGGACTATCCAGAGTCTGGGAGGTGGGGTTCTTGTACCCCAGCACCCCCTTCCTCACCATAATGTCCTTTTCCTGCTCTCCCTCCATTGCTGTCTTCCTCCATACCTCTGTGTTCTGTGTTCTGAATTACAAAAGTCTCTAATATTGCGTATGTCTAAGAGTAGAAGGTGAAGATCCCTCTTCCTATCTCAGTATGCATAAGGACCACCTAGGTTAAAAACAGGGTAAAAAGCACATATTCCTGGGACCCACCCCCAGAGGGTCTGCTTTACCAGATCTGGAGCAGGTCTGAGAAGCTTCACTTACAGAAAGCCCCATCCGCCCCCAGCCCCCGCAACCATCCACCCCAGTGATTCTGATGCGACTGGCCATTGAACCAGGCTTAAAGATGACCTGCTTTGCGCTGACAGCTTGGCATGTGTCTTTCACACTTAACTATGTGCACACAAGTGTGCAGAAATGTACACATGCTGTATGACACGGAAAATACACACACAACGCAGACTCAGACACACAGGGCTATGCTACATAGGGTATACACTTCTCCCTACCAGCCCACACAGCCATGAGCCAGGGCTCCCATGGCTCAGAAAACCAGCATTTTACTAGACAAAAATGAAGAGAAGTTTTAGAACATGTTTGTAGACTCCTTTCTGCACTTTCAGACTTCATGCCCTTTCTGTCTTGCAAAACCTGCCCACACAGAGTCAAATAAAGCCACACCTCATTGCCAGTGACATTCTAGACGTTCCGTCTGGTCTTGGTCTGCAGCTGGCGATAGATAAGGCTTTCTGATCCCCTACAAATAGCCTTTAACCTATTCCCCGTGGTCATGACTATTTTGTGGTGAACAAATACCCTGCTGCGTGTTCTCTGTGCCATGCGGGTCAGAGTACCATGACTGGTTCTCTGACAGAACAGACTCTGTTGGCACCCCTCCCCCTCACTGAGCACTGTGGAAAGAGCAAAGGTCTTGGTGTCAAACAGGCTTAAGTTCAACTTGACTCTCTCTTTATATGTCTCTGTGTATGTTTGGGCAAGTTGATTAACCTCTGAACCTCAATTTTCTCACCTGTTAAGTAGGCATAACATTATTCATAGTAACGCCATGAGGGTTAAATGTCACAGTGAGAATTTTACCCACAACAATCTTTCAGCAAATCCATCCATTCAGCAAGTATTTAATTGTGTGCCTGTTAATTGCACCGTGATGCATTGCTTAACCAGACGCCACTTTCCTCTGCCGCAAGCAGTGCTGGGCGTGACCCTAAGGGCTGGCACGGAGGCAGTGAGTGAGCAGAGCTGACATACAGGCCCATCTTGATGGAGCTCACGTTCTGGTGGTGGCCGCCATTGTCATCATCATTGCATGGCCACCTACCACAACAGCGCTGTAAATTAATTTTATCTTTGTGATAGAAGTAAGGGATGAGTCAGATGACTGGGAGAGATACCCAGGCAACTTCTCTTGGCACCGGGCTATAGCGAGTCTCCACCTTATTGGGATCCATCACACACAATTCAGGTATGAACCTTTATTTATATATTTACTTTTATTTTTAAGTAGGCTCTGCGCTGAGTCTTGAACTCACAACCCTGAGATCAAGACCTGAGCCGAGATCAAGAGTCGGAGGGCTTAATGGACTGCGGCACCCTCGTGCCCCCACGTGTACGACCCTTTAGATAAATGGCTGTAAACAAATTGGTCCTACACCCATTAAAGTGGTCTGTTCCTTCAAGGGGAAAGTGAGACATGCTTGTCTTCCTTAGTTAAGTGACTGCTGACGGTGTTACCAGTGCTCTCTCGGCACCAAATTCCAGACCAGCCAGCTGAAATTGCCCACGTGGTCGACTGAAGTCCTGAAGCCAAGTCATGCCCACTAAGGGGAATGTTTCCTGGGATGGAGTGGTTTGTTTTCCTGCATAAATTTCAGACTCTTGAGTATGCATTCAGGAAGTTGTTGGGTCCAGAAAATTTCAGAAGAAAACCCAAGAGATACTCCGGACTCCAGAAAAATGGGGAATGTTTTTTGGGAGTAATGAAAGCCAAGAAAAAGAATTTTTTAAACTGTTTTGAAGACTCTGTTATTTCAATTCTTTGTGTGTGGGAATGACTAATTGTAATCTAGTTACAAGTGACAGAGAGACTGAGAGATAATTCCAAACACAGTAAGTTTAGAAGCTATGTTATATGCAATGCATCTAAGAAACCCCTTGATGGAAAGAAAGACATGTGCAATTTTTACCCAAAGGAAATCAGTTCCTTCCCACTAAATAAATGTAGGATAAATACTAAAAGAATATTGGCTTGAAGGGGGGTTACTTTTATAGCTGCCTAGAAACCCTCATGCCTGGGTCCAGTCCTACTGGTTTGAGGGTCTGTCTGTGTGGGGTAAGGGTTGCATTGGAAGGGATTAGGTCCTCACTCATATATTAATTTAAAAAGGTTAACAACCCAGTATGTTTGTGCTCTTCTTTATTAATTAAAACCAAATTTATTGAGCACTTATGTGATAAGAGGTACTAGGAATACAAAAAATGAGTGAGGTCCACCCATCCCTCCCTGAGCTCAGAGTCAAGGAAAGCGACAGGTATAGAACAGTATGTGTAGGACTCAGTTAAAACCCAGCAAAGGCTGCTGGGAAACAGAACAGAGGCAGTCCAGCCGATGCATTATTTAGCCAGGCATCCCTTCCCACCGCCATCCATCGGGTGTCATGTTCTCTGCCAAGGAGGAGAGCCAGCAGGGCAGCCACGGCACTCAAGGTCTGTAAAGGATGGGCGCTGAGACGAGAGGAGAACTTCTTCTCCTGGCAGTGCAGTTGTTCTAGACCAGGGATTGGTACACTTTTTCTGTAAAGGGCCAGAGAGTAAATGTGTGTACCTGTGTGGGTCGCGTGTTCTCTGTGGCAACCACTCACCTCTGCCCCATGGTGAAATGAAAGCAGCCTTAGACACAGGTCACCGAATGGCCATAGGGGAGTCCTGGTGCAACAGCATTTACAGAAGCAGGCGGCGGGCGGAGGCACAGAGGGGCTTGGCTGAGCGCTGTCCTGGGCCTGGTTATCGGCTGCTGCGGGGGCCCTTGGGCAGCATACGCTCCTGAAGGAGGAGAGCAGAATTCCCTCCATCCCTCTCTCCCAGATTTATGCCCTGAGCCCAGATCTCGAGAGTCCCCTTGTGTCTGGGCTTTCATTCTGCCATCAGCTTTCACTAGCCATCTAACTTTGGGCAAAGCAGGAGCCCTGCTCTGTGAATGCAGATAAAAATACCATCTGCTTCTAGTCAGAGGGCGAAGGCTCGCGTCAGCTTTCCTCCCCCATCCCTCGCCAGCACCCCACAGCCTCACCTTCCCTCCTCCTCCATAAGAAATGGGCCCAGGAGATGCTAGTGGTCAGGCGGTGAAGCTGAATTACCATTTGCCCTGGAGTACCCCTTCATTCTGGAGGAACTTTGCCAACATCAAGAGACTATTTTTCTAAAACCCGTTTAAAAAAATCCCAGCCACAAGAAAAGCACATTGTGCTCTTCAGTGTTTGCTTTTAAGAAGTGTTTTTCCACTGGTGTTCTAACTGAAGGGTTTTGTTTCTTCCTTCATTTCTCCTAGTGGTTCTTGGCCCCAGAGCCCACATACCGACATTTCACCCTTTCCTCACTCGCATGGATAAGACTTCGCTGCCCTTGGGAGTTGGCCAAGCGACCAAATAGCTTCTGTCTCCTGTGTCTCAAAATCCTCAAGGCGGTGCAAGCTGCATTTTTCCAGGACCGGGATGGGATGCCAAAGTGATGATGTCACAGCCCAGGCAGCCAGCCGGCCCCCTCCGTTTCCTGTTTCTTTCCTCCTGACAGACTCATGAATCATATCGGCTTTATCATTGGACTCCGAGCTCATTTCCCTGTTCCACAAGCGTTTGGAGTTCTAGGAGGCAGGAGCCAAGTGTAATCAAAACATGAAGTCCCGAGTTGCTTTTTCCTTGCAAAACTGGAACACATGTTCTCCCGTCTTGAAAGAAAGCACGGCATCTGGCTTAATTTGGAGTTCTCTGGCCTCGCGCTCCACTCTTGGGTCAGACAGTGGTGATCTCATCTGAAAAGCTGGGCGCTCCCTGTGCCAGAGGCGGGCGAGGTCCCGGGCGAGGCGGCAGCCGGGCACTTGCGTGTCCAGCATTGGCTCTTGGGGGCTGTGGGTACTTGGGGATGGTTTTCACAAAAGCCGATGCAGCAGCATGTATGCCCTTGACCAAGGCAGAAGCAGCCTGTGATCATGTTCATCCCTTCTCCCTTTCCGGGCGTCTCCTCAGGGTCTCTCCACCGCAGCCTCTCCACATACCTGCCCTCCGGAAAAAGTGTTGGTAGGAAGGGGGACGTCTAACCAAGTTATTTAGCACCCTGAGTTTGAAACTAACACACTATTGCCGAGTAAATACAGGGATGGACCAGGGAGGGTCAGAGGCAGGAGTTACTCCCATACTCGGCCACCTGGAAGGTGCTCAGCTGCTTGCAATCTCATATTGCTGCCTTTGCTC
Source organism: Meles meles (assembly GCF_922984935.1). NCBI lineage: Eukaryota > Metazoa > Chordata > Mammalia > Carnivora > Mustelidae > Meles > Meles meles. Next base: position 130,640,169 of record NC_060070.1, read on the forward strand.
AGCACTCCTGTGACAGGCTCGGCTCGGAGGGTTTTATTTCATTTCATCTTCATAACAACCGCATGACGTAGATTCAATTGCTCTTGCCATAGCACAGACAAGGAAACTGACGAACTAAGAGGTGACTTGACTAAGGTTGGTGGTTAGCAAGTGCCAGAGCCCATCTTGAGGCTGGGGGTTCACACACCTGTGGGTGTCTGTGTGCCATGTGATAGGAGTATAACGTTACAAATATTATATTTAAAATTAAAATTATAAAATAAATTAGTCTTTTAATAAATGAAATTCAGTCAATAATTTAATAATTATATAATTTAATAAATAGAATCCATTAATTTTATTTATGTATTTATATATTTCATTGAATTATATCCATTATACTTTATATTATATATTAAATAACAATTAAATTCATTAATTTATATTTACATGAACACATAAATATAACATATATTTATTAGAATTATTTAACAAATAATTAATAATTTAATGAATAAAATTTATTAAACATAAAAATATTTAAAATACATGCACATATTTCAGAAATTCCATGTATATTTTAGTACAGTAATAGTTGGTGTGATGAGATCTGACATTCATGTTTACTAGAGTCACACTGGTGTGGTGTGAAAATACACAACTTAGTACATACACAATGCAAATGTGCTTTATGCACATGGTATTACACTTTAGTACCCAGGACCCTCTGCGTCCCAGGCTGGGGCCCATGAGATCTTTTATCCTTAGTTCTGATTCCCGGCTCTGGTCCCCCTGGGCTGCAATGTTTGACCAGATCATGCTGACTATTTTCTACAAATGTTGGTTAGGTCAGGCTTGTTGCACATTGAACTGACATCCTTGCATCTTCTTTGGTAGTTGACATTTTGAGAAAGGTTGTGACGGTTGAATTCTGACTCCCAGCACCTGTCTAGGTGGAGGAGAAATTTATTGGCCAGGAGTTCTATGGAAGTCAGAGAGTAGCTTACTCTAGTGAAGGGACTATGAGTCCCCCTCAAGTGGCCAGTTGGCCCAGTGAACCCTGTCTTTCATCCTCCCGTTTCCCCCACCTCTCTGAGATCTGCCCCGCATCCTCCAAGGGGAAGCAAACTAAATTTAATTTTGATGTTAAATGAGAAGCTGCAGATCACAAGTGTATCTTCTGTGTCTATTTTTTATGTTTAAATACATATAACATTAAAGTTATCTTCCTCACTTTTTAAATTTATCGTTCTGGGCATTCAGTACATTCTCAATGTCTGCAACTGTCACCACCACTCCAGAGCTTCACTTGTCCCAAACCGAAACTCTTTCCCTATTAGACATGGACCCCTTCCCTTCCCTCCCCTCCAGGCCCCTGTCAACCCCCATGCTGCTTCCTGTCTCTATGAATTTGATTCCCCTAGGGACCTCATAGAAGTGGGATCATGCAGTGTTTGTCCTTTGTGACTGGCTTGTTTCATTGAACATCATGTCCTTGAGGTTCGCCCAAATCCTGGCATGGGTCAGAATCCATAATGTTCCATTGTACACATATTTCACATTTTTGTTTCTCTGCTTATCTGGTGATGGTCACTTGGCTTGTTGTCATATTTTGGTGACTGGATAACGCTGCCGTAAGCAAAGAGGCAGAAATATCTCTTCAAGACTCTATTTTTGTGGAATTGCTGGATCGTGTGGTAATTCTGTTTAATTTTTTGAGGAACGCTGTTGTGTTTATTTTTTAAAGGGTCATGGAAGACTGATAGGTGACTTCTTAAATTCCTGTGGTTAAATTTTAAAAAATCATAATAAAGTTCAATTTCATGAATTTCTTCAAATCTGAAGTAATTCATTGATGAAGCTGCAGGTTTGCTTTTTCCTTCTCATTTACCCACTTCTTTGAGACATTTTCTAAGCTTCCTTCTTCTCTTTAGGGATCCAGTTAAATTGGGGTCTATTACTATTTTCCCATAGAGTCTACATTAGCAGATATGCAGTATTATAATTTATAAAATAAATGACAGAAGAAAGCACTGCTCGACTTACTGCTCAAAGATTCCAAGCAGTTGATTTTTGCGTTGCTCTCTCTCCCTACAGCACTAAGACTGCATGCACTAATGGCCTTTCATTTTCTCGGTCATTCACTCACTCAACAAAAGTTAGGCTCTTTGCCATCTGTGTAGGCACCGTTAATCAGCATTCATTGTCTTATTCTGTAGGGACCTGGATCTAAGCATTATTGCTCTAACCCACACGTTGTGTATACAAATGGCCCAGAAATTAGACTATGATGAAGATGGGTCTACCAGCTGGGGAGGCCATGGAGATTTAGAGAGGCTGTGTCTCATTGAAGAGGCAGACTACTCTGTCGGATGGCAGGCCCAGTTTCCCAGATCTTTCTAACTTCCAGGAATGGCAAGAAATCAAGACGTTAAATGTGGATTCTCCCAGTTGTAAAATGCTAACACTTATCAGAAAAAAAAATGAGAACATATTGTACAGACAAATAAATGTGTTTTACAAATAAAAACACATTTGCAGGTCAAATGCAGCTCATGGGTCACTAACTTTGACCTGTCCTCCACCTGAAACTCGTTCCTGGATCACAAAGGCCATTTGCAAGGAATATCTTGTTTTCCCAGGGTGTCTATCGAGAGGGGATGAGTGAATCATGAAAGACAATAGAGGTGGATTTCCATGAAGCTGATGCAACTTTACTTCTCAGTCCTGTATCTGCCTGGACTCCTTCTCTGGGGCTAATATTTAGTATTTTCCAAAGAAATTTCAACCACAGTGGACTAGGACTGCTGTCTCTTTCCATTCCGACTTCTCCTCCGTCACATTTTCCCTTGTCTCAGTGGCACTGAACCAGCCAAGGATATTCTTGGGAACTACAAGGGGGAAGTGAGTTGAAGATACATTAAGTTTCAGTTGAGAGGGATGATTTTGTGTGGTTAGGACAAGTAATGCCCGTGGGCCACAGCAAGACTTCCCCACTCTGACTGTTGACTGGTACAGGGTGAGAAGTGTGCAGGACCAACCTATTGGCTGAGCCCAAGCCCTAGATTCCACACCAGACCTGGGATCCTGCAATTTCTTGTCAACACCAGGGGACTTCTTGGGTCTCTCCTCTGAATCTATCTTCTTATGGATGAAAAACGACTGCTGGGTGTGCTCCCTTGGGGCCCAAGAAGGGTTATGGGGTGACTGTTTCCAGGGAGCATGGCTGGAATGTTAGCATGTGTATGCGTGAGGCCCTGACAGGTGTTGGATGCAGCCTGGGATGAGCAAGAAAAGGGAGGGGCCAGCCTTCAATGGGAATTCTAAATCCAAACCTAGACTTCCCAGTCTCTTTTAAGGCATGTTTTTCAAAGGAGAAGAAAACATAGCTCTTCAAATAGTTTGTTCGTGTGATTTCTGATATTTAATTTATAAAATCCTTAAATCTTTAGACCTCCATTTGTACCAAGGACCCACACAGTATTGGGATTGTACCTGGATCATAGTAACTTTGGCTTGTTTGGGCCACTCCTGCTGTGTAACTATTGCTCTAAAACTTCGTGGCATGAAACAACCATCTTATTATGCTCATGGATTCTGAGAAGCAGAAATTCAGACAGGACACAGCTCATCTCTGCTCCACGATGCCTGGAGCCTCCGCTGAGAAGACCCCATGGTAGAGGTGACTCTGCAATGGGGGCTGGAATCGTGTCAAGGGCTTGGTGCTGGCTGTCGGTGGGATCTCAGCTGTGTCGTGAACCGCAGCAGCACCTAATGTGGCCCAGACTTCCTCAAAGGATGTCAGCCACGGGGGAATAGAACTTCTTACAGGTTGGAACTGGGCTCAAAAGGCGAGAATCCCTGAGAAGCCCTAAGTAGAGCAGTAGTATTCTGTTGGTTACAACCAAGCCACAAGCCCACCCAGATCCAAGGGGACTGGACCTAAGCAAGGAGATGTGGACTCCGTCTCTCAGGGGGAGGATTGTCAAAGAATCTGGGGGCTGGGGCACCTGGGTGGCTCAGTGGATTAAGCCGCTGCCTTCAGCTCAGGTCATGATCTCAGGGTCCTGGGATCGAGCCCCGCATCGGGCTCTCTGCTCCGCAGGGAGCCTGCTTCCTCCTCTCTCTCTGCCTGCCTCTCTGCCTACTTGTGATCTCTCTCTCTGTCAAATAAATAAATAAATAATCTTAAAAAAAAAAAAAAAGGATCTGGGGGCTATGTTTTAAGACTACCACTCAGTGGGTTCCTTGCTCAACAAAGAGCCTGCTTCTCCCTCTGCCTGAAGCTTCCCCTGTTTGTGCTCTCTCTCCTTCTCTCTCTGACAAATAAATAAATAAAATCTTAAAAAAAATTAAACTACCACTCGGGTTAAAATATTGTTAACCATCCTGACTTCCAAGAATATACTTAATGGCAATTCAAAGAATATTCCAAGGAAACTTGAAATCTCTTCAAAATTTTATCTCATACATAAAAGAAACATAATGCAATTTTCCCCATATCTGACAGAAATCCTAAAAATGTATGTATCAGTGATGGAATTTTTAAATAAGAGCATTGAATGAAACATTGGACCAGATGGACCTCATAGACATATACAGAACATTCCACCCTAAAACAACAGAATACTCATTCTTCTCAAGTGCACATGGAACCTTCTCCAGAATAGACCACATACTGGGTCACAAAGCAGGACTCAACCGATACCAAAAGACTGACATTATTCCCTGCATATTCTCAGATCACAATGCTTTGAAACTGGAACTCAATCACAAGGAAAAGTTCAGAAGGAACTCAAACACCTGGAAGCTAAAGACCACCTTGCTTAAGAATGCTTGGATCAACCAGGAGATCAAAGATGAACTTAAACAATTCATGGAAACCAATGAGAATGAAGACACTTTGGTCCCAAACCTATGGGATACAGCAAAGGCGGTTCTAAGGGGGAAATACATAGCCATCCAAGCCTCCCTCAAAAAAATTGAAAAATCCAGAATACACCAGCTATCTCTACACCTTAAAGAACTGGAGAATCAACAACAAATCAAACCAACTCCACACGCAAGAAGGGAAATAATCAAGATTAGAGCAGAGATCAATGAGGTAGAAATCAGAGATTATTGTAAGAATTAATAAGATCGATAAACCATTGGCCACACTAATCCAAAAGAAAAGAGAGAAAGCCCAAATTAATAAAATTATCAATGAAAAGGGAGAGATCACAACTAACACCAAGGAAATAGAAGCAATCATCAGAAATTATTACCAACAGTTATATGTCAATAAGCTAAGCAACCTAGATGAAATGGATGCATTCCTGGAAAACTACAAACTCCCAAAATTGAACCAGGAAGAAACTGACAACCTGAATAGACCGATATCTAGTAACGAGATTGAAGCAGTGATCAAAAACCTCCCAAAAAACAAGAGCCCAGGACCTGACGGATTCCCTGGGGAATTCTACCAAACTTTCAAAGAAGAAATAACACCAATTCTCCTGAAGCTGTTCCAAAAAATTGAAGCAGAAGGAAAACTTCCAGACTCTTTTTATGAAGCCAGCATTACCCTGATCCCCAAACCAGGCAAAGACCCTACCAAAAAGGAGAATTTAGGACCAATATCACTGATGAATATGGATGCTAAGATTCTCAACAAGATCCTAGCAAACAGGATCCAGCAGCACATTAAAAAGATTATCCACCGTGACCAGGTGGGATTCATCCCTGGGTTGCAAGGTTGGTTCAACATTTGCAAATCAATCAATGTGATAGAACAAATCAAAAGAGAAGAGAGAAGAACCATATGGTCCTCTCAATTGATGAAGAAAAAGCATTTGACAAAATCCAGCATCCGTTCCTGATGAAAATGCTTCAAAGTATAGGGATAGAGGGAACATTCCTGAACTTCATAAAATCTATCTATGAAAGACCCACAGCAAATATCATCCTCAATGGGAGAAAGCTTGCAGCCTTCCCGTTGAGATCAGGAACACGACAAGGATGCCCACTCTCACCACTCTTGTTCAACATAGTATTAGAAGTCCTAGCAACGGCAATCAGACAACAAAGAGAAATCAAAGGTATCCAAATTGGCAAGGAAGAAGTCAAACTCTCTTTCTTCGCAGATGACATGATTCTTTATATGGAAAACCCCAAAGACTCCACCCCCAAACTACTAGAACTCATACAGCAATTCAGTAACGTGGCAGGATACAAAGCAAAAAAGATATTTTTCTAAAGTATCAATAACAAAAAGATACTTTTGATAAACCTTGTTATAGGAAAGACTGAATTATATCTTTCAATTCTATCAAAAATATCGTAAAATTGTTACCATACGAAGTGACAAGAATGTGCTGCCCCCAAAAGTGTGGGTGTTTTTATAGACTGTTGGGTCATCATATGTGTATCTTTAAGAATATTCAGAATGAAAAGTGGTAATTAAATCCCAAAGAAGGGAAGACCAGCACAAGCAAGTGTAGTATAGAAACACTTCAGGGAGGACGAAGGAAAGATGGGATTTCAACAGAGAGAAGAAGAATGGAAGCTGAGGACAGAGCTGAGTAACTGGTTAACCCATAGTGTCAGTTACACGTGAATGGAAGCTGAGGACAGAGCTGAGTAACTGGTTAACCCATAGTGTCAGTTACACGTGAATGGAAGCTGAGGACAGAGCTGAGTAACTGGTTAACCCATAGTGTCAGTTATATGTGACATCACTTCTGATTGTCTCAGTCTCCGTTCTGATTGGTCAGGACCTTCCACAGCAGTTGGTAAAGGTTTTGCACACCCACCCTGTCAGTTAGACGGGGCAATATTAACAAAGCCACAGAGAAGGAATAATCTTGGCCTGTTTATCAAACGGTAAGGAAATTAGACTGGCTTGAGTCCAGCTGGGACCATTATGGGGAGGACAGCTGTTTAATTATGGTAAAACAAATTGTGAAGAATACTGAATGTTAAGCAAAGGAATTTGTACATAATCCTGCAACCAGTGGGGGGTAATGAATCATTCTGTGAAGTAATGACAAAATGGAGGTGTTTATTATATTTTAGGAAGATTACAACAGTAGTCGAATGAGGGCAAACCTAGAGAAATCTTTTCAGGAGGTGGGTGTGATAATCCAGACATGAACTTATCAGATGCTAAGTAGTAATTCCGGCTAATTTGTATATCACTTTTTAAACTCAAGTTCTTTAACACAACTTTAACTCAAGTTCTTAGTAGCTTATAATGGATGGAAGACCTCTACTTAAAATATCCTACTTAAATTCTCTGGTCCCATCTCCGTCCAGCCCCTGCAGCAGTGGGTAGTTCTATCCAACCAGCTTTATGGTGGAGCACCCATAGGGTGCCTCTTCTTTCCCATCCCTGGCTTGTCTGATGCAGTGACTAGCTGGGCTATTCAACCCACTGGGCACTCACTTATGTACAACTAAGAAATGCCGGGTTATTAACATCCTGTGCAGTAACCATTGGCCAATGGGGATGTGTGCTATAGGGTAAATGCTTTCTTTTTTCTTCCCATCCCATAGTGACACATTTTCATGGAGCTTCCCAAAGTCCCTGTGGGCTCAAATCATTGCTATAGAGATGGCTACCTGGATTGTACTGGCTTTCCTCTTCACCCTCCCACCTCATCCTGAAAGTCCCCCTGCTTCCTGTGACCACATCCCCAGATAAACAATCCATGCATAAACTTTCATATCATGCTCATCTTTGGGGAAACCTAGGCTAAACTAGAACAGGATCTTCATGTCCAGTCCTTTGAAGCCCCCATGATGGAACCTCACATAATGTTCTGCTCCCATTAGGAATATCAATATAGCCAAGAGCTAATATCTCCTTTTGACCTTTTAGTTTAAAAAAATGAGGTTGTAGAGCTGAGGCAGTCCTACATTGTAGCCGTGTGTTATTTAGGCATGTAGGGAGGTAATTTAGAATCCTGGGAAGAGCAGAGAATTTCAAGTCATGAGATTTGGATTTGAGCTTTGCTACCTACAAAGTGAGTGAGAGGGCAAATTATAGAACTCTCCTAGTCCTCCATATCTCCATCTATAAAATGGGGAAGTTAGTAACTACCTACCTTCATAGGGTTACTACAAATTCCAAACGGGAACAATGTATGTGTGGTACACATTTGCTAATTTGAGTGCTCAGTTTACATTCTCCATTCTTCTTAGTTATGCGACCCCAATTTTTATTTGGCTGGATATTCACCCTTCTGCAACACATCCCATGTTTCACACTGTCCCCACTTTGTCTCGTACTAGAGTAGGTTCTGACTGACTAAATCCAGAGAGACGATTTGTCTTCTCCTGGACATGTTGATTGGAAAAAAGCAAGAAGAAATTTGTTTTGAGACTTGGGAAAGAAACTCCCTCACCCCTTTGAGAGGATTATCAAAGAAACAATCTCTCTTTATCCTGAATATGAATGAGACAGCACGTAACGCCTAGAAATCACTAGACATCATCTCCTGGCCCTAACGAAGGTCAGCCTGCAGATAAAGAAGAAAGGAACCATGGTGAGATTAGTGAACTTCTGAACCAAGCCATATCCATAGCCCACATGACCTCTGATCATTTCAGATAAGTGAGTCAGTAAATATATCATTTAAGCCAGTTTTAGTCAGACTTTCTCTTACTTGGAATAGCAGAATTTCCAACTGATAGAATATGTTAAGTAAGCTTTGTAACTCGAGATCACTATAAAAACACTAGTTTTTACTATTTTTATTCCTACTAGTTAACAAGAATACCCATAGTCCATTGAGCAGGTTGAGAAAAATTCCTAAGTTTTCATTTCAATTTAGTACCAACTTTTGGAAAAAAATTTAAGTCACTGCCTTACAGTATGTAGATTACCTGTATTAGACAGATTATTAGCTATATTATTTGTAAATGTAGAAAGAAACAAATATAAATAAAACCTATAAAACTGACTGAACTTTAAAACATATACCAAACTTGTAAGTCATAAAAGAAATGACTGTTCAGATATGACTACATAATAATAATACAAAACTGCTGTAATTCAGGAAAATTACTGTAAATAAAGTTAAAACGCAAGACAAACTGGGGATAATGTTTGAAGCTTATATGGTAGATAAGCTTATAAAGAGTTCTTATAAATCGGGGCACCTGTGTGGCTCAGTGGTTAAAGCCTCTGCCTTCAGCTCAGGTAATGATCCCAGGGTCCTGGGATGGAGCCCCACGTCCGGCTCTCTGCTCAGTGGGAAGCCTGTTTCCTCCTCTCTCTCTGCCCACCTCTCAACCTACTTGTGATCTCTCTCTCTCTCTCTCTCTGTCAAATAAACAAATAAAATCTTTTTTGAAAAAAAAAGTTCTTATAAATTAATAATAGGAAACCTGCTCAATGAAAAAATAGGTAAAAGATTTCATGATGAAATCTAAGAACTGTAAGAAAAGATGCTGAACTTAAGATTAAAGAACGTCAAGGGCTATCACTAAAAGAGATAACTAATATTTGTTATCTAGCACATATACTAACTAGCACATATACTAATATGTAATAACTATCACCAGACAATATAAGAATTCTCTCTCAGAGATGTAGGTATAAGAATGATCATTACAGCATTCAAATAAATGAAAACAACTTAAATGTCAAATAATAGAAAACTGGTAAAATAAGTTATATATTCCTATACTGAAATACATTGGTGCCATTAAAAAGGATCCAATAAGGGAGTGCCTGAGTGGCTCAGTCAGTTAAGCATCTGACTCTTGGTTTTGGCTCAGGTCAGGACCTCAGGATCCTGGGACGGAACCCTATGTTGGGCTTGGCTCTGCACTCTGTGGGGAGTCTGCTGGAGGATTTCTCTCCCTCTGCCCCCCCCACTCTATAAATAAATGAGTAAGTCTTCAAAAATAGGGTTAAGATTATAAGTTTTTTTTTAAAAAAAGGAACTAATAGGCCCTTAAATGTTAACATGGAAAGAAGTATGATATATAGTTTGAGTTTATCAAACGAGATGTAGAATGATCCCATTATATTAAAATATATATTTATGTATACATTTACAGTCTAAAAATAAATGCCAACTATTAATACTAGTTAGCTCTCAAGTGCAGGGTTACATTGAGATCATTTTATGCAAAGTTTTATAAAATGTATATAATACAAAAATATTTGTTTACAAAACAAATAATTCAATGAGCACCAATCAGAAAGAAATCAGGGTTGGGTAATATGTGGCCTCCTTGATGGTTGAGTGCATTCCTCTTGTCCTTAGCTCCAAATGTGATGTGGCAGCTGGCAGGTGACAGAAACTGTCATGTGTAGGAAGAAGGGAAGGCAAGAGGAGGGGCGACATTGAGATCTACACTCCACTGTCCCAAAGTAGTGCACACGGTGGGGGTGGAGGATTACAGAGAGCATAGGGAAGGGTTTCCCAGGGGAGGGGGAGAGAAGCAAACAGAACTTCCCCAACCCAGGAACCCAGGAATGGAAAAATTTCACACAGCTCCAGGTGAAGTAAGAGATTTCATTTCTCATGTTTGCTCACCTAAACTCCTACCTATTGTGTTTAGAATTGGCTCCTTTAAAAGTATGAGAAGTAGTCATTTGCCAGGTTCTGGCTACCAAACCAGGAGTTTCTTGTACCTGATCTCATCCCTTCCTGGTCCTTTGGAGTTGCCTTTGGACTAATCTGATAACAGGTCAGCACTGCTATGAACAGCCAAAGCCTGATATGATCCTACGAGCTAAGGCCCTTGGCAGAGCTGACTTCTCCCTGCTCCCACCCTCAGAAGCTGGAGTTTGGAGTTCTAGATGAAAAGAACAAGAAGGCATTACACAAACAAATAAACTTCACGCTCCCTTAATCTAAGTCTTAGCATCAACTTTGATGAGTTATGAGAAAGTTCTTCGGTTGAATCCTAGGTCATACAACTCAAAAGGATCAGACAGTTTCAACTTGTAATTTTTCAGATGAGAAAACTAAAGCTTAGATAAGTTATCTGAATTCCCCTGAGGCCATGACCAATTTTAGAGCTGACATGAGAATCCAGTCCTCTTTAAGTAGCATAATTTCCCTTCTGCCATGCCACATCTGTGGCCGCCACACTTCCAGTGGTTTAAGGGGTTTGTAAATATTTGGTAAATATAACCAACTGACTGATTTTCTTGGGTTCTTTAAACTCTGGGTGATAGTTGAAAGCAGCAACTGTAACATTATCTAATGGGATTTTCAATGCATGAAATAAAAATTTATTTCCTTGAATACATCAATGAAATTCAATAATCTTCTAGACAGACATAAAGAAAAAGCATAGAGGACACAATATAAAGAATAAAGAAGAGGAAATCACTACAGACAGTAAAAGGATAATGAATAAGACAAAAACTATATACATAAGTTTGACTGCTTAGATGAAATGAACCAAGGTCTCAAAGGCCACATACTATCAAGACTCACCCAAGAAGAAATAAGCACACCTGAATAGTTCTATCTATATCTGTTAAATAGGTTGTAGTTTAGAACCTAGCAAAAAAGAAAACTCTGGGCCCAGACGGTTGTACTGAAAAATTCCGCCCAATGTTTAACGATAAAACACAATCAACATCATACAGGAGGTTCTAGTCAATGCAACAAGGCAAGAAAAAGAAATAATTGACATATATATTGAAAAGGAATAAATTAAATTGTCCCTGTTCTCAGATAATAGCTGTTGTCTCAGGAAACATGATGTCTATATAGAAATCCCAAGGAAGGGGGCGCCTGGGTGGCTCAGTGGGTTAAAGCCTCTGCCTTCAGCTCAGGTCATGGTCCCAGGGTCCTGGGATCGAGCCCCGCATCGGGCTCTCTGCTTGGCAGGGAGCCTGCTTCCTCCTCTCTCTCTGCCTGCCTCTCTGCCTAGTTGTGATTTCTCTCTGTCAAAGAAATAAAAATTTAAAAAAAAAAAAAAAAGAAATCCCAAGGAATCTAGCAAAAAATCTGTAGAATGAATACTAATGAATTTAGCAAGATGGAAAAATACAAAGTCAACAGAAAAAAAATTTTATTTTTATATATTGGCAATGAATAAATAAATTACAATTAAACTTAAAATAGTTCTAAAAAAAGTAAGTAAGTAGTAAGTACTTACTTAAGAGTACTTAAGTACTTACTTACTTAAAAGTAAGTAGTTGGGTATAAAGCTAACATGCGCAATCTGTATGCTAAAAATTACAAAGTGCCAATGAGAAAAATCAGAGGAGACCTAAGTAAATGGAGAGCCATACAATGATCATAGATTGGAAGGCTCAATAAGCTGGCAAATCTCCCTAAATTAATTTATAAATTTAATGCAATTCTAATCAAAATCCAAAAATTGTTTATATAGAGTAGGTGATTTTAAAATTTATATGGGAAAGCAAAAGGATTAGAATACCAGGAAGTTCTTTTTTTTTTTTTAAATAAAAATTCTTATTTATTTATTTTGGAGAGAGAGAGCACATGTACGGGCATGAGCAGGGGAATGGGAGGAGGGAGAGGGAGAGAGAATCTCAAGCAGACTCTGTGGTGAGCAGGGAGCCCAACACAGGGCTTGAGCTCATGACCCTACCAGGATGTTCTTGAAAAACAAATAACATTGGAGGATACATATTAACCAATTTTAAGACTTATTTTAAAGCTGTAGTATAATATTAAAAAAGCTGTAGTGTAATATTAAAAAAGCTGTAGTGTAATATTAGCAAAGGAATAGACACATAGTTCAACAGAACAAAACAGTTGTGAAATAGACTCATAAAATATAAATTGATTTTTGACAAAGCTACAAAAAATATTCAGGGGAATAAGACTAGTCTTAACAAATAGTGTTGGAACAATTAGATACCAGTATGCATACAAATTAACGTTGACCTAACCCTCATATCTCAAACAAAAAGATTAACTAAAAAATAGACCATATGGGCTCTTTCCATAATTTGGCTATTGTTGAAAATGCTGCTATGAAACCAAGAAACAGACTCTTAACTAAAGAGAACAAATTGATGGTCACCAGAAGTGAGGTGGGCGGTGATGGGTGAAACAGGTGATGGGGATTAAGGAGCACACTTGCTGTGATGAGCACCAGGTGTTGTATGGAAGTGTTGAATCACTAAATTCCATACCTGAAGCTGGTATTACACTGTATGTTAACTAACTGGAATTTAAATAAAAAATTGGAAGAGGGGCGCCTGGGTGGCTCAGTGGGTTAAGCCTCTGTCTTCAGCTCAGGTCATGATCTCGGGGTCCTGGGATTGAGCCCCACATCGGGCTTTCTGCTCAGCGGGGAGCCTGTTTTTCCCTTTCTCTCTGCCTGCCTCTCTGCCTACTTGTGATCTCCGCCTGTCCAACCTTACAAAAAAAAAAAAAAAAAAAAGACACCAAAAGCATGATTCATAAGTGAACAATCGACAAATTGGACTTCATCAAAACTAAAAAATTAGTTGGGTGAAAGCCCCTTAAAGAAATGAAAAAGAAAAAAAAGAATCTATACTGCTAGAAATTATTGCAAATCACATATGTAATAAAAGACTTGTATTCAGTAACAAAATGTAGCATTATGGCCACAGCTATGGGGGTCAGCACATAAAGGCCAAAAGAGTCCAGGAACTAACCAGCTCCTGAGGGAGCCTGCCCCCTAGTCCCAAGGGACAGAGTCAAGAACCACCAAAAAGCTGAACCCTGTTCCGTGGACCTTAGCAGGCTGTGTGTCTCACATTTCATCATCAGGAAATCAGTCCAGTGGGGGCTTCTGAAGTTGGTGTCCACTGGAATTAATACCAGAGATTTTCTTTCTTTTTTTTAAGATATATTTATTTATTTTAGAGAGAGATATTGTGCAGGGGTGGGGGCTGTGGAGACAGGGCTGAGGGAGAGGGAGAGAGAGAATCTCAAGCAGACTCCCTTCTAAGCACAGAGCCGGATGTGGGGCTCGATCTCAGGATCCCAAGATCATAACTGGAGCCAAAATCAAAGGTCAAACACGTAACCGACTGAGCCACCAAGGTGCCCCAATAACAGGTTTTTCATACCACATGTGCCTTGGCCAGTGCCTCTGGAAGAAAAGAATGCTATTTAGAATTTGTCAAAATTTGTAGCCACTTGGTATTTGTCAAAACTCACATAACTGCACACCAAAAAGAATAAATTGTATTTTGAGTAAGCAAAATAAATAAATAAATAAATAAGTAAACTTGGGGAAAAGTCGGTCTTCAAATTATCCTCAAACTGTAACTAAAGACAAATTTTAAGCAACTAGCTCATGTCTTTTTATTATCGGGGCTCAATTTAAAGCAATGGATGGCAAGAATGTATACCATTAGGTTGTTTCTCCTTTTATGCTTTAGTTTATTAGGGAAACAAAATATACAAGGTAGCAGAGGGATCAAAAATAGAGGACAGGGAGGGTCTGACCCATTAGGAGCCTGAGCACGGAATGCTCTGTTTATATATTTCACAACCACGCCATTGACTGGGTAGGATCCTCCAACTTTACGAGCTGTTTAAGGACTAAATCCTAATAGTAATGTACCAAGTAAAATACGGAATGGTGACCACAGGTAGTACCAGAACTACTCTGCAGCTGCCGGAACCCTGGGGGATCAGAATGGCTTTAGGAAAATTATTAACCAGCTCGGCTCCCCATGAGATATGAGCCTGCGATGGTCCGCAGTCTTGGAGTGTGAGTGCATTTTGCAGAAAGCTCCAGGATGCTTCAGGGCAGTGGTTCCCTAGGCAAGCAGAGAGGACACCCAGAAGATCTGGCTGGTGTGAAGGGATTCTCTAGAAAGTGGCTGATGAGGAAACCAAGTTCATGAGGAGTTAAATAGTACATTCTGTCCATTGGTTGTCATGATGTTGTCAGGGACACTGTAAATGATCTGATGAGTGTATGAACACCATAAAAGAGGTTTCTTAGTTTCTGGTTTGCTTTTCCTTCAGGGTTCCTCAAGAGAGCGTGGTCCTTCCCTGTTCACCCAAAGTCAATGCTAGGTTCAGATAATTTCTTATCTCAGAATTTAACTTCTGAATTTATTGGGCAATCATTCCCTGTCTACCTCTAGTGCCAAGAAGTTGGTATCGCAGGGCAATTTCTCCTCAACTGACTTCATTATCCATGAATCCTCTAGGGACCATCTTAGAAGCCACCCCAGGGACAGGTTTTCCTGCCATAAACTTAGTGTCTCCCAGGATGCTGGACCCCACAGCACGACCAGGTCTGTGTTGGATGTGACCAGTGTCCATTATGGCTGTCCCTGGGCTCCTGCGAAAGATTCTTCCAAGTGACAGGTGCTGCTCTGACTGATGAATTCAATCCACGGTCACTCCTAGTTGGCAGAAAATAAAGTTTGAGATAATCAATCAATCCCACTAACCGTCTCTTTGCTATGATTTGAACAATTCACTTTTTGTTTTTGTTTTCTTCTTCTTCTTTTTTTTTTTTTTTTTGGTGTGTAGCAAAGCAAAGTTTATTGAGTGAGGGCAAAGTGAGAGTACAAAGCTCCCAAAGAGGGAGAGGACTGGAGAGGGTTGCCCCTGAACCAACCACTTCCAACAAAGCAAGAAGAACAGGGTGGTGTTTAGATACCAATAATCTTCATTGACAGCAGGATCAAAAACAAGAGGAGACATCGACCAAGGACCAGAGTTGGCTTCAGCACCTACCAGGCTGATGACTGAACTAGGCCTCCCTCTGACTTGGAATTATCTTCTGAGATCAATGTAAAATGCCACATTCACTGCACTTTCCAAAAAGAAAAAAGAAAAAAAAAAAAGGCGCCCCCTGGAAAACCAGTGACAGTGTGGTATCGTAATGCTTTCCATACGTTTCTGCATAAAATAACACTTCTCTTTACTACTTTTCATGTTCCGTGGGAGGAGAGACAATCTTGATTTGTTTAGAATATGTTCCCTTCTGGGCAGACATCTGATTTTTTATTTCTCACTGACTTTTCTGTATAGGTGTGGGCCCTTACTGCCTCTCCCTCAACCCTGCTTTCCATCAGACCCCTTCACTTCCCTGACAATACTTATTTATAAATGTTGTGTTTCAAGAGACACTGCGATCTAAAACAAACAATGTGTACCTTTTTGTTCTTTTTTTTTTAAAAGATTTTATTTATTTATTTGAGAGAGAGAGATCACAATCAGGCAGAGAGGCAGGCAGAGAAAGAGGGGGAAGCAGACTCCCCACTGAACAAAGAGCCTGATGTGGGGCCCAATCCCAGTACCCTGAGATCATGACCTGAGCTGAAGGCAGAGACTCAACCCACTGAGCCACCAAGGCACCCTACCTTTTTGTTCTTAAAAAGATCTATTTCTTTGAGGGAGAGTGTGAGCGAGCAGGGATGCTGGTGGAGGGACAGGGAGAGAATCTCAAGCAAGCTCCATGCTGAGTGCAGAGTTGAACGTGGGGCTTGATCCCACGACCATGAGATCATGATCTGAGCCCAAAGCCAGATGTTAACTGACTGAGCCACACAGGCATCCCCATGATATGCACCTTTTGAAAGACAAAAGGTAATCAGAGCTTCCTCTCCTCTTTGCCTTCACCTCCCAAGTGCCCACGTAGCACTGTTTGCTCCCACCCAGCACGCAGTCACGTAGGTACAGGCCAAAACTCTCCTCGATTCTATTTCCGATTAAACTGCAAAGAACATAAAAGTATATTATTACATGTGACATTTGCCATAGGTTTCTCAAAAACAGTTTTTATCAAGTTAAGGAAATTCCTTTCTAGGTCTAGTTCACTAATTTTTATTTTTATTTTTTTTAGTATTATTTGCAGGTATCTGAGATATTATTGTGGTGATTTTTTGATATTTTTTGTTTATGTTTATGTGATGTTTTGTTATGTTTATGTTTATGTGATGTTATGTTATGTTTATGTGATATTTTTTGATATTGTGGTGATTATTGTGGTAGATATTTTAGTGTTGAACTATGTGAATAAATCCTACTTTCTTATGTATATGTTCATAAACTGCTGGATTCAATATGTTAATATTTTGTTTGAGATTTTTGCCACTACCTTTATAATTCCTCACATTTTAAAAAATCTGGTTTAAATACTAAGAAGTTCTGTAATACCTTCTTCCTCACGTGACTGAGCCAGATATTTCGATTTAGTATAGGGAAAAACTAAATCTTCATTCCACCATAAGAAGAAATCAATAATAGATAAAGTAAAATTGGTTAGCCACAAAATATCAATGTAAGAGTTACTGAAGAATAAGAAAGTAAATACAAGAAGGAACTTCCATCAGGCTTGAAAGGAGTTGCCTCTAGAGAAAAGAGTGACAAAACTGGGAACTGCTTGGTCTGCTGCCGTTTTATTTTGCTTTGTTTGTTAAAATAACCCTTTCAGTATCACTTTTTTTTTTAAACCATGAATATGTATTACTTTGATAAAAAGAAGGAACACATTTAGGTCTCCAAAAACTCAGAGACATTTCTGGCGCAGAATCTATTTTGAAATCTGTGACATGTTCTTTCTTTTCTCTAGTGAACATATACTGCAGCCATGGCTTGTTTATCTAAGCTTTTTCCATCCCATACATTTTGCTCTTCTCTGTCTCTGAACATGTGAAGCTTCTTCCCTCCACCTTGTAACATCCCCAAATACTGGACTGCTCCCAAGCAAATGTTGGAAGACATATTTTAACTACACACTGCACCCCACCCCCCCCCATTAGAAAGCATCCAATAGAATAATCTTTATAATCATTTTGAAACATCCATGAAGGACTTCTGGTCAGGTGACAGAATTGTGCAGAGGTCATGCACTGGTTGGTTGGGGGATTTTTTTGGCATCTGGTTGAGTGAGAGGGGCTGTGCTTTGCTTGAACAACTAATTCAGGATACATGATGGCGGCTCTGTGGGTGGTGATGTCAGGAGGCATATCCTAGATCCAGTGTGGGCTGATTAGGAAGGGTTGCCCTTTATGGACACAGGTTCCACCATCAGCAGTTCAGGGCAAGGCTGACTCCAGAGAAGGGGTATGCTTGCCCCTTGTAAGATTATCATTTTAAACCAGGAGGCAGACTAATAGAAGGCAAGCTGCAAACCAGCCATGACACAAAGTATTCTTTTTTGATTTGTTTCTTATTTGCAATGGAAACGAGTCTTTTTTTTTTTTTCTGTTACAATAGTTAAGGCAGTAGCTTTTAAATTTTGTGGAATTTTTAAAAAATGCTACTGTTTGCTTGCATATCTATTTTACCTTGTGGCTAGGTTGGAAGGAGGTAACATTTTCGTGAAATTAAATTTGCATATTTAATCAGCATTTCAGACTCCTTGGAGCAGGCTCTTGCTCCCTTCCATCTACTGTTGCTACTGTTTTTGTTGATACAGTTTAAAAGAGTTGGAAAAGTAACTTGTAGCTTGGTGCAGTCCTTTTCATTGAGATTTGAGGCCACAAGCAGCTATCATCTTGGAGCCTGTGGGGGGAATTCTTAAAACCAGGATTTTAGACTCTAAGGATAAATCTGCTTCCTTCTGTTATTTGTGTTTCTTGTCAAGCTTTTGGAAGAATTTCATACTAACCTTTTTAATTCTGGAGGCTGGCTGGCTGTGGTATTTGAAGCCTGCGATTGAGTTAAGAGAAGGGATGCTAGATAATAGGAATAGGAATGATGAGGTTTGGGGACTATATTGACATTTGGCTTCTGATTAGATTGGAAAAAGGGCAATTACAGTTGATGTGGCCATATTCTATTTGATTGGATTAAAGTGTTCTGGTTGGATTACCTAATTGAAAAAAAAAAAAAAAAAAGGAGGTGGCCAGGCAATCTGATTTATGTTATATCTAATAAAGGTCATCATACAGGGAGCCTGGAGAGAAGAGGGTATTGGTAACTTTGTGTATCTGTGGGTGGTGGTGGTATTGGAGGCTGCTGGGGGTTTTCTGTAAGAGATGAACTTGAAGCTGATTTTGAAGCCTGGCACCAGGAGAGCAGGGTTCTAAGAAGAGCATGTCCAAAAGAAACAGTTTATGAAACGGCATCATGTAGTCAGGAGCACTGAAATATTCTGGGTGGCTACTGCACAGTGTGGAGTATGGGAAATGGGTGGATGGGTCTGGTGATTAGGACCTAGGAGGAAAAACTTAACATTCAGGTTTGATCTTAAAAGAGCTGGAGGAGATTTTGAAGAAAGGGAGTGACATTATGAGGTTTATTTTTATTTCTTATCAGGATCGCTGGATAGTGTGTAAAAGATAGACAAGAATGAGAATATACTGATGATGGGGCTTTGTACTGACTTTATACTTATACCAATGAGGAAGCTTTAGGTGGGGGTTGGGGGGAAGCACAATTCCTGCATTAAGACCAGATGTAGGAAAGGAGAGAAAAGGAAAATACATGAAAGATTTTTTTTTTTTTAATTTTATGTATGAAGGACAGTAGTGAAGGAAAACACCTAGATTTCCTGTCTGGCCAATTTGGTGGGTGGTAACACCATGATATTTTCTTCTTGGCATGTAGGTGCCCTATTTGATTATCAGAACAAAGGTTTCTTCTTGAGGTTGTGCCCACAAGCATCATTGCTTTTCGGAGGGGCTAGCTGAAAGACTGGCATACAGTTCACAGCCCGTTTCTCTAAATGTGGTCCCATGAAGCACTGGTTTTGAGAAATGTCAACAGATACTTTATAAGGGAAGAAATGTTGAATAATCCAAAACTTTTGGGAAACACGAAATGCTATACCCCTCTTGGAGGGTGTCAGTGGAAACACATCAGACACTCACAGTAAAGAGTCTCTTCAACTTTCTTTAACTCAGAATTTCCATAGTTACTTGAGTTTAGAGAGCTTTTTTTTTCTTCAAAGAACACATATTTGGGGGAATCTAACTAGACTGCAGTTTTTATGCTATGAAATTTGGGAGTGGGTGGATACGATTATCCAAGAATCACTGTGTTTGAATCAGAAGACAGAACTGTATCCAGTGGTGTGCTAATACGTGTCTACCGATAAGCCTGGGGGGTGTGGGGGAGGTAGGAGAGACTAGAGGTGTTAGAAATACAGGAAGAAGCACGAAATAGTTATCTTGGGGAGCAAGACAGCAGACTTACCGTGGCAGCATGATAGAATTACCAGACAGTTTTGAGTACCCTTTGGAGGTTTGAGGTCATGAACCTAAAGTGAGACTAGCCAGCAACAGCAGTGCTATTTTCTCCAGCTGCCAGGGTTTAGGAGTTGAGAAGATGGGGGCTAGGTTTAACCAGGATGAGAGCTTTTCCAGGCAAGAATAACATGAAGGAAAGGAGCATGAGAAATTGGGAATCTGGGACTCTCTGGTGGGTAAGGAAGGAGTAAGCATGGGTGTGTGTGTGTGTGTGTGTGTGTGTGACGATAAAGGAGAAGTGCTGGGTCTTTGGATTGGAGGTTTCAAGCCATCAGAGGACAGATGGAGTTGGGGTAGTGGAGTAAGTAATTTGAAAATAAAGGAGGTGATAGAATTCCCATTTGGGAGATGGGGCACTTGCTGGCAGTGATAAGAAAAGGTCATCAGAAGTGAGGAGGTCTAGGTGTCAAGTGCGTTCCGCTGATGACACCCAGGATTCAGATGGGTGGAGGATGGAGGGGGAAGGCAGTTGAACCAGGTGCTAGTCCTCAAGGGTTCAGAAGGACAGGGAATTCCAGAGATGACAGCAGCAGCTGGGATAGTATCACTGGGTTGCATGAGCTTCAAGGGAGGGAGGGAAGGAAGGAAGGAAAAGGAAAAAGGAAGGAAGGAATAGAAGAAATGTTTTCAAAAGAGCAAAGACACTCATCGCACTTTAAGACTTTGAGATAATGTGGATGCCAGAAGAAAACAACCTGTACTTTAGGGAGCTTCAGGGAGAAATGGTCATCTCAGGGAACAGCAGGCTTCTAGCGTAAGACAAGGAGGTAAAAGGGAAGGTTCCCAGAGGTGGCTGAGGATTTAGAAGAATTTGCTGATGAGGTGCTGCCTTCTACAGGACAGGGTGGGTAGAGGGTAGGGATGGTTGGATGAGACCTTGTCTGGAGTTCATGGGGGTGAGGGTCCAGCTGATAATGGAGCTATGGTTTTCTAGACATCCTGTTTCCATGGCAAATGGGGTTGTACCCGCGCTGCTTCTGAATGCTTTCACATGGGACATAAGGCAGATTCAACAAATACGGCAAAAATTATTCTTAAGGGACAGCAAGCAACTGATATGGTCCCGCCTTACTCCTAACATATTAATGGGAACTTAGCTAACATTACCAACCTCTAGGAGAGTACTAGGAGAGTACTTGCTCCCTTGCATCCCCAAGAAGAGATCTATATCTGACTGAGGGGGAAGGTGCCTATGCCCCCTGGGCCAGCACAGATGTTAGGGTCTGTTATCAAAGGAACGAGACTGAGACAAAGTGAGTTATTTAAAGCTTTATTTTATGCCAAGTATTAGAAGTCAGACTGGTCAGGGGAATGAGACTGAAACAAAGTTAAAGTTATGCAAAGCTTTATTCTATGTCAAGCATTAGAAGTCAGACTGACCGGTCAGGGCCGCCTCTGAAGGGAGCGACCCCTCTCAGCCTCACAGACTAACTTTTATAGAGAAAAGCCTGGCCACACATAGGTGGCCGATGAGATTGTAACATTGCATAGTCATGATAGGCCACATGCAGGTGGCCAATTGAATTACAATTTACCCTATAGTAACTGTTTGAACTAACCTATTACTCTGGTCAGAACTGGCGCTCAAGTTTGGCCCCCAAAAGGCAGGGTTTACATTCTTTGGTGGTTAGGGAGACAGTATTTGTGTTTTTACTGATTGGATGTCTCCACCTGGCCTGACTCATCCTTGTATTCTGGGCTCTGTTATTAGGAACTGGCCGACCATATTTTACTGGTTTTCCAGACTTGTTTCTAAGTAAGTTCCTGGGGGGGTGGGGGGGGGGGTGGGCAGGGTCAGTTTAAGTTTTACTGCACAAACAACAAAATGGCTTTTTAACCAAGATGGAGTCGCTCTGGCTAAATAGGCCCTTACAATAGACATTTTCCTTCCCAGCTCTGCTCTCCACTGGTTGCCACACCAGAATCCAAGCCACTGCAGGCCAGCTTTCTTGGTGCCAAGACTCTTGAATTCCCGTGTTTGACGGGGTGCCTGCACAGATAAAGAGACCCGGACTGGGAGAGTTTGCTCTGTAAACCCACCTTCTCCACATGCAGCTCTCAAAACCCAGCCTTGCACTGTCCAGTGTGGGAGCTCCTAGTCACATAGGGCTACTGGGATTTAAACTAATTAAAATAAAATTAAAAGACAGTGCCTCCATGGCACCAGCCCCATTTCAAGGGCTTGATAGCCTCATACGGCTACACGCATCGGTCAGCACAGCTGCAATAACATTTCTATCGTCTCCGAAAGTTCTATTAGAATGCGCCACCGTGATGTATTCATTAAGCTGTTCCTTTGGTCCCTTTATAACCTGGGTGTTTTTCCTTGGTGCAGCGTCTGTGAGCTAGCCCCGAACCTCCCGGGCGTTGCGAAGGACCAGGAAGCGGGCGTGTCTGCACCCGTGTCAAGCTGTGAGCATGGCTCAGTACAAGGGCACGATGCGCGAGGCCGGCCGGGCCATGCACCTGATCAAGAAGCGGGAAAAGCAGAAGGAGCAGATGGAGGTGCTGAAGCAGCGGATCGCCGAGGAGACCATCACCAAGTCGAAGGTGGACAAGAAATTCTCGGCTCATTACGACGCCGTGGAGGCCGAGCTCAAGTCGAGCACGGTGGGCCTGGTGACCCTGAACGACATGAAGGCCAAGCAGGAGGCCCTGCTGAAGGAGCGGGAGATGCAGCTGGCCAAGAGGGAGCAGCTGGAGGCGCGGCGGCTGCAGCTGGAGGCGCTGCGGGAGAAGGAGCGCAAGCAGGAGCAGAAGCGCAAGGTCTGCAGCCTGTCCTTCACGCCTGATGGGGGCGACGACGGCGACGAGGACGCGGCGGTTGGGGAGCAGCCCGGATCCGCCGCGGGGAGCAAGCGGCGGAAGAACCTGGGGAAGAATCCCGACGTGGACACGAGCTTCCTGCCGGACCGCGACCGCGAGGAGGAGGAGAACCGGCTGCGCGAGCAGCTGCGGCAGGAGTGGGAGGCGCGGCGCGAGAAGGTGAAGCGCGAGGAGATGGAGGTCACGTTCAGCTACTGGGACGGCTCCGGGCACCGGCGCACGGTGCGGATCCACAAGGGCGGCACCGTGCAGCAGTTCCTGAAGAAGGCGCTGCAGGGGCTGCGCAAGGACTTCCGCGAGCTGCGCTCGGCCGGCGTGGAGCAGCTCATGTACATCAAAGAGGACCTGATCCTGCCCCACTACCACACCTTCTACGACTTCATCGTCACCAAGGCCCGGGGCAAGAGCGGGCCGCTCTTCAACTTCGACGTGCACGACGACGTGCGGCTGCTGAGCGACGCCACCATGGAGAAGGACGAGTCGCACGCGGGCAAGGTGGTGCTGCGCAGCTGGTACGAGAAGAACAAACACATCTTCCCTGCCAGCCGCTGGGAGCCCTACGACCCCGAGAAGAAGTGGGACAAGTACACGATCCGATGACCCCCTTTCCGCTCCCCCCCACCCCAGGCTCCCTGTCCTACCCCTCCCTGGTCCTGCAGAGCCCTGGCACGTGTGGCCTTTGCAGCCTCTGATGGCCTCCTGCCCACGCCCAGGCAGCAGCACCCAGCACAGGAAACAGATCTCTGTACCCTGTCACTTCCAACTTAATCTGGTGACCTTAATTTCTCGCTCCAAATTGAATAAAGAACCGACGGTTCTCACATTACTCAAGCGGGTGCTTCTATTGGTGATGTTATTTTGGGGTGTTTGGTTGTTTGAGGGAGTGGGTGGGTATTAACGTGACCGCGTGGACCCATTATATGGCTCTTTTGAGCTACATTGAAACCATCACTGGGCTCTACGGGACAGAATGAGAGTATGGGGTGCATTTTTTACCTGAGTCAAAAAGTGTTAAAACAAGTAGTCACGAGTGTGGACTTTGGAGCCAAACTGCCTGAGTGTGATTCTCAAGTCAGCTTCTTTACTTGCTGTGTAATTTGGGACAGACTAATTGAAGCTCTGTGCCTCAGTTTCCTCTCCTGTAAGTAGGGATAAGAATAGCACTTACCTCCTAAGATCCATGTGAAGGTTAAATGAGTTAATATTTGTAAAGCACTTAGAACTCAATAAATGTCTGCTGTTACTCTTCTTATGGTCTTAATTTATTTAAAGAACTGCTGTGACCCATTTCAGAACCATGTGAGGGCAAAGGTTGACTTCCCCATAACTTTTCCCAAGATCAGGTGGCTCACAAACTGGGGAAGCAGCCCCCTCTGGAGCGGTCCTTAGCTGGGTTGTTTAGCCCCAGGGGTTAGGAGTTGGTTAGTATAGGCTAGAGATGACGATTTGGGCCATGCCTTGTGCCTCCAGCTCCGACATGGCTCTGCACAGTGCTGCTAAAGCTTCTGTCGTTATTTAAAATTTTGATATTTTACTCATTGTGGATTTCCATGTGTTAATGTTGATTTTTAAAAATATTGCATTAAAATGTTTATCTTAAAATTAAATTTTTTGAGAGGTTGGGGAAGGGCCAGAGGGAGAGGGAGAGAGAATCCCAAGCAGGCTCCACTCTCAGAGCAAAGACCAACATGGGGCTCAATCCCATGACCCCATGATCATGACCTGAGCTAAAATCAAGAGTTGGAAGCTCAATTGACTGGGCTACCCAGGCACCCCTAAAATACTTATTAATTACTGAATTCTGGGATGTTTCCACCCCCTTCCCACCCTCCATTTACCTTAATGCTCAAGGCAGATGCCTCATTCATCTTACCCCAGTCCCAGCTCCTTTTCTCAGAGTTCTTGCTTCAACCCATAAACAAGAACTTCTGCCAAAATGTTGGCCCTCTGAGGCAGTGGGTCTCAGCCTGTGCTGTCCATTAGGATCAACAGGGAAGGTTTTATAGCTGCCAAATTCTTGGTGACACTCAGAGTCAGGATCTCAGTGGGAGGCAGACAGTACATGTTTCGAAGCTCTGCAGAGTTCAATGTGCAGTCAGTTTGGAGAAGGAATGTGTTCGGGTCGCCTTCTCTCTACCTCTTACTAATTCCTCTGCTGAGATTTCAGGCCATAAGCTCACCTGGGTCATGCCCAGGATGGGTTGAGGACCACCGGAGTGGACTCTGGTTTATTTCAGTGGGATGTGAAATGGCACCCAAAGCGTGATGCTTGCTTGGAGCAGCAGTGTCCTACCTGACATCTTGTTAGAAAGCACACACCTATTGAATTGGAATGTGTGACCCAACAAGATCACCTGGTGATTTACATGCACACTGAGATTTAGTGACCTGTGACTGGCTACATGTCCTCTCCGTGGTCTGCAGTTCTAATATATTAACTCAAAACTTAGACTTAGAGGGTATTAATAGTAGAGCTCTGCATTTTTGGTCCAAGCCACATTTTCTAATTCAGCTTTAATAATGTTGATATGCTAACCACAGTCCAACTCCTACATCTATTTCTTAATTGGCTTGGAGTTACTTAGATTTACCTTACTTTGTTCTACCATGCATGATGAAACCCCAAAGTCACAGTGGCCTAAGCAAGCCTATGCAAGCCTGGGGATAAATATGCATAGCACCAGTCAAGGACCTGGGCTATTTCCATCTCTTCTGCTATCCAAGTGGTCTCCATACCCACAAGAATATCATAAGCCAAGATGGAAGTTTCCACCTCCAGCCACCATATCCATATCCCAGGAAACAGAAAGAAGGTAAGGGGAGAAACGGAAATCCCAAAGTCACAAAATGTCTGCCTCTTAAAATTTTCCTAGAATTTGGCTACTTGGCCATACCTTGCTACAAGGAAAGCTGGGAGATGTAGTCTTTTTTTTGTCAATATAAACTTTTTTTTTTCATTTAAAAAACTTTTCAATGTCAGCACAGTTAAGATGCAGTGTTATATTAGCTTCAAGTATGCGATATAGTGACTCAACAATTCTAACATTAACTCAGTGCTCATTATGGCAAAGTGCACTCATAACCCCTTTCACCTATTTCACCCATTCCCCCCACCCACCTCCCCTTTGATAACCATCTGCTTGTTCTCCATAGTTAAAAGTCTGTTTTTGTCTCTTTTTTGTTTAGTAAATTCCACATACAAGTGAAATCATACAGCATTTTTCTTTCTCCGACTGACCTATTTCACTTAGCATTACATCCCCTAGATCCACCTATGTTGTTGCAAATGGCAAGGTTTCATTTTTTCATGACTGGGTAATATTCCATCTGTGTGTGTGCATGTGTATGTGTGTATAATGTATGTTTGTATGTATATATGTATGTATGTGGTACACATACCACATCCTCTTTATCCATCCATCTATTGGATGTGGGTTGCTTCCATAACTTGACTAATGTAAATAATGCTGCAATAAACATAGGGGTGCCTATATCTTTTTGAACTAGTGTTTTCATATGCTTTAGATAAATTCCCAGTAGTACAACTATTGGATCATATAGTAATTCTATTTTTAATTTTTTGAGGACCCTCCATATTGTTTTCTACAATGACTGCCCCAGTTTGCATTCCCACCAACAGTGCACAAGGGTTCTTTTTTCTCCACATCCTCACCAACACCTATTGTTTCCTGTGTTGTTGATTTTAGCCATTCTCACAGGTGGGAGGTCATATCTCATTGTGGTTTTGGTTTATATTTCCCTGATGATGATTGATGTTGATATCTTTTTATATGTCTGTTGGCCATCTGCATGTCTTCTTTGGAGAAATGTTTGTTCATGTTTTCTGCCCATTTTTAAATTGGATCATTTGTTTTTTGGTGTTGAGTTGGATGGGAGATGTAGTCTTGAGTTGAACTATATCTTCACTGAATTTCTGCCTTCAGATCTGTCCATTTCTCATAGAGAGTTATAGAAGTCTCTAGCTATGATAGTGTATTAGGCGTGATAACCACTAAACTCTGGAAATGCAATTTCAGCTATGATAGTGGATTTGTCTATACTTGCAAATCTCTCAGTTTTTGCCACACCTATTTTGATGCTTTTTTGTTTGGAGCATGGATGTTAAGGACTGTTATATCTTCCTGAAGAATTGACCTTTTGTCATTATGTAATGCCCTTCTTTATCCCTGATAATGTTCCTTGCTTTGGAATCTGCTCTGTCTGGAATTAATGTAGCTACTCCTTTCCTTTGATTAGAATGGCATATTTTTTTCTCCACCCATTTACTTTAAATCTATATGTCTATATTTAAAGTGGGTTTCTTGTAGACGATGTACAGTTTGGGTAATTTTTAAAAATATTTTATTTATTTATTTGAGAGAGAGAGAGAGCGCATGCGCGAGAGAGCACAAATGGTGGGGAGGGGCAGAGGGAGAGGGTGAAACTGACTCTCCACTGAGCAGAGAGCCTGATGCAGGGCTTGATCCCAGGACCTGGAGATCATGACGTGAGCCAAAGACAGATGCTTAACCAACTGAGCCACCATGGCACCCTAGGTCATGTTTTTTTGATCCACTTTGACAAACTCTGTCAATTGTTGCACTAGGATCACTGATATTCAAACTGATTATTGATATAGTTGGATTAATGTCTATGTATTTTTTATCATTTTCTATTTGTTGCTTCTATTTTTGTCTTCCACTCTTTTTCTGCTTTTAATGGAGCATTTTACATCATTCTATTTTCTCTCCTTTCTTGGTATATAAGTTATAGTTTAAAAAAATCTTTTCTTAGTGGTTGCCCAGAGTTTGTAATATACAGTTATAGCTAATACAAGTCCACTTTCAAATAATGCTATATTGCTTCACAGGTAGGGTAGATACCTTAACAAAGTAACCCCAGTTCCCCCCTCCAGTCCCCAGTATCATTGCTGCCATTCATGTAACTATATAAAACATATGTAAGCATGTATATGATATATACATAAGCATATATTATCAAATACATGGTTGCTATTATTTTGAACAAACTATTATCTGTTAAATCAATTAAGAATAAGAAAAACAAAACATTTAATTTTACCTTCACTTGTTCCTTCAACACTCTTCCTTTTTTTATGTAGATCTGAGTTTCTATCCTATAGCATTTTGCTTCTCTCTAAAGAACTTCTTTTAACATTTCTTACAAGGCATGTCTACTGAGAAAAACAAAATCCTCAATTTTTCTTTGTCTGAGAAAATATTTAGCCTTCATTTTTGAAGGATAATTTTTCAGGTTACAGAATTGTAGGGTGGTACTTTTTTTTTTTTTTCTTCTCTCAACATTTCAAACATTTCACTCTACTCTTCACTGCAGGGTTTCTGAGAAGTAAGATGAATTCTCTCTTCCTCTCTTCATCTATAGATGAGGTTTATTCCACCTTTGGGTTGTTTGGGGATTTTTTTTCTTTATCTTCGATTTTCTATATTTTATTTATTTTTTATTAAGTATTTATTTTATTTTTTCAGTGTTCCAAGATTCATTGTTTATGCAACACACCCAGTGCACCATGCAATACGTGCACTCCTTAGTACCCACCACCAGGCTCGCTCATCCCTCCACTCCCTTCCCCTCTGAAACTCTCAGTTTGTTTCTCATAATCCACAGTCTCTCTTGTTTTGTCTCCCCCACGAATTTACCCCACTTCACTTTTCCTTTCCTTCTCCTAATGTCCTCCATCTTATTCCTTATGCTCCACAAGTAAGTGAAACCATATGATAATTGACTTTCTCTGCTTGACTTATTTCACTCAGCATAATCTCCTCCAGTCCATCCACATTGATACAAAAGTTGGGTATTCATCCTTTCCGATGGCTGTGTAATATTCCATTGTATATATGGACCATATCTTCTTTATCCATTCATCTGTTGAAGGACATCTTGGCTCTTTCCACAGTTTGGTGGTTGTGGGGTAGAGATGGCCTTTCTTTTCACTACATCTGTCCTCTTTGGGGTAAATACCCAGTAGTGCAATTGCAGGGTCATAAGGTAGCTCTACTTTTAATTTTTTGGGGCAATCGGTGTGATAGAACAAATCAATAAGAGAAGAGAGAAGATCCACATGATCCTCTCAATTTATACAGAAAAAGCATTTGACAAAATACAGCATCCATTCCAGATTAAAACTCTTCAAAGTATGGAAATTTTCTGTATTTTAAAAATGATACACCTAGAGGATGTGTATGTGTGTGTGTATGTGTGTGTGTTTATCCTTCTTGGTATTCTTTGAGCTTTCTAGATCTGTGGTTCAGTGTCTGACAATTTAGAAAAATTTTCAGTTAATATTATTTCAGATATTTCTTCTGTTCCTTTCTCTCTTTTTTCTCCTTATGGTATTTCCATCATGAATATGTTACACTTTTTGTAGTTGTCCCACTGTCCTTGGCCATTCTATTATTTTCTATTTTTTTAATTTCCTTTGATTTTCAGGCTTGGAGGTTTCTATTGAGATGTCCTCAAGATCAGAGATTCTTTACTCAGCCATGTCCAGTCTACTATTAACCCCATCAGAGTCATTCTTCATTTTTATTTCAGTGTTTTTGATCTCTAGTGTTTCTAGTGTTTAGGATTTCCATTTCTCTGCTTACATTGCTTATCTGTTTTCACATGCTGTTTACTTTACCTATTAGAGCCCTTAACCTATTTAAATTCCCAGTTCTGATAATTCTAACAGTCCTGCCATATCTGATTCTGATGCTTTCTCTATCTCTTCAAATTGTGGTTTTGGCCCTTTGGTATATCCTTTCTTCATAGCGAGACATGATATGCCAGGTAAAACCTTTTAATGAGATTATGCCCCTAGACTCTGAACCTCAGAAGTATTTCCCAGTTTTTTTCTCTCCCCCCTTAAGTGAAATAGGATGTCAAAAGTGAGCAGGAATATGGTATTTCCCTTCTCTCAAGTCAGTTGAGCTCTGGTAATACCCCAGCAGATTAGGCTGTAGTTAACTAGTTTCTTCTGAGGACAGACCTTGTTAAGAATAGAGTGCTCCACTGCATTCAAAATTGTTTCCTTTACCCTCTCCTTGCAAGATGCAGGAAGGAATTTTTCTCTAATATTTACTGTGGGAACCTGATTGACCTCCTGAAGGTAAAACGAAAACACGGGTCCCTGGAGCTCTGAAGAGTAGACCACACTGAGCCTGAAGTAATTGTCAATTACAGTTCAGGTTTCTGTATACAAGCAAGGTTTCCACATCCTGGCACTGGTTCCTGGAGAGGTTTCTGCTCATGGGTTACTGCTCTGGTAAGTTTGAATTCTTTTTATCTGTCTGTTTCTGTAGTTCCAGGGCAGAAGTCTGTTCTGTGACCTTACTTCTCTGATGGTTCCTATGAGAGTTGTTGATTTTTCAGTTTTGTTTGGCAACTTCAGAGCACTTTATATGCCTAAACCAGAAACCAGGAGTACTCCTACTCCTTCAATATTAGGAAGCATTGAACATTCTAACAACTTTAGCCTTTTGAAAAAGAGGCAGTCTTCCTCTGCAGTCCTGATGTGTTCCAGTCTGGGTTGGTTTCTCTCTGTGGTCCATGGCTGACCATTTGGAACCTCCTTTTACCATTATCCTGGAAATATCCTCTACCTGCCTTCTATGATAAATTCCATGTGTCCTTTAGCTTGAGTCTTCTGGTGTTCTTTCTTGATTTACTTCCTCTTTTTGATGAAGTACATTCTCCCACTGTTTGATGATGAGGGATATTTGAGAAGTATTGATTTTAGAGCTTGAATATTTAAAATTTTTCTTCATTTTACCCTACTACATGATTGAAAGTTTGTCAGACGGAACTCACTTTCTTGCAAAAGTAATTGTTTCATAGTCTCATAGCTTGCTTTATTGATTATTCCATTTAATATATTTAGCTGGAGGTCAAGTGTAGGGGTGGTTACATAAAATCCATGGCAACCATCCCAGACCCTCCTTGGAGGAATGGCTGAGAAGAATGTCTTCCTCCATTTTTTGCCCCTCATTTCCTCTGTATATTTTAAGATACTCTGATTCTGCCTGTCCAAAGAGGACTTCTCAAAGGAAGGAACCCCTCCTTTGTTGGGTCATCTGATTTCCCAGTCCTCTCCCTGGCAATCTTCACTCAGGTGTAAGTCCTCTCCATTTATTGTCCATATCATTTTGTACTTGTCATATATTCTGTATGGTGCTGTGCTTTCCTCTCTCATCTCCATGTATTACTTTGTAAACTCCATAAGCCCAGGAGTCAAGGTTTTATGATTCTTTTCTCCCCACAGTGACTAGACAACAAAAACTGTTTGTTTACTTGACTTGGATGGAGATGAAATTTATTCCAGGATGCAAGTGTACATGCACAGACATCAGCTGGCCCAAATCTTTCTGGATGGAATTCAAGACTGGAGTAGACAGAAGGCATTATTTTGGAGGCTCCCATCCAAACGAATTTAGGAGAAAATTATTGCCTCCTTAGGTTGCACTAATGGCTCCATAGAACAGAAGACAGGATAACACTGTGGGGGCACACTTGTCATTGCACCACCTCTAAGATTAAGTCTGAGTTCTGACTAAAGTGTTGCATTTCAACATCCTCTGTTATTGTCCTATGTATTATTAGCCAACTGCCTATTCTTCAGCCTGAAAAACCTTGTAGAAGACTATTTATAATGAGAGCTAAGATTTAGTATATGCTATTATGCTGGTAATTGTTCTAAGCACTTCAGTTATTTTAACTAATTTAATTCTTATGAGGATCAGATGAGATGGGCTGTTGTTCCCATTTTAAAAATGAAAAGAGAGGCTTAAGTAATTTCTTCCAAGTTAAATACCAGTGAGAGGAGAGTTGGTCACTGCTGTGTTTCTTCCCTTTGCCAACTAGACAGAACTTGATTTATTTTCACTTGCTCTTGGGGATAGACAAGACAATCCTCATGCCATGAGGGCAAAAATGCTTTTGCGCCGGGTCAGTGTGAAGACCACTCAACCTTGAACATTTCCCTATAAAATCACATGGGAGGAAAGCCTGTATTCAGATAAGCTCTAGGGGATCATCACACGATCTCTTATCTTCTTCTAACATCTTAATTAATTAAGTTACCTAGGAAAGTATTAATAGATAAACAGAAAAGAGCTTCAACTAGCTTGACAGAGGAAGGTACCAAACAGGTGCATTGATTTGAGAGCCAGGACAGGGATCTCAAAGTCGGGGTCTCATTTGGGTTTTTCAGTATTTCTCAGAATGAAGGACCAGAGTTTCTGCATTCCTAACTGAAAGATTGCAGCAAGGAAAGGCATTTCTTATGGATTCATATATTTTTGCCAGATAAATATAATAATAAATGATATTAAGATGAAAAATAAAACCAGATGAATTAAAAAACAATCCATGCTGGAAATTCATAGAATTTTTGAAAAGTAACATGTATTTATATATATATATATTTACATTTGTGTGTTTATATGTATCTGTGCATATACATGGGGTGTGTGTGTGTGTGTGTGTGTGTGTGTGTTTGCATGCATGTGTGTTTTTATTTGGCTCCCCGGCAGAAAAGGAATGCTTCTTCACAGGCCTCAGGGATCACAAGATACTGAGCATATTTCATTAGGGCAGTATTGAATAGTATTAGGACTAATGAGCTGGAGAGGCTGAGGTCTCTAGGAAGGCAATGGGATATTAGTTCCCACACATGAGAGCCAGTTTCCAAGAGGCCCCCAATGGTTTTTTTCTTCTTGGTTTCATGCCCTTGTATAATCAATAAGATATTGATGAAATGACAGTATGTAACATTGAAAACTCGGTCATAAGAGGCACTGTACCTTTTTTCCACCTTTCTCTTTTGAATAACTCCCTCTGTGGAGGCCAGCTATCACTCTGTGACATTTAGGCAGCTGTAGGAACAGGGACACCTGGCAAGAAATAAAGAACCAACGCCTTCTGCTAGCAACCAACAAAAACAGAGCATCCAATTTGGAGTCAGATCCTCCAGCCCCAGTCAAACTCTTTGAGATGACTACAGCCCCGGCCAACAACATGACTAATCTCATGAGATCCTGAGCCATATATAACTAACATAGATTATTAATTGAGAGACATTTTATATACCATAAAATATAATCATTTAAAGTTCAGTGATTTTTAGTATATTCATGAATCTGTGTAAACATTACCATAATATGATTTTGGAACATTTTCATCACTCCAACAACAAACCCTGTACTCATCACCCTCCTCCCCAGCCCTAAGAATTTACCAGTTATCTTCTGTTTCTATAGATTTGCCTATTCTGGACATATCATATGTCAATGGAATTGTAGACTATGCAGCCTTTTGTGCCTGACTTCTGTCACTTATCATAATATTTTCAAGACTTATCCATGTATCAATACTTCATTCCCTTTTATGGGCCAAATAATATTTCAGTGCGTGGGTAAACTACATTTCTTTTATCTACATATTAGTTGATGGAATTTGAGTTGTTTTCATTTTCTGGCTTTTATGAATAATGTTACTGTGAACATTTGTGTACAAGTTTTTGCGTGGACATGTTTTCATTTCTCTTGGGTATACACATAGGAGCAGAATTACTGAATCTTATAGTGATTATATGAGTAAACTTGAGGAACTTCCAGGCTGTTTTCCAAAGCAGTCACACCATTTTATGTTCCCACCAGTAAAGTCTGAGGGTTTCAAATTCCCCACATTCTCACAAACACTTATTATCATCCATCTTTTTGATTAAAGCCATCCTTTTAGGTGTGATGTGGTATCTCACTGTGGTGGCTATGATTTGCATTTCCTAGATGGCTTTAGGCGTTGAACATATTTTCCTATACCTATTGGCCACTTGTGTATTTTCCGTGGAACATTTTCTGTTCAGATCCTTGGCCCATTTTTAATGGGAGTACTTATCTTTTTATTATTGAATCTTAGGAGTTATTTACATATAAGAATCCAAGTGTTATGTCAGGTATATGATTTGAAAGTATATTTTCCATTCTGTGAGTTGTCTTTGCACTTTCTTGATAGCATTGTTTGAGCACAAAATTTTAACTTTAATGTAGTTCAATTTATCTACTTTTTTAAGTTTCAGTGTTAGTTCTTTTGATATAATATCTAAGAAACTATTGGGGAATCCAGGCTTATAAAATTTATTCCTGTTTTCCATTAAGAGTTTTAGAGTTCTACCTCATAGATCCATTTTAAGTTAATTTTTATATGGTGTGAGGTAAGGGCCCAAATTAATTCTTTTATAGGTGACTAGTCCCAGGACCATCTGTTGAAAAGGCTATTCTTTCCCCATTAAATAGTCTTGCCCCCCCCAATGACAGAAATCAGTTTATATCTGGACTCCCAAATCTATTCCATTCATCTATGTGTCTATTGTTATGTCAATTCTACATTGTCTTGGTTACTGTTGCTTTTAGATAGTTTTGAAATAGGGAAATTCGTGTCCTCCAACTTTTTTTTCTTTTTCAAAGCAATGAATTTTCTGTTTTTAGTTTATCTGGGAAAGTCTTTATTTCACCTTCATTTTTAGAAGATAGTTTTGCTTATCATAAACTTCTGATTCACAGGTTAGTTAGTTGGTTTTTCCATCATATTGAATATGGCCTTTGGCTTCCATTATTTTTTATAAGAAGTCAGCTTGTTGAGGATTCAGTAAGTGTTCCTTTGCATGTGATGAGTCATTTTTCTCTTGTGACCTTTAAGATGGTCTCTTATTGTTGGCTTTCAACACTTTGACTATGATGTGTCTGGTTGTGGCTCTATGCTCTAATCCTACTGAGAATTAATTGAGTTCCATGTATGTGGAGATTAATTCTTTTCAGCAGATTTTGAAGTTTCCAGCTATTATATCTCTTAATATTTTTTTCAGTTGCTTTCTCACTATCTTCTCCTTCTGGCACACCCAGTATGCATATGCTGATGTGCTTAAGATTGTCCCACATTTCTCTGAGGCTCAATTTCTTTCTTTTTTTTACTATGTAATTTCCATCTATCTGCCAGCTTGCCTATTCTTTCTTCTACCAGCTCAAGTTTATATTCAAGTTCCTCTGCTGAAATTTTCATTTCAGCTATCATATTTTCAACTCTAGGATTTTCAATCAGTTCTATTTTGTAATTTATATCTCTTTTTTTATATATTTTCTGTTTGGTGAGACATCATCATCACACCTTCCTTTAGTTCCTTAGACATGGACTCCTTTAGTTCTTTGAACATATTTATAATAGCTGTTTTGAAGTTTTGTCTGCTATGTCCAACATCTAGACCCCTCAAAGGTCATTTCTATTGTCTGCCTTTATTCCTGTGCATTGGTCACACTTTCCTGTTTCCTTGCATGTCCTCATATTTTCTGTTGAAAGCTGGGCATTTTAGATAATGTATTGTAGCAACTAGGGATACTGATCTCCTCCCTTCTGAGGACAGCTGCCATTGTTGTTTGCTTAGTAAGTTGGCTTGAACAGGTCAGTGAAATCTTTTTTTCCTGCACTGTGCAGCCTCTGATATCTTTGCTCAAACTTTTTTGGCTCATTTTTACCTTTAAGACTGGTTTCCTGCCAGTCATCCCTGGGTCAGTCTAGGTTATCAGTGACCCTCTGGTTGGTCAGAGGTTGTAGTTAAGCCCCCTGAACCAGTGATTTTTCACTTGTTACCACTGGATCTGGGTGTGGTTTGGAGACTGCTTTCACTGTTCATGGAGTTTATAGGTTGCCCCACTTTCAGCCAAGGACTCATAGCTCAGAATTTCTGTCTCCATTGACCCCTTAATGGGGTAAATAGAGTCCTCCTTGAAGGACTCAGCCTTGGGCATACACACAGAGCTCCTGAGCACCAGGATGACTGCAGGTTTAGCTGAACTCTCTTTGATTCTCTCTTTCCATGACCTCCTCATTAAACGTCTGGCTAATCTGCTTCTATATGCATCATACCCACTTGTTAGGTGCCACTAATTTCTGGTCAATTGCTCCATTGTTTTCACTAACGACTTGGGGCATTAAATTGCTCCACAGTCTGATCCAGTGAAAGTAGAGCCCCTTAACAATGTTAGAGTATTTCCAGTCTTAAGGTTTGCTCCAGCTTTTTCCTGGGCAGAATCTCTGTGCTTTGGATGAAGAGTCAGGGAGATGGGGAGATGGGGACCTCGCTCATTACCAGCTGCACCATCCTTACCAAGCAGGAGCTGTGGGAGGGGGAGGTAGGAACTGGTGCCATCAGCTAGATATCTACTGCCTGGTATAGATCTTACACAGCCCAGAGGTGAAGCTTGGGGGTTGGGGTAGCAGATGGGATTTGCTAGTATTCATCACCTGCCAAATATGTCTGTAGCAGCTCTTCCACCACAGGAAGTTGGAGGAGAAGGGAGCTGACCCTCAGTCATTAGCCTTGACTAACTCTTGGGAAGATCTCTTTAGTTAGATATAAATGGTCTGGTTGCAATTCAAAGTCACAATAATGTCTTATTTTATACACTCTTCTGTAATATGATCTTTTACCCCTTCACCGAAAGGTGAGGTTTATTTCTCCACCTCTTTGGCCCTGTGTCTGCTTTGATGAGTGCAATATAGGAAAATTAATGCTATTCCCATGGATGAAGTTTCAACTGGCCTCACCTCTTCTCTTCCTCCCTCTCCCAATACTTGCTCCCAAGACACACTCTCCCAAGATTCAGCTATCAAGCCATGAGAAGCCAATCCACATGCAGAGGCCATGTCAAGGTGCTTCAATTGGTTCTCTAAACTGAGCTTCCAGCCTATAGCCAGCATCAGCTGCCAGCCATGTGAGTGACCTATCTTGGATGTTCCAGCTCAGATGAGGCCCCAAATGACTTCATACCCCACATTTAATGATTTTAATGAATCATTAAAAGAACCACCCAGGAAAATTCCAGTGGATCCACAGAATCATTAGAGGTAATAAAATAGCTGTTGAATATTGTTTTAAACCATGAAGTTTGGCTCAATGTGTTCACCAACTTGGAAGTTCTCCAAACCCCATTGTTTAGGGTTTTTAATGGATGTTTCTTCGCATAGGCATGACTGATGAAATCACTGGCCGTTGGTGATTGAAAGTCTGTAGCCCTTCTTCTCTCCCCAAAGGTCAGAGGGTAAAGATGAAAGTTTCAACCTTTTAATCACGTGGTTGGTTCCTCTGGTTATCAGCCTCCCTCCTAAAGCTGTCTAGAGGACCACCAAGAGTCACCTCATTAACATAAAATCAAGTATAGTCTAAGGGACATATTATGAATTATATACACTCTTATCACTCAGGAAGTTCCAAGGGTCTCAGGAACTCTGTGCTCCAGGGACAAAGACAAAATATATATATTTTTTTCTTATACCACAATCCTATATAGGTAACATCTACCTAAATCAGCGACTTCCAAACTTGTTTGGCCGGGACCCTTAAATACATCTTACATCCTAACCAAGTATGCAAACGTCACACACATACATATGCAGGCGCGTATATAACACTGAAACCAAAGTTTCATTCAATTTCTAGGAAATCATATCCACCCTCACTATATGCCTCACCCTCACTCTATTTTCAATTTGGGTCAATTCATTCCTGTTCCCTTCTGTTTCTCCTTCCTCCTTTTTCTTTCAAATGCTGACTTTAATGCATGAAATGGCCTTCTTGTCCCACTACGGTGTCTCAAGCCATACTCCGAAAAACACTGTGGTCTCAATAGTCTACTCTCTGTCTCTAGATCTCTGAGACTTTATAGGGAAGAGGGAGAAACAAAGACATCCTTTGCCAAGGAGAGTCACATCCCAGACCAGCAGGAAAAGATACGAACATGCAGAGAAAGAGAACAGAACTCAGTTTGAGTGTCAACTGTCTAGCTATATAGAAGAATGAGAACAGGTGACGGATGGCAGAGGAAAGATTTATATCCCTTAAAGGCAGCTCTCCCTCACGTAACTACTGGACATGTTTTTCAGTCACTCACTTGTTTCAGAAACCCAAATTTGCACCCCAGGATCCTCTTAGCCCCATACTTGCCCTCAAGCTTGTACTTGAGTCCTTGTGTCCCCCTCTGCCAGTCGCACCTCTGCCCTGAGCCTTCAGACTATTCTTGAGAAGGCTAACTTCACAGAGTCTGAGTGACCTCACCACCAGACTCCAATAGCCAGCAGGTTAACCGCTACAGAAATCTCTTCCAGAGCTGTGGACATAGTCAGAAGGGCAGCCCCTTCCCAGTACTGGAGAAAGGATTCTGGCTAGAGGATCCAAGTATATCCCAGAAAGGATGGCAAAGGGCTTTGTTCTCAGAGATGTCATACCCAGCCTCATGAGTTTAAAGACAGATGTTCTTTGTGATTCTAGAGAAACATATGGCTTTTTATGCTTTCTTTATTCTTCCCTGGGTTAAATTGCTCTGGCATTGTCTCACTTCTTCTAATGGACCGTGTCTAACATCTGTGCAGTTACAAATGGGGCATGCTCATTTGTGGGTTTATGGAGCTTGAATGACCTCAAGTCTGCCAGGGACCAGCTGCCTCACGCAGACAGAGGGAAACAGGGGCCACTGCTGGAGTGTGAAGTAGGTCAGTTCACAGGGCAGGGGAAAGTAACGAAGCAATAGATATTAAGGACAAAAAAAAGTCCTAACCTAACTGTCCTGCAGTATTGTTTAACCTGGATTCTTTGCCTTCTACCTTCTGTAGAGCTTGTATGTGATATTTAAACGGCATGTATTTTTTATATTATAAATGTAACATGCGTATTACAGAGAACTTCTAAAATATAAAAAAGGAAACTGATCACTCATAATTGTGCCACTCAGAGAAGACTGCAGTTATAGTTTTGACATTTTTCTTTCATTCATTTTATCCCAGGCATGTGTCTACTTGAGATACATTTGAATCATTAAACCCTATATGCAATTTTGTAATCTACTTTTTAAATTTCCCATTATATTCCTCATGTGGTCTTCAAAAGCATCCTACAAAATATCTTTATCTTAATTTCTCTTTCGTTCTTATAAAAAATAGATGTGTGCTCCATTGATATCTTCAAAGATAAACAGATCTGGAACATGCAGGGTTTCAGTGTTCTAGATTTTAAAAATTACTGTCCTCGATAACGACAGGCCAAAGTAACAGGCCTCTCTTAATTTTCTGCAACTGCTCTGAAATTAGGCTTTTTCTCTATGAAGGCAGTACCTCCCATGCATTCATCCTTGGTAATTTGTATATCTTGGAAAAGAGACCTAGAACCCATTCTTAAGGATTAAAATCCCACTTTTTAAAAAATTGAAGGTCTACTAATCTAAACCCTGAATTTTTTAGAAGTGGAAGAGTAACAAAGTCTCTTTTCAAACCACGTAATTGTGAAGTTAAGTTTTCTCTGGAACTGTTTAAACACTGCTTATAGTCCCCTAACCCTGAGACATAGCCTTTTCAAACTTGCGGACAAAGAGATCTAGAACCCTCCA
Source organism: Meles meles (assembly GCF_922984935.1). Classification (NCBI taxonomy): domain Eukaryota; kingdom Metazoa; phylum Chordata; class Mammalia; order Carnivora; family Mustelidae; genus Meles; species Meles meles. The sequence continues at coordinate 130,679,547 of NC_060070.1, forward strand.
TCATTGCCAGGAAGTGGAAATTCTTCTGAACTCAATGGATTTTATTGGGTGGAAGGAATATTTGATTTTAATTTGGGCCTAGAAAGTGGAAAAGGGTGAGGAAACTTTTTAAAAATTCTAAAACTCTTCCCTTTTCCCCACCCAGGTCCCTTTATGCATTTACAATATTGTTCTGATTTTTTTAGAGGATTTAAACAGCTCCCACTCCCACACCTGTTTTCCCAAGAGCCCATTAGAAGCCTAGTGTGGGGCCCATACTTGATCCCGTCCACCTGCAGAGGACAGACGGCCCCCCTGCTCAGAAATTGCACCACCCCCTTCCCTCCTGTTAATGAAGTGATAAACTGCACATTTCTCATTTATACTTTATAATCTCTACAACCTCCCCCATCAGTCCAGCCACCTTCCCCAGCTACCCTCACATGTAAAGGCAGCTTAACTCCTGTCTCTCTGACATGAAGTAGACTTCAAATAAGAAAATAAGGACACTAAGTCCTCTGGGCCGTTTTATGGCAGCCATCAGAATGCTGACAGGGGAGAATAAAATGCCTTTCATGTGGGCCCTTTGTGTGGCTTTGAATGAGTGTGTTGAACCAGGCAGTACTTGGGCAGCTCTGGAGTTTTCACCTGGGTCAGATAAGGTGCCCAAGATAAATTCCTTCTGTGTTTCTACGAATGCCAAGGAACCAATGGCCTGAGATGGCTTTTGAGAGCTGGTGCAAGATAATATCCTTCTCTACAAAGAATCCACTATCTGATTGGGGCTGCAAGATGGCAAGTCTTCCTCCCTCTCCTGGCACCCGAGGACCAGGGTGTGGGGACAGTGCTGGGGCCTGAGTGACAAGGAGATGAGCTGGAAAAGGCTGTTTGCAGGAAGGAGAGGCAGCACAGAACCACCAATGCTCTGCACCCAGGACCCTACCTGCTTAGAGTCACAGGGAACTCAGACGAGGACATGGTGTCCTGTCCTGGCAGAGTTCCCAAGAATTGCTTCCTAGTGAATAGTGACCCCAGGAATCTGTGTTTTCCCACCGACGCTGACCTTGGGCTCAGTCAGCCTCTGAGTCTCCACCACAATGGCATCCCTGGGCTCTATCAGCCACCAATCCAGCCACCAATCTACAACCTACAGATTTAAGAAATATTTAAGTAGAAAACAAGGGCATTGGTTTGGTTTGACACAATAGTTTAGTTTTGTCTTTTCAAGGAAGCTGTGACTTTCAAGACACCAGATTTGTAACTGTATCAACCACTTAATGTCACTGATAAAAATCCAATGCTGTAGGGTATGAGATGAGACAAGGGTTAAACACCTTGATCTTCCAAACCTACTTCCTTCCGTCTTTGCACCATTGTTTCCTTCCTGCGCTATACTCCCTTGTGCCAAATATTAGGTGGATCATTGTGGTCTGTGCTATTTGGTAGAGTTTCAAATCTCCTCCACCTACACTCCTTCAAACTGAAAGTCTAAAGAAGCCAAGATGAATCTCAATTTCAATGTAAGTAACTAGCAAAAAAAAAAAAAGAGAGAGAGAGAGAGAGAGAAAAGAAAAGAAAAACGAAAAAGGAAAGGAGATCAAACTTTTAAAAATTTTCTCCAGAAAAAAAAAATGTGTGTGTTTGTATTCTCTCTTTTTCCTGTCTCATTGTATATGATTTCACATCACAAGACTTTGTTACAAGTCAAATCCAGTTCCACCTTTGAAAGAGGCACCAATGTACTTATGGAAGGGAAGGGTATTTTGTCTATGAGGTCAGTGTTGAAGGATGAGCTGTGGCTCTTAAACTTTGGTGAATGAGTCACAAGAGCTTCTTAAACCTGTAAAGTCCTGCTAGCTCTCCCTCCAAAAGATTCAGCTCAGTACACCTCCAGGAGATTCTAAGGCAAATGAGTGGAGGTGGGGGAGAAGGGCAGTCTGAGAAACACTGCAAATTAGAGCAACATCACCTCTGACTTTAGCAGCCTGTTGACCTCGGAGAGGACCAGAAGGTTGGAGGTGAAGAAATGAAATCCATGAATATAAACATCCTTTTAAAGATGTTCAGAAAGGGAAAGGAAGAAATTGAACAGTAGCTCGTGGTAGATGTGGGGAAGAAGGGAGAAATTGTGTGCCTTTAAAAAAAAATAAAAGAATGGAAAGATTTAAATGTATTTAAGTGCTGAAATGAAAGGATCAATAGTGAGAGAGGTTGGCGGTAACAGGAGCATGGATGATGACCAGAATCTAGTCCCCGGAAGAGGTAAGAAGGCTTAAGATCCAAGGCACTACCAGCGCTATGACCAGCCAGCTTTGCAGAGGAGGAAGGGAGTTTCTCCAAGTCAGGAAGCAATCCAAATAATAACCTGAGATAAGAGAAAATGGATGGACTCCTAAAGTTTCTATATAGCAGTGTTGTTTAGTAGTTCGAACTTACTCGAAGTGCTGAAATAGGGAACTGGGACATAGAGAAAAAAGGGCATACCCCAGAGATCTCTAGTTGTCAAATCCCAAATGGTACTTCCTTCTAAGAAGCAATGGTCCCTAGATGTTTGGGAGAAATGGCTCTATCTTCTCACCAAAAAAGGAATGGTTGGAATCCTAACCTCCTCATGGCTGCTGTCTGACCCTCTTATTAAAAACACCCTGCAGTGTTCGACAGTAACTTATTTGAGGCCAGTGACCTGGTGAATCTCAGTGGACATTATCTCACAAAGCACTAGGTGGTGGTAAAGGAATCTGATACGTTGTTTCTGATGTTTATTCTGCATTATATGCAAGCTATGAGTACCTATTATTGCAGAAATGTACATGCTTATTCCAACAAGTAGAGACATGCAGGAAAGGGGGGGAGAGTCACTCACAGTCACACAAACTGTGACTTTTAAGACTTGGGTGCTGTATTAATTAACCTCCAGGAGGCTGCCAATAATCCTTGCCTCCTAGTAGTCACACCCTTACCCTGTCCCCTCCTACACGGAATCAGAACCGCCCTACTTCCCCAGCTAATAGGTACCAAGTGGCCATCATTGTAAGAAACCCACCTGGAGAGTTGATCAAGTCACCAGATGACTGTGGACCTGGGCAAAACTGATAGCAAATTTCACGGGATCCAGAACGACCCAGATGGACTGCCCCCAAATTCTTAACCCATGAAAGCCAGGAGAGATAATAATGATTATGTTTTAAAAACCACTCAGTTTGGGAGTGACTTGCTTACTTGATTCCTTTGTTTAGCAGTTATCCTAGATGTTTGAATACTAAGTACGTACAGACTAGATGGGCACTATTCTCAAATCTTTTTCTTTCCCTCAGGTCTAAGTGGAAAACAAAGATCAGCATGATTGTTTACTTGCTACATAAAATTATCTCGTGAACTTGAATTATTCATAAAATTTCAGTTAGTGGGTAGAAAATATGTTACAAACAGGAGCCCTAAGGTGTGTGGTGGAATGAGATGCTGGCTCCAGAGAAAGCCGCTCTTGCATCGGAATTTTTGTGAATTGAGCTCCTGTCTCCAAAGCAATGGCATTATAATTTGTAGGAACCCCTGCTCCTTGCCTGGGCAGATCTGTAGGAGAATTAATAATGCATCTTAGGGGTTCTCAGTTCCTTGCTCAGGCATATGCCATAAAGCGAACCCTGCTTGAATTATGCTAATTCAGACTGATTATAGATGGGTCTACTTACCTCCACAGGCTTAAAGAGAATGTGAATATCATTTACTACTTAAAAACCAAAGCTAGGTGTCCTTCCTAAACAGGCTGACTACACTGTTCCCGCAGGTGGGAAATCAAATTTGTCAGTCCTGGGAACAACAAATCTGAGGCCCCTGATCTTGCTGGTCCCATTGTTTTGGTATTAAGCTCTGGGACCAGTGTGTTTGCCCTGAGATTTTGGCAATGTAGCTTGGGGTTTTTGTTTTTTGTCATTATATGTTTCCCATACGATTCTCATATTTGACAATGTATTTAATTCCCTGTATCTCCTTTTTCTTTTTTTTCTTTCTTTTTGTTTTTGTTGTTGTTGTTCTTTATTGCTGTCATTGGTTTTGTTTATTTTTTGTTTTTGTTTGTTTGTTTGTTTTTTAGCTGCCACAGGCTTGAAAGTGTTATTCAGCTTTGGTTTTCAATAGAGTTAACAAAAATGTATTACTTCACTTTTTTACTGTGGTCAATAAATACATATATTAATCCATTAGTGAATTGTCTGCTGATTTTAGATTACTGAATCCAGTTACCCTGTTCTAGAATTATAAATGGCATAATCAGTGATTATATCAGTGATAATCAGTAATTACCCTGAAAATTTATTAGGGGAGAGAAAACTGGTAATTAGGGAGCAAAGAACTATTAAATTTTGATTTCCTTGGTTTGATTTTAAAGTTCTACCAGCGGGCGTCTGGGTGGCTCAGTGAGTTAAAGCCTCTGCCTTCGGCTCAGGTCATGATCTCAGGATCCTGGGATGGAGCCCCACATTGGGCTCTCTGCTCAGCGTGGAGCCTGCTTCCTCCTCTCTCTCTGCCTGCCTCTCTGCCTACTTGTGATCTCTATCTGTCAAATAAACAAATAAATAAATCTTTTAAAAAATAAATAAATAAATTTCTACCAGCCAACAGATCATCAAGTATTTATTGTAGGGAAAAGGACAGAAAGGAAGGAAAGAATAAGAAAACCTTTTCAGACCTTAAAATGAGGCAGATACTTTGTGAAACTCTGCATTTTCTCATTCAGCCTTCCTTACGAAGGTAGGTACCATTCTCCCCCTCTATCAGATGAGAAAACCGAAGTATTCAGAGCATGAGCAACTTGTCCTGATTTTTAAGTGGTTGAAGCAGGATTTGACCCTAGCTCTGCCTTCTTTCTAGCCACTATGCTAAACCAAAGAGATGACATTTCTCTTTGTGTTGGAGTTCTCAACTGCAAACAATGGAAAACAGCTCTGATAAGCAAAGAGGAATTTACTGGATGGAAAAGGGGTTGGTGGGAAGCGGGGGAGGATATGAGTGTGGCTCACAGAATCAATAGGAGAGAGAACCAAACTTGGGAATCAGTACAAATAAGGCATCTCTGAAATCCCAAGACACAGCACTAGTCTCCCAGGCCTACTGGCTCTGTTTCTGAGAATGACCCAACCCTTTCTCCCAGCCTTCTCTCAAGAGTCAGAGTCCCAGATAACATGTCTAATTGGCCAAACTTACATGCATCCCAACAGGAAGGAGTCTCTGAGCTCACCTTCCACCAAGACCTCCTATAGCAGGGGAGAAGTCGGGTCATGGACCGCAGACAGTAAGGCATGTCAGATGTCCACCAAGCTCTTGAAAACTAAATGTTTTTCTTATGAAACAAACAAACAAACAAACAAAACCACTGAACCTGTAGAGCTGCAATGTAAATATGGCAGATCTACCCGGGATGAATGGGTCTTCCTGGTTAGAACATATACTCCATGAGGGGCGGGACTGTGTCTGTCCTGGTGTCACCCAGAGTCTGGGACATGATGAGTATCCTGATATTCCTTGAATGAATGAATTTTGTGAATAAGTTTTGCCTACTGTTTCTCCCATCCTTTATCCAGGGACATCACACTTAGAGTCTGGGCAGATTAGGCATACTTTATTCAATTTTCAGACAAAATATGACAAACCAGGAGAATGAAAGCTCCCCAGCATTCTTGCACAAGCTTATGACCAAATGACATTCAGTGCCTATGTGGTAAAGCTCAGGATCAACCTTACAGGTTACACTTCCCTGAAGAAATTTCACAAATTGTGTTTCTTTTTTTAATTTAAAGATAATGTATAATCAAAATTGGTTTTAAGAGTCAATCATAATTCAAAGCCTATCCCTGCCATTTTTGCATATCATCTTTTTCTCTTTCTCAAATACATAAATATTTAGTGTAGTTATAATTGGAGTATACCTACCTTTTATTATGTATTATTTTTTCCACAAGCTATGAATGACACTGTTCAAGGTTTCAAAATTGACTACATAAATTATGTTAGTGATGGCATAATATTCCATGATCTTGATGTACCATAATTCAATAAGCTATTTCCTTATTGTTGGACATCTGGTTCAGATGAATCAGACTTTTAACAAGATATGTCTTCATAGGAGATCTAGAGTATGGTCAACAGATGACTTGTGGAAGTGATTTCGATATGAGAGTATATTTATTGATGACTGCAGTCAATAGAATGTAACTAAGAATTGCTCACAAATTGGTAGGTGATGTGGGCATGACATACACAAATAAAATTTAAGGCAAATTATAGGGATTTAAGAAGTTCAACAGGATGACAAACATTAGATGTAGATGAGAAGGACAGAGCCAGATGTGCAGATAAAGAGGTTTTCACCCCAGTCCTCATTGATATACTAGAACTTTCAGGCTCCAGGACTTTCTCTACTTGAATCCATGATTCTATCTCATCATGAAACATTTGTGTTTGAGTGTGTTCTCCAGACCTAATATCCCTGGTACTGATAAATCCTTTTTCAGTTTCTCCTTAAGATTATTTTAAATCCGTATTCCTAGATTAAAGCTACAGTTTTTGGAGTCAAAGGTAGGATTGGACAGTGATGGGAAAAGAAACAGAGGAATTCCGGGGTGAACTTTGACTTATGGGCTGGTGGAAGTTACCTTGATGAGAAGATACCTTGATGAGAAATAGAAAAAAAAATGAACTATTTCTGTAGAGTGTATTTTTATTAGGGAAAAAAATTAAAAAGCTACATAATGCCATTTATGCCTTGTATCAGACACACTCTTTTAAGCAGTCAGACTATGTCTTAGGTCTTAAGGGGCTGAAGTTGTCCATTTATAAAAACCAGATCCTTATCCCTGCCCACACGGTTCCCAGTGAAGCAATGGGTCAGATTCCATCTCTCTGGAATGTTTTAGCACTTGGAGTGACAAACTGGAAAATTATTCACATTGATTTGGCTCTGATAGGAACAAATGTTCCTTCATTTTCCTTCCTTCCTTCAGTCCTGCAGTCCTGCTGTGACTGCTCCAGCCTTGAAAATTCACCCAAACTCTGAGACAATGAGACAATTCTATCTGATGGAAAACAGTCTTCGGAGATAGGGGCAGCTCCTGTGACCGTACCAAACCCAAGTTCCGGTTCTTCGCAGGGGAATGCCCTATGTCATCCTAGGTCCTATCAAGGATGTGTCCATAGTAGAAAATATATCCTTATTCCTCAGGATCTATCTGCTCCTTAAATGGCAGTCACTTCAACTCGCATGTTTAAGGAAGTGATCAAATTCTATCACGCAGATGAATATACTTAATTGCATAACCATATATGTTTAGTTATGTATCAGACTCAATGGATAGATAAATAGATAGATTAGATAGATACATGGCCTTTCTGATGTCATACCCCATCACCCCTTAAATACTGCACCATGTACCTCCTAAAAACAAGAACACTCTCCCATACTACACGACTCTCCAAGTCAGGAAATCCACACTGACACAGCACAGCCATCAAATCTGTGGACCTTGTTCAACTGCCACTTCTCCTTTGCCACACGGTCTCCCAACGGAACATGTATTGCATTGAGTTGTCGATCTCATTTGTGTCCTTCCGTCTGGAATAGCCCCTGCTTCTGCCTGCCTTTAGTGTCCTTGATCTGTTTTCAAGAGCACCAGCTTTTCATTCCATGGCTGACCTTCTACCAGCAGGAACACCACCAGTGTGATGCTGGGCTCTCCTCAGCACGTCACTTCAGAAGGCTTCACACTGCCAACCTGTCCCCCCTGGGGTGGTGTTACCTTGATCACCTAGTCAAGCTGCTTGCCACCCCCCGCCTTGCATTTGATTACTATTTTGTAGGCAGATAGTCCAATGTTTTGCCAATATCCTATTTCTCATCAAGCCTGGACCCGCCAGTGATGTACACATGTATCAACTACTATTATTTAATGCAAGTTGCCTCATGATCATTATTTATTTCCATTACTCCTCCTACTTTATTAGTTGGCATTCTACTATAAGGAAGAGCTTTCCCTTCATCACATTTGTTTGTTTGTTTGTTTGTTTGTTTGTTTTTGGAGAGGAAGAGAAAGCACAGGCATACGTGGGTGGGGGAAGGGCAGAGGGAGAAGGGGAGAGAATCCCAAACAGGCTCCACACCCAGCACAGAGGACAATGCAAGGCTTGATCTCACGACCCTGTGATCACGACCCGAGCTGAAATCAAGAGTAAGATGCTTAACCGACTGACCCACCCAAGCGCCCCTTTGGACTTGTTTTTTTCAGTATGGACTCATTGATTCTTATCTCATACAATGGGTTGTAATCCAATGATCTATTTTAGGACTTCAGTTATTCCAAAATTGTCCAATGAGAACTCCTTCAAGCTGGCTCATGTGTCTTTGTGATATGTTATCATCATTCTACACATGACGCAGAATCCTGGGGAAGTAGGGAAACCACTTTAGGTCAGTTGATTGGGAAGGCCTCTCTGAGGACGTGAGTCTGTGTGACAAGGCCAGCGCGAGAGTGGCAAGGGCAATGGCTTGGGAATGAGCAGGCTCAGGGTTCAGGAACGAAGGAGAGGCCAGCATGCTTGCAACACAGACCGGGAAAGGAGTCTGAGGGTCATGCTAGGCGAGATGGGAAGATGCTGGAGGATTTTAAGTAGGGGTGTGCCGTGATTTGGTTTCTATGTCCAAGCATCATGCTGGCTGCCATGCAGAGGAAGCTCCGCGGGAGAACAGGAATGGAAACAGACAGCAGGTGGGACGGGAGCTCGCCGTGTGCTCAGTAAGGGCAGACCAGCTACTCCCCTCCAGACTGACTTCCCGCTCTGGAAGCAACAATGCCTGATTAAACGAGAAGGCGTGTTTGCTCGGTCCCTTGTTCAGTTTCTGCTCTGTATGAGACACCAGCAAGTGACATGTGGGGTTTGACCTCACACGACTCTCTGCCCAGTGTCCCCCAGCCTGGCTCCTGGCCCAGTACATGCTGGATGAGTCCTAAGCATCTGTGAGCATCTCAAAGTCTGCATGTGGGACAATTCCCTGGGGTGGAAGTCCTGGCGCAGTCTCAGTATCGCGCATGCTCCGTGTTTGATCCTCTCACGTGCTAGGTGACCTGCCTGGGATCACCAGCATCACCCCATCATCCTGCTCCTGCTTTCACCTTCCAGGCCAGTGTCTCCCAGCTCCAAGCACTCGCAACTCAGCTCTCTCCCCTGTCCTTGGCATACCTCTCTACGTATACACAAAATTAAAATTGCATGCCTGGCCACACAAGGAGAAAAGATCTATTCCTGTGGTTCCACACTTGGAAGAGTTAGTGTGATTTATTAAAGTAGGATTTATTAAAACCCACACCTTTGTCTCACTTGGGAGTGAAGGTGTTTCCTAGAATACAAGCTCTGATTTCCTTGGGGCTCTACCTCTGGATGCCCTCAGCTCTCTATCTATTGAGTAAAAATGAAACAAGGACATCTGCGCCTTGTCTCCAACACAGTGCTTCCTTCCCTTTCCCCTTTGGCCTTTCCAGGATCCCAGCCCCCAGCACAAAACCTGCCATGGCACGTGCAGAGGGCACACCACAGCAGAGCCTGGTGGAAACATTCCCATGACCACGAGGTTGTACTCATCTTTGGCTGCCACCAAAGTTACCACAAACTCAGCCCCTTACGATGATGCAAACATATTAACTCGTGGGTCCCTGTGAGTCAGGAGACCAAGTACAAGGTAGCAGGGACCCTGCAGAGACTCCCCAGGCTGAAATTCAGGTGTTGACCGGAGGCTTTGATCTCAATGAGACCCAGGGTCCCCTTCTAAGCTCATTGGTAGAACTCAGGTCCTTGTGATTATATGGTTGAGGCCCCAGAGGCCACCTCTGTTCCCTGCCATATGCCCCTCATGACAGGGAAGCTCCAAAGACAGCTGCTGTTTTAACTCTTATCTTTTCAGGCTCTTCTCTTTTCAGCCCTTTATGGGCTCAACTGGTTAGGTTAGGCCCACCCAAGACAGTCTTCCTTCTAATGAACTCAAAGTCAGCTGGTGAGGGACCTTAATGACGTCTGAAAAATCCCTTGATCTTTACCATAGAAGCAACTTAATGCCAGGAATGAAACCCCATCCTGTTCCCAAGTCTTGCCCACACTCAAGAGGAGATTATATGGAATGTGAGCATGGGGGAAGGACTCACGGGCCATCTTAGAATTCTGATGACTCCAGTAGACTTTCCCCTTAGCTTTTTAAAAACTTCTTTCTAACTGTGGTAAAATACATGTCAGACTTGTTGTTTTAACCATTTTTTAGTGTTCAGAGAGTCTAGTGGCCTTAGGGACATCCACAGAGTTGTGCTACCATCGCCACCATCCGTCTCCAGAACTCTTCTCATCTTGCAAAGCTGAAAATGTGTGCCCATGAAATGCTAACTCCCCATCCCCCCCAGCCCCGGACAACCCTCCCCCCGCCCACCACCTCCAGCTTCTTAGGCATTTGTGTTCTCAAATGTAGTGATGGTAGGAGGAAAATCAGGTAAAACGAAAAATGTGCCCATCTCAATTCAAAGGCTTGCAACTTCATCAGAGCCTCATTTTGTGTGCAACTCAAATAAAGATGCTTCTGGGCTTGTTCTTTGAAAGGCTTGTGTCCCAGGTGCCAGGGCTGGGAATGTAAACTCTGCTCCTTTTGGTGGGCAGAAAAGAGAGGAAGAGAGGCATCAGATGACAGAAATAGGACCCATTGCCTGATCCCATACTGCCCACAACCTCAAACACAGCATGCATTAAAATCGAAACTTCTTACCGAGTCAGCAGTGTGGTACACTTTCTTGGATTTGGAAAAGGAACTGAGGCCAGACCAAATGAGGAACCTTGTGATTCTTCTGTGTCTCCACTTCCCAGCTAACTAATGGGGTCTGCAAAGTCAACTTTTTTTAGATCATGTGCTCCCTGTATAGTCAGAAGTAACATACTAGAATAATCTAAAATGCTTTTAACACCACGAGAACTATGGTCTTAAACTGAACAAAGATAATGCTTCAGTGTGTGTGTGTGTGCGTGTGCGTGTGAAGCTTCCCTACTCATAAATCTGTCGATATTTAATAGGGTAACAAACATGACTTTGAGTCTAAGGTTTCTCATTGAAACAATGTGTCATGGGGCGGGGGGGGGAATTGGCTTTTTACATCCCAAAAGTCTTAGGCACACCTGTGTCCAGAACATCGGGGAATTTTGTCCCCTTCATTTAGTTATGAATGTTATATTTTGTACACTGTAGATTTCCACAGCTTTGTTCACAAGGCATAATTATTTCCAGACAAGATGCTGGCTCAGATGACTGCCTTGATCCTAATGTGGCTTTCGAGTTTCGCAAGCAGCAAACTCAGAGCTTTCCTCTCCCTGGGTCTTCTGCTCATCCTGGTAACGTGGCAGAGAGAAATCATAACTACACAAGAGGTCATAATTTTAAGCTATGATAAAGGGTTTCCAGAACAAAATAACTTGTTCGAATTCCAAACCCACATGTGTAGAAACCATTATTTTCTGTGTGGAGGGCAGCTCTTTTCTACAAACAGAATGAGAAGGATTATGCCGACGGCTTCTGCTTTTGGAACTATGCCTGTGCCTGGAGGCAGCAACCAGGATTGTCAGTGACCCATCTGCATGGTCAGCCCCGCAGGTGAGTGTGAAACAGCCACGTGCAAGCAGGTGTGAGTCCGGAGGCAGTGAAGGAGCACAGCCTCGGATTTTGGTTGCCCGGGCCCTCTGCACACTGGGAAGTGGCGTGCAGGCCCCCTTGCTGGGAGCCATCGATGGAAGGCCTTGGTGTCTCTGTGGTGTATGGAAGAACTTGCATTTGCATTGGTTTCCTTCAGGGACTTGATTTTAAATAGCAAAACAAACACAAACGCAAGAGACTTTTTGCTTAAAAAAAAACAAAAACTGGGCTCATTAACATTGCCACGTCAGTATTTTTAATGTAGTGGAGGGTACAAGAAATCTCCGAAGAGTGGAGAACTACAGCTACCAGCTCCTAAAGATCCCTTTGCAGCTTTTCCCACCTCCTCCAGAGGGGAACGAATTCCAGCTCCATGATGTCACCGTGTTAGCAGACCTTTCTGAAGGACACAGCTCTCCAAATGTGCACATGTTCTGTTTGTATGATTTCCTCTAGCGCATCCCAAAGGCACAGGGGATGAACAAGCCATGGCAACATTCAGCAAGCTGCTGTCTGACCCAGAACTCTCCTGACGCACACTCCGGCACACACACACAGTTATTTGTGCACTTCTGACCCTGCCCGGCCTCCCTCCACTGTCTAGATTTGAGCCTCATTTTTGTCCCAGAGCTTCCTCTAGGTTCCCCGAAACCCTATTTGCAAAAGTGCTCCAGGCTCTTTGTTGTTATGTGCAGAAGTGCCCTGGCTCCTTCTCAGCCTCACGCCTGCAATTCCTCTCACTGCGTCTTTCTGAGGTTCCCAGCTGTGACGTCACTCCTGCTCTCCAAAGTGCCAAGGAGTTTGGTCTCGGAGGAGCTCGCCCTCACCCACCAGCAGCAGCTCCTCCCCTCACACTTCATCGCAGAACTGCTTCAGCAGCCCCCGCATCACTGATCCTTGCCCTGGTGGACAGATCTGCCTCCAAGCCGGAGCCTCCACTTAGCTGTCTTCGCCCTTCTTCCCCCATATCCAAATAGTCTCCAAGACTTCCCACTCTGCCTCTCTCCAGGTCCTTCTGATTCACTTCCTCCTTTGTCTTCCACACAAACCCACGTCTTTCCACTGGCCTGACTTCAAAAACTCTGATTAGGGTCAGACAGAGCCTTGTGGAGACAAGGAATCCCATTCAACATCATGTAAATAACTGTAAGTTATGGTTGCGGCACATTTGCAGAATATGAAAGGAAGTTAGAATAGAAGTCAGCCAAAATAGCACGGTGACGTCCAGTCATGTGGTACAGATACCTGTCAGGAAGAGGTAGGTAACACATAACTGAAGCGGGAGGCCAGGCTGTGCACCCAACTCACTGCCAGACATTGACAGAGCCCCTATGGGACCAGGCTCAGTGCGGCATCGGGAAAAACCATCCAGGACGTCTTGATCTGTAGCTCACACTTCCTCCCTAATATCCTTTCACAAGTTAAAACCTCAAAGGGTTGGTAAGGGGTGCCCCGAAATTCACTGAAGAATTCAATCCTAGAGGTATTTGGAATGATACAGTTGTTTCCTTAATGGACACATGACTTTTAAAACTGAAAAGATACAGAATTAAGTAAAAACATGAGAAAGGTAAAACAAATCTATTTTTGATATACTGAAGTTGAGAAATGATTTGTGGCTATTTGGTGTTTTTCTTTATGTTAAGTTTAAAAGGATTCTGAGTGCTGGAATGTCAGGTCAAACTTGTAATTTTAATGTAAAATGTGCAGTTAGATAGTTGACTTAGGTTATGATTTTTATGTTGACTTTTTTATTATTTATTTTTTTATAATTTTTTGAGTATGCTATGTTAGCCTCCATACAGTACACTGTTAGTTTTTGATATAGTGTTCCATGATTCATTGTTTGCATATGACACCCAGTGCTCCATGCAATAGGTGCCCTCCTTAATACCCATGACCAGGCTCACCCATCCCCCTCCCACTTCCCCTCTGAAACCCTCAGTTTGTTTCCTGGAGTCCATAGTCTGTCATGGTTCATCTCTCCCTCTGATTCCCCCCACCTTTGTTTTTCCCTTGCTTCCCCTAATGTCCACCATGCTATTCCTTATGTTCCACAAATAAGTGAAACCATATGATAATTATCTTTTCTCTGTTTGACTTATTTCACTCAGCATAATCTCCTCCAGTCCCACCCATGTTGATGCAAAAGTTGGGTGTTCATCCTTTCTGATGACTGCATAATATTCCATTGTATATATGGATGACATCTTCTTTATCCATTCGTCTGTTAAAGGACATCTCGGCTCCTTCCACAGTTTGGCTGTTGTGGCGATTGCTGCTATGAACATTGGGGTGCAGGTGCCCCTTCTTTTCACTACATCTGTATCCTTAGGGTAAATATACCCAGTAGTACAATTGCTGGGTGATAGGGTAGCTCTATTTTCAACTTTTTTTTTGTAAAGATTTTATTTATTTATTTGACGGAGAGAGATCACAAGTAGGCAGAGAGGCAGGCAGAGAGAGTGAAAGGGAAGCAGGCTCCCCGCCGAGCAGAGAGCCCAATGCGGGACTTGATCCCAGGACCCCGAGATCATGACCTGAGCCGAAGGCAGCAGCCTAAACCACTGAGCCACCGAATCTCCACACTGTTTTCCAGAGTGGTTGTACCAACTTGCTTTCCCACCAACAGTGTAAGAGGGTTCCCCTTTCTCCACAACCTTGCCAACATTTGTTGTTTCTTGTCCTGTCAATTTTTGCCATTCTAACTGGTATAAGGTGGTGTCTCAATGTGGTTTTGATCTGAATTTCCCTGATGGCTAAAGATGTTGAACATTTTTATCATGTTATGCTGACATTTTAAAAGAATATAATATTCATCCTGGGTCCAGATTTTCTTTGTTATCATTCTAGGAATAATTAAGTGTTTGGGAAGATTTGTTTGTTAATCAGGCAATTAAGGAAGTAGAATGACTATAAATACTATTTAAAAGGTTATTTAATTCTTGTAGTAGAAGCAAGGATTAATCAAAGTCCCCCTTTTAAAAGCTATTAAATATTACTAGATTCATTCAATTGAAAATACAATTTTCAGGTTGAATAACATGTACAAATGCCATTGTGTTAAATAACATTTAAAATATTCACCAATTTCCAGGCATCTGGTTGGAGCAGTTGGTCAAGCAACTGAGTCAGGGTTTCCGATCAGGTCATGATCTCAGGGTTCTGAGATCAAGCTCTGCACTTAGCAGGAAGTCTTCTGGAGATTCTCCTCTCCTCTCCTCTGCCCCCATCCCTGAAATGAATAAATAAATCTTAAAAAGAATTTAAAAAATTTTAAAAGGTCACCAATTTTTATTATAAGAGGATTTCTTATAAGGCACTTTGGCAAGGATAATGTTTTCTTCCACTGAAAAAATCATCTCAGCCACTAATCATAGGCACAGTCTCACAAGAGAGGCAAGAGAGGGTGTAGTTAAAGCTCCTTTAGCCTGTGAAACTCATTTTTTCATGTAAAACAGCATAATAACAATTATGCCATGCAGCCATTTGCAAGGATAGAATGAAATGATGTGGATAAAGCAAGCCCCTTGCCTAGCATCTACTTGCAGCCGACGCCCAGCAAATGGTACTTCATATTGCTATCTCCTTCAGGAGACCTACAATAATAGGAAATGTAATATTCTTTTCCTGTGTCACAGTTTCTTGGATTTTATTGGCGATTTATGTTGTAGGGAAAACTTGCAGAGTGACCCTGGTAACATGTAAGAAATACATCACTTGCTGGCTTGAAACCCTCCCACGGCTCTGGCTCATCTCCATTGCCTTTCTGGCCTCACCACCCACCACACACCCACATTTCCACTGGGCTGTTCCCAGAACACGCCCAGCCATCTCTATGGCAGGCCTCTGTGACCCTCCTTCCCTCGGTCTGGAACCTTCTCCAGGGCTCTGCCTGACCCACCCCCTCTGACCCTGTGTTTAGAACCACACCCTACCGTTCCCTCCCTTGTGTGCCCCAGTTCCCTGCTTTCTTTTTCTTCCCTTTTTATAGGACATCTAGTGCCATCACTCGTCTCTGTGTTCGCGTTCCCCCACTAGAATGTAAATGAAGGCAGAGATATTGTCGATGTGGTTTGCTGCTGTCTTCCTCACATCTAGAATAGTGCTTGGCACCTAGAAATAGCAGAGCAGGTAAAGAAAAGCAGGAACCAGGATTCAGGCAACACAGGCTTTTATTCCAATTCTGAGACTCACCTGTTCTGTGACCTTGTACAATTCACTTGGCATTCCTGAGCCTTCGTTTCTTCCTGTCCACAGTGGGCATGGCAACCCGTCTGCTGGCCACTTGGTGGGGTTGCTAGAGGATTAATCAAGGTGTGAGGGCACATTTACCGTAAGGCGGCACAGAAACGTGACAGATTGTTATCATTAGTTGGTGACATTTGGAAAAATTGCCTACGTGCTCACTGTTTTGAATGTTTTCAAGTTGAGAATTATTCTCCCTGTAGCATTTGTATGGAGTAAGATCACTCTGCCAAGGATGACCTCCAGCCTCCAGCACCACAAAGCGTGCCCTGTGGCATGTCGTAAGCCACCACCTGCGGCATGAGGTAAGCAAGGATGGCCCACATTTTCTCAAAACCGGTGAAAATCAGGGCTGACCTGAAGATTTGAGAGCTCTATCGAGGTCAGAGTAGCATCTTTGGAATTTGTCTCATTGTTCTATGAAATGCCTAGACATTGTTCTCTCAGGGTGGGGGTCGGGGGCTGGAAAACGGTTAGAAGGGAAGAAACTTGACGATGTCCATTATCTCTGATAATGAAAAGATTCTATCCAAAGGGGTGGTATAATGGTTTAAGAGGTTGTAAAAGGATTCTCCTCGTTGGTTATGTTGGGTTGTTCAGTCTGCATTTAAAAAAAAAAAAATTTTCCCATGTCGCTCAGAAACCAAGGTTCTTCCTCTTGTAAACGGACACTCTTGAGCAGGAAAAACAGGCAAGTTTCCAGAGACCAGGTCCGTGTGAGAGGTTATCTTGGCAGCACGGAGGCGTATTGAGTGTCCCACTCGCAGAGACCACCGTATCCAAGAAAGCTAGTCACTCTAACAAGGCACCCTTACGAACACCTACAAGCACCCGTGCTTAAGCTAACTAAGAGTCCAGGCTCCGTGTGTGGTGGAACAGCATTGTGCCACCTGAGGACACACGGGACGACTTTAGTATCGTACGTGGCTACCGTGTGATGTCCCACGTTCCCTGGGAAATAAAAACGTGAGTGTCAAGAAAGTTCTAGAACAGGCGACGAGATGGTGCAGGAAAGCAGATATGGGACACCTAAGCCCTCATCCTAACTGTCCTGCAACAATTTGAAAACAGGACAAGTTTCTCAGGGAGGGGAAGGAAGAAAAGAGGTGAGCGCCATCTTGTGGAGAAGACCCGCAGGTGCGCTGCCCGCCCCTCACCTCTCCTCCCAGCGGAAACAGCTGCCAAACTCACCCCGTCTTCACCATCTTCTGACTCAGATGCGTTAGGAACATGTATTGGACAACACCGGTTCAACTTTTCCAAAATAATAGTCACTGAAGAGCTAATACCGCTAATCTCCCCTGCCAAGTTCTCCTGGAAGCTGTGCTGGTTCACTCTCCAGGAAGGTTGCACTCTGACACCTCTGTCTTCCCGCAGATGCCTTTCTCCTCAGTTTGTTGGGGTTCCCAGCTGAGAGGAAGGGAGTGACAGTTCTTTTGCTCATGTGGCCCCTCCCCCACTTCAGTGTCACACCATTTGGTTTCATGCAAGAGACATTTGTTATACTGAATAACCCACTGGTGCTGGGGATACTCAAATGGATGGGGATAGGCTTTGACTTTGGGACGCTGTGTATCAAGGAGTCAGGCAAACATATTTACATGATAAGTGCTATGACTGTGCACAAAAAGCAATAATTACAAAGGAGTTGAAGAAAGAAGGAGAGAAGCCATAGTTGCTGTTACCGTCCCCAGTGTCCACCTCCCTCAACACCCCTCTCCAGACTCCTCAGTGCCAGCTGCAGACACAGCCCTGGCCACGTTGACAAGCCTGTCCTCTGGGGCCTTCTGCCCTCCCTGGCAAGGCTGGCCTGGGTGTGGACACGCTGCCTTTCCTCTTCGCTCATCCGAGGCAAGGTTGGAATTTTCCAGTTGAAATGTTTACTAGGCAACTAAAGTTAAAACAAAAGCAAAAAAGAAAAAGAAAAAAGGAAAGAAAAGAAAAAGAAACAGCTTGCTGAGAGAAGGTGCCTTTTACCAATGGCAGGCACCTCAACTTTGACGCAGACTGGTTGGGGAGAGCAGCTTCTCAGCACGCAAGGCCCTCTGGTTCCTTCACGTCACATGTGTCTCCAGGGATGGAGGCCGATTGGCTCCTGGGCCTGCTGAAATCTGAAGTACCTTCTAGAACCTGCTTCCTAAGCTCTGCTCTTCGACGAGCTCATGGCCTGGGGATACCAAAGCACACAGAGTTGAAGCAGCTTTTCTCAAGTCACACAGCCAGTCATTGGCAGAAGCAAAGCTCAGTCCCAGGTTCGCAGCTCCAGACCCTGGACTCTCAATCATGATGTTCTCTGTTAACCAGAGACAAGTAATTTTTTCCAACCCCTAAGCAACTCTCAAAATCAGTGTTTCTGGGGTATGATTTTTGGGCATCAAGTTCCCAGGGCCCCAGATTCTGTGCTGCTCTATCTCAGGTCCTCAGCTGGCTATGCTGACTCAACAATGAGGACCCTGCCTCCTCCCAGGGGACAGAGCATGGGGACAGATGCTCTCTACCCGGCTCCAGGGCTTGTCCTCATCCAGGTTTCCTGCCAAAGTCTTGTCGGCACATCTTGTAATGTTTCTTGTACACACTTGCTTATATCACTGATTTTTTAAATGAAAAACCTAGTTATGTTAGAGAGGAAGTGCTTGAGTTTTTCTTCTTGGCAGGCTTCGTTCCACAGCCCAGAGGAAGGCTGAGACTCTGTGTTTGATTATTTGATCTCTGTGCCCTACTAGAATTTTATGTATAGTTCCAAAGGCTAAAAAATTTGGCCTTCACCCATTCTCTTTGACTATTTTATCTAAAAAGAAAATTATAATAGCAATTACCTGCTTACTACTTTCTGAAACTTATTAAGCAGTACTTATAATGCCTAATTGTCCACCTTTAGTCAGAAGTGGTAACACCTTCTATTACAATTCTCACCCAGCTGAAGGAATAAAAGCCAATTTTACCGAGTTAACATGAAAATGATAAAAATTCATTTTCGCCTCATTCTGAAATCTTCAGCTGGAAATGGAGTGTGTCAAATTATTTTAGTCAGCTGTGGCTTCCTCCTTCCTTTTGGAAGAGAACTAAATATGCCTGCTTAGTTAGGTCCATTGTTTTGTAAAATCACATCTATTTTCTCCGACTATTATTAATGTGAGGCGCGAATATAGCATGCTGCCTGCTGGGCTGGAAATACACCCAGAGAGCCAATCCCATACTTCATTTATGATCTATTATTCCCCATTATTCCTGCAGAGTTTCTGATTGCATTCTTATTAATCGTTCTAATTTGCCCTTCATTCTGCCGACTACTTGCCATTCAGCGCCAGGCCTCTACTCAGCTGGCTTCCAGTGTTTAGTAACTTATGTCTCGATGCAGCTTCTCTGGACTGGAGCAGTGCAAGGAAACTCAGACACTCAGCATCTCTTCTGCTGCCAAAGAGGAAGTGGCAGCGGCCTCACATGCCCACATCTTAGGTGGCCCACGTTTAGGTCTCTTCTCCTCTAACCAGTACTCATTCCCTCATCATGCCACTATTTATTGAACACCCATTGGCTGCCAGGCTTATGCTAGGGGCTTTGATAGTAGGCTTGGCCATGCTCGCAGTCTGGTGAGGATGGAGGGCCAGCAAAGCTATTGACCACAGCTAGCAGTGAAAAGGACCAGGAGCCCATCCTCCTGGGGTCCTCTCCCTCCCCTGTACTGCTCAGGACACTTTCAGGTGCGGGTCACAGAAACTCACTCTCAAGGGATCAGCAGCAGGGAAAACATCATCTCGTAAAACAAGAAGTCAGGAGACAGGGCTCAGGACACAATAGTGTTAGGGGGTTACAGCGACCCAGGTCGTTTTCATCTTCCTGCCCCTCTCCCTTGGCATGCTGACTTCCCCCTGGGGCTGACTATCCCCACATGCTCACCAGATGGCTGCAGCACTTTCAAGGGACACTTCCGGTCATGACTCCTTCACAGAAAGAAGAAAGGGGCTTTCCCTTCTTGTTGTCTCTTGTTATGAGTAAAGAAATCATTCCTGAAAGCATCCCCCCACCCTACCCCCCACCAAA
This sequence comes from Meles meles, assembly GCF_922984935.1. Taxonomy (NCBI): domain Eukaryota; kingdom Metazoa; phylum Chordata; class Mammalia; order Carnivora; family Mustelidae; genus Meles; species Meles meles. Next base: position 130,699,516 of record NC_060070.1, read on the forward strand.
TTATCCCTTGGGTCCTCTTGGACAAACTCGTGTCATCCCGCACTTACATTTAAACCAGTCACTGGTAAGGGACATGGGGTCCCCATGATTGTCTCAGACCCATCAGGACCTTGGGGTGGTGAAGGTGCCCATCCTCCCTAAACACATAGCTGTACGGGAGGGTGGGATACTGAACAAACTTAAGGTTCTGTTAGGAAAGAGAAAGAGAAAGGTAACGGCTGTTGGGTAGACCACCATGGTCACTTTCTCTCAAACTTGAGGAATGATCAGCCTCCTCTTCTAAATGGAAAAAAAAAAAAAAGATTCTGAAATGGATGTGGACTTTGTAATCTTTATTATACTATTCTTCTTCATATAGTCCTATAGCTATAAAGCTAAAGCCAATTTATAAATTTAGTACAAACGGGGCGCCTGGGTGGCTCAGTTAGTTAAGCAACTGCCTTCAGCTCAGGTCATAATCCTGGAGTCCTGGAATCAAGCCCACATTGGGGGGTCCCTGCTCAGCAGGGAGTCTGTTCTCCCTCTGACCTTCTCCCCTCTCATGCTCTCTCTCCCTCTCTCTCATTCTTTCACATATATAAATAAAATCTTTTTAAAAAAAATAAATAAATAATTTAGTATGAACGTACGAAACCAATGAAGCTAATTGTCAACAATGACGTCATTTTACTGAAGCCAATAGCCACTCCCAACCTGAATAAGCTGCTACAGAAGTATGTGCTGTACAATAACCCAGTCCTCTCTCCACTGTCCCTTCACTCGCACCCCTCTGGATTTCCGTTCATCCTCAAAACTGGTGCCGCTTAACTTACGGTTGGTATGAACAAGGTCTATGTCTATCCCTTTCCTGTGAGCCAGTGACCAGGTAATGGAGAGTTACTTGATGCTCATGGACTACATTTTAAGAAACACTGGCTTAGAATGCTTTCTACCTAACATCCCACGTGTGATCAGAAATTCTGGGAATTGAACAATAGACAAACTGTGGAAAGAGCCCAGATGTCCACTGACAGATGAATGGATAAAGAAGATGTGGTGTATATATATACAAGGGAATACTACTCAGCAATAAAAAGAATAAAATCTTGCTATTTGCAGTGACATGGATGGAACTAGATGGTATTAAACAAGTCAGAGAAAGACAAATATCATGTGATTTCACTCACATGTGGAATTTAAGAAACAAAACTGATGAACATAGGGGAAGGGAAGGAAAAATAAAGTAAGATGGAAACATAGAGGGAGAAAATCCATAAGAGACTCTTAACTCTAGAAAACAAACTGAGGATCGCTGGAGGGGAGGTGGTGGGGGGATGGGGTAACTGGGTGATGGGCATTAAAGAGGGCTCTTGATGGAATGAGCACTGGGTATTATATACAACTGAGCATGGGTGTTTACATGCAATTAAATTCTACCTCTGAGACTAATAATACACTATCTGTTTATCAAATTGAATTTGAATAAAAATTTTTTAAAATAAAACAAAATATTAAAGAAAAAAGTTGTAGGAGTTGAAATGTTATTGGTGAAGATAGGGAAAGCATACAAAGAAGAAAGAAAATTCAGAAGATGAGAGAATTGTGCATTGTAATTTTAAAAAATATGAAAAATGAAATGAATTTTCTTCACCAAGCCCCTATAGATAACCCCATATCACCTCAGTTTACCCGCGCGTGTGACAGAGACTGTCATTTGCCGTGTGTGCCATGATGTGAGAACGCTATGCAGTCTTGCTCTAGAGGCTTTGCTTTTGCTCTAGAGGCTGTGCTTTAGGCAAAAAGATGTTCATAGCAGCATTATTTATAACAGCAAAGAAGTAGAAACCATTTGAATGCCAATTGGTTAAATAAATCGTGGTATATTCATATAATGGAAAAGTATAGAGCAGTGAGAATTAATGAACCACAGCTACATCTCCAAAATATGGATGACCGCTATACAATGGCACAGAACTTTCACAGCTCTACAAATTGAAGACACCATTGTAACTATATTTCTAGGGGTGCCTGAGTGGCTCAGTTGGTTAAGCGTCTGCCTTAGGCTCAGGTCATGATCCTGGAGTTCGGGGATCAAGCCGCGAGTCGGACTCACTGTTTGGCGGGGAGTCTTCTTCTCCCTTTGCCCCTCATTGTGCTCATGCTTTCTCTCTCCCTCTCTTTATCTCTCAAATAAATATATCTTAAAAACAACAACAACAAAACATATCTCTTAGGTGGTCACTTGCTGAAACTGACCATTTGGGAATCAGTAAGAACAAAAGCAGTAATTGACTAAAACACATGTCTATATTCAAATCTGTCTGTTCTTACTGACGCTCAGGAACAACAACTACACCAATTTGCGGTTGTTCCTATATTAGGAGACCAACTTAATATTTTAAAAAACTGGTAAGTGAGAGGAAAGCACGAAGCATTTCTTTGGCCTTTCCTGTATGAACTAAGATATGTATTAACTAAGATAATCAACTAGTTGATGAGGAAAGCTTTCTCTTGTAGAAGCATTCTAGCAAACAAAATGATTTAAAAATTAGAAAAATCACCATTTTGCAATTTTTTAAAAATATTTTATTTAACAGAGAAAGAGGTCACAAGTAGGCAGAGAGGCAGGCAGAGAGAGAGGGAGAAACAGGCTTCTCACTGAGCAGAGAGCCTGATGCGGGGCTCGATCCCAGGACTTTGAGATCATGACCTGAGCCGAAGGCAGAGGCTTAAACCACTGAGCCACCCAGGTGCCCCACCATTTTGCAATCTTTAATGACACAATCTAGGCATGAATCACCAGGCATTTTGTCGTTCCCAGTTGAGGTACACACCACCATCTGTGAAGTATTCTGGACACTCCCCTCCATCCCCAAAAAACAAGCAAAACAAACAAATAAAACAAAACAAACAAAAAACAACCCCAGAAGAACCCAAGATCTAACTACCAGAAAGCCCGAGGACAGAGACACAGGCTGAAAGATACCATGTGCATGCAATTAGCAAAACCCAGGTCCTATAGGACAAGTAACTTGGTTTCTTCCACGAATATATTCCAGAAGGGGCAAGGAAAGAAAAGGAGCAAGTATAGATTAGAAAAGACGTAAGAGGCACATTAACTAATTGGAATGATTGGAACTTCTTTGGATCCTGAATTGAACAAAACATACAAAAAAAAAAAAAGACATGAGACAGCAAAATTTTCAAAATCAGTGTATACTTGATGATATTGATTGTTGTTAATTTCTTTATGTAAGATATTGATATTATCAGTTTTTGTTAGAGAGTCATACCAAAATATTTATAGACAAAGTAACGTGATATATGAGATTTGCTTCAAAATAACTGAGAGAGAGTGTCTAGATGACAGAAGATGGGGCATGAGTTGATAACTGTTACACTGGCTAGAGATGTATTATACTGTACTATACTACACTATTTTTCTTCTCAATACTTGTGTAAATTTTGTGAAATTCCCCATAAAAAAGTTTATCTCCTAAAAGATAAACTAAGATAGTGTATATATTCCACTCAGCAAATATTTTTATTTAGTGCCAACCTGTACCCAGGATAATGACAAGACTAGTCAACCTGTGTGAGCTCTGTTTCCAATCCTGGGTCAGTGACTCACGGGCTCCTGCTAGAGTAGATGAGTGTCTGCGAAATAAGCAAATTTCAGTTCAACACTGTTAAGGATGAAAGAGGTATAAGAAGTGATTTCTGGCCACAGGTATGTTACCATCCAGTTTACAGGCTAGAGAGAGCAGTTCTGCATGCGTGTAAGTGGTGACTTTCACCCGCACCGCATTAACTCAGGGTGTTATACAATACGACTGAGGGGCCATCTCTGTCACTCAGGGAGGACACACACCCTCATCATCATAAACAGGTCATGAGAAGCTCTCCTGATCAAGTGGGCCATCTTCTCTGTCATACTCTCTCTTTCTATCTCGTTAATTCTGATAGAAGGCTTGTTTCAAGTTAAATTTCATGGCGGATCGACTAGAAAATTATGAGTTCGGCTGGAACACTGGAATACATATCTTATTCCCACGGTATACCTCAGTAGTCTCAGTAGTTATACCCTTGCTCTCCTGTGTCTTTCAGGGGTCAGCAGACATGAAATAGATGCAGACAACTCACAGGAAGGAGTCAGTGGACAGTGGCAGGCATTTTGTCCAATTACAGTCGTGTCAGCGGCAGACCCTCTGGGGATGGTGCCTTTGCCATAAAATGGTGAGCCCGATGCCAAATGATTAATTCTTTCAAGTCCCACATCTGCTTCACCTTGTTTTAAGGGAAAAGGATGTAAATAAGAGCTTAAGTTGTGGCCACAGAAGAAAGGCAGTGGAAATGCACCACTGAAGAGTTCCGAAAAGTAAAATTAAATCAAAATTCTGTGTCTTTGGGACACCTGGGTGAATCAGTCAGTGAAGCAGCCAACTTCTGGTTTTGGTTCAGGTCATGATCTCACGGTTGTGAGATCAAGCTCCAAGTCTGCTTGAGATTCTCTGCCCCTCTGCCTCTCCCCAATAAAACCTTTTCTTTCTTCCTTCTCCTTATCCTTTCCTTCTCCTTCTTCTTTTTAAGTCCTGACCCCTCAGGAATGGTCTCCACTCAGGTGAGAGCTCTAGGAGGCAACAGAGAGTCTCTGAAGCAGCCCAGGTGATGCCTCTAGGTTCATGTGGGAGCCACACGCTGTCTCAGCCCTGAGCGAAGCCCGAGGAAGTCTGGAGCTCAGAGCTGTAATCGAGTATATCATAATTTATTCCTTGGATTCCCGAGTTAGGGGATCCTTTTCCCACTCAACAGGCTGAGTAATTGCTGCGGGCCAAGCACCTCGCTAGGCTACATTGGCTCACAGCTGGCTCCCTTCTGAAACAGACTACGGGCTGCATCGGCGCTGTGGGAAGGCCTCTGCTTCTTCCAGTTATGGTTTTTCAACTCTTTTTTGATAAAGGAGGCAGGTGGTTCTTGTGACAGCTCCACCTTCAGAAATTAACTCCCTGCTCAGCTGGACACGGACTCCAGGGTTTTCCCTGTCCAGAATGTTCTTCTACTCCCCATCCTCAGGCAAGAAAACACAGCCCTCCCTCTGTCCTTGGCAATCAGACGGAAGCGGCGCTGAGATGCACCCACCACTCCCCTCCAGAAGCCACTGATTACTTTAGTGCCCCTGCCCACCCCCACCCCATGCCTTCTAGACAAGTAGAAACTGCCCCCAGCCAGTGACATCAGCCTGAGGAGACGAAAAGCCAGTTTCAGGGACATGGCTATTGAAAATTCTGCCTCTGTTTCCAACAGTTCGATAATTTAAATAATCTCTTATAGGTCACATAATGCCTTAATTTTCTCCCCCATGCCCTGCCAATGCATGCCAAACTTGCTGTTTTATTTCTTATTTAGCACTTAGCACAATATGGGTCAACTTTGTTCTGGATATTTAATGGTTCCCAAGTGATTTTATTAAGGGATGAGGCCAGTTGGCAGCACTGTGGGACGGAGTACTGACCCTTTCACTTCCGTGGCAGAATTTCACTTAGCACAGAGAATTCCTTTTTGATACACCCTTTGGGGTATCATTTTTTTGTGGAAAAAAAAATAGCCATTGGGGCAAAGCCAAGAAGGATGGCAGAGAGACGACATGAACAAAAGTTTCTGTTTAAGGTCTTCAGAGTAGCCAAAGAGTGAAAAGCCAGGAGACCGTAGACCAGGAAAAAAAAATGTTGAAGGTAGACAGAGAGGAGTAAAAAACAAAGAAGTACACAGGGTTCTGCTTGATGGAAGAGACAATAAGTTCCAAGGGTGGAAAGAGAGCAGACGGACTTAAAATAACAAATAACAAAGATTCTAATTATTGGCGATATATGGTCATTTGGGGGAGGTTTTGTGGGGCAGTAACGTAGCCACCTGTATGACCCCCCCCAACCAAACACACACCTTGTTTCCTCAAACCTTGAGGGGAGATGGATCACCCAGTGGGGACACTACAAGGTCAGGAGGAACAACATAGTGAAACAATCAATAATTCGGAGAGAGAGGATTCCAGAACAAGAAGGTAGAGGTGACTGGGAGGAATCTTAAAACATTCCCACTTCCCTGTAGATATGGGAAGTATGACAGTTTGCCCCCATTGGTGAAATAGGGGTTTGAACAATGAGATATCACCTCACAGCAGTCAGAATGGCTAAAATTAACAAGTCAGGAAATGACAGATGCTGGCGAGGATGCGGAGAAAGGGGTACCCTCCTACACTGTTGGTGGGAATGCAAGCTGGTGCAACCACTCTGGAAAACAGCATGGAGGTTCCTCAAAATATTGAAAATAGAACTACCCTATGACCCAGCAATTGCACTACTGTGTATTTACCCTAAAGATACAAACATAGGGATCCGAAGGGGCACGTGCACCCAAATGTTTATAGCAGCAATGTCCACAATAGCCAAACTATGGAAAGAACCTAGATGTCCATCAACAGATGAATGGATAAAGAAGATGTGGTATATATACACAATGGAATACTATGCAGCCATCAAAAGAAATGAAATCTTGCCATTTGCGATGACGTGGATGGAACTAGAGCGTATCATGCTTAGTGAAATAAGTCAATCGGAGAAAGACAACTATCATATGATCTCCCTGATATGAGGACATGGAGAAGCAACATGGGGGGGGTAGGGGGGTAGGAGAAGAATAAATGAAACAAGATGGGATTGGGAGGGAGACAAACCATAAGTGAATCTTAATCTCACAAAACAAACTGAGGGTTGCTGGGGGGAGGGGGATTGGGAGAGGGGGAGTGGGGTTATAGACATTGGGGAGGGTATGTGCTATGGTGAGTGCTGTGAAGTGTGTAAATCTGGCGATTCACAGACCTGTATCCCTGGGGATAAAAATACCTTACATGTTTATAAAAAAATAAGAAATAAATAAAAAATTTAAAAAAAAGAAAGAGGGGTTTGAGGAACTTTATTTATATTTCAAATGGGGTAAGGACCCCAACAGCTAGACCTGGCCAATCTGTATGACTGTGGGTTGGATACGCCTTCTCCTGTAGGCGCAGGATCTAACTCAGCAAAATGTATGCTGAGTTAATCTGGGTTACCATGAAGATGCTGGTTTTCAACTGGGCAATAAGAACCTGAATACAAATCTGTCTATCCCTTGCCAGGCTGAAATCTGGCTGATGAACAAGATCTTTTTCATTTGGTACCATAAATAACACATTCAGAAAGATTCCATCAATTCCGCCCTGCGGAAATATTGGTGTCAGAATTAGCAACACTGTGGTCTTTGTATGACGTGAACCCTCTCAGAGAGAACCCACTAATGCCCTCCCCCGTGGATTTTATTAATCACACCATTACAAAGGGACCCCTCTTTACTAAGAGAATGATACAAAGAGGCAGTCCTCAAGAACTATACCATAGATTTCTCTTCATTTTTTTCTTTCCCACATCACTTTTTAAAGAAATTAAAATAATCATCTGTGAATTTTTTATTACAAAAATTTATTACAATTTTTTTTTTTTACAAAACCTTAGTCACAAAACTTGGAAAATCAAGGAGAGAAGAGAATCACACAACCCTCTCCTGTTGACACAACCGTGAACATTATAATTTATTCCTATGAACACTTTGATGTATTTCTTTGCAGTTCTTCATTGTTCCATTTTCTTTGAAAATCATGACACCTTTCAAACACGCAGAAGTAACAGGCATGCTCACCACTAAAATTAAAAAAGAAGTGAACATTTTACTATGTAATTGCAGATATCTCTGTTTTTAAATAAGTAAATCATGACAGACATAGCAAGAGCTCCCACCCTGGGATCATATCAGCTTCCACACACCCCATGCTGAGGACACATTGTGCTAAAGGCAGCAGGACCACAAGGTCTGACTTTGTACTTTGTACTGCATATTACTTGTATCCATAAACACCTACTATTGTTTGGACCAGTTTTGGATGTACATAAAGTATAACCTATTGTATCATTTGGCTCTTTATTTTTCCTTCCAACATTATACTGTTGAAGCTGGCCCAGACCTAATTCACTTCTTTCCACTGTGGTATTGACTAGCGTCTAGCTGATTCATTCCTCTGCTGAGGGAGGTTTCCTTGCTGCCACTTTGTTGCTCTTGCAAACACTGTCCAGATTCTTTCCTGTGCTTTCTTTATAGACGAATTACTGGGGAAAGTGACAGATTCCCCCTTCCCAAATTCTGCATAATGTGTAGTCCCATTTTTATAAGTTCCATCTGCCTTATTCTCTCCAACACTTGGGAACATCAGACATTTATTTTTTCAGTTACGATGATGTGTCTTTTTTTTTTTAATTTTGTTTTATTGACCTGTCAACTTCCTTCTGTTTTGCTTCACATTACCTTCCGTTGATTGTCTCATGGTGGATTATTTGTATGGGAAATGAGGATGAATTTGGAAGGTTCTAGAAGCATTCAAAATATTCTTCATTCTTTGTGGGGGTGGTTGCTGTGCCGGTACACCAGTGGGAGACACGTGCTTTCAGTTGTCTTTGTTGGGGGGAGGTGGGGCCCTGTCAATTCCCACTGGTACAAACCATCCCAGAATGGAGAGAAGCAGTGGAGAGGTTAAAAAGGAAAAGGAAGAGAAAGGGAACCAGCCCTCATTTGGGGATTTCTGCACCATTTTTGTCAAAGACTTAACCAAGGTGTGGTCTAGGTGAGTGAGGTTCAAGCTGAATTTGGGGAGTGGGAGAAAATGAAGAAGGTTATAAATTAATTCACTGAGGGGTTGGGGAAGTAGAGAGTAGGACCTTGAGCAGAAAAGGACTCAGGTAGGCCAGGACACAGGAAAAGCAGAGCAGAGACACTCCCCGGGGAGGCTGTTATTGAGTAGCCTCTGTTTGATCCACAAGTTCCTTGGGGTTAGGTCCCTGCTGGGAGAAGGGGAAGGCTCTTCATTGTTAACTCCTCCCTTGTGCTCATCTCTTCCATTTATCAAATCAATAGACTGAAATCCTGCTCACCTTTCTCCTGTCACTCTTAGGCACTTTCTCCTCTCCATCCTATAGCCACCCTGTTGGCCAAGGGGCTCTCTTTGTGCCCTTGGGTTGATCAATGCCATTGTCTCCTAGATAGCCAGTCGGGTCCAGTCACCCAGCACACTGTCCTAAGGCAGCCGGCTAAAGCACACTTAACAAATCACATCACAGCTCAAGATGCCCTAGAGCATTCCTTCTCACACCTGGACCCTCTGGGCTCATTTCCTGCAGCCTATCTCTTTCCTTCCTTCATACTTACCTCCAAACCTTTGTTCATACTATTTCTATAGCCTGGGATATTCTCTTCCCTTACTTGTTCAATCTTTCACAACCAGTCTCAAGACCTCTCTTGTCCATGAAATCTTCCCTGGTCATTCCAGGCTTCTCTGCTGCTACGTTTACTTTGCTCTCTGGCCAGAGGTACAGGTGGTCTCCAGGTGAGCTAGTCCTAAATCCAGAGACACTGAACACTCTACTCCGTGGTGAATCCAATTTACGGAACTTTTTAGGTACTGGAGAGTGTGTCTGTTTCCACTTGGATCTCTACCACAAATCCAAGAAGTACATGCTATTGCCATATGTTAAGGATTCATAGTCTAAGATCTCTGAGATTGGAAACATCATAACAATGGATGGTATTTTATAACTTCAGTTACCACAGTGGAAGTCTGATGACTTCCAGAGAATACCACACTTCTGTCAGAACCTGGGGCACTACCAAGCAGAGGATACTTTAGAATTCAGTCCACCAATTCAGTCCAGATTCTGATCAGAATACTGGTTTGTAGTCCAAATCCTCATGGAAGTTTTATGTTTCTTTCTTCCTCATGTCCCCGGATGGGGGCAGGCATGTTTCCTCAGCGACCTTTCTGCATGGCAGTGTTAATTTCTCTTTATTCTGACACACAGAATTCCTTTGACATCCCAGTTTTATGGGAGGTCTCCTCTTAAACAATCCATCTCAGGAATTTTTTATTTCTTAGTTGTATATACAACAATGCTATAGGGACGCCTGGGTGATTCAATTGGTTAAGCACCTGCCTTCGGCTCAGGTCATGATCCCAGAGTCATGGGATCAAGTCCTGCAGTGGACTTCTTGTTCAGTGGGGAGCCTACTTCTCCCTCTGCCTGCTGCTCACCCTGCTTGTGCTCTCTTTCTCTAATAAATAAATAAAATCTTTTAAAAAATGCTATATAAAATAATGTCTTGCACATTATCTCTATGATACAGTAATCCCATTCACATATTTTAAAAATGAAGGAATTACTTCAGAGCTTGTGGACAGAGGTATGTGAAGGAAAAGTACAGAGGCATTTACAAATGCCTGTTGGTTAATTCACTGATTGCTTCTGACTCTACATCTCTTGGAATTAGATTCTCCATTGAGCCACTTTGATTCCAGATCTCAGGTGAACCGTCTCAATGAGATACACATAGCTTGATATGTAAACTCACTTAAGCAAACAACTGACGTTTAATTTGTCATCATTCCAATCATTGCATCAGGAATTAAGAGAGAGCAGAAGTTGGAAGCATCCTAGGAGCAGATCTCAGAGCAGAGCAGGGACTGGGTGGCTCTCATCTTTCACCTCAAGCTCCCCTGGGCTCACAGGGCCAGAGGCCCTCAGATCTCCCATTCACACTCATGCTGGTTTTAAAATTCCTTTGGATTTGTTATTCTTGGAGCATTCTTTTAGAGAAAACCACAAATTTAGTCCTCTTCAGCAATTCCATACTCAACGACATGCATGAGTCCCACAGAGATTCTGTTGTATGAGTCCATTTCAGTAAATCTGCAAACTAGGCAAAATTAATGTACAGTAATGGAGGTCCTGTGAGGGTTACTCTTGTGAGGGGGTGGTGGCGTGATGGGGAGGGGCACAGAGAGGGCTTCTGGGATGCTGCCCAGGCTCTGTTTCCTCATCTGAGTGCTTGCTACACACATCTGTTCACTTTGTGAACATTCTTTGAGCTGAACCCTCTGGACCTGTGGGGTTTTCTGTATGCACATTATGTTTAATTTAAAAAGGTTTATTTAAAAAAAAAAAGAAAATCAAAAGCACCCTGAAAACTTAACTGAGGTGTTTGGAGATTACTCTTAAGAGAAAAAGACTCATAAAGGGAGGAAGAGAGTGGGGGAAATAGAGAGGAGGTGATTTTAATCCGACAGGCTGGTGGAGTTGTGGGAGTCAGACGGCTGGAGGGAACCCCAGACAGAGCCCATTTCGGGTTTCTTACTTTAAAACAGAGTCCATGCTCCAGTGAACGGCAACTATGATGACAGCACTCTTAAGACACTTCTAAGATGCTATTTTAGCAAACACTCAATGGGAAAACTGGAAACAGGCTTGCCATGTCCCAGAACCAGCTCCCGGTGGCTCCTCTTCTGGCTTTGGAGCTCGGCAAGCAGGGAAGCCGAAGGTGTAGGAAGGGTCACCAGTGGAGGCATTCACCCTCTCTGCGGCTGGCAAACTCTACCTCATCGGCCGGCTGAGCAATCAGAGGAGTTCTGGCTGGGACCAGTGGCTCACAAAGGCATGTTAGGAGCCCACCTGGTCTGCAAAAGGTGCAGGGCACCGCTGTGCTGTGACTTACCCTGGAAGCTCCTCATGTTCGGCCCTGGGATCTCTCCGAGCGTAAAGACTATTGGGGTCGGGACTGAAGCCTTAGGATACTGAGCACATCGCTGGTAAGCATCTTTATGAATCAGCTAGGTCAGCATCTTTCCGGTCAGTTTGTGTTACGTCCAGGTGCACATGTCAACACACACTGACCCACTCGGTTCCTGTGGAGACTTAGTATAAAGTGTCATGGAGGGCGTCTGGGTGGCTCAGCTGGTTAAGCATCTGCCTTTGGCTCAGGTCATGGTCTCAGGGTCCTGAGGTCCGGCCCCACGTTGTCAGGCTCCCTGCTCAGCCTGGTTCTCCCTCTGACCCCACTCCCCACTTGTGCGTGCGCGCTCTCTCTCTCTCTGTCTGAAATAAACAAATAAGTAAAAATATTTTAAAAGTGTTATGAATCATGTCTCCCACTTACAAAGCTGCCTGTGTAAGAGGAACGACTCCCTAGAGGTGATGGTTTACACGGGGTGCAGCCCGGGGCGGGGAAGGTGATGTGGGGACCCAGCTGCGGCTGAAAGCCGAACTGTGTTTGCAGCATTCTGGGAGCATGTATGCATCTTTGTGTTCTGCCGAAGGCAAGGAAAGAGACTTCCTGCATGAGCCTTGTGGCCTGAGGCTTAGGGAGAAAGTCTTTTTCCTGTTTCCAAGGGAAAGGAAAAAAAATCTTTCAGGCAAATGATTCAAGGCTCAACTCTCACACCCTCACTGGGTAAGCTGCAGGATGGTGTTTTACGTACAGTTTCAGCAGGGTTCCTAGCCGCTTGGAGCTACTTATTAAGCACCGCGACCCTGGAGGCACCATACAGTCCTGTAAATAAGAACATGTTATATTATATCATATTATTTACTCATTATATTGGTTGCTCGTTATAAGGAGTTATGTCGACCTCACCCAGGTTTTGGAAAATGACTTCCAATCACATTAGCATTTTCTTAAATTGTTTTTTACTTTTATTTATTTTATTTTTTAATGATTTTTTATTTATTTGAGAGAGCGGTAGAGAGAGAGAGAGAGAACACAACAGCAGGGGGAGGGAGAAATGGACTGAGCACGGAGCCCAATGTGGAGCCCAATTGGACAAGGAGCCCAATGTCCCAAGATGCTGGAATCCAGACCTGAGCCAAAGGCAGATGCTTAACCAACTGAGCCACTCAGGTGGCCCACAATAGCACTTTTTAAAAGGTCTTGACATGGGGTGCCCGGGTGGCTCAGTCGTTAAGTGTCTGCCTTCAGCTCAGGTCGGGATGCCAGAGTCTTGGGATAGAGCCCCACATCAGGCTCCCTGCTCCACGAGGAAGCTTGCTTCTCCCTCTCCCACACCCTTGCTTATGTTCCCTCTCTCACTGTGTCTCTGTCAAATAAATAAATAAAATCTTTAAAAAATTTTTTTTAGAATATCTTGCCACACCAAGAAAAAGGTGTGAAACTGCTCATTCCCAGCACGTAAAGTTCAGCAGTAACAGGAAGATACTATTTTGCTCTTGGTGTTGCAGAATGCGGTCCCCTTTGCCCCTGCTCAGCTAGATCTGCACTCCTGGGCACAAATCCTCAGTGCAGAGTATGTCCCTGCCCCTCTGATGCCATCTTCTGTGGGGAGCCTGGGGTTCCTCGAGCCATGAAGCCCCAGAAGGACCAGGGCCAGGCCGGCTGTGTGAGCTAGTGCAGAGACATTGCAGTTTCTGCCCCGTTGTGAGGAAGGGTCCTCCTCTCTCTGCTTAGGAGACTACCAAGCAGAATACCGCTGTGTGTGAGATAAGGATTCTAGCTTCCTCCTGGCTAAGCAGTTGGAGGAAAACCAAGTATTTCTTCCTTTCAGAGCAGTGTGTCTTCTCTGGGAAATCTGGAGCACCGTTCTTGCCAATGGTTCTGGAAATCTGACCATCTGCAATCCTCGTGGACCTGCAGACGTGCCCCCTGGAGCACGGGGAGGCGGCCGCTTCATAAAGGAGAGCAGATCTGCCTTAAATCTCACCCTCCCACCACAGGCAGCCCAAAACTTTAAAAGTAGACTTTTGGGCCAGGTTTGCAAAGAGGGAAGCTGTTTGGAACCTCCACGTTCCACTCACATGAATTAATTCAATACTCCTCCCAAGACAGCAGAACTCTTCCCTCCTTCAATGAATGATACCATAAACAAATGAATGATGGAAAGCAAGTTCACTTCCTAAATTCTTATCTGGGCCACCATGGAGGGACTCGGGGCTCTATATTTCACTGTCCTTCCCTGACTGAACACCATGGGCTTGAGGAGAGGGACTTTCTCAACACTGGAGCCCAGCGCCTGGGTCCACAGCAAGCGGGAGCCCGACTTCGGTGACCCGCGACTTGCATGACGGGCTGTGGAAAAACTGGCAAGGCACACTCAAGAGGCTGTGAGGTCACCCTCAAACAGCCACCTGTCCCTCACTTGTGGTCCTTGCTCTGCAGATCCATTCAGATGTTTCAGTCCAGGTCGACTCTGCAGAGGGAAGTGGAGGGTCCGCAATGATGATGTCTGGTCCAGTGGGCAGGTCTGCCCGTTACTAGAAAGAAAATGTCCTCAAAATCAGCCGATCACAGAGTCCAGAATGCAGTTCACTCTTTGTCTTATCCCGTCTAGTTGGCATCCATTTCACAGGGATTTCTGTGAAGGTCCCTTCTCTGGCCACTCTTACTCTCTTTCTTTCGTTTCCCTACATTCTCCTGGGCTTTTCTGCCCTCACAGTTCTCCTGAAGAGTCCTAACTCCACAGAGAGGTCCTGGAGGTCACTTTGAATATGATCTTCAAAATTTCTCCTCACAGGAGACCATCAGGAGATGCACAGAATGTGTTCCCGCTACAGTGATGCCTCTTGTAGCAAAAGTTCTTTGGGTATCAGAGTAACGAATTTCTGTCTCAACTCCATCTTACCATGTACCTCCATCTTGCTAGATGCAAAGAGGAAGAAAAAACCAATATCACCACTTGGCCTTTCTCTTTAAACATTTCTCGTAATTGTAGCATCAGACTTCGTACCTTTTCAGGCACTGGCAAGTCACTTTTTGAGGCAGAGCCCCCTTTCTTAAGTCTACAGAATCCTAAAATATGGATGCTGCCAAATTCGCCTCTCCTGATGGCTCTTTGCCAAGGAGAAAAACAGGGCCTATTTTTATTTAGAAGTCCTTAAAAATAATGTAGGAGGTGGGAGGGTGGCCGAAGTGACCTCTGAAGTCCAGCCTAGGCTCAGGAAATTCTGACAAATTTGGAAAAGTAGGATTTAAGAGACTTGGGGGGGAGGGGGCTTCACACAATGAGGCCCTTTTTAGCATTTGCTGCTGCAGTCTGGTGAGCTGAATTAATCACTGTTCTTTACAATCAACTAAGGAAAATGGCCTTTCCTTCAAAAACCAGCTGTCAGCAATGACTATAAATTGGTTCATTTTACATGGAAAGATGCCCTGTGATAGGTTGTCAGCTAAATGAATGCTTACTTTGATGTGATTTGAAACAGAGTGTTAGAAGTGACAATATATGAATAGAACAAGACAGGGTAATAAACAGCAATTTCTTCAGTCCCACCAAGGCACCATGAAGAACATCCAAGGGGTGAATTTTGAAGCTGACAAGTAAAAATCATAATCCCAACAATGATGCCTAATGTTTATTGAGCACTTGCTATGTACTAAATGCATTATTTGACTTATCTTATCTACCATTAAAATATATCCAAGAAGGACTGTTTGCTATTTGAGACCTGCTGGGGCTTCATCAAAATCACAGGCCCATGCCAATGATCTAAATGCAGCAATTAAAAGAGATTGTCAAACAAAAAAACACATAAATAAATAATAACAGAGATTGCCAAAGTGGGTCCAAAAAAATGTGACCCAACTAATACTTTGTCTGCAAGAAATCCACTTTATTTTTTTTTCATCCAAGATTTTATTTAAATTTAAGTTAGTTCACATATGGTGTACTATTAGTTTCAGGGATAGAATTTAGTGGTTCATCAGTTGCATGTAATACCCGGTGCTCATTACATCAAGTGCCCTCCTTAATGCTCATCACCCAATTACCCCAGCCCCCCGCCCACCTCCCCTCCAGCAACCCATGATTTGTTCCCTCTAGTTAAGAGTCTCTTATGGTTTGCCTCCCTCTCTATCTTTATCTTATTTTTCCTTCCCTTCCCCTCTGTTCATCTGTTTTGTTTCTTAAATTCCATGTATGAGTGAAATCATATGATATTTATCTTTCTCTGACTGATTTATTTCACTTAGCATAATAAACTCTCATTCCATCCATGTCATTGCAAATGGAAAGATTTCATTCTTTTTGATGGCTGAGTAAAATTCCATTATAGATATAGATATGCCACGTCTTCTTTATCCATTCATCAGTTGATGGACATTTGGTCTCTTACCATGTTTTGGCTATTACAGAACCCACTTTTTTTTAAGATTTTATTTATTTGACAGAGATCACAAGGAGGCAGAGAGGCAGGCGGGGGGTGGGGGGGGGAGGAAGCAGGCTCCCTGCTGAGCAGAGAGCCCAATGGGATCATGACCTGAGCCGAAGGCAGAGGCTTAACCCACTGAGCCACCCTGGCGCCACCCCAGAACCCACTTTAAATATAAAGATACATGTAGATTTAAAGTAAATGAATAGAGAAAATATACCATGCTAATACTCATCAAAAGAGAGCAGGAGTAGCTATCCTAATTTCAGACAAAACAGACTTCAAAGTAAGGAAAGTTATCAGGAATGAAGAAAAGAATTACATAATGATAAGGAGGCCAACTGTCCAGAAAAACATAACAATTACTAATGTGTATGTGCCTAACAAACTATGTGAGGCAAAACTGGCAGAACTGCAAAGAGAAATAGATAAATCCATTATGACAGTTGGAACATTTAACACTCTCCTCTCAGAAATGGACAGATCCAGTTAACAGGAGATCAGTAAGGACACAATTGAATTCTACAACACCATCAGTCAACTAGATATAATTGACATTTGCAGACTACTTCATCCAATAACAGGAGAGCAAACAATTTTCTCAAATTCACATGGACCATCCATCAAGACAGACCACATTCTGAGCATAAACATCACTTAAATAATTTTAAAAGAGTAGAAATCATACAGTGTCTGTTCTCAGACCACAGTGGAACTAAACTAGAAATCTGTAACAGAAAGAGAACTGGAAAACTTCCACATACATGGAGGTTAAACAACATAACTTCTAAAAAACACATGGGTCAAAGAAGAATTTTCAAGGCAAATTTTTAAATATTTTGTACTAAATGAAAGTGAAAACACAATTTATCAAAATTTGTAGGATGCAGTGAAAACAGTTCTTGGAGGGAAACTTATGGCACCAAATGCATATTTTAGAAAAGAAGGAAGTTCTAAAATCAATAATATAAATTTCTGTCTTAGGAAACTAGAAAAAGAAGAGAAAATAAAATCCAAAATAAACAGAAGAAAAGAAATTATAAGAATTAGAGTAGAAATCAAATTTTTTTATTTTTTAATTTTATTTTAATTCTAATATGTTAACATCCAGTGTTATATTAGTTTCAGACATACAATATAGTGATTCAGCACTTCCACACATTACCAGGTACTGATCATGACAAGTGCATTCCTTAATTCCCATCACCTGTTTCACCCATCCCCCCACTCAGCTCCCCTCTAGTAAAGATAAGTTTGTTCTCTGTAGTTAAGAGTCTGTTTCTTTGTTCTCTTTCTCTCTCTCACTCCCCCTCTCTCTTTTCTTTTCTCATTTGTTTAGTTTCTTATATTCTATATGTGAGAGAAATCATATGTCATTTGTCTTTCTCTGACTTATTTCACTTAGTATTATACTTTCTAGCTCCATCCATGTCATTGCAAATGGGAAGATCTCATTCTTTTTTTACAGCTGAATAATATACCATTGCATAAATGTACCATGTATTCTTTATCAATTCATCTATCTGTGGACACTGGGCTACTTTCATAATTTAGTTACTGTAAATAGAGAAAATTCAATAAAACAAAAAGCTGTGTCTTTGAAAAGATTAATAAAATTAATAAGTCTTTAGCCAGACTAACTAAAGAATAAATAACTAGAAATTTAAAAAGAACACAAACTACTAATATCAGAAATGAAAGAGGAGCATCACTACAGATCCCATGGAAATTAAACAGATAATAAAGTAGAGGCACCCGGGTGGCTCAGTCAGTTACATGCCAGCCTTCAGCTCAGATCATGATCCTGGAGTCTCAGGATTGAGCCCCACATTGGGCTCCCTGCTCGGGGGAGAGTCTCTTCTCCCTCTGCTCCTCACCCCCTTCATGCTTTCTCTCTTGCATGCTCTCTCTCTCTCTTTCTCAAATAAATAAAATCTTTAATTTAAAAAAAGACAATAAAGGAGCACTATGAACAATTTCATGCCCACAAATTTAATAACCTAGAAAAATGGACCAATTCCTTGAAAGACACAAATTGCCAAAACTCACACAAAAAGATGTAGTCTATCTGAATAGATCTATAGCCATTAAAGAGTAAATAGCATTCTCAAAAACAAAGCAAAAAACCCAGATGTGTTCACTGGTGAATTCTACCAAATATTTAAGGAAGGATTGACATCAATTCTCCACAATCTCTCTCAGAGGTTTAAAGCAGAGGGAATACTTCCTAACTGATTCTATGAGGACAGAATTACACCAGTACTAAAAACAGACAGACATTAGAAGAAAGGAAAACTATAGACCAATATATCTCATGAATATGATGCAAAAATACTCAACAAAATATTAACAAATAAGATTCAACAGTGTATGAAAAGAATTATACATCATGATCAAGTGGGAGTTATCCAGGTATGCAAAGTTGGTTCAACATTCAAAAATTAATTAATATAATTTATCATAAACAGAATTTTAAAATCACATGATCATATCATAGATGCAGAAAAAGCATTTGATAAAACCCAACATTCATTTGCAATAAAAAAAAACCCTCTCATAAAGTAAGAGTAGAGGGAAACTTTCTTGACTTGATAAAGACTATCTATAAAAAGCCTGCAGGTCACATAATATTTAATGGTAAGAAATTTGAAGCTAAGATAAGATACAAAGTAGGAATGTCACTTCTCACTACTCCTTTCAACATTGCACTGGAAGTCCCTGCTAATGCAATAATGGATGAGAAGAAAGGAAAGGGAAAGGAAATAAACACATAAAGCTGTCTTTGTTCATAGACGACATGATCATCTAAATAGAATGGGCTAAAAAACCCTATTGCTAAGCAATTACAGCAACACTGTAGGATACAAAGTTGATATACAAAACTCAGTTGCTTTCTATATCCTGATAATGAGCAAGTGGCATTTGAAATTAAAAGTACATACCATTTACATTAGCAACCCCCCCAATGAAATACTTAGGTATAAATCTTTTTTTTGTTTGTTTATTTACAGCATAGCAGTGTTCATTGTTTTGGCATCACACCCAGTGCTCCATGCAGTATGTGCCCTCCCTATTACCCACCACCTGGTTCCTCAACCTCCCACCCCCCCCACCCCTTCAAAACCCTCTGGTTGTTTTTCAGAGTCCATAGTCTCTCATGGTTCATCTCCCCTTCCAGTTTCCCTCGACTCCCTCTCCTCTCCATCTCCCCATGTCCTCCATGTTATTTGTTATGCTCCACAAATAAGTGAGACCATATGATACTTGACTCTCTCTGCTTGACTTATTTCGCTCAGCATAATCTCTTCCAGTCCCGTCCATGTTGCCACAAAAGTTGGGTATTCATCCTTTCTGATGGAGGCATAATACTCCATTGTGTATGCGGACCACATCTTCCTTATCCATTCATCCGTTGAAGGGCATCTTGGTTCTTTCCACAGTTTGGCGACCGTAGCCATTGCTGCTATAAACATTGGGGTACAGATGGTCCTTCTTTTCACTACATCTGTATCTTTGGGGTAAATACCCAGCAGTGCAATTGCAGGGTCATAGGGAAGCTCTATTCTTAATTTCTTCAGGAATCTCCACACTGTTCTCCAAAGTGGCTGCACTAACTTGCATTCCCACCAACAGTGCAAGAGGGTTCCCCTTTCTCCACATCCTCTCCAACACACGTTGTTTCCTGTCTTGCTAATTTTGGCCATTCTAACTGGTGTCAGATGGTATCTCAATGTGGTTTTAATTTGAATCTCCCTGATGGCTAGTGATGATGAACATTTTTTCATGTGTCTGATAGCCATTTGTATGTCTTCATTGGAGAAGTGTCTGTTCATATCTTCTGCCCATTTTTTGATATGATTATCTGTTTTGTGTGTGTTGAGTTTGAGAAGTTCTTTATAGATCCTGGATATCAACCTTTTGTCTGTACTCTCATTTGCAAATATCTTCTCCCATTATGTGGGTTGCCTGTTTGTTTTGTTGACTGTTTCCTTTGCTGTGCAGAAGCTTTTGATCTTGATGAAGTCCCAAAAGTTCATTTTCGCTTTTGTTTCCTTGGCCTTTGGAGACATATCTTGAAAGAAGTTGCTGTGGCTGATATCGAAGAGGTTACTGCCTATGTTCTCCTCTAGGATTCTGATAGATTCCTGTCTCACGTTGAGGTCATTTATCCATTTCGAGTTTATCTTTGGTATAAATCTAACGAAATATGTAGAAAACCTATACAAAGAAAACTACAAAATTCCGATGAATGAACTCAAAATACTAAATAAACAGATATTCCAGGTTCAAGAATAGAGAGACTCAGTATTGTCACGTCAGTTCTTAGCAACATGATCTGTATTTTCAAAGCAATTCCAATCGAAATCACAGAAAGTTATTTTATGGATGGATAGGAAAAGATTCTAAAGTTTTTAATGAGAGGTCTGGTAGGAAGATAGCAGTGGAGTAGGAGGAACCTAGGCTCCACTTCTCCCAGAAATACAACAAGATAACTATCAAATCATCCTAAATACCCCAGAAATAGACTGGGGTCTGGCATCACAAACTCTACAACTAATGGGAGAGAAGAGGCCACATCCAGCAAGGTAGGAAGCGCAGAGATGTGGTTTGGAGGTGCAGTAGAGGGGAAGGAGCCATGGTCATAAAGATGGGCATGCAAGAGAGAAACACACAAGAGAATGCACAAGGGGAATGTCTCCCCAGTCATTTGTTTGAAAAATGAGATAAGTTCTTGAAACCAGCAGTTCTTAAGGCCTAGAATTTTAATGGTCAGCAGGTTTGGCTGGAATAGGGAGTACTGCACTGCTCCTGGACAGAAGGCAGGCTAACACCCTGGTAACTTGAGATGGGGTAGGGTTGGGGGAAGACAGCATGGAAACTGATCTGGAGAATGCCTGAAGCATACAGAGAGGAGATTATTTGTTTTTCTCAGAGCACATCCCTGAGAGGAAGCATTCACAGAAATGCCTCTCTGGGAAGAAAGGAGGTGGCCCATGAGCCATTTCCTTCCCCATGACTCAGCATAAGCACAGACCCACCTGTGGGAAGTAATGCACCACCAACACTGGCTGCCCAACTTGCTTACAAGCCCCATGCCCTACACTTTAACAGGACTGCTTGCCTCAGTCCAAGTATGATGGGGCTTTCCCACAAAAAACCAACACAAACAGCTGCCCACACCATGTCTCCAGACCAGTGAGTTCTACAGGGCCTCAGTTCTGGTGGAGGCAGTGTCAGGTCTCATTTTACAAGCAGACCAGAGCACACCTGGTTAAAACTCCCATGTTCAGGCAAGGGACCAAACACTGCTCACTGCAGACAAGAAGAGCCTCTGTAGATGACTGGTCTGAAGGACAGAGTAGCCAAAATACAACTACAAAGTACACACAGCACACAACAGAGTACTCCCTGAAGTGCCAGGCCCTGGGCACTACAGGAGCTCTTCTTCATAAAGTCATTACTTTCAGGAGCAGGAGCCATAACTGGCTTTTCTAATACACAGAAGAAGGCAAAGACTCATACAAATGCAAAGATGGAGGAAGTTATCCCAAATGAAAGAACAAGATAAGACCACAGCCATATCTAAGTGAAACATATATGTCTGATGGAGAATTTAAAGCAACAATCACAGGATACTCACTGGGCTTGAGAAAAGAATGGAGGACATCAGTGAGACCCTAACCACAGAGATAAAAGAGTTAAAAAAGAATCAGTCAGAGATGAAGAGGGAAGTAAACAAAGTTGGAAACAGACTTGATATGATGAATGGCAGGCTAGAGGAAGCAAAGGAATGAATTAATGACATGGAAGACAAAATAATGGAAAGCAATGCAGCTGAACAAAAGAGAGAAAGAAGAATTGTAAACATGAGAATAGACTTAGGGAACTCAGTGACTCCATCAAATGTAATAACATACATATTATTGGAGTCACAAAAAAAAGAGAGAAAAAGGCAGAAAATTTATTTTAAGAAATAGCAGATAACTTCCCCAATCTGGGGAAGGACACAGACATCCAGATCCAAGAGGCACAGAGATTACCCATAAAAAAATCAACAAAAACAGGCCAACACCAAGATATACTGTAATTAAATTTGCAAAATATAGTGATAAAGAAAAAATTTTAAATAACAAGGCAAAAGGAGTCCCTAGATTACAAAGGAAGATCCATAAGGCTACTGCAGATTTTTCCACAGAAACTTGGCAAGTCAGAAAAAAGTGGCATGATATATTCAAAATGATGAATGGGAAAAGTGTGTAGCCAAGAATACTCTATCTAGCAAAGCTACCATTCAGAATTGAAGGAGATATAAAGAGTTTCCCAGACAAAAACTAAAGGAGTTCATGACCACTAACCCAAACCTATAAGAAATGTTAAAAGGGACACTTAGAGTGGGAAGGAAAGACCAAAAGTGACAAGGACAGGGAAAATCTCCAGAAACTAAGACAAAACAAGTAATAAATTAGACTAAATACATATCTATCAGTAAGTATGTTGAGGGGTGCCTGGGTGCCTCAGTTGGTTAAGCATCCAACTTTTGGTTTCAGCTCAGGTCACGATCTTGGGGTCTTGAGACAGAGCGCCATGTCAGGTTCTGCCCTCAGTTTGGAGTCTGTTGGAGATGCTCCCTCTCTCTCTCTAAAGAAAAAATATATACATAAATCTTTTTAAAATATATTACTATTATTATTTTGAGTGTAAATGGACTAAACTCTCTAATAAAAATGTATAGTGTGTTTGAATGGATTAAAATAATAAGACCCATCGATATATTGCCTAGAAGAGACTCATTTTAGATCTCAAGACACCTACAGTTTGAAAGTGAAGAAATGGAGAAACATTTATCATTCAAATGGATGTCAAAAATATGGAGTAGCAGTATTTATATAGGACAAACTAGACTTTAAAACATAGACCAAAGCAAATGACAAAGAAGGACACTATATAAAGGGAACAATCCAACAAAATGATCTAAAAATTATAAATATTTATGCACTAAACATCAGAGCACCCAAATATATAAAAAAATCAATAACAAACATAAAGGAAATAATTGATAATTCTACAATAATAGTGGGGGACTTCATCACCCTGTGTACATCAATGGACAGATCATCTAAGAAAAAGAGCAACAAGGAAACAATGGCTTTGAATGACACACTGGACCAGATGGTCTTAACAGATATATTCAGAGCATTCCATCCTAAAAAAGCAGAATACACATTCTTTTCAAGTGCATATAGGACAGTCTCTAGAATAGATTACATATTAGGTCAAAAAACAGACCTCAACAAATATAAAAACATTGAAGTTATACCATGCATCTTTTCTGACCACAACACTATGAAACTAGAAGTCAACCACAAGCAAAAATTTGGAAAGACCGCAAATACATGGAGGTTAAAGAATATCCTACTGAAGAATGAATGAGTCAGCCAGGAAGTCAAGGAACAAATAAAAACTGAAAGGAAACAAATGAAAATGAAAACACAGCAGTCCAAAACCCTTGGGATGCTGCAAAAATGGTACTAAAGGAAGCATATAGCAATACAGGGGGTTACCTCAAGAAGCAAGAAAAGTCTCAAATAAACAACCTAACATTACACCTAAAAGAATGAGAACAACAACAACAAATGAAGCCTAAAGCTAACAGAAGGAAGAAAATAATAAATACTGGAGAAGAAATAAATGATATAAATACTACAAAAAAATAGAATAAATCAACAAAACCATATCACTCACCATGATCAAGTGGGATTTATTCCTGGGTTGCAAGTGTGATTTTTTTTTTGAAAGAAAGTAATAAAATTGATGAACCTTCAGCCAAACTTATCAAAGGGAAAAAAGACCCAAAAATATAATCACAAATGGGAGAAGAAAAATAACAACCAACACAACAGAAATACAGAGGATTAGAAAAGAGTATTGTAAAAAAAAAACAAACAAACAAACAAACAACTATCCACCAACAAAGTGAACAACCTAGGAGAAATGGAGCAACCTAGAATAAATTCATAGAAACATATAACCTACCAAAATGGAAACGGGAAGAAATAGAAAACTTGAACAGACTGATAACCAGCAACGAAATTGAGTCAGTAATCAAAAACTCCCAGCAAACAAAAGTCCAGCGCCCAATGACTTCACAGGCAAATTCAACCAAATATTTAAGGTAGATTTAGTACCTATACTTCTCAAACTATTCCAAAAACTAGTAAAGGAAGAAAACCTTCCAAGTTCATTTTCTGAGGCCAGCATTACCTTGATACCCAAGCCACACAAAGATTCTACTAAAAAAGAGAAGTATAGGCCAACATCAGTGATGAACATGGATGCAAAAATTCTCAATAAAATACTAGCAAATTGAATCCAACAAGGTATTTTAAAAAATCATTCAGGGGCACCTGGGTGGTTCAGTGGGTTAAGCCTCTGCCTTCAGCTCAGATCATGGTCTCAGGATCCTGAGATGGAGCCCCACGCCAGGCTCTTTGCTCAGTGGGGAGCCTGCTTCCCCTTCCCCCTCTGTCTGCCTCTCTGCCTGCTTGTGATCTCTCTTTAAAAAAAAAAATCATTCACCATGGGTCACCTGAGTGGTACAGTTAGTTAAGCATCGAACTCTTGGTTTTGGCTCAGGTCATGATCTCAGGGTTGTGGGATCAAGCCCCACATTGGCTCCATGATCAGTGAGGAGTCTCCTTGATATTCTTCTTTCTTCCTCTCCCTCTGTCCTTCCCCCATGCTCTATCTCTCTGAAATCAATCAATAAATCTTTTTTTAAGGTAAATAATACTGTAATAAACATTGGTCTACATGTGTCCTTGTGAATTAGTGCTTTTGTATTTTTTGGGTGAATACCCATCAGTGTGATTACTGGATTGTAGGGTAGTTCTATTTTTAGGTTTTTGAGGAACCTCCATACTGTTTTCCACAGTGGCTGCACCAGTTTGCATTCCCACCAACAGTGTTTAAGAGGGCTCCCCTTTCTTGCCATCCTCACCAACACCTGCAGTTTCTTGTGTTGTTGATTTTAGCCATTCTGAAAGATGTGGATGATACCTCTTTGTGGTTTTGATTTGTATTTCCCTGATGATCAGTTATGTTGAACATCTTTTCTTGAGTCTGTTGTCTTCTTTGGAGAAATGTCTATTCATGTGCTCTGTCCATTTTTAATTGAATTATTTGGTTTTTGAGTGTTAAATTTTATTCTGCATATATTTATTGGATATGTCATTTGCAAATATCATCCCCTATTTAGTAAGTTACCTTTTAGTTTTGTTGATTATTTCCTTCTCTGTGCAGGAACTTTTTCTTTTGATGGCTTCTAATATTTATTTTTGCTTTTATTTCCCTTGCCTCAAGACACATATCTGGAAAATGTTGCTACAGGCAATGTCAGAGAAATTACTGCCTGTGCTCTTTTCAAAGATTTCTATGGTTTTAGGTTTCACACTTAAGTCCTTAATCCATTTTGAGTTTATTTTTGTGCATGGTGTAAGAAAGAAAGTGGTTCAAATTCTTTCTTTTGCATATAGCTGTCTGGTTTTCCCAACTCCACTTGTTGAAAAGACTTTTACCCACTGCATATTCTTTCCTACTTTGTGGAAGATTATTTGACCATATGATTTTGGGTTTATTTCTGGGTTATCTATTTGTTCCATAAATCTATATGTCCATTTCTGTGTCAGCACTGTAAGGTTTTACAGGCGAGATACACATGACCCCAGGCGAGATACACAGGACCCCAGGCGAGATAGGCACAAGGCAAGGTTTATTTATTAAAGGCGCCCTCGGGTGAAGTTCCATGACTCAGGAGAGGATAGTCAGGGAAGTCGCACCCTGGAGGGAGTCGAGTGGGTCTTTTATTTGGGTTAAGACAGGGTATAGGTTTATAGCCATATAAGGTAAGGTATTTGGTGATTGGAGGGTCGGGGGAGTCCTGATGTTCCTGTTTCCTGCATAGGTATCAGTTTAGTTATGGTGATGTGTCCTAGGCATACATCCTTCTGACAGGAGAGTCACGGGTAAAGGAAGAGGGCCGCCTGGAAGATGACGGCCCAGCGGTCACTTTATTGTTCCTCCTGCTTTCCCGGAGCCACTGACCCAACGAGCACCATACTGTTTTGATTACAATGACTTTGTAGTCTAACTTGAAGTCTGGAATTGTGATTCCTCCAGTTTTCTTCTTCTTTTCTCAAGATTATTTTGGCTCTGATGGCCTTTTTGTAGTTTCATACAAATTTTAGGATTGTTTGTTCTGGTTCTGTGAAAAATGATGTTGGTATTTTGACAGAGATTGCATTAAATCTGTATATTCACAAGGCATAAAATTTTTTTAAAAAAATTTAAACGGACTGTACCAAAATTAAGAGCTTCTTCTCTTCAAAAGCTACTGTTAGGAGAATAAACAGACAAACCACAGACTAGAGAAAAGTACAGTTGATTCTCCTTCTTTGCTGTAGTTATGGTCTCATACAAAGTTGCCACAAACACTGAACTAGCAAATGCTGAACTAGAGAAGATACAGGGTTAGACTCCTATGGGTCTGTGGTCATGTTATTATTAACCAGTTAACACATAGCCTTATTTTATGTTTGTTTCTATTTAAAGACACCTCATGTAATTTATGTTGTTGATTTATTAACACTGACCTCATGGCTCACAACATTATGGCTCATGCCTGACCAAAGCTAATCTAGTATGTGTCCTCTGTCCATAAGGCATGTCACCACCTGCTTGCACTTAGGAACATGACGTGGCACTTCAGCATGCTGCTTAGAGGCCATTTCAAACAATGAATCACCAGTAGAAAGGTCCAAAATGTGAAAACCATGATACTGAATAGACCATGGAAAGGATGTTTGTTTCTAGCATGAGAGTTGAAACAAATGGCAGAGCCTCACCTTGTTCGCCCTCATTCAGCAAGATGCATGTCAGGCAACTTGAATTTTTTGCCACTCCATACATATCTGTAAATAACTGCAAACGTGCCAGGAGTATTGATTTTGGAATTACAAATACATTGTAGAGAGTAGGCTATAGGCAAACACGGAATCCACAAATAATGCAGATGGGCTGCTCTGCTGGCCAAGCGGATGAAGGCTGCTGGGAGTGCAGAGGCTTGCTCTTGTCTGATCTCCATGCACTGCCACCAGAGGGTTTCAAACAAGAGAGTGACACAATCTTTGCTGTAGAGAAAGCAGTTGTCTCTAAATGTAAAGAGTGGTTTGAAGAGGGGAAGACTGGCAACAGGCAAGGGATGGCTGTGCTGCCTGAGGGTGAGAGTGAATGAACTCAGCCAGGGCAGAGGTTTGGGGAGCGGGTCTGAGAGCCGTTAGAATCCCGGTGCCAGCGTTGGGTTGGGGATGAGTGGTGAGGGAGGAAGTGAGGACAACTCCCAGGGTTCGGGCTTGGGCAGATGAGTGGGGTAGAGCCATGCGTGAGCTCTATAGTCTCCTAGTCAGAGATGCCTGAGCTGAAATCCAGATTCCACCAGATCACTAGCTCTATAGCCAATAGACATTCTCCTTCACTTCTCCAATCTTCAGTGTTTTCTTCTCTAGTATACAGATTCCATATAAAGGGAAAATAACACCTCAGAGTTATTCTGAGACTTAAATAAGTGCTGGTGTTTTCATTTCCACTCCTACAAGAGTAAGGAAAACAGGGAAAGCAGCAGCATGTGAGGTTTGGGGAAGGAGGAGTCCCACTGGACACATAAGTTGGATATGCCTGTGGACATCCATGAACAAAGGCTACTTGACATGCTCGCAAGAGGCCAGGAGAAGAGTAGTTGGGGGAGAAACATACAGATTTGGAAGTGATAAGCAGGCCAGTGGCTGCAACAACCACAAAGAATGGGTAGTTCCAGCCTCAGGGGTCTGAAGACGAAGCCTGAGGAATCCCAGTACAGAGGAGAGACTGGAAAGGAGCTCAAGAAAGAGCAGCAGCAGGAGGAAAACCAGAAGAGCATGGGATAACAGGGCAGGGAAGGAGAGTCCCTGACAGGGAGTGAGTTCACTTAATGTTCTGAAAGCATAAACTGAAAGTCATAAAAGTTTTGAGCTGGAGGGGACTGCGAGACCTTTTGTTTATTTTTTTTAAGATTTTATTTATTTATTTGACAGAGAAAGAGAGAGAATTAGAGAGAGAAGTGGAGGAACTAGTGGGGGCAGAGGAAGAAGCAGACTCCCTGCTGGGCAAGGGACCCAATGCAGGGCTTGATCCCAGGACCCTGAGATCATGACCTGAGCTGAAGGCATCAGCTTAACTGACTGAACCACCTAGGAACTCCCCAAGGAATCTTTTAATCTAATCCCCTTATTTCTTCTGATGAAGAGATCTAGATTCAAAGAAGTGAGGTGAATTCTTCAAGTCACACTGTGATTTCACAGCAGGATCCCTGATGCCTAAGGAGTAATAAAACACTTTTTCTAAGAAATATTCTAAAATTCAAAATTGTTCCTATTCAGGCACACTGGACATTTTCGCAATGTGTTAAATTAGTGACATTTTATTGATGTATCAGAACTGTTAACCTTTGCATATACTAAGATGCCATACAGTCAATCTGTGCAATAGATCTTTTTTTTTTAAAGATTTTATTTATTTATTTGACAGACAGAGATCACAAGTAGGCAGAGAGGCAGGCAGAGAGGGGGGAAGCAGGCTCCCTGCTGAGCAGAGAGCCCGATGCGGGGCTCGATCCCAGGACCCTGAGATCATGACCTGAGCTGAAGGCAGAGGCTTTAACCCACTGAGCCACCCAGGCGCCCCTCTGTGCAATAGATCTTAAATCTATTTATTTTGCACATATAAATTTTGCTCTAATAGTAAGTTTAGAAACAACAGAAGTCATAACTTAAACTGTACATTTAAATTTTGGTATATGTAAAGTGTACCTCAATAAAACTTGGTTTCTAAAATCAGCAAATAAAAATTTGGCTATTTAAAGTAAAAAAAGGAATCATTTGCTAAATTATTTTGTATATAAAGATCCAAGGAACAGAAACATTTGAATGTTAGAAACTTGATCCCTCTTACAGCCTTGAGGAAACCATTTACTCCTTATTCCATCTTGGTTTCCCTCATAATGAAATGAAAACAATGTCATCTTACAAGACTGCTCATGGTTAATTAATACATGTGAAACGGTTGCACATAATTATTAAATACTTGATAAATATTGTCTGGAAAGTGGCACTTAACTGTACTATAAATATGAAGTTGCATTTTTACAGCCAATTTGGAGTTACAAATTATAGGCCATTTGAAAATATATACAAATAAATGCATGCATGCATACATCAAAAGAAAAAAGAAAGCCAAAATTATTAAAGAACAAAGTGGAAAAATGTCTCCTTCACATAAGACTATTTGGGTTGATCAATACGATAAAAAATTTAGAAATCCAAGAGTACACAATGATAGAATATTGCTATAAAATTGGGGTTTCTTGGGACACCTGGGTGGCTCAGTTGGTTAAGCCGCTGCTTTTGGCTCAGGTGGTGATCCCAGAGTCCTGGGATTGAATCCTGCATGGGGCTTCCTGCTCAGCGGGGAGCCTGCTTCTCTCTCTGCCTCTGCCTGCCAGTCTGCCTGCTTGTGCTCACTCTGTGATGAACAAATAAATAAAATCTTTTAAAAAATTAGCGTTTCTCAAAAAAAAATTAGCGTTTCTCAATCTCAGCACTATTGAGGTTTAGAACAGTTGGATAGTTCTTTGTTGTTGGGAGGGGGGCTCTTCTGTGCATTGTAAGATGTTTATCAGCATCTCTGGCCTCTAGCCACTAGATACCAATAGCACCCCCTACCCCAATTTGTGACAACCAAAAGGATCTGCAGACATTACCAAATGTCCCTGGGAGACCTTTGAGAACCACTTGAGCATCACTCCTACAAAAGCCTTTCTGTGTACGTGAGCCCCCTTTTATTTTATTTTATTTATTATTATTATTTTTTATTTATTTCTTTTCAGTGTAACAGAATTCATTGTTTATGCACCACACCCAGTGCTCCATGCAATACGGGCCCTCCGTAATACCCACCCCCTGTCTCCCCCAACCTCCCACCACCTGCCCCTTCAAAACCCTCAGATTGTTTTTCAGTGAGCACCCTTTTAAATGCACTGAAGACACAGGTCCACAGGGGGCAGTAGGACTTTGTGTTCCAAACTCATTTCCCATCATTTGGGCAGATACAGCAGCCTCTAGATGCTTGGATGTCCCCACTTCCCACCCCCAGACAGAAGCTGGGGCTGCTTGCCTGGCACCTTCAATGAGCTGGTGATACCGCAAGTCTTGTCTGGTCACAGCACTGCCCAGGTATGTCCTCCTGGGGCTCATGCCTCACATCCTTACACTCTGCAGCTACGCCATCCTTTTGGGTGTTCCTCCGTTCTCCAAAATCCTTATCTAAAAAGTTTCCTTTACCATGAATTATGTCGCAAACATGTTGATATTTTGTACAAACAAAAATAAAAAAGATCTTTGAGTGTTCTCTTTTCATATATTAGAAGTCGAAAACAAGGCTAGAGGAAAGAATGTGCAGAAATACATAAAGAAAGTGCTAACTTAAAGCTGGGAGGGGTCTTAGCACTGAGCTTCCAACACAGTCACACCTGCCACATTTCAAGGTCTCAGTTGCGGCACGTGGATAATGGCTGCCATATTGGACAACACAGACACGGAACACTTCTCTCCCCATGCAAGTTTTTGCAGGCAGCACTATCTCAGAGAGTGCCTAGGTCATAGGCCTCATTTTATAGATAAGTAACTAAGTCCTAGAAGTTGTATAAAATAATCCAGCTAAGAGAAACAGCAACCTTGTGGCAGAACCAACATTGAAAACCTGACCAGTTAATTCTACTCCTATGCTCTTTCTCCCCCACACTACCTCACAGTAGGTCGAAGCTTGGAATGGCCAGGGAGTTCTGGCCATTATAGTGTAAAAATGGTGTTGGATAAATGGATAAGGAAAATGTGGTTTACACACACATATTCACAATGGAATACTATGCAGCCATATGAAAGGATAAGATCGTGACATTTGAGACAACATGGATGGACCTAGAAGGTATTATACTAAATGAAATGCTATCCAATCAGACTGAGTGGTGAACACTGAGCAATGTATAACATTGTTGAATCACTATGTTGTATACCTAAACCTAATATAACAATGTAGTTAAAAATACTGGAATTTTAAAAAAGAAGAATTTAAAAGAAAGAAATCATACTGAGAAAGAAAAATACCTTGTAATTTCATTTATAAGTTGACTCTAAAAAAAATCAAAAAACCAAAAAACAAACAAAAAAAAAACAACAAAAAAGCAAAACTAAACCTATGGAGACAGAGAACAAACTGATGACTACCAGAAGAGAGGGGGCAGAAGTTTGGACAAAATGGGTAAAAGGCAGTGGGAGATACAGAATTCCAGTTATGGAATGAATAAATCACAAGAATAAAAGGCACAACATAGAGAATATAGTCAATGATATTGCAATGGCAATATATGTAGACAGATGGTAGCTACCTTAATGGTGAACATAGCGCAACATATAAAGTTGTTGAATCACTATGTTGTACACCTGAAACTAATGTAACATTAAAAAATGGGTGTCACTGCTGGGTATTTACCCCAAAGATACAGATGTAGTGAAAAGAAGGGCCATCTGTACCCCAATGTTTATTGCAGCAATGGCCACGGTCACCAAACTGTGGAAAGAACCAAGATGCCCTTCAACGGATGAATAGATAAGGAAGATGTGGTCCATATACACAATGGAGTATTATGCCTCCATCAGAAAGGATGAATACCCAACTTTTGTAGCAACATGGACGGGACTGGAGGAGATTATGCTGAGCGAAATAAGTCAAGCAGAGAGAGTCAAGTATCATATGGTCTCACTTATTTGTGGAGCATAACAAATAACATGGAGGACATGGGGAGATGGAGAGGAGAGGGAGTTGAGGGAAACTGGAAGGGGAGATGAACCATGAGAGACTATGGACTCTGAAAAACAACCAGAGGGTTTTGAAGGGGCCGGGGGGTGGGAGGTTGAGGAACCAGGTGGTGGGTAATAGGGAGGGCACGTACTGCATGGAGCACTGGGTGTGATGCCAAAACAATGAACACTCTTATGCTGTAAATAAACAAATAAACAAATAAAAAAAATTAATTAATTAAAAAAATGGGTGTCAGAGGTGGGAAAAACAATTCCAAATAATTAAGAGGATAGACTAACTGTAAATAAAATTTGAGTCGAATTCAATAACCATGTTACATGCCTCCTGCCATGTACCAGGATCTTAGCTTTGGATACCATCCCTGTTCTAGCTGGGTATACAGACTACAAACCATTTACTTTCTGCACCATGTAGTCAGAACAAAGATAAAGATAAACATAGGACTGTTTTTAAATATAGGCTTTAGGGGCACCTGGGTGGCTTAGTGGGTTAAAGCCTCTGCCTTCGGCTCAGGTCATGATCCCAGGGTCCTGGGATCAAGCCCTTCACTGGGCTGTCTGCTCAGCAGGGAGCCTACTTCCCTTCCTCTCTCTCTGCCTGTCTCTCTGCCTACTTGTGATCTCTGTCTGTCAAATAAATAAATAAAATCTTTTAAAAAATAATAATAAATATAGGCTTTATTATTATTAAGAGTAAGGACAACAGATAAGGAGACAACTGATATTTAAAAGAAGCTTATTAGAATCACAGAACTCAAAAGAAGAGGGCATGCCATACCACAGGGGGCCACACAGGGAAGTCAGGAGGCAGAGGGAGAGGCAGAAACTGGTAAGAGCCCTTATTGTGGTTTCCATGAGATGAAATGGGTGAAAAGGGTAAGCAGGTTTAGGATTGAATAATTTCAACAGGCCCTGGGGCATAGGAACTATCCACAGCTGTCTAGTTGTCTGGTACCTTGTTTCCAGGTGATTAGTGTCAGTTGCCTAGAATGTGAGAGCTGGATAAAAGAAGTGGGGTTGGGTGTAAGTTGGTTTGCATTTGAAAGATGTGCTTATGGGGTGGATTGTTTTTTATCTCTAAAAATTGGTTAACCCTTGGAAGAGGCAGTCACCTCAGGGTCAGCCCATATTCAGATGTCAAAGCATCAGAATATAGAAAATAAAAGATGTGGTTAATACAATTGGCTTTGTGATGCTTTGACATCATATGGGGCCTTGATGGAAGATAGAAAAGAGCAGGAACAGGCACTAGGGAGGGAGCAGTTCTCTATTCAAGGGGTCAAGGAAGTAGATTAATATGAGGCAGGAGCCTGATGGAGAGAACAATGATCTCTGCTAATTTTAGAATGACACTAATCACAGTAACTCGACCAGATTTCCCTTTACTATGGGAGAATATGGTGTATGCTTTGGCAGAAGAGCCAAAAATACACCAGATCATGGGCTAAGCAGTAAGTAGGTCAAGAATCATAATGGCATCCCTAATATCAAAGGAAGAAAGGCAATTAAATATCCTTAAATGTGTCCAAATGGTTGTCACCTTAAGAGAGGAAATCCATAGGCATTTCTGGGATGAAGGGGTTTCCCACCCCCCCCAATTTTATTTAGAAATAATTTACATGCGTCACTATATATGTTTGAGCTGTACAGTATGATGGTTTGATTTACACATATTGTGAAATGATTACCACAGTAGGTTTAGCCAACATCCATCTTCTCATACAGATACAATAAAAAGAAAAGGAAGAGGACAACAGAAAGGGGAAAAAAATTTTCCTGTGATGAGAACTCTTAGGATTAACTCTTGACTTTCCCACCATACAGCAGTGTTAGCTAGTTATTATGGTGTATATTACATCCCTAGTATTTATTTTTTTCCTACCTGGAACTTTGTACGTTTTGACCACCTTCCTCCAATTCCCTCTCCCCACATCTCTTGCCTCTGGTAACCTCAAGATTGAGCTCTTTTTTCTATGAGTGTGGTGTTTGCTTTAGACTCCACATACAAATGAGATCATACAGTATTTGTCATTGTCTGACATTTTTCATTCAGCAAACTTCCTTCAAGTTCCATCCATTTTGTCACAAATGGTAGAATTTCCTCATCTTTTATGGCTGAATAGTACTCCATTGTGTATATATATACCACAACTTCTTCATCCATTCATCTACTGATGGATATTTAAGTTGTTTTCATGTCTTGTCTATTTTAAATAATGCTGCAATGAGCATAGTGGTACAGATATCTTCTCAAGTTACTGTTCTGTGTTTTTTGGACATATCCTCAGAATGGAATTCCTGGACCACATGGTAGTTCTATTTTTAATTTTTTGAGTATCCCCCATAGTGTTTTCCATAATCTCTGCACCAATTTACAATCCCACCAACAGGATAGGCACAAGGATTCTCCTTTCTCCTATTCATGTATTATCTCTTGTCTTTTTGATGATGGCCATTCTCACAGGCATAACATGATATCTCATTGTGATTTTATTTGCATTTCCCTCAACAGTGATGTTGAGGATCTTTTCAGGTATCTGTTGACCCTTCCTTTATCTTGTTTACAGAAATGTCTACTCAGGTCCTTTCCCCAGTTTTTAATTGGGTATTTGTTTTTTTGCTATTGAGTTGTGTGAATTCTTTATGTTTTGGATATTAACCCCATATATATATGGTTTGCAAACATTTTTTTCCATTCCATAGGTTTTCTTTTCACCTTGTCAATGGTTTCTTTTGTGTGGAAAGCTTTTTAGTTTGATGAGCGTTACCTCTTTATTTTTTTTATATTATTGCTTTTGCTGTAGGTGTCATACCCAAACAATCACTTCCAAAACCCAAATCAATGAATTTTATTCCTACATTTTCTTCTAGTAATTTTATGTCTTCAGGTCTTAAATTTAAGTCTTTACTCTATTTTGAGTTAATTTTTTTGAGTGGTGTAAGACATGGGTCCAGTTTCATTCTCTTATATATTCAACTATTCCAGTACCATTTTTTAAGCTACTGTCTTTTCTCCATTGAGTTTTTTTCTCTCTTGTCAAATATTAGTTGACTACATAGGTTTGGGTTTATTTCTAGG
Source organism: Meles meles (assembly GCF_922984935.1). Classification (NCBI taxonomy): domain Eukaryota; kingdom Metazoa; phylum Chordata; class Mammalia; order Carnivora; family Mustelidae; genus Meles; species Meles meles. The sequence continues at coordinate 130,734,603 of NC_060070.1, forward strand.
TTTTTGATTCTGTTCTATTGGTCTATTTGTCTGTTTTTATTCTAGTACTATACTATTTGGATGACTATAGCTTTATAGAATATCTTGAAATCAGGAAGAATGATGCCTCCTGCTTTACTCTTCTTTCTCAGGATTTGCTTGGTTATTCAGGATCTTTTGTGGTTCCACACAAATTTTAAGAGTTTTGTTTTGTTTTGTTTTTTGGGGTTTTTTTGTTTTGTTTTGTTTTGTTTTTTACTTTTGTAAAAAATGACGTTAGAAGCTGGCCCAACATTACATTAAATCTATAGTTGGCTTTTGGTAGTATTCACATTTTAATAATATTAACACTTCAGATCCATGAACACAGGATATCTTTCCATTTATTTGTGTCTTCTATTTTTTTCATCAGTGTCTTACAGCTTTCAAAGTAGAGATCTTTCAGCTGGTTAGATAATTTATTACTAAGTATTTTATTGTTTTTGACACTATTACATATTGGATTAATTTGTTTATTTCTTCTTCAGAGAATTCATTATTAGTGTGAAGAAATACTGCTGATCTTTGTATGTTAATTTGAATCTGGCAACTTCACTGAATTCATTGGTTAGATATACCAATATTTTTTTTTGAGTCTTTTGGGTTTTCTATGTATAAAATCATGTCATCTGAAAATAAAGATGATTTTACTTCATTCTTTCCAATTCTGATATCATTTGTTTATTTTTCTTGCTTGATTGCCCTATTTATGACTTCTAGTACTATATTGAGTAGGAGCAGTGAGTGTAGGTTCTCTTGTCTTATTTCTAATCTTAGAGGAAAATTTTTAATCTTTTCACAATTGAGTATGATGTTAGCTATGAGCTTATACATGGCCTTTGTTATGTTGAGATATGTTCTTTCTATGCCTAATTTGTTAAGAGTTTTTATCATGAATGGATGTTGCATATTGATAAATGCTTTTATGTGCCTATGGAGATAATTACATGATTCTTTTCCTTCATGTGGTGTGATGTATCACATTGATTGATTTGCATATATTGAACCCTCCTTGCATCCCACAGATAAACACCACTTGATCATGGTGAATAATCTTATTAATGCACTGCCAAATTCAGTTTGCTAGTATTTTATTGAGAATTTTTGCTTTCATGTTAATCAGAGATATTGGCCTATAGTTTTATTTCATGGTTTTGGTATCAGGATAATGCTGGCTTTGTAAAATGGAGTTTGGAAGAGTTTCATCTCTTCAATTTTTTTGCAAGAGTTTGAGAAAGATTGGTGTTAATTCTTTTTTAAATATTTGGTAAAATTCATCAGTAAAGTCATCCTGGGCTGATTGGAAATTTTTTGATTACTGCCATAAACTTCTTACTAGTACTTTGTCTCTTCATACTTTGTAATTCTTCCTGATTCAATCTTGGTAGTTGTATGTTTCTAGGAATGTATTTATTTCTTCTAGGTTGTCTGATTTGTTGGCATATAGTTGTTTTTAGTAGCCCTTTATGATCCTTTGATTTTCTGTGTTACTGCTTTTAATGTATCCTTCTTCATTTATAATTTTGTTGATTTTGGCCCTTTCTCTTTTTTCTTTAGCAAGTCTAACTAAGGGTTTTTCAATTTTGTGTATCTTTTCAAAGAACCAATTCTGAGTTTGGTTGATTTTTTCTATCTCTATTTCATTTATTTTTGTTTTAATCTTTATTATTTCATTTCTTCTGATAACTTTAGGCTCAGTTTGTTCTTATTTTTCTAGTCCCTTAAAGTGTAGAGTTAGGTTGTTTATTTGGGATCTTTCTTGCTTCTCAATGTAGCTATTTATTGCTATGAACTTCCCTCTTAAAACTGCTTTTGCTGCATTCCACAAGTTATAGTTTACTGTGTTTCCATTTTCATTTGTTTTATTATTATGATTATTATGTTATGTTAGTCCCCATACAGTATGTCATTAGTTTTTGATGTAGTGTTCTATGATTCATTGTTTGCATATAACACACAGTGCTCCATGTAATATGTGCATTCCTTAATACCCATCATTGGGCTCACCTATCCCCCCACCTCCCTTTCCTCTAAACCCTCAGTTTGTTTCTCAGAGTCCATAGTCACCAATGCTTTGTCTCCCCCTCCGACTTCACCCCTTCATTTTTCCCTTCCTTCTCCTAACATCCTTCATGCTATTCTTATGTTCCACAAGTAAATGAAACCATATGGTAATTGATTTTCTCTACTTGACTTATTTAACTCAGCATAATCTCCTCCAGTCCCATCCATGCTGATGCAAAAGCTGGGTATTCATCCTTTCTGATGGCTAAGTAATATTCCATTGTATATATGGACCACATCTTCTTTATCCATTCATCTATTGAAGGGCATCTCTGCTTTCTATAGTTTGACTATTGTGGACATTGTTCCTATGAACACTGCAGTGTAGGTGCCCCTTCTTTTCACTACATCTGTATCTTTGGTAGTGCAAATGCTGGGTCATGGGGTAGCTCTATTTTCAACTTTTTGAGGACCCTCTGTACTGTTTTCCAATGTGGCTGTACCTACTTGCATTCACACCAACAATGTAAGAGGGTTCCCTTTTCCCCACATCCTCTTCAACATTTGTTGTTTCCTGCCTTGTCAGTTTTTGCCTTTCTAACTGGTGTAAGGTGGTATCTCAATGTAGTTTTGATATGAATATCCCTGATGGTTAATGATGAACATTTTTTCATGTATCTGTTAGCTATTTGTATGTGTTCTTTGGAGAAGTGTCTGTTCATGTCTTCTGCCCATTTTTTTTACTTGATTATTTGTTTTTTGGATGTTGAGTTTGAGAAGTTTTTTATAGATCTTAGATATCAGCCCTTTGTCTGTAGTGTCATTTTCAAATATCTTTCCCACTCCGTGCATTGTATCTTTGTTTTTGTTTTTGTTTTTTACTGTTTCCCTTGCTGTGCAGAAGGTTTTATTTTGATGAAGTCCCAAATTTTGCTTTTGTTTCTTATGCCTTTGGAGATGTTTTTTGAAAGAAGTTGCTATGGCTGATGTTGAAGAGGTTACTGTCTATGTTCTCCTTTAGGATTTTGATGGATTCCTGTCTCACATTGAGTTCTTTCATCCATTTTGAGTTTATCTTTGTGTATGGTGTAAGAGAATGGTTGAGTTTTAGTGTTCTGTATATAGCTGTCCAATTTTTCCAACACCATTTATTGAAGAGACTGTCCTTTTTCCATTGAATATTTTTTCCTGTTTTGTTGAAGATTATTTGACCACAGAATTGAAGGTCCATATCTGGACTCTCTATTTTGTTCCATTGGTCTATGCATCTTTTTTTTTTTAAGATTTTATTTCTTTATTTGACAGACAGAGACCACAAGTAGGCAGAGAGGCAGGCAGAGAGAGAGGGGGAAGCAGGTTCCCTGCTGAACAGAGAGCCCAATGCAGGGCTCGATCCCAGGACCCTGAGATCATGACCTGAGCTGAAGGCAGAGGCTTAACCCACTGAGCCACCCATGAGCCCCTATGTGTCTGTTTTTGTGCCAGTACCATGCTGTCTTTGTGATCACAGCTTTGTAATATAGCTTGAAATCAGGCAATGTGATGCCCTCAACTTTGTTTTTCTTTTTTCAACATTTCCTTGGTGATTTGGGGTCTTTTCTGGTTCCATTCAAATTTTAGGATTGTTTGTTCCAGCACTTTAAAAATGCCAATGGTATTTTAATAGAGATGGCATTGAAAGTGTAAATTGCTCTGGGAAGGATAGACATTTTAGCAATGTTTATTCTTCCAATCCATGAGCATGGAATGTTTTCCCATCTTTCTGTGTCTTCTTCAATTTCTTTTTTTTTTTATATTTTATTTATTTATTAGAGAGAGAGGTCACAAGTAGGCAGAGAGGCAGGCAGAGAGAGAGAGAGAAACAGGCTCCCCACTGAGCAGAGAGCCCGATGTGGGGCTCGATCCCAGGACCCTGAGATCATGACCTGAGCCGAAGGCAGAGGCTTAAACCACTGAGCCACCCAGGCGCCCCTCTTCTTCAATTTCTTTCATGAGTGTTCTAGAGTATATATATAGAGTATATATATAATAGAGTATATATTTCCTAGAGTATATATCCTTTACCTCTTTGATTAGGCTTATTCCAAGGTATCTTATGGTTTTTGATGCTATTGTAAATGGAATCAATTCTCTAATTTCTCTTTCTGCAGTTTCATTTTTAGTGTATAAGAAAGCAACTGATTTCCGTGCATTGATTTTGTATCCCGCCACATTACTGAATTGCTGTATGAGTTCTAGCAATGTCAGGGGTGGAGTCTTTTGGGTTTTCCACATAAAGTATCATGTCATCTGCCAAGAAAGAGTTTGACTTCTTCTCTGCCAATTTGAATGCTTTTTATTTTCTTTTTGTTGTCTGATTGCTGTTGCTAGGACTTCTAGTAATATGTTGAATAATAGTGGCAAGAGTGGGTATCCTTGTTGTGTTCCTGATCTTAAGGGAAAGGCTTACAGCTTTTCCCCCCATTGAGAATGACATTCATTGTGGATTTTTCATAGATGGGTTTTATGAAATTGAGGAATGGTCCTTCTATCCCTGTACTCTGAAGAGTTTCATCAAGAAGGGATGCTGTATTTTGTCAAATGCTTTTTCTGCATCACTTGAGAGGACTATATGATTCTTCTCTCTTCTCTTATTAATTTGTCCTATCACATTGATTGATTTGTGAATGTTGAACAATCCTTGCATCCCATGGGTAAATCCCACCTGGTCATGGTAGTTAATCTTTTTAATGTACTGTTGGATCCTATTAGCTAGTGTCTTGTTGAGAATCTTGGCATCCATATTCATCAAGGATACTGGTCTGAAATTCTCCTTTTTGATGGGGTCTTTGTTTGGTTTAGGGGTCAAGGTAATGCTGGCCTCATAGAAGGAGTCTGGAAGCTTTCCTTCTGTTTCTATTTTTTGAAACAGCTTCAGGAGAATTGGTATTATTTCTTCTTTGAATATTTGGTAGAATTCCCCTGGAATCCATTAGGTCCTGGACCCATTTTTTGGAAGGTTTTTTTTATTACTGCTTCAATCTTGTTACTAATTATTGGTCTGTTCAGGTTGTCAGTTTCTTCCTGTTTCAGTCTTGGAAGTTTCTAGGTTTCCAGGAATGCATCCATTTCTTCCATGTTGCTTAACTTATTGGCATATAGCTGTTGATAAAAATTTCTGATGATTGTTTCTATTTCCTTGGTGTTAATCGTGATCTCTCTCCTTTCATTCATAATTTTATTAATTTGGGTCCTTTCTCTTTTCTTTTGGATAAGTCTGTCCAGTGGTTTTTGATCTTATTAATTCTTTCAAAAAGCCAGCTTCTAGTTTTGTTGATGTGTTCTACTGTATTTCTGGTTTCTAATGCATTGATCTCTGCTCTTATCTTAATTATTTACCTTCTCATGCATGGGTTAGGCTTAACTTATTGATTCTCCAGTGCTTTAAGGTATAAAGATGGTTTGTGTATTTGGGATTTTTCTCTCTTTTCTTTTTCTTTTTTCTTTCTTTTTTTTTTTTTTTTTTTTTTTTTTTTTTTTTTGAGTGAGACTTGGATGGCTATGTATTTCCCCTTTAGGATGACCTTACCCCATAGGTTTTGGACTGATGTGTTTTTGATCTCATTGCTTTCCATGAATTGTTTAAGTTATTCTTTGATTTCCTGGTTGACCCAAACATTCTTGAGCAGGATGGTCTTTAGCTTCCAAGTGTTTAAATTTCTTCCAAACTTTTTCTTGTGATTGAGTTCCAGTTTCAAATTATTGTGGTCTGAGACTATGCAGGGAATAATCTCAATCTTTTGGTATCAGTGAGGCCTGATTTGTGACCCAGTATGTGGTCTATTCTGGAGAAAGTTCCATGTGTGCTCGAGAAGGAGTATTCTGTTGTTTTAGGGTGGAATGTTCTGTAGATATCTACAAGGCTCATCTGGTCCAGCATGTCATTCAAAGCTCTTGTTTTTTTGTTGATTTTCTGCTTAGATGATCTGTCTATTGCTGAGAATGGAGTGTTAAGTTCCCCTACAATTAATGTATATTACCAATATGTCTCTTAATTTTGGTTAACAGTTAGCTTATGTAGTTGACTGCTCCTATGTTGGGGGCATAGATATTTACAGTCATTAGATATTCTTGTTGGATAGACCCTTTAAGAATGATATAGTATCCTTCTGTATCTCTGACTACAGTCTTTAGCTTAAAATCTAATTTTTTTGATATGAGAATAGCTACCTCAGCTTTCTTTTGTGGTCTGTTGGCATGAAAGATGCTTCTCTATCCCTTCACTTTCAGTCTGGGTGTATCTTTAGGTTCAAATGAGTCTCTCATAGACAACATATGGACGGATCCTAATTTTTATCCAATCTGAGAGCCTGTCCTGCCTTATGGGAGCATTTAGGCTGTTCACATTGAAAGTGTTTATTGAAAGATATGATTTTATTGTCATCATGTTGCCTGTGAGGTCTTTATTTCTATAGATTGTCTCTAAGTTTCTGCTCTATATCACTCTTGGGGGTCTTTCTCCTTTTATAGAACCCCCCTTAATATTTCTTGCAGGGCCAAATTAGTGGTCACGTATTCTTTCAGTTTTTGCCAGTCTTGGAAGTTCTTTATCTCTCCGTCCATTCTAAGTGACAGTCTTGCCAGATAAAGTATTCTTGGCTTCATGTTCTTCTCATTTAATACCCTGAATAGGTCTTACAAGCCCTTTCTGACTTGCCAGGTCTCTGTGGACAGGTCTGACATTATTCTGATGTTCCTCCATCTGTACATAAGGAACCTCTTCCCCCTTTTAAGATTTAAGAGTTTTACTATTACATGCCTGAGCTTCAGTCTGCTCTCCTTGATCTTGAAGGGTTGTTCTCACTGCCTCTGGGACACGAATGCTTGCTTCATTCTCCAGATTAGGAAAATTCTCAGTTAGGATTTGCTCAAATATATCTTCTAGTCCTCTCTCTTTCTCCACCCCCTCAGGGATCCCAATAATTCTAACACTGGAATGTTTCATGACAACATTTATTTCTCTAACTCTGTTTTCATGGGTTCTAAGCTGCTTGTTCTAGGCCTCCTCCTGATCCTTCTTTTCTATCAGTTTGTATTCTTGATCACTAATTCATTCTGCTGCATCATTTACCCTAGCTGTTAGAGTATCTAGATTAGATTGGATCTCATTGATAGCATTATTAAGTTCTGCCAGATCAGCTCTCACTTCTGCCATTAGAGAATCTATGTTGCCATTAATGGTTTTCTCTAATCTAGCTATTGTCTGCATAAATGTTACCTTGAAGTCTATTTCTGACATGTTGCTTATATCCATATCCATTAGTTCTGTGGCAGATGCCACAGTCTTGAAATTTTCCTGTGTTGGGGGTTCCTCCTCCTAGTCATTCTGGTAAGGGATGGTTGAAGGAATCTACAGAGTCCAAACTACAGACCACAACCTAAGCTAGATGCACCTGTTTTATAGGGACCTTAGGGGTTTTGGTCTCTTGTTCTTCCAGCCTGTCTTCTGGGGTGGGGAGGGGGGCTACAACATTGTTACTCAGGCAACCCTATTTGGGCAGAGTTGCCCTGCCCTGTGTATGGAATGGGCTCAGTGAAAAGTGGTTTGGGGGAGCTTTTGTTCTCTGGTGGCTTTCTGTGTCTTTTCTGAGAGTCAGAGCAGAAGTGACCATATCCAATCCTCTGTCTCAGACCAGACTGTTATATCAACTGAGAGATGACTATCTGTTCTCCAGAAACCCCTCCAGGCCACACTGACTCCATTTTTGTCTGTGCTGCTAAAAACCACAACATCCTGTGTTGAGCACCCCACAGCAGCACTCCCAGCCCTCGCTTCCAGGTCCAGGCATGTCTCTGCCCGTTGTGCTTCTAAAACTGCCAGCTGCCCCCAGTTCACATGCAAACCCCTGCAACTCCAGGTTTCAGCCCTGAGGGGCTGCTCTAAAGTCCTTTCCCTGCCACTACCAGTCTGCTAGTCTATGCCCAGTCCCCAGATCAGGAGGCTTTTGCACTCCTGTGTTATTTCACATTTCCAGTGCCAGCGCTTATGGCGACTCCCTCCCCCTTCCATTTACCTTCTTTTTTTTTTAAGATTTTATTTATTTATTTGACAGATCACAAGCAGGCAGAGAGGCAGGCAGAGAGAGAGAGAAGGAAGCAGGCTCCCTGCTGAGCAGAGAGTCCGATGTGGGGCTCGATCCCAGGACCCTGGGATCATGACCTGAGTTGAAGGCAGAGGCTTTAACCCACTGAGCCACCCAGGAGCCCCCCATTTACCTTCTTTTATCTGCCTGCAGAATCACGGCTCCCCACGTCATACTGTGAAACCAGCCACCAGAGATATTCTGTTGGTATAGATCTGGATATATCTTCTTATGTCTCAGGTTGATTTTGTGGGTGTTCAGAGTGGTATGGTAGATAGCCAGTTCAATTCAGGGAACTGGTTGAAATAGAGTCCCCTACTCCTCCACCATCTTACCCCTCCCATTTTCATTTGTCTTAAGAAATTTTTTATTTCCAGGGCACCTGGGTGGTTCAGATAGTTAAGCATCTGCCTTCAGCTCAGGTTCTGATCCCCAGTTCCTGGGATCAAGCTCCACTTCGGGCTCCTGGCTTGGCAGGGAGTCTGCTTCTTCCTCTGTCTCTCCCTCTGCTTCTGCTCTCTCTCTCTCTCTCTCTCTCTCTCTCTTTCTCAAATAAGTAAATAAATCTTTTTTAAAGAAACCTTTAATTTCCCTTTTAATTTCTTCTATGATCCATTGGTTATTCAGAAGAGGGTTATTTAATTTCCATGTATTTGTGAATTTTCCAGTTTTCCTCTTTATGTTGATTTTCTAGTTTCATGCTATGTGGTCAGAGAAGGTATCTGGTATTTCAGTCTTCTCAACTTTGCTAAACACAGTCTATCCTAGAAATTCTCCTTCTGCATTTGAAAATAATGTGTGGGGAGGCGAACCATAAGAGACTATGGACTCTGAAAAACAACCTGAGGGTTTTGAAGGGTCAGGGGTGGGAGGTTGGGGGAACAGGTGGTGGGTAATGGGGAGGGCACGTTTTGCATGGAGCACTGGGTGTTGTGCAAAAAGAATGAATACTGTTATGCTGAAAAAATAAATAAAATGGAAAAAAAAAAAGAAAATAATGTGTGTTCTTCTGTAGTTGGATAGAATGTTCTGTATATGTCTATTAGGTCCATTTGGTCTATAGTGATTTTCAAATTCACCATTTCCTTTTTGATTCTCTATCTAGATAATCTATCCATTGTTGAGAGTGAGGTATTAAAGTCCCAAACTATTATTGTATTACTGTTTATTTCTCCCTTTAGTTCTGTTAGTTTTTCCTTTATATATTTAGTTGTTCCAAGTTGAATGCATAAATATTTATAATTTTTATATGTTCTTGATGTGTTGACTCCTTTATCATTATATTATGACCTTCTTTTTCTCTTCATACCATTTTTGCTTTAAAGTCTATTTTGTCTATATGTCTTTAACATCAAAGTGAGTCTCTTGCAGAAAACATATTTCTGGATCTTGTTTCTGATCCATTCAGCCATTCTAGATCTTTTAATCAGAGAATTTAATCTGTTGACATTTAAAGTAATTATTGATAGGTAAAGACTTATTATTGCAGTTTTGCTAATTGTTTTATAGGGTTTTTTGACCTTTATTGTTCCTTGTTTTTTATTCTGCTCTTCTGTGTGTGTGTTTTGATGTCTTTTGGTATGAGTATGCTTTGACTTCTTTACCACATTCTTTTGTGCAATTCCTACCAGATTTTCCCTTGTGGGTACCATGAGTATTTCATAAAATATCTTTAATTTATAGCACACTATTTTAAACTGATAATTTCAATACAACTTGTAAGCTTTACACTTTTAATTCTGGGGTGGAGGTTTTAGTGTCTGGAATAAATCTGTCTTTGGTGAAGAGGGCTAAGTCATCTTCAACAGTGAGATCTTGGGCTAGGATGAAGTCTTCTGAAGTGATGTCATCTCCAACAACAGGCCTCTGGGCCACAGGAATGTCAATTGAGATGTAGGACTGCTGTATCCTTTCCATGTGGATATCTACTTGAGTTGATGTGGGTCTTGTTTTTGTGACTCTTTTTGGTATTATAACAAGACTGACCCACTTACATAATTTGAATGTCATGTTGGGCTTAGGAACTTAACCTGTAAATACCTTATATGTCAAGGGGCTCAAAAGTGAAAAGCTAGCAAAGGTGATATTGACACCCATCCCAGAGCCCAACTGGCTTGACTCAAGCCCCAATTAAGAGTGGCTAAATCTTAGTTTCCAACAATCCAAGGTTTACCCCAGATTGGTAATAAGAGGGGTTCTGTAGCAAATAGGTTTTAAATCATACGGTCAACTATCAAAATCCTAATGGCATTTTTCACAGACAGAACAAATAATCCTAAAATTTTTGTAGAACCATAAAAGACCCCAAATAGCCAAAGCAATCTTAAGAAAGAAGAACAAAGCTGAAGACATCATATTTCCTGATTTCAAACTATATCACAAAGCTATAGTAATAAAAATAGTATGGTATTGACATAAAAATAAATATATAAGTCAATAGAACAAAATAGCAAAATAGATAGCCTAGAAATAAACACATATACTTGGCCAATTAATTTACAACAAAGGAGGCAAGAATATGCAATGGGGAAAAGACAGTCTTTTTAATAATTGATGTTGGAAAAGTTGATAGCCACATGCAAAAGAATGAAATTGGACCACTGTCTGACACTATACACAAAAATTAACTCAAATTGGTTAAAGATTTAAACATAAGACCAAGACCATAAAATTCCTACAAGAAATTATAAGCAATAAGCTCCTTGAGATTGACTGTGGTAATGATTTTTTGGATTTGACATCAAAATCAGAGGCAATAAAAACAAAAATAAGCAGACGGGACTTCATCAAACTAAAAAGCTTCTACACAGGAAAAGAAAAAGAAAAAAGAAAATAAAAAAAAGAGGAAAAAGAAAAGATAAGGCAACCTACCAAATGAAAATATTTGCTACTCATAATCTGACAAAGGATTAATATCCAAAATATATAAAGAACTCATACAATCAATAACAATATAATTAGAAAATTGACAGAGGATCTGAATAGACATTTTTCCAAAGAAGACACAGAGATGTCTGACAGATACATGAAAAGGTACTCAAAGTCACTAATTACCAGGTAAATGTAAATCAAAACTGCAATGATATATCACCTCACACCTGTTAGAATTATAATTATCAAAAAAGACAAGAAATAATAAATGTTAGTAAGGATGTGAAGAATTACTTATGCACTGCTGGTGGAAATGTAAATTGCTGTAGCCATCATGAAAAACATTATGAAATTCCTCAGAAAATTAAAAATAAAACTACCACATGATCCAGCAATTCCAACTTTGGGTTATTACTTGAAGTAAACAAAGTACCTAACTTGGAAAGATATGTGCACTCCCATATACATTTCAACATTATTTACAATAACCAACATTATTTACAATAAGAATAACAACATTATTTACAAAACAAACATTAATTACAATAACAAAAACATGGAAGCAACTTAAGTGTCTATCAATGAATGAATGGGTAAAGAAGTTCTGGCATATATAGACAATGGAATATTATTCACCCATGAAAAAGAATAAAATCTTGCCATTTGAGACAACATGGTGGACCTTGAGGGCATTATGCTAAATGTAATAAATCAGAGAAAGACAAATACTACATGATTTCATTTATATGTGGAATCTAATATGGGTGGGATGGGAAGTAGGTAAAATGGGTAAAGGTGGTCAAAAGTTATAAACTTCCATTTGTAAAGTAAGTCAGTCTTGGGTACCTAAGGTACAGCCTGGTTACTAGTTAATAATACTGTACTGTATATTTGAAAGTTATGGAAAGTAATCTTAAAATGTCTCATCATAAGAAAAAATTCTAGATAATTAGATATTGTGGTGACCATTTTTCAATATATACAAATATTGAATCATTATGTTATACAAGTAAAACTAAAACCTTTATAAGACTATATATCCAGGGGCGCCTGGGTGGCTCAGTGGGTTAAAGCCTCTGCCTTCGGCTCAGGTCATGATCCCAGGGTCCTGGGATCGAGCCCCGCATCGGGCTCTCTGCTCAGCAGGGAGCCTGCTTCCCTTCCTCTCTCTCTGCCTGCCTCTCTGCCTACTTGTGATCTCTGTCTGTCAAATAAATAAATAAAATCTTTAATAAAAAAAGACTATATGTCCATTATATCTCAAAAATATATATGGCTCAGTTTGGGTGTGTGTTGTTAATAGGGTGTAAGATTGTTTGCAAATTAAAATGCTGTACCTAAGGTTGGAAGTTTAACATTAGCTCGTAAGCAGCCCTTTGGATTTTGCCAATAACTATAAGCCCTTTACCTCAGTTGTTGGTTTGGTTGTTGAAAAGCAAGCCAGAGAGGTCTTTGGGTGGAGCGGCTTATATTAGTCAAACTTGATGATGTGTGGGCCTCAGCACTTGTCATGTCTGGTTGAAACAATGACTTACTTGGAGGGTTTGGGGCTCCATACTGCAAGCCAATGAAAGCACCCAGACCAACTATAATGAGATAAATAACCAATGGCATGGTATACAGTTGCACATAATAGGTGTTTTTGTTTGTGTTTTTGTTTTGGGAGGTGGTGGAATTTTTAGGCTCAAATGGATCCATATCAGAGGAGGAGCTATGTGACCCATGGGACATTCTATGGTTAATGAGTACCAGGAATGTAGATGTCCCAGCCTTCAGCCCTTATGGAAAAGATTAAAAATTTGTACAGATGAGAGATATAATTTTAAAACCTCACATAATGAGTCCTTATATACATGGAAGAGAGATATATCCTCCTTTAAATATAAGAAAAGTTGATGGAAAAAGTTTAGCTTTTTTTTAAAATTTGATTTAAGGTGTAACTTGGCCAGGAGGCAGTAGATCAAGAGAAATTAAGGCTTAGAACAAGATAGAGACCCACTTACTGTATTAGAATTTGAAAAGAAGTTGTTTGAGGAGACTATTAAAGTCTCTAATTAAAGTGGCTGGGATTCCACAGGAACATGTAATTTCTATTGAATGCTTTTTACAAGAGCCTAACGCTGTATATTTTGAGAAGTGAAAAGTGTGCCTTGGTTCTTATTGGTAATGTCTGCAACTACTAAGTGGGTAATGAGTATCCTGGTAAGGCCTTGTACTGGGGCCTTAGTATATGTAGCAACATTCTGAGTATCTGTGAGACAAGAGAATTCCTTAAGTGTTCATCTCTTGGGTGATGGCCTGACAATGTGTAACAAATATGAAGATGGGGCCATTTGACGGCCAGAGCATCCAGTGTTAAGATGATTGCCTAAAGGTGTTCCATCCCTTATCAGAGACATCATGGGTAAGGGGTGGAAAGCAGCAACATTCTATTGAACTTCATCATTTTTATGAGAGTATCAGTGGCATCCTTAGAGTCTTCAAATTCCTATTGCTCCTCACTCAGTTATGCCCAAGGGGTTCCTCTGGAGGAGGGATGCCATCTCTGGCAAAAGACTGAGGTCAAGAGATGCCAGCCCCTTCTACAAGTGAAATATGCCTTAGGGCCAAAGTTTGACTCCATCCTGTATTAAGGAGGTGTTGGTAACTATGCCAAGTTTATGGGATGCTCTTTCTGTGGTCCAAAGTGTAATGAGCAACTAAGTATGAAGGGTCATATGTTCAGGGTCTATAAAAGCCTCCATTTCCAAGGAAGCCCAGATGCATCCAACTTTTTTTGTTTTAACGGTGTATAGCACAGAGCCAGAAAGGGCACTTTCTTGCATCAGAAGACCTTTAGGAATTTACAGCTATAATAGATGGTCCAGAGATTCCAGGAGGCATGAGAAGAGGCTGTCAAGCCTCTACAGTGATGAAGCCTCTGAGGCACTAATGAGAGTGCCCATTAATTTTAATGTGGACAGATTTTAGAGCCTTTTTGTTATAGGGATACTCATTTAAGCTGGGAGGTCTTGCAATTAGCAGCATCAGGGAAATAAGCAAAATCTGTGAATGAGGAATACACTGTCACCAGAAACCCAGGCAGGACTAGAATATATCGGATTTGTATATCCTTAGGGATGAATCTCCTGGGAAGAGAACGACATTGATATAATGTTGTACCTGTGCTCCTAGATGAAGATCGATGTAGCCAAAGATCTCCTGCAAAGACAATGTAGAATGGGAAAGCTGTTGAGGCACTGATAGCCTGGAAAAGATGGATCGGGTCTGTTCAGAGAGAAGGCTAACTGTGGCTGAGATGCTGTCGAAATAAACATTGAACAGAACGGATTAGTCAAATCTATATCAGTAATTTTTAAAGTGTTTGATATTGAGTATGGTGGCCTTAATGACCGAGACCACAGCATTAACGTTGTAGGAGACGTTTATTTTTTCCAGGTTTAAGAACAGGCTAAGCTTAGATCAGGGCTGTTGAATGGTAAACACTGAGGATAATAATCTGTTTGTTAATTGGGTATTATTCAGTAAATTTTAATCCCTGTGTTAATTGATATATGGGCCGTCTTATCTATTTTAGCAGGGTTTTGTGGGTCCCATTTCATCAAGCTGATTTGTCAGTGCTAAATACTTATTTAATGTTTCATTATTACTCATTTTGTTGGAACATCTATGTCCAAATAAAATATTTTAGGGCAATGAGTACTAAGAGTACAAGAAATTTAGGCAAGGCTACAACTACAGTGAAGCAGATTTATTTTCCCTCTGTTTTACAGTTATTTTTCTAAGATTATAGGGGGTACAGTGTTTAAATTTAGTGGGGTTCCCATGCAATCCGCATATAATTTCAGCCCCAGTATTAATTAAGCATGTTAAGTTTTGTCACTTGTTTTGTTTTAGCAAACACTAAAGTTGATTTAGAATCTACACTGTAAAGGCAAAAAAGCCAACTGGTGTTCTCATTTTTTGTTGTTGTTACATAAACTCTTTTAATATATAAATTTTGGTGTTCCACTTGGACCAAATTATGAAGCTTTGTTTTAATTTGGTTTTAATATATGGACATGTACATCATTTATTCTATATTTTAAAATATTATATATATATAAAAATAATTTACTTATTTACCTTTATTTTTCTCCTTCTGTATTTAGGTGGCTTTTTTTTTTTTTTGTCTTTTACCTTTTTTTTTTTTCCTATTGCCATTGTCTTCTGGGTTTCGCTTTAGGCTGTTAACCACCAGAAGCTATGATTTTTAGTTTCCAGTTGATAGCTCATAATGTGGAACTTATGGGCAATTATAGGAAAAGAGATAAGGGGCCTGGTGAGGTCTCAAAAGCAGCCAGTTCTCATTCCAAGACTCTTCAATCCATCTCCCAGAGACTAGGGTTTGCATTTACAGCTACAGCAGCCTCTTCCTGGAACAATGCAGTTAGCTCTGTTGTCTGAAGGATCAGTCCATTTTCACTGGCTTTTTTTTTTTTTTAAATGAGCACTGGATGTTCTTTTTTTTTATTTTTATTTATTTTCTTAATTTATTTTCAGTGTTCCAGAATTCATTGTTTATGCAACACACCCAGTGCTCCATGCAATACGTGCCCTCCACAATACCCACCACCAGGCTCACCCAACCTCCCAACCCCCTCCCCTCTAAAACCCTCAGTTAGTTCCTCAGAGTCCATAGTCTCTCCCCCTCCAATTTCCCCCAACTCCTTTCTCCTCTCCATCTTCCCATGTCCTCCATGTTATTCCTTATGCTCCACAAATAAACAAAACCATATGATAACTGACTCTCTCTCTGTTTGACTTATTTCACTCAGCATAATCTGATCCAGTCCCGTCCATGTTGCTACAAAAGTTGGGTATTCATCCTTTCTGATGGAGGCATAATACTCCATCGTGTATACGGACCACATCTTCCTTATCCATTCGTCCGTTGAAGGGCATCTTGGTTCTTTCCACAGTTTGGCGACTGTGGCCATTGCTGCTATGAACATTGGGGTACAGATGGCCCTTCTTTTCACTACTTCTGTATCTTTGGGGTAAATACCCAGCAGTGCAATTGCGGGGTCATAGGGTAGCTCTATTTTTAATTTCTTAAGGAATCTCCACACTGTTTTCCAAAGTGGCTATACCAACTTGCATTCCCACTGGCTTTTTTTTTTTTTAAAGCTTCCTGTCTATCTCAGACTGTTTTCATCCTTTGGGGGTTCACTAGATAAATTCATATTAGTCCTGACTAGGCTAAGCATAGGGAGCGGCCTCCCTCTCTAGGGTGCCCCAGTTGTCCTCTGAGGAGCTTAATCCAGTTTAGGAGAGTAACTGCAGCCTAACAGTATTTGAAGACTCTGGATTTTGAGTATAAGGCCCTTGGCATGCTGGTAATCAGAAATGCTTGATAATGCCCACTGTACATTATCTGGGCTGTTTATCCATTCCATTCTACAACCTCTTCATGAGTCTTAGGCAGGATAGGAACTAAATGTTCTCTCTCTCTTTTTCGTAATTAAGCATGATCTTACCCTGGTCTCCAAGGGTAAGATCCCTTAAGCAACAACAGAAGAGGTCAGGTCTAGAAGAGCACCCTTTGTGGAGTGCCATGTTTCCTGAAGCACCTCCAAAGCACATTCTCCCTCTCCTCAATGGGTTAGGCTAAGGTGTATGAAAAAATAGCAACTCAGCTTGCCCCACAACTTGTCAGCGCTTCCTGGTGAATCAGTCAGGCCCATGCTCCAGCACTGTGAAGAAAGTCACACCTTATTCCCTTCAGTGGAGTTTTTTGAAAATTTAGCTAGGTGCCCCTGGGAGTCTATTCCAGAATCTAAGCAAGTAACTCAAATAGGACCTAGAGATCTTTGTTTTCAAATTCTGAATTTAGGGTGGTAATCAATGGCAACACCTAGCACATGCAACAAACAGTAGTCTTACCACAGCATAAGCCAACTTAGCAGTGGTACCTCCCCAGGCTGTCCCTGCTATCTGCTAGAACCAAGTCAGTAAGCAAAGAACAATCTAATATCATATCATTCCAGTCTAAGGCTAAACTACTCTGTTCACTGTGTTAATTGTTTTAAAATATAGGGCATTAATAGAAAAATTTGAGGTATAAGAAGACCAACAGATCAAGAGATGATTGCCATTGAAAAGATAATTCATTACTCATAAATCCCAAGAGACAGTGGCATACCAAGTCATGAAGCTCACATGGGGAGACACCAAAGTCAATCACAACATAGAAGGTGGGGCAGAACTGTGGGCAAGAACCTTTATTGTGGTTTCCATGGGAAAGGACATCTGGTTGACATATAAAATTTGCATAGGGTAAAATTTACTCTTTGTGGTAGATGGTAGGTTTTATATATAATTATAGTTATATATCTGCATAGTTATGTATCTACTTCCACAGTAGCATATTGTGAGATAATTAAAAATATTTATATTGATCTCTGTTTCTACTTCCTAGCACTGACCTCCTAATTCCCTTGTAATTTCCTAAGTAATAAGAACAGTAGGATCAGCTTTTCTATTAGCTGGTCTTTGACCCCAGTTCCTGGCATAAAGCTACTTAATCACTTGGAATTTCCTGGGTGATAGCAGTATCTTTTTGTCCTAAGGGGATAATGATGGGCCCCTTGAAAAAGGCTGGTCAACAGAAACACCAAGCTAAGATGAGAAGCTTTGGATTTTCAGCCCTATTTCCTGTTTTAGAGAGAGGAGAAGGGCTAAAAATAGAGTTAATGATCAATCATGCCTATGTGATAAAGCCTCCATAAAAATCCCCTAAGTACAATGTTCAGAAAGCCTCCAGGCTGAACATGGAAGTATGGCAGAGTGATAAGCCTGGCTGTTCCCGCCCACATTCCTTGCCCTATGCATTTCTCCCATCTGAATGTTAATCATATCCTTTACCATATCCCCTCATAGTAAATTGGCAAACAGTAAGTAAACTGTTTTCCTGAGCTCTATGAACCACTCTAGCAAATTAATCAACCCCTAGGATGAGGTCCTGGGGACCTCCAATACAAGCTCCAAGGTCAAGAGCACAAATAACAACCTGGAACTCTAATTACATCTGAAGCAGGGGGGATGGGACAGTCTTGTAGAACTGAGTCTTAATCTGTAGCATCTGAGGCTATCTCTAGGCCAATGGTGCCAGAACTGGGCCAAGTTATAGGAGATTCAGCTGGTGTCACAGCAAACTGCTTGTTGTGGAGAAAAACCCACACATCTGGTGCCAGAAGTGTTGTGTGGAAGTAGTGTGAGAACAGAGAAAATAGAGAATAAGAAACTTCAGAAGGAATACTGAGGTTTTCTTTACACGTACAGAACTATTTCATCACTCCCCCAAATTCTCTATTCTGGCCCTTCCCCCACATCATAGCTTGATAACCACTGATGATCTTCCATCCCTTATTTTTGCCTTTTCTGGAATGTCCTATAAATCCAATTACATAGTATGTACAATCTTTTGGATCTGACTTCCTTCACTCACAGGAAGACACTTAAAGATTTTATTTATTTTAGAGTGAGAGAGAGCATAAGTTGGGGGGGCAGGGAGAGGGGCAAGCAGACTCCACACTCAGCACAGAACCCAGTGTGGGGTTGAGATCCCAGGACCCTGAGATCAGGACCTGGGTTGAAATCAAGAGTCAGAGGTTTAACTGACTGAGCCACCCAAGTGTCCCTAGCGGAATGTCTTTAAGATGCATCCATGCTCTTGTGTGAATCAATACTTTGCTCCTTTTTATTGTGCCATTTTATTGTTCGGATGTGCCAGTCTGTCTACCTATTCATCTATTGAATAAATGAATTCAGTGAATAAATCACTTTGATTTATTTCCCATTTTTAGCCAATATGACTAAAGTAGACATAAACATTCATATAAGATTTTTGTTTAAATAGTACTTTTCAATTTTCTTGAAAAGTGAAATATCTAAAAGGATATTTGGGGTCAGATAATAGGTGTATTTTTAATTTTATAAAAAACTGCCAAACTCTTTTTCCAAAGATACTGTACTATTTTGTGTTTCCAGTTCTAACTGCTCCAAATCCTAACCAGTACTTTGTCTTTACAATAATGTTTTCATTTAGTCATTCTAATAAATATGAGGCATCTCATTTTGGCTTCTGCTTCATTTTTGAAAAAGAGTTCTGCAAATATAGAATCAAATGTTGACATTAGGTTTTTCTTTCTGCACTTTAAAGATGTTGATTTGGAGGTCCTTCTGGGGAAGATGAGAGGAGTAGGAAGACCTAAGCTCACATTGTTCCATGGATACCACTAGATAACACCCACATTAGTGTAAATAAATCAGAAAACATCCAAAGACTGGCAGAAAAAACTCTCCACAGCTAAATGTGGACAAGGGGTCACATTGAAGAGGGTAGGAAGAGCAGAGACAGATTCAGGCCCTAAATGTATGCATAGGACTGTCTGTGGGAGGGAGGGAACTCAGAGAGGGGAGAGAAACATTCTCACATCAACTGGGGAACCTGCTTTGGAAAATGAATCCCCAGAACATTTGGCTTTGAAAACAAGAGGGACCAAATTTCACAAATTCTTATAATCTGCAGGGCTTAACACCTGGGGCATTAGAAATCAGGGGGCTTGGCTTAGGGAGAGCAAGAGGGCAAGAGGAAATTGAGTCTCTGCTTTTAAAGAGACAGCACAACAAACAAGCCCATGAAGATACAGCATAGGAGCAGCAGTTTGAAAAAATTCCTGGGGTATAAGAGAGACAGACTTGCTTACTAATCTCAGAACATTTTCTGGAGGGGCAGGGATCACTGAGAGACTTTAAGAACTATCAGGCACCAATTTCCCTCCCCCGTTCCCCAAACTAATTACAGGAACAAGTGCAGGAATCAGCGAGACACCAACACTCGCTACCTAACTTTCTAACAGCATGCAGTCACTGCCTTCTCCTGCAGACATGCCCCCTCCAGCCAGGCCTCCACTCCAGGACCCCTCCCACAGCAGACCTGCTTAAACCTTGCTGACACTGTGCACCCCACCCCCATGTTCTCCTGCAGACTGCCCCCTCCTACTGGAATCATTCTGAAGTGTGCCACAAACCTGGAAGTGGGC
Organism: Meles meles; assembly: GCF_922984935.1. Lineage (NCBI taxonomy): Eukaryota > Metazoa > Chordata > Mammalia > Carnivora > Mustelidae > Meles > Meles meles. The sequence continues at coordinate 130,754,704 of NC_060070.1, forward strand.
AAGCAGCCCCAATGTGAACAAGCACCACTCCAAAGTGACTCCTACCCCAGGGAGAGGGGAAGATAACTAACCACATGCACTGGTTCCACTGCAAGCCAAGTGATGAGTTGGGGACAGATAGCTGCTCTGACTACAGGCTCTAACCAGCAATAAAAATTTCCCAGGGAACAACACAGGGAAAGCATCCTGCAGTTTGGTGCTACTGCAAACACCTGGTCTGACTCAACTCAAGCCCAAGGCAGCCCCAGACTGGCCTACTAACAAAAAAGGGACCAGACCCCTCCCAAAAATGACAAAGAGAGCCATTTAAGATGACTGGCCTACAGGCAAAACAGTAAGGCACACACAACACACTAGAAGATATCCCTTAAGCACCAGGTTCTGGCGAACAGGGGACACTGAACTGCAGGACACTACAGGACATCTTCTTCATAACATCACTACTTTCAAGAGCAGGAGACATAAATAAAATCTTTTTTAAAAAGTGGGAGGGGGGGGTGCTGCCTGGGTGGCTCAGTCAGTTAAGTGTCTGCCTTCAGCTCAGGTCATGATCCCAAGGTCCTGATATTGAACACCATATGGAGCTCCCTGCTCAGCTGGGAGCCTGCTTCTCCTTCTTCCACAGCCCCTCACCCATGCTCATTCTCTACCTCAAACAAATAAATAAAAACTTAAAAAAAAAAAAACCACAGGAGACACTGCTGATTTTCCTAACACAGAGAAACTGACACAAAGCGTTAGATTAAAATGAGAAGACAGAGGAAAATGTCCCAAATGAAAGAGCCGGAGGGAGGAAAAAAAAATCACAAGAGAGCTAAACAAAATAGAGGTAATGTGCCTGATAAAGAATTTAAAGAAATGGTCATAAAGATAATGACTAGACTTGATAAGAGGGGAGAACCTCAGAAAGATCCTTAATGAAGAGATAGAGGGGCACCTGGGTGGCTCAGTGGGTTAAGCCCTTGCTTTTGGCTCAGGTCATTATCCCAGGGTCCTGGGATCAAGTCCCAAATTGGGCTCCCTGTTCAGCGGGGAGGGGAGCCTGCTTCTTCCTCTCTCTCTGCCTGCCTCTCTGCCTACTTGTGATCTCTCTCTCTCTCTGTCAAATACATAAATAAAAATAAAAACAAAGAAATAGAAAACATTAAAAAGAAAAATGAATCAGAGATGAAGAACTTAATAACTGAAATTTAGAATAGTAGAATAGAGGAAGCAGAAGAATGGATCAGTGACCTGCAGACAGAGTTATGGAAAGCAATTGAGCCGAAAAGGAGAAAGAAAAAAACTAATGAAAAATGAAGATAGACTTAGGAAACTCAAGGACATTATCAAGCATAATAACATTCATATTATAGTGATCCCAAAAGGAGGAGAAAAAAGTGGGCAGAACAATTTTTTGAGGAAAAATAGCTAAAAATTTCTCAAATCTAGATCCAGGAGACACAGATATCCCCCCTGCAAATCAGCCCAAGGAGGTTCACACCAAGACAAATAGTAATTCAAATGGCAAAAGTAGTGATAAATAGAGAATTTTAAAAGCAGCAAGAAAATAGAGATGGTTACATATGAGAGAAATCCCATAAGGTTACCAGTTAAATTTTCAGCAAAAACTTTTCAGGCCAGAAGGGAGTGGGATGATATATTCATAGTGCAGAAAGAAAAAAACCTACAGTCAAGAATATTTTATCCAATAAGGCTATAATTCAGAATACAAGGAGAGATAAAGAGTTTCCCAGGCAATAAAAAGTTAAAGAAATACATGACCACTAAACCACCCCTACAAGAAATGTTAAAGGGCTCTTTGGGTAAATAGGAAAGACCATAAGCAGGAGTAAGAAAAAAGATGTACAAAAGTAGTAAAATTTAGTATAATTTGAAGAATCAGTTCAGGGATTCACAAAATAAGGACAGAAATATGATACCATATACCTAAAACCTAGAGGATATCCTAGAGGATAAGAATAAAGAGTGAGCTCAAACTTAAGCGACCATCAACTTAATATAAATTGCCATATGCATAAGATTTTATATACAAAACTAATGGTAGCCACAAATCAAAAACATATAACAGATATACAAAAAAATAAAGAGAAAGGAATCCAAGCATATTAAAGAAGGCCATGAAACCACATATATATTCTCTAACAGTGAATTAAACAGTTTTTCATTTTAATGAAGTCCAAGTCATCAGTTTCTTTTCATGAATCATGTTTTTGGTTTGTATTTGTGAAGCCATCACCTAACCTAAGGTCATTTAGACTATGTTATCTTTTTAGGAGTTTTATATTTTTGCATCTTACATTTAGGTCAATGATGCATTTTTAATTAATTTTTCTGAAGAGTATAAGTTATGGGTCTAGATTTACTTTTTTGCATGTGTATGTCCAGTTATTCCAGCTTGATTTGCTGAAAAGACTCCTCTGTTTCTATATTGCATTGTTTTTGCTTCTTTGTGAAAGATCAGTTGACTATATTTTTGTGCCTCTATTTTTGAGCTCTTTATTTTGTTTCATTGATCTACTTCTCTATTCTTTCATTAATACCACACTGTCTTGATTATTGTAGATTTATAGTAAGTCTTGAAGTTGGGCAGTGTCAGCCCTCTGACTTTGTTCTTCTCTTTCAATATTTTGTTAAATATTCTTTTTGGGGGAGTTGGAGCTGTTTGTTTTGCCACTCTGTATAAACTTTAGAATTATTTGACAAAACCTAAAAAATAACTTGTTGGGATTTTGATTGGGATTATGTTAAATCTGTAGATCAATCTAGAAGAACTCACCTTGACAGTGTTGTCCTCCTATCATGAGCATGGATTATTTTTCCATTTATTTAGTTCTCTGATTCTTTCATTAGAGTTTTGTAGTTTACATATAGATCTTTTACATATTTTCCCTAAACATTTCCCTTTTTTATGTGCTAATGTAAATGGCACTCTGTTTTTCATTTCAAATTGCAATTATTCATTACCAATATAGAGGGGAAAAGTTACTTTTGTGTATTAAATTCATATACCTTAGCCTTGCTATAATTCCTTATTTTAGAAGATTTGTTGATATTTTGAACTTTCTATATAGACAATCATACCATCTGTAGGCAAGGATTCTTCCTTCCCAATCTATATACTCTTTTTTCCTTTTTCTTGCCTTATTGCATCAGCTAGGATTTCCAATAAAATGTTGAATATAAATGGTGTGAGAGGATATATTTGCCTTGTTCCTGATCTTAGCAAGAAAGCTTCTAGTTTCTTACCATTACATAAGATGTTAGCTGCAGCATTTTTGTGGATTGTGTTTTGCAAATTTGGAAAGTTTCCCTCTGTTTCTAGTTTGCTGAGCGTTGTTATCATGAATGGGTATTGGATGCTTTGCCTGCATCTAATGATATCATATGATTTTTATTCTTTGACCTATATGATGGATTATATTTTCAAATGGTAAATCAGAGTTGCATTCCTGGAATAAATCCCACTGGGTTGTTCTATATAATTTTAATATATGTTTGGATCTTATTTGCTAATATTTTGTTGAAGATTTTTGTGTCTATATTCATGAGGGATAGTGATATATAGTTTTCCTTTCTTGTAATGTATTTGTCTGCAGCCTTGGAGCTGCAAGGGAAAAGATGTTCACCAAGAAAATGGTTCAGAAGTTGTTCTTACTACAAAAGAATTCCTAATTCAATATTCAATATATGCCATTTCTTGGAAAACAACAGGGATAAAACATCAGAACAACAAAAATACATCTCCACTAGTTATGGTATAAAACTACAAATTAATGCTAATAAAAAGATGTAGACAATATATTTCATAGGTGTGATAGAACACAGGGATTAGCTTGGGAAATTGAGGCAGAGGTTGCCCAGTGTCATATGGGAGCTGGATCTACTGAGTCTCAAGCTGTTGGTCTTTCATGATATGACATCACCAGTAAAGAAGATAATTCAAGTTCTCTGGTGGTAAAGGAAGAAAATTTCCTTTATATCATTCATGTTCAAAAACTCATGGGTGGCAGTACTGCTCTTTGAGATTACACCTTGTTCCCTGGAAGTTCATTCTTAAATAACTCTGCTCACACTGAATTGGGGTGGGAGGTGGTGAGAGAGAGGGAGTCTTCATGAGTTCCTACTAAAAAAATTTTTTTCTCTATTCTTGCAGAAAAATCTAATCGGTGGACTCTTGAACTTATTGTCCTACAACCTGGGGAGAGGGAGATAGGCACTTATTAATGCTGGCCTATCTTAAAATCTAGTATAAATGGATGTCTGTTTCAACAGGAACAAAAATAGAAAGTATACATTTACTTATTTCAAGTTCTATTAAGCTCAGTATTTTTAGGTGTTCTGCAAAGAGTAGCATGAATTTAAAGGACTCTGTCACTGTTTAAGAACTGATCTCTATTACCTGCCAGATTTCTGAAAGGGGTAAATTTCCCAAAATGTATTAAAAGTCCAGCTCTACAAACAAGTAGTCAGTATGTTATTTCAATAAAGGACAATGTCAACACCCAGTGGAATCCATAACGTGGGAATCAACACAAGGCAAGGGGCAGTGCAGGTGTAGCTGTCCCCTGCTCAACCTCCCCTCAACTTTCTATTCTTGAGTGAGGCAGACTGTGTTCTAGTCACTCCAAGATGAAGGGTGAGAAAGGAGAAAAGGAGGAAAAGGTTAACTTAGAGCTGAACGGAGTGCAAGGACACAGGTTGCACATTGCAAACCCTACGGGCAATTTTCATCATCCATAATGTCACCTTTTCTGTGTTCTTCTCTTCACCAACCTCATAAACTAGATGTCACATCAAGTAACAGAAAAGTGTGAAATAATAACTGGTAGCATCCATGACTATTTAAATGAAAGACTATAAATAAATTCGTTTAAGTAAATCTAAGTGTTTATTTCTTCTTAAGTAAAAGAGAAATAAATGTTTCTTTTCCTTCCTTGTTTTTCCAGGGTGGGGGTTAATCAGCTGAGTGCTAGAAAGGCACGCTCTCCCTCCAGAGTGTTGAATGCACTGTCACCCCAGCATAAGGAATCAGGCTAAGGAGGAGCTGCATCTGTGAGGGGCCTGGGCTGATTTACCACGTTCATGATTATGTTCTCACAAACCTTTTCAGGTTTTCATGTGTGTAATGCCCTTAATACCAGGTCTGGCTACCACAGTGGTTAGCGGCATAACTAGTTGAATTCACAGAAGGTTATTTAGAGCTCGGCTGGTATGTAAATTAATGCAAAGTATATGTAAATAGGTTCAAGTCGAAATGTTACCTCTGGGGAAGAACAGTCCACACCCCAACTGCACGCCCCTCTCCCCACTACTCCGAGCATCCGATGGCACTTGCACGTGGAGACACAGTAAGGCTCAGAGCAAACGCTGCTGCCATGAGGGCTTACTTGGGGTCTCCCATGTGGCAGGTATGTCCTGGCCCAGGTTTCAGAGGGAGCAGAGTGACAAGGCCATTGTCTCTGGAATACAAAGCCTTAACAAAGTGGCAGAGGAATGAGAAAAGGAGGCCCAGGCTGAGCCAATCTCTAACCCCTGCTACTGCCAGCTACAGGGGGAGAAACCTGACCTGTTCTGGATAAGGACCTCCAGGAGGATCTCAAAGTCCCCACTGGAGCCCTGGGGAAGCAGCAATGGGGGCCAGGCTTCCTCCATAGACTTGCCAGGATGGACCTGTGCTATCATTAGCACAGGCCAGGTGCTAATGATTGAGGGAAATAACAAGTGTTTCTCCTGACAACCATGTCAGGGTCCTGGCAAGTCTCCTGACAATGTTAGGGTCCCTGCTCTAGAATCTGTGATCACTCTGCCCAGGGCAAGTGAAATGTCCTTTCAGTCACCAGCACAGCCACGTGGGCTGCGCTGAGACCAAGCTGAGCCTGGTGACTCACACATCAGAGAGAACCGGGTTGTGGGGGGCGGAATAAGCTCCCCACGGATGGTCACATGAAACAAAAAAATGCTGCAGTGAACTGTCCTGGACGAAGGAAACCTCCATGTCAAATATGTGTGAGCACCTTCTAAATTGCATCATATATTGGCAAACACCCTTACAAAGGCATAGTACCTGTGACTCCCTCTGACAGCGGGTGAGAAGGCACATTTGCAGCTCCTCTCTGACACTGAGCATTTTGGCTTTATTTCATCTCTGCTACACCCATGCATAAAAATTTGTGCTTTTACAGAGAGAGTCAAGTATCATATGGTTTCACTTATTTGTGGAGCATAACAAAGAACATGGAGGACATGGGGAGATGGAGAGGAGAAGGGAGTTGTGAGAAATTGGAAGGGGAGATGAACCATGAGAGACTATGGACTCTGAAAAACAACCTGAGGATTTTGAAGGGGCGGGGATGGGAGGTTGGGAAACCAGGTGGAGGGTAATAAAGAGGGTACCTATTGCATGGAGCACTGGGTGTGGTGCAAAAACAATGAGTACTGTTACGTTGAAAATAAATAAATAAATAAATAGAATTGTGCTTTTATATTCATTTCTTTGATTATTAATGATATTTAAAATCTTTTCATATTTTTATTATATTTTTGTATTTTTTTAAACCACCTATCCTTGACAGTTCATTGGTAAGCTATTGATTGTTTTCTTACTGATTTGTCCATCAGTTATATTGCATTTGTTGGAAATGTTTGACCATTTGTCTTTCATCCTTGCTTATGGTGTTTAATAATTAAATAATCATTTAAAAATTTTTATCACAAAGCATTAGTCATGTCACCTTCCTAAACAAGCATTTTTTTCATGACTATCCTGAAAATGTATGCAAAATAGTTCTACCTGATACTTATTTTCTCAGAAACTTGCTTTAGCTGAAGAAAGATAACACACCCTACGATAAACCACCAGAAATGCTTGCAGTCTCTGCTTTTCAGCAGTTGAGTGATCCTCTGTACTCCTGATACTTGGAGGAGGCTGGACAGGGTTGACATTGGCCCCTCACAGGGAGGCAGGCAAAGCAGGTGGGATCATGCCAGTCCCTGCCTGCCACCGGATGTTAGAGCGGCAGCACTCAGTGTACCCATTAGTGCACTTAGCATCAGGGAGGGAAAAACAATGCACCGTTCTGGCAATTTCTTTAGTTCTGATATTCAAGCTGAAAACAGATTTGCTTCAAGTGCTCTGACATGCATTTCATCAGCAATTCTCCTCCCTTTCTACTATGGAGGGAAAAAAATAAAAAATAAAAACCACCAGATTTTAAAACATCCTCCAGAGTTGCCAGTTTACAAAGGGTTGAGATATACAAAGGAACTGATACCCTTTCTATCTATGGAGTAAACCAAGCAACACAGACACATTCTTTTTTTTTTTAATCTAAAAAGACTGACCAGAACTAGAAAGAAACATTTTAAAAGTTGAAATCATTTTTGATAAATGCTCAAATTCCTCAAGATTTGCACACACCAGTCAGGCACACGGGAAGTACAAGGAGCCAGATGTTTGCCCGTGCTTGCTACCAAATTCCTTCCTGCGACAAGATGACCTGTCTCTCCACATGACAATCCAAGGAGGCATGGAAGTGACAAAGAAAATACATGGTCTGTTTTCAGTGGAAAGCCAGAGTGACTCCCCTTCAACTGAACACAGTAGCCTTTGGACTTGTCTTCCCAGAAGCAGGACTGTAGCTCAGAAGCTTCCAGCCAAGCCCACAAAGGCAGAGGAAAGGCTAGATTCCATCACTCTGCACTGAATTGTTAGCAAAACAGCTAGACTGTCTTGAACACTGTTTGCACACAGTTTATCATATACCTATGTTTGTGGTACCTGAGTGTGCATTCTCATACACTGATCAGTAGAAACTCATTCCATCAAAATGGCTCAAATGTTCCTTCACCAACATTTTCCAAAAAACATGCAAGTAGAAGAACAAGAACTGAGAAAGGGAAAAGATGATAGTTAAGAGGTGAGAGGGTCCACATTTTCACATTATAGGGGAATTAAATTATAACAAACACCTTGGTAGAAGATCATAGTCTCTTCTCTGCAAATAGTACTAAAAATAGCAGTGATTAGCAGGTAAGGGAAGAGAAAGTGGAATCAATTATAAATACCCTGGGATAGAGAATAAATACCTTGGCAGGTAAGGGAAGAGAAAGTGGACTCAATTATAAATACCCTGGGATAGAGAATAAATCCCAGAAGTAAATTGCCAACCAGTTTCAAGCAGGTATAATGTATGCATTTTCTTCACTCTTTTTTGAATAATTTTACAGCTCTGGACACTAGGAGCTGCTCTCACTGCAGAACCATGATCAGCCATGCTAATCCTTGGCAAAGGCAGTTTCCTCCAGTTCTTCCCTCAGGCCCAGCAGTAATGAGCCCTTTACTACCCAGGCCATTCTCCTCCGGCCTCCAGGTGGCTGGCAGGAAACCCTGGTAAGACTCTGGATGATCACTGCTCTCCATCCTAGATGTTCATATTTCAACAGACACTCATGATGAAAAGCCTTCAAGACTTAAAAGCCTAACTCACTACTTGTGTAATTTGGGGTGTTAAGGAAAGCACTAGAAGGTCTTTCCAGCATCTCTCAAATCATAATGGAAAAGTAACCCTGACTTCATAAGGTCAACCTGTGGTGTCTATAGTGCAAAGCAGTCCTAGGTGGCATGAAATACAGGGTGTATACGATATTATCCTGCCCATCAGAACTATGTCACTTTAAACAAACCACTGGGTGTTTACTTTTTTTTATTTAAATCCAATTAGTCCCTGTATAGTACATCATTAATCTCACTTGTAGTGTTCAACAATTTATCAGTTGCTTGTAACACCCAATGCTTACCACATCCTGTGCCCTCCTTAATGCCCATCACCCAATTATCCCATCCCCCCACCCACTTCCCCTCCAGCAACCCTCACTTTGTTTCCTATGGCTAAGAGTCTCTCATGGTTTGTCTCCCTCTCTGCTAACTTCCCATTCAGTTTTCCCTCCCTTCCCATATGATCATTTGTGCTGTTTCCCATATTCTACATATGAAACCACATAAAATTGTCTTTTTCTGATTGACTTATCTCAGTCACCATAATATCCTCCAGTTCCATCCACATGGATGCAAATGGTAAGTATTCCTCCTTTCTGGTGGCTGAGTAATAGTCCATTGTATATGTATATATATTGCCATATCTTCTTTATCCATTCATCTGCTTATGGACATCTCAGCTCTTTCCGCAGTTTGGCTAGTGTGGACATCACTGTTATGAACATTGGAGGTGCAGGTGCCCCTTCTGATCCCTCTATTTGTATCTTTGGGGTAAATATTGATGGGTCATAAAGTAGCTCTGTTTTTAGCTTCTTGAGCAACCTCCATGCTCTTTTCCAGAGTGGCTGTACCAGCTTGCATTCTCATCAATAGTGTAAGAGAGTTCCCCTTTCTCTGAATCTTTGCCAACATTTGTTGTTTCCTATCTTGTTAATTTTAGGCACTCTGACTGGTTATAAGGTAATATCTCATTGTGGTTTTGATTTGTATTTCCCTGATTCCAAATGATATGGAATAGTTTTTCACATGTCTGTTAGCCATTTGCATGTCTTTTTCAGGGAAATGTCTGTTCATGTCTTCTGCCCATTTCTTGACTGGATTGTTTGGTTTTTGGGTTAAGATCTTTTTAGATCTTCTAGGTCATTTGCAAATATCTTCTCCCATTCCATAAATTGTCTTTTGGTTTAGTTGTTCATTGTTTCCTTTTCTGTGCAGAAGCTTTTGATCTTCATGAAGTCCCAATATTTCATTTTTGCTTTTGTTTCCCTTGCCTTTGGAGGTCTAACATAAAGTTGCTGTGGCTGAGATTGAAGAGGTTGCTGCCCATGTTCTCCTCTAGGATTTTGGTGGATTCCTGTCTCACATTTAGGTCTTTCATCCATTTTAAGTTTATCTTTGTGTGTGGTGTAAGAAAATGGTCCATTTTCATTCTTCTACATGTGGTCATCCAATTTTTCCAACACCATTTATTGAAGAGACTGTCATTTTTCCATTGGCTATTCTTTCCTGCTTTGTGGAAGATTACTTCACCATAGAGTTGAGGGTCCACTTCTGGGTTGTCTATTCATCTATGTAGCTATCATTGTGTCAGTACCATACTTGGTGATCACAGCTTTATAATATAGCACAAAGACAAGCATTGTGATACCACCAGCTTTGATTTTCTTTTTCAATGTTCTTCTTGCTACTAGGGATCTTTTTATGGTTCCATACAAATTTCAGGATTATTTGTTCCAGTTCTGTGAAAAAAGTTGATGGTATTTTGATGGGGATTGCATTGAATGTATAGATTGCTCTGGGTAATATAGACATTTTAACAATATTTATTCTTCCAATCCATGAGCATGGAATGTTTTTCTGTTTCTTTGTGTCTTCCTCAATTTCTGTCATAAATATTCCATAGTTTTTGGAGTACAGATCCTTTACTTCTTTGGTTAGGTTTATTCCTAGGCATCTTATGGTTTCGGGTGCAATTTTAAATGGGATCAATTTCTTAATTTCCTCTTTCTTCTGTCTCATTGTTAGTGTGTAGAAATGCACCTGATTTCTGTGTATTGATTTTATATCCTGCTACATTGCTGAATTCCTATATGAGTTCTAGAAATTTTGGTGTAGAATCTTTTGGGTTTCCCACATAAAGTAGCATGTCACCTGTAAAGACTGAGGGTTTTACTTCTTCTTTGCTAATTTAAATGCCTTTTATTTCTTTTTGTTTTCTGATTGCTGAGGCTAGGACTTCTAGTACCACATTGAACAGTGGTGAGAGTGGTCATCCCTGTTGTGTTTATGATCTTAGGGAAAAGCTCTGTTTTTCCCCATTGAGAATGATATTCACTGTAGACTTTTTATAGACGGCTTTTATGATATTGAGGTATGTATCCTCTATCCCTGCACTGTGGAGAGCTTTCAAGAAATGATGCTGTATTTTGTCAAATGCTTTTTCTGCATCAGTTGAGAGGATCATTTTGTCCTTTCTTTTATTAATGTGATGTATCACATTGAATGATTTGTGAATGTTGAACCATGCTTGCAGGCCAGGAATAAATCCCACTTGGCGTTGGTGAATAATCCTTTTATTGTACTGTTGGATTCTATTGGCTAGTATCTTGGTGAGTATTTTGGCATCCATGTTCATCAGGGATATTGGTCTGTAATTCTTTTTGATGGGGTCTTTGTCTGATTTTGGGGTAAGGTAATTCTGGCTTTATAGAAGGAGTTTGGAAGTTTTCCCTCCTTTTCTATCTTTTGAAACAGCTTCAGAAAAACAGGTATTAGCATCATTAAATGTTTGGTAGAATTCCTCTAGGAAGCCATCTGGCACTGGACTCTTATTTATCAGGAATTTTTGATTACTGTTTCAATTTCCTTGCTGGTCATGGGTCTGTTCAGTTTTCTATTTCTTCCTGTCTCAGGTGTTGATAGTTTGTAAGTTTCTAGGAACACATCCATTTCTTCCAGATTGCCTAATTTGTTGGCATATAGTTGCTCATAAAGTGTTCTTAAAATTTTTTCTATTTCCTTGGTGGTTGTCATGATCTTGCCTCTTTCATTCATGATATTATTAATTTGGGTCCTTTCTCTTTTCTTTTTGGTAAGTCTGGCTAGGGGTTTATCAATCTTATTCTTTCAAAGAACTGGCTTCTGTTTTCATTGATCTGTTCTACTGTTCTTCTGGCCTCTATTTCATTGTTTTCTGCTCTAATCTTTATTATTTGTCTTCTCCTGCTTGGTTTAAGCTTTGTTTACTATTCTTTCTTCAGCTCCTTGAGGTGTAACATTAGGTTGTGTATTTGAGACCTTTCTAATTTCTTGAGAGGCTTGTATTGCTATGTACTTCTCTCTTAGGACCTCCTTTGCTGTATCCCAAAGGTTTTGAACAGTGTGTTTTCATTTTTGTTTGTTTCCATGAATTTTTTAAAATTCGTCTTTAATTTCCTGGTTGACCCATTCATTCTTTAGTAAGTTGCTCTTTAATCTCCAAGTTTTTTAGTTCCTTCCAAATTTCCTTTTGTAATTAAGTTAAAGTTTCCGTGCATTGTGGTCTGCAAATACGTAGAGAATAACCTCAGTCTTTTGGTATTGGTTGAGACCTGATTTGTGACTTAGTATGTGATCTACCCTGGAGAATGTTCAATAAAGTGTCATGTCATCTACAAAGAGTGAGAGTTTGACTTCTTTCTTGCCAATTTGAATGCCTTTTATTTCTTTTTGTTTTCTGATTGCTGAGGCTAGGACTTCTGGTACTGTGTGAGAAGAAAGTGTATTCTGTTGCTTTAGAATGGAATGTTCTATATGTATCTGTGAAGTCTATCTGGTCCAGCATGTCATTCAAAGCCCTTGTTTCCTTGTTGAACTTCTGCTTAGATGCTCTGTCCAGTGCTGTTGGTGGGATGTTGAAGTCCTCTACTATTATTGTATTATTGATGTATTTCTTCAATTTGGTTAATTTGTTTATGTCATTGGTTGCTCCCAAGTTAGGAGCATAAATATTTACAATTGTTAGATTTTCTTGTTGAAAAGACCCTTTAAGTATGATATAGTGTCCCTCTTCATCCCTTATTTCAGTCTTTGGTTTAAAATCTAATTTGTCTGCTATAAGGATTGTTACTCCAGCTTTCTTTTGAGGTCCATTAGCATGACAAATTGCTCACCCCCTCACTTTCAATCTGGTGGTATCTTTAGGTCTAAAAGGAGCCTTTTGCAGAGAGCATATGGATGGATATTCTTTTTTTTAATATTTTATTTATTTGACAGAGATACAGCAAGAGGGAACACAAGCAGGGGGAGTTGGGAGAGGGAGAAGCAGGCTTCCCACTGAGCAGAGATCCTGATGTGGGGTTGGATCCCAGGACCCTGGGATAATGACCTGAACCAAAGACAGACACGTAACAACTGGGCCATTCAGGCACCTCTGGATCTCACTTTTTTTTAAAATCTAATCTGATACCCTGTTTCTTTTGATTGGAGCATTTAGCTATTTACATTCAGAATAACTATTGAAGAATACGAATTTAGTGCCATTGTATTACCTGTAAAGTCCCTGTTTCTGTAGTCTCTGTTTCTGGTCTATGCTACTTTTGGCTCTCTCTTTGCTTACAGGATCCCCTTTAATATTTCTTGCAGTGCTGGTTTAGTGGTCACATATTCTTTTAGTTTCTGTTTGTCCTGGAAGATCTTTATCTCTCCTTCCATTTTGAATGACAGCCTTGCTGGATTAAGTATTCTTGGCTACAGGTTTTTCTTATTTAGTACCGTGAGTGTATCATGCCAGAATTTCTGGCCTGCTGGGTCTCTATGGATAGGTTTGTTGCCAACCTAATGTTTCTACCCCTGTAGTTTAAGAAACTCATCTTGAGCTGTGTTTAAGATTTTCTCTTTATCTCTGAAATTTGCAAACTTCACTATTATACTTGGGGATGTTGAACTATTTTTATTGATTTTGGGAGGGATCCTCTTTAATTCTTGGACATGAATGCCCATTTCCTTCCCAGATTAGGAAAGGTATCAGCTATGATTTATTCAAATATACCTTCTGTCCCTCTCTCTCTTTTTCCCCAGGGACCCCCAAAATTCTAATATTGCTTCATCTATGGTATTATTGATTTCTTGAAGCCTCCCCTCATTATCTGTTAGTTGTTTTTCTCTCTTTTCCTCAGCTTTCTTCCTTTCCATCAACTTGTCTCCAAGTCACTTACTCTCTCTTCTGCCTCATTTATCCTAGCTTTTAGAACATCCAATTTAGACTGCATCTCAGTAAAAGCAGTTTTAAATTCAGCCTGATTAGATTTTATTTCTGCATTGAGATTCTCTGGTGTCTTTTATGTTTTTTTTTCCAGCCCAACTAGTGAGTTTATAATCATTATCCTGAATTCCAGCTCTAACATTTACTTATATATATATTGATTAGATCTGTGGCAGAAAGTATTACCTCTGGTTCTTTCTTTTGCTGTAAATTCCTCCTTCTAGCTATTTTGCCCAGAGAAAGGTGGATGAACAAGAGAATAAAATCAATAATATCAGCCATGATCTAAGTGAAATACACACTAGACAAATCTGAAGAGGTCAGGAACCAAAAGAAAAGAAAAAGAAAAGGGGAGGCAGAGAAAAAAGTGGGGGGGGGAGATAAGATAATCTCCCAGGTGGACAAAACACGGTGATCCACTCAGTCCTAAGTGTGTTTGGTCTGTATATTAGAAGACACTAAATCCCAAAATTGTAAAGAAAGCAAAATTTATACATATACAAAAATAAAATTGATTACAATGAAAGAAAGCTAAAAATGAAGACTATATCTATAAAATGTAAATGTAAAGAAGAAAGTTTAAAAAAATTTTAAAAAGAGTTGGTAAAATAAGAAAGTTATTTTTTGAAATAGAAAAATTTCGAAAAAGAAAAAAGGAAAATTTTACATTGAAAGATAAACAAATCATGAGGAAAAAAAATCTTAAATTCTAGATACTATTTTTCCCTAGTGCTGGAGTTTTGCAGTCCTATATGCTTCAGAAGCTTGGTGTTCCCCCGATGTTCCAGCTGGTCCCACAGGGGAGAGGTCTGCTGTGTTGATTTCCAGGTGTCTTTACCTGTGCAGAGTTGCAACTCCCCTTGCTGGAAAGCCAAGCTCAGTGTGAGCTGCTTCTGATTGTTCCAGGTGGCTTTTGTTCCCTGAAGGCTTTCCACACTTCTTTAGAGGATGAAAATAAAAATGTCCATGCCCTGATCTCCAGCCCTGGAGCTGAAAAATCCCAGTCCCCTTTCTTCATTAGACCCTCAGGGCACTTTTGTGTGTGCCAAATTCTGCATACTCTTGTGGTGTGCACTTGCACTGATCCTCCCAGGGGAAGGTGGAGTGTCACTGTGCTTCTATCCTTTTCAGGGACCCCAAATGGACAGTCAAGACAGGTTATGAATGTAGCTAAGACACCTTTTCTGCAGAAGGCAGAGAGCCATCACTTTTCTGCCTTTTGCAGGGCCCCTGCACTGAAAGCTGTGTCTCCATCATGCTGCAGTTGGCTGTTTATGGCTTACAGAGCTGAGAGCACCCCCACCCCCCAACCTGGGCTTGCTGATCCTAACAGGATTCCTCACTCCAATGCCTGGGAACTCTGCTGGCTCAGACACCCCTGTTCTTTCTGTGACCACAGGGATCCTGAGACCACACTGTCCCACCTAGGCTTCTGTCCCACTTCACCACCTGAGCACCTTTCAGGCAGGGATTTCTCTCACAGGAGCAGATTTTTTTTTTTTAATTTATTTATTTATTTTTATTTGCTTATTTACAGCATAACAGTGTTCATTGTTTTGGCATCACACCCAGTGCTCCATGCAGTATGTGCCCTCCCTATTACCCACCACCTGGTTCCTCAACCTCCCACCCCACCCCACCCCCTCCCGCCGCCCCTTCATAACCCTCTGGTTGTTTTTCAGAGTCCATAGTCTCTCATGGTTCATCTCCCCTTCCAGTTTCCCTCAACTCCCTCTCCTCTCCATCTCCCCATGTCCTCCATGTTATTTGTTATGCTCCGCAAGTAAGTGAGACCATATGATACTTGACTCTCTCTGCTTGACTTATTTCGCTCAGCATAATTTCTTCCAGTCCTGTCCATGTTGCTACAAAAGTTGGGTATTCGTCCTTTCTGATGGAGGCATAATACTCCATTGTGTATATGGACCACATCTTCCTTATCCATTCATCCGTTGAAGGGCATCTTGGTTCTTTCCACAGTTTGGCGACCGTAGCCATTGCTGCAATAAACATTGGGGTACAAATGGCCCTTCTTTTCACTACATCTGTATCTTTGGGGTAAATACCCAGCAGTGCAATTGCAGGGTCATAGGGAAGCTCTATTTTTAATTTCTTCAGGAATCTCCACACTGTTCTCCAAAGTGGCTGCACTAACTTGCATTCCCACCAACAGTGTAAGAGGGTTCCCCTTTCTCCACATCCTCTCCAGCACACGTTGTTTCCTGTCTTGCTAATTTTGGCTATTCTAACTGGTGTTAGGTGGTATCTCAATGTTGTTTTAATTTGAATCTCCCTGATGGCTAGTGATGATGAACATTTTTTCATGTGTCTGATAGCCATTTGTATGTCTTCGTTGGAGAAGTGTCTATTCATATCTTCTGCCCATTTTTTGATATGATTATCTGTTTTGTGTGTGTTGAGTTTGAGAAGTTCTTTGTAGATCCTGGATATCAACCTTTTGTCTGTACTGTCATTTACAAATATCTTCTCCCATTCCGTGGGTTGCCTCTTTGTTTTGTTGACTGTTTCCTTTGCTGTGCAGAAGCTTTTGATCTTGATGAAGTCCCAAAAGTTCATTTTTGCTTTTGTTTCCTTGGCCTTTGGAGACTTATCTTGAAAGAAGTTGCTGTGGCTGATATCGAAGAGGTTACTGCCTATGTTCTCCTCTAGGATTCTGATAGATTCCTGTCTCACGTTGAGGTCTTTTATCCATTTTGAGTTTATCTTTGTGAACGGTGTAAGAGAATGGTCGAGTTTCATTCTTCTACATATTGCTGTCCAGTTTTCCCAGCACCATTTATTGAAGAGACTGTCTTTTTTCCATTGAATATTTTTTCCTGTTTTGTCGAAGATTATTTGACCATAGAGTTGAGGGTCCATATCTGGGCTCTCCACTCTGTTCCACTGGTCTATGTGTCTGTTTTTATGCCAGTACCACGCTGTCTTGGTGATCACAGCTTTGTAGTAAAGCTTGAAATCGGGTAATGTGATGCCGCCAGTTTTGTTTTTGTTTTTCAACATTTCCTTAGCAATTCGGGGTCTCTTCTGACTCCATACAAATTTTAGGATTATTTGCTCCAGCTCTTTGAAAAATATCGGTGGAATTTTGATCGGAATGGCATTAAAAGTATAGATTGCTCTAGGCAGTATAGACATTTTAACAATGTTTATTCTTCCAATCCAAGAGCATGGAACAGTCTTCCATCTTTTTGTGTCTTCTTCAATTTCTTTCATGAGTGTTCTGTAGTTCCTCGAGTACAGGTCCTTTACTTCTTTGGTTAGGTTTATGCCCAGGTATCTTATGGTTCTTGGTGCTATAGTAAATGGAATCGATTCTCTAATTTCCCTTTCTGTATTTTCATTGTTAGTGTATAAGAAAGCCACTGATTTCTGTACATTGACTTTGTATCCTGCCACATTACTGAATTGCTGTATGAGTTCTAGTAGTTTGGGGGTGGAGTCTTTGGGGTTTTCCATATAAAGAATCATGTCATCTGCGAAGAGAGAGAGTTTGACTTCTTCCTTGCCAATTTGGATACCTTTTATTTCTCTTTTTTGTCTGATTGCCGTTGCTAGAACTTCTAATACTATGTTGAACAAGAGTGGTGAGAGTGGGCATCCTTGTCGTGTTCCTGATCTCAACGGGAAGGCTGCAAGCTTTTTCCCATTGAGGATGATATTTGCTGTGGGTCTTTCATAGATAGATTTTATGAAGTTCAGGAATGTTCCCTCTATCCCTATACTTTGAAGCGTTTTCATCAGGAACGGATGCTGGATTTTGTCAAATGCTTTTTCTGCATCCATTGAGAGGACCATGTGGTTCTTCTCTCTTCTCTTATTGATGTGTTCTATCACACTGATTGATTTGCGAATGTTGAACCAACCTTGCAACCCAGGGATGAATCCCACCTGGTCATGGTGGATAATCTTTTTAATGTGCTGCTGGATCCTGTTTGCTAGGATCTTGTTGAGAATCTTTGCATCCATATTCATCAGTGATATTGGTCTGAAATTCTCCTTTTTGGTAGGGTCTTTGCCTGGTTTGGGGATCAGGGTAATGCTGGCTTCATAAAAAGAGTCTGGAAGTTTTCCTTCTGCTTCAATTTTTTGGAACAGCTTCAGGAGAATTGGTGTTATTTCTTCTTTGAAAGTTTGGTAGAATTCCCCAGGGAATCCGTCAGGTCCTGGGCTCTTGTTTTTTGGGAGGTTTTTGATCACTGCTTCAATCTCATTACTAGATATCGGTCTATTCAGGTTGTCAATTTCTTCCTGGTTCAATTTTGGGAGTTTGTAGCTTTCCAGGAATGCATCCATTTCATCTAGGTTGCTTAGCTTATTGGCATATAACTGTTGGTAATAATTTCTGATGATTGTTTCTATTTCCTTGGTGTTAGTTGTGATCTCTCCCTTTTCATTCATCATTTTATTAATTTGGGCTTTCTCTCTTTTCTTTTGGATTAGTGTGGCCAATGGTTTATCGATCTTATTAATTCTTTCAAAAAACCAGCTTCTAGTTTCATTGATACGTTCTACTGTATCTCTCGTTTCTACCTCATTGATCTCTGCTCTAATCTTGATTATTTCCCTTCTTGCATGTGGAGTTGGTTTGATTTGTTGTTGATTCTCCAGTTCTTTAAGGTGTAGAGACAGCTGGTGTATTCTGGATTTTTCAATGTTTTTGAGGGAGGCTTGGATGGCTATGTATTTCCCCCTTAGAACCGCCTTTGCTGTATCCCATAGGTTTTGGACCGAGGTGTCTTCATTCTCATTGGTTTCCATGAATTGTTTAAGTTTTTAAAGGTTCTGATTTTGCACTCCAGGACTATATCATTTTCTGGTAGTGGGCTTATGGAGGCTCCCACCACCCAACATTTATCTTCCAATAAATCCCTAAGATCCACTTTTCCACACCTCCTACCTTTCAAAAAGTGGTTGCTTTTCTATTTGTAGAATTCCAGCAATTCTTTTATTATATCTCAGTTTGAATTTATGGGTGTTCAGAATGATTTGTTAGTTATCTAGCTAAATTCAGAGAACCAGATGAAATGAGGTCCCCTACTTTTCTGTCATCTTGCCCTATCTCCCCACCACTGGGTGTTTATAATCAGTTGTAGAATGTAAAATAACAACAACAACAACAACAATGAAAGCCTTCCCTGGGGTAGAAGGAATATTACAGATCAGGGGAACAACCTCTAGAATTTTCACACCTCATAACAAATTATATGCCCTATGCTATTTTATGGGTATACTCTTAATTCCTCCATAGTAAATATTTTTAATTATTAGCTTGAAAATGCCCAGCTCTTTAAAAATCCCCCCCCCAAATAAAATGAAAAATCTGGAAACAGAATTTTTTTTCAGAATTATTGTTTCTTAAAGCTGATAAAAGCAATAACACATCAGTGACTTCCAGGGGAAAAGCTCACAATATAGTCATATTTGGTGGGGATGCTAGAAGATGGGAGCTATCACTATGAATGATGGAACAAATCCAGAACCATCCAAATACTGGTTAATAACAATAGGATTAAATCAAATGCCCAGGAATACTGACTTGGAAATCAAACTCCCATCATCAGCCCTAGAAAGCATTTATGGAACTCTCCATCTGGACACAAGTTTTTATCTTCCAATATAGATAAAACCCAAAGCAAGCCAAGACCCATAACAGACAAAGGAAGAGGAGTCCCTGCTGGAGCAGCATCTAAAGGAACTCAGTTCCCAGATGTCACATCTTTAGAAGCCCCACTGGATGAGGACCATTCTCCCACTCAACAAGAGCCCTCAGAGACAGTTAGCTTCCTTCGCCCCCACCCATCAAAATCAAAAAGAAACAACTAAAAGAGGAAGAATACATTAAAACATTAGTTATTCATTTAAAGCATGGAAAGCATCTAATTATAAATTCAACAATGGAAAAACAAATCTACTTGCTAGCTGGCAAAACCAGTACTCTTTAATGAGAACATGTTCTATGCTCCACAATCTCACCAGCAGGGATAACCATTGTTCATTTTGCTGTATAATCAACTCTCCTATGCATGGAAAAACCTCCATTTGTTTTTATAAAGGAGGGATTATACCTTACTTTTTTTGCTCCCAGTGTTACTGAAATCATTTTACAATTCCTCAACTGTATATTTTAATGACTGCACAAAATAAATTGAAAGAACTTGTTATAATTTACCTCACTATTTTATTTTTTTAAGATTTTATTTACTTGACAGAAGGAGATCACAAGTAGGCAGGAAGAGAGAGAGGGGGAAGCAGGCTCCCCACTGAGCAGAAGGCCTGATGTGGGGCTTGATCCCAGGACCCTGAGATCATGACATGAGCCGAAGGCAGAGGCTTAACCCATTGAGCCACCCAGGTGCCCCTTCAGTATTTTCTTATAGGACATTGGGTAGCTTCCCATGTAAACATATTTATTTATATGACAATCTGAAAAATGTTTTTCTATTTCTCCAGAATGTAAACCCTTGTATTTATTTCAGTCATTATAGTCTCATTCCGTACCAGTACCTGGAATATAATGGGTAAGACTGCAGCATCTGGTGAAACTATCTTTCAATCTTTAGCTCCAATCAGCCTCATCCACAAAACATTCCTGATCCCACACACAGCAACACGTACATGCTGCACTGCCCATACCCGCAGCTGTTCATGTATAACACCTGGCCACATCCTGCACCTCATCTTTGGGCTCCGTGGAGCTCAGAATCTTTGTGTTCCATGTAAAGACCAGGGAGCACAGCCTGACCTGATGTACTTTCTCATCTCTGCTCCACAACGGGGTATTTGATGGGCTCCAGTCTGTTTTGAGCTGCAGGCTGGGTCCTTCCAGCTGACCTGAAACAAGTGTCTATAAAGGTGAGGAAACTTCCAGTTGCCTCTTATGGGCCCTGGCGGTTGCCAGAGGGAGAGGCTGGGGTCATACCTTCAATCAAATTCTATGGGTGCTTACCATGCTGCCCAGTGTGGTGGGAGTTTCCTTTTGGGGGCAGTTGGTTCTTTCTGGGACTCTCCCACTGCCGCTGATGTTGTGGTGGAGGGCAAGGTGACAGGGCCACCTTGAGAGGCTGGGAAGTAGATGGTGGTCTCCAGGCCAGGTAGGGGACTGGCAGGCCCTTGGGCTACTCTGTTGGACTTCCACCTGACACCTGGTCCTCATGGCACTTATTTTCTGTGTTAGAGAACAAAGTAAAAATGGGAATGGCAGCTTCCTGAAACTCCAGATTCTTGCGATAAGAGAGACCCTAGGCTCTACCTCACAGGACTCAGCTGTTGGTGGGATCAGCTAAAACAAGAGCTTCATGGCGATGGTGTAGCCCTCAGGCTGGGTTGTCTTGTAGCCCAGAAGCTGACAGGTGGTCATCATTTTGTCATGCTTCAGGCCCATCAGTGGGTCCTAGATTTCTTCCTGTTTGTAGTCCATGGACAGCATCAACTCAGTCTGCAGGGTGTCCTTATTTTTAGAGAATGGCTCCGTCCCTATTCATGACCAGTGCTTATTCATGGGTCCCTCAGGATTTCCTCTAAAATGCCTCTGTCACTGGGCTTGAGGATAAGAATTTCTTAAGCATATTTTTCACATTCCACAGACATCTAAGAGGGAATGTGACATATTTCTCTCAATATCCATTGCCACAGCTCTCTGAAGTTCTGTCCATTAAAAGGAAGGGACCCAGTGACCATTGTATAGAAAAGGATACCCATCCACATACCCACTGTGGAGTTATCAAAAGAGTTCAGAGGAACCATCAGGGGGACTGCCACAGAAGTATCCTGCTTGTTACCACAGGTGAACTTGTTGCCAAAGCCAAAGTCCATGACTTTGACATTAAGGTCAGCATCCAAAAGCAGGTTCTCTGGCTTTGATGACTGTGGCCAATGCCCTCCTGGAGGCAGCAATGCACACCAGATACTATCTGGAGGAATTTGTTATAAGCCTTTTTCTTTCATGTGGCTGTGATGCAGTGGGTAATCAACCAACTCTTCTTCACTAGCACATTCCATCACCAGCTGGAGTCTTTCCTGGGTCTTAATCACTTCAAAAATTTCATGATATTGGGGTGATTCAAGGCCATTGTGCTCTGAACTTCAAGGCAAAGTCACTGGAGGAGCTCTGCTGATCTTATTAACAACCTCCATGGGCACCTGTCCCAGCCAGGATGTGCCAAATCAACCTCACCTCAGCACAGCTGATCTGGCTGATGGTCTAGAGGAGCCAGTAGTTGTCAATATTGGTTTTCTTGTCAGCAGAGGTGGCCCACAGGTCTTGCAGCCTGATGACCTAATAACTACATTGAGAATACTAACAATGCTAACTAAAAATACTTATATACTAACTATAAAGCAATACCAAAATACTAACCAACTATGTAAAAAGCAAAATAATAAAGAAAAAAATGAGTTGAGGAAAAAAGGTGAGAAAAATTTAAAAAATCAAAGAATAAAAAACTAAAAAGGACAAAAATAAAGAAAAATTAGAATAAAAAAGAAAAAATAAAAAGATAAGGTGAGAAAGGGGGAAAAAGAATAAAGGAAAAATAAAATGGACAAAAAGTAAAAAAGGGATAAAGCTAATGTGGTCCAGATTCTTCAGGTCACCAAAATGAGTTTTGTAGGTTAAAATGACAAAAATCCTAGGCCAACCAGGGGTTTATACAGGTGCTTGGAATTCCCTAATAATTATTGCTTATGGGATCATAGCAAAAAAATGAACCAGTCACAGCTGGTTCATTTAATCCACAGTGGTTTCCTCACTTCTTGGTTTCAAGAATTCTATAGTCTCTCAAAAAAGGGGATGGAGACCCCACTGGTTTTTTTGTTTTTGAAGGTAACACCCGTTAATATTTACTTTATTAGAAATTAAAACTTGCAGGATGCTTCAGTGATCTTTTCATTTCTAATTTGAGAAGCTAACAATTCTTGTTTTTTCAAGAGCTCACTGTGTCTATACTTAAATAATTCCTTTTCTTAAAAACTCTGAGAAATTGGTCTCAGAATGGAACCACAATTTAACTGGCATCACAATGCTATAAAAAATGTCTGTAGTATATTACACAATAGATACATTATTAATATTACTATGCAGTTCCATTATTATTATTAATATGCAACACAGTATATCAAATATATTAATATATGGCTGAGAAGGAGATTGCTGCTATCATATTTTCATTTCTTAGCTACAGTTTTGTTGAGACTATTTGGAGGTGATTCTTCCTTCCCATGAACCAGAGAACTCCCTACGTCTACTTCAATATCTTTTTTTTTTTTTTAGATTTATTTATTTGACAGATAGAGATTACAAGTAGGCAGAGAGAGAGAGAGGAGGAAGCAGGCTCCCAGCCAAGCAGAGAGCCCGATGCGGGGCTCGATCCCAGGACCCTGGGATCATGACCTGAGCCGAAGGCAGAGGCTTTTAACCCGCTGAGCCACCCAGGCCCCCCTACTTCAATATCTTTAAATGTAAAGCTTACATTACCCATCTGTTCTTGCGTTATTGTCTACTTTTTCTATTACAGCCCTTAGCATACTAATCATAGTTGTTTAAGATTCCTGGTCTAATAATTCCAAGATTTCTGTCATATCTGAGTCTGCTACTGATGCTTATGTTAGGGTCCGTGATCAAAGGAACGAGACTGACACAAAGCGAAAATCAAGCATAGCTTTATCTCATGCCAAGCTTCGAAAATCAAACCAACCGGTCGGGGCCATCTCTTATGAAGAGGTGACGATGACAAGGATGCTGCTCCTGACGACAAAGAGGTGATAGCGATGAGGACGACAACCCCGATGACACAGACTCTGCTCCCCATGATGCCACTCCGACAAGGCTGTTCCCCAGATGAGGCCGCTCTGGATAAGGCCGCTCAGGACGAGGCCACTCCGGACCAGGCCGCTCGCTGATGAGGCCGCTCCCCGGAATGACGCCGCTCCGGTGAGGCTGCTCCGGCAAGGCCGTGTCTTGGGGCAGCGAGGCCAGTCGCAGCGGGGCCACAGCGAGACGGGTCATGGGTGGCGAGGCCGCTCGCGGTGGCACTGCTGCTCGGGGCAGTGCCGCTCCCAGCAATTCCACTCCCAATGCTCCCGATGATCCTGAAGCTCTGACGCTCCCAATGACCCCGACGCTATCACTCCTATGACTACCCTAACAGCTCCCAGAGGCTTCTGTAACGGCTACTCTAACGGCTATTCTAACGGCTATTCTAACTGCTCCTACTACTCTAATGGCTATTCTAACTGCTCCTACTACTCTAATGGCTATTCTAACTCCTCCTACTTCTCCCCCACCCCCAGCCTCACAGACTAACCTTTATAGAGGTGGTTGAGCCTGGCCCACACACAGGTGGCCAATGAGATTTCAACTCACCACAGTTAATATATGCATGCCCCACTGATTGGATACGGCTCTGGCCTGGCCCGCCCCTATATCCAGGGTTTACAGTTCTTCTGGCTAATCAGGCCCCTACATTCCCCCCTTTTCTTTGGAAATTAGTCAAATCCTTGACTTTTCAGCCAGTTCTATGTTCTCCTGTTGTAAGGGGGTTATATTGAGCATGTAAGACTAACATTTTTATCACTCCAATTTTCTTTGGTACAAATGACATTAGGGCGTTTAACAGTAGTGCACAGTCGGCTGATGAGTTAGCCATTCAATGCTTTGTATAAACTTTTCCATTTTTCCTAATTCCGTTCATCTAATTTCCCACCTATACTTTACATAACAGGTAACAATAGGAACAACAATAAACTCACAGTTTTTTAGTCTTAGCTTTAGTCCATGGTCAGCAGGGTCCATCGGCTGCAGCTTCCATCTCTGGGGGATGTCCTTGTCCTCGGCTCATTTGACATGACCTGCGTGAATCTAGGCCCTGGTGCCTTCTACTTTTGCTGCCATGGGGGTGGTCAGGATAACAGTAAATGGTCCCTTCCAGCGAGGCTCCAAGTTTCCCCTTTGATAGCCACTTATCCAAACCAAGTCCCCGGGTTGGTAAGGATGCGGTTCCACCTCTGTCTCTGTCCCAGTGTGGGCAGTCTGGATCCCTGAGTGGGCTTTTTATAAGACAGACTGTAATGCCTGCAGTGACTGGAGTACAGACTGATCAGTCATTTCTGCTAGGGCAACCTCTTATAGCCGAGGATGGGGGGGGGTCTCCCAAACATTATTTCAAATGGGGTCACCTTGCTTAAATAGGGTGTACATCATGCCCTGAGGAGGGCAAAAGGAAGGAGATCCACCCATCCACCGCCAGTCTCCAGAATTAGTTTTGTCAAGGTCTCTTTAAGAGTCCGGTTCATTCTCTCTACTTGCCTGGAACTCTGGGGCCAATAGGCACGATGTAGTTTCCAATTAGTGCCCACGGCCTTGGCCAATGCCTGTGAGACTGAACTCACAAATGCAGGGCCATTGTCTGACCCAATCATGAGAGGCAGCCCAAACCTAGGAATTATTTCTTCTAGTAGCTTTTTGGCTACCACTCCTGCCATCTCATGTTTGGCAGGAAAAGCCTCTACCCAGCCTGAAAAGGTATCTACAAAAACTAACATGTACTTGTGCCCGTATTTTCCAGGTTTCATTTCTGTAAAATCTATTTCCAATAAATTCCTGGTTCCTTACCTCTTTCTCTTTTCCCTCTTCCCATTTTAGTTTTTCCCACATTAACTGCCTGGCATTGAGCACATCTATCAACTACATCCTGAACCATACGCCCTAATTTAGAAACCTGGAACTACTTGCCTATAAGCTCCTTAAGTTTGCATATCCCCAAATGAGTACCCTGATGTATCTGGTCTACTAACTTTTTACCTAGTCTTCGAGGAAGAATTATTTTTCCTGCTTTAGTCTTAGCCCAGTCCCCTTCATAGTCCAATTTAACCCATTTCTGTAAATACTTTAAATCTTCTTCTGAATAATTCAGTTTTTCTGGTAGGACTGGAGCCGGGAGTGTAACCAGTTCTTGCACTGTTTCTCGGGCTGCTTGCTTTGTGGCTTGATCTGCTAAATGGTTTCCTTTTGAAATCAGATCAGTCGCCTTTTGGTGTCCTGGGCAATGCATAATGGCCACCTCTTTGGGGTCCCAAATAGCCTGGAGGAGAGCCAATATTTCTCCTCTGTTTTTAATTCCTTTTCCTTCTGCTGTTAATAGACCCCTTTCTTTATAAATATCCCCATGTATATGGAGAGTAGCAAAGGCATACCTGCTGTCTGTATAGACATTGGCAGTTTTACCTTTGGCCATCTGCAGTGCCTGAGTGCAATCAGTTCCGCTTTTTGTGCTGAAGTTCCATGTGACAGGGCTGCTGTCCAGAGATTCTGCTCAGGAGAAACCACCGCAGCCCCCACATACCTCTTTCCATTGACCATGTAGCTACTCCCATCTGTGAACAGAGTCATCTCGGCATCTGGAAGGGGAGTGTCTTTGAGATCTGGCCTTATTCCTGCAACTTGGGTTAGGACCTCCCCACAGTCATGTGGGTGGTCAGCCAGCAACTCTGGCAGCAGCGTGGCTGGATTTAGCACTGCCAGGGGCTGGAAGGTCACTCTTGGTTCGTTGAGGAGGAGGGCCTGATATCCCGTCACTCAGGCATTTGTCATCCATCGGTCTGGGGGAGTCCAGAGAAGGCCCTCAATAGCGTGGGTGGTGGTCAAGATGAGATTTTGACCCAAATTCAATTTACTCGCATCCTTGACCAGGAGGGCCATGATAGGAATTATGCAGAGGCAAGAGGGGAACCCAGCCACTACTGGATCTAGTTTCTTGCTAAGATAGGCTATTGGCCTTTGCCAAGGCCCCAGAGTCTGAGTCAAAACTCCTTTGGCTACCCCTGCTTTTTCATCCATATACAAGTGGAAGGGCTTGGTAACATCTGGGATGGCCAATGCTGGGGCACTCAGTAAAGCTGTTTGTAATTCCTGAAATGCTCCTTCTGCCTCAGCTGTCCACTCTATCATACTGAGCCCCCCCCCCCTTTTGCCAGTTCGTAGGGAGGTTGGACAATCTCTGCAAACCGCAGTATCCACAGCCTACAGTAGCCCACCATCCAAGAAACTCCCTCACTTGTTGGGACGTGGTGGGGCGGGGGTATTGGGTGATCACCTGTTTCCTGGACTCAGTGAATGCACTCCCTCATGGAGATCAAAGCCTAGATATATGGCATGGCTCTGACAGAGCTGTGCTTTCTTTGCTGACATCCAGTACCCTTTTTCCTGCAGAGTCTATAAGAGAGCTCTCATCCTCCATAAACATGACTCATAGTCCTCAGTGGCTACTCACGCAAATCCTCATGTAGGGCCTCATCAAAAATAGTGGGTGAATTCTTGAATCCTTGGGGAAGACTTGTCTAGGTGAATTGGCCTTGGAACCCTTCCTGTGGGTCAGACCACTCAAAAGCAAAAAGGGGTTGAGATTCCCTTGCTAAAGATATGCAGAAAAATGCATCCTTGAGATCTAAGATGGTATACACAGTTCTTTTGGGGCCCAGAAGGAGAGTAGGGTATAGGAGTTAGGCACCGTCGGGTGGATATCTTCAACCCATTTATTAACTTCTCACAAGTCCTGAATGGGTCAGTACTCCCCAGTCTCAGCCTTTTTGATGGGCAGCAAAGGTGTGTTCCATGGAGATTTTCAAGGAACTAGGATCCCGTCTCCTCGGAGGTGGTTAATGTGTTTTCTGATCCCTTCCTTTGCTTCCCAGGAAGGGAGTACTGCTGAATGTGAATAGTCATAGCCATCACCTTTAATTGTACACCACTGGAGGTTGTCCCCTGGCCAAGCCAGGGGGCTTCCCTTCTGCCCAGACATCGGGAAACTTGACCTATAGGATTTGGAGAAGACTCCCCCCCTTTGTCTCCTCTGGTTTTGAGACTGGATCGTAAAGGAGGTATTCATCTACTGCTGCCATAAGCACCTGTACAGTGGGTTGTCTCAAGGTTACGGTCATGTCTCCTTCCGAGAACTGAATGCCAGTTCACAACTTGTGGAGGAGGTCTCTTCCCATCAAGTTATATGGGGCATTAGGGAGGACCAAAAATCGATGTTTAACTACTCCTGAGGCCAAATTTAAAGTCCTTTCTGTTGTCCATTTATGTCTCTCTGTGCCATTTGCTCCTTGTACCCAAACTTCCTCTCCAGATAGTTTTCCCATAGGTTTAAGTAACGATGAAAACTGGGCTCCTGTGTCCACCAAAAAAACAATTGATTTCCCCTCCACTTCAATTTTTACTCTGGTGGCCAGCATTGCTGTCATCCCTGGCCCAGTGTCCTTTTTGCTTACAGTAAGTGCACTGATCTGAATCTAAGTCTTCCCACCTGCCTTCTCTGTGCTTAGGCTTTTCCTTCCATTTACTATCCCCTACCTATCTCATGTAATGCCAAAACCTTAACCAGCTTTTTGTCTTTCATCCTCCTGTGCATCCCTGTTGTTAAACACTTTTTCTGCTATTCCCAATAACTCAATCAGATTCTTCCCTTCAAATCCTTCAATTTCCTGAAGTTTCCTCCTTATATCTGGGGCTGACTGACTGGCAAAAGCAAGATTCACTGCCCCCTGATTTTTGGGTGCCTCAGGGTCAATCGGGCTATACATTTTATAGGCTTCAATAAGCCTTTCTAGGAAAGCTCCTGGAGACTCATTCTTACCTTGAGTCACCGTACTAATTCTGGTTTAGTCTGAGTGCAACTTTTACTTCTGGAAATTCAGTTCCAGGATTTCAACATATCAAAGACCTGTATTTGTTCTGAAAATCTCCCATATGAATTTCCTTTAAGGTGGAATTCATCTTATAAGAGAATTAAAACAATTACAAATAACAAAAAATTCAGAATAGATATGGTTAAATATCAAATGATGACCCTTATCAAAACATTAAAACTTTAGGAAATGTATAGAACCTCTGGAGTAGTTACAGCATTTACCCAAATGTAACCCAAGGTTTATCATTGATTTAGCAGTACTTCCTGAGTAACTTAGCATATCAGGGAAAAGCCTTATGTGTCAAAGAGATCTCATCTACAATTCTGGGTGGGCAAAGAAAACCATTTACATTTTCTTAGAAACATCTCAATCTCTAGTGAAGACTAAATATTAACCAATTGTGAACTGTTGCAATAGCAGTTAAGCACAAAACATGTTTACCGACAGATTTCAAAAGCACAAACCTAGTTCCAGCAACCAGCGCCCTAGCACTTCATCTCATTTGTCATCCAAGCAAAACTTCAAAGCTTCAGGTTACCAAGACTCTGAAAGCTACTTTAACAATTACCCATTAAAACCCTGAGACAGACAATTAACCACCAGTTCAGTCATCTCTTTGCTAACATATTTCATGTTCCACCTGGGCCCATTCCACTTCAGAAGCCATGCTTTCCTGCCAGCAAGGGGGAGGGGCTAGGCAGTCCACGTCTGGCCAGAGAAGACAAGGAATTCCCCGAAACAAAGGGAGTTTCAGCAGCTGCTTGGGAATATTCCTTAAAGTCTCTGTCCCGAGTTAGACTAACCCCAGTTGGCTCCAGTTATAGCCCTTAACACAGGAAATGAGTGAGGAAGAAGCCCCACATCTATTATGAGGAACAGAGAGACAAAAGTCAAAGTCCCCTTATTCTCTGCTTGTCCCATTCCCCCAAACACAACAAACAACACAGCAGACAACAAAAAGACAAGACAAAGACAACTGCAGGCCCAGCAGTCCTGCCACCGGTAGGGATTTCCTAGGGGGACTCAAACCCCCTGACTGCCTAGGGGAACTCAAACCCCCGATGACCACCTCAGGGGACTCAAACCCCCAATGACCGCCTAGGGGGACTTGAACCCTCTGGTGACTGCCTAGGGGGACTCAAAACCCCTGACCATCTAGGGGGACTCAACCCCCCCGACCGCCCAGGGGACTCGAACCCCCTGTCGATCTACCAGCAGAGGGATGGGGCGCCCCTGCATCCACTCCAGCCCTGGGGAGCATGGCTGCATCCAGCTTCTCCAAGGTGGGCCATACCCTGGAGCTCCAACCAGACAGACAGACAAGATCCCAACACCTCTGGAGGATTTTCCCATAAATTCCGATACTGGCTCAGTTCTCGTTTTTTGATCCCGGACGAGCCCCCAGTGTTAGGGTCCGTGATCAAAGGAACGAGACTGACACAAAGCGAAAATCAAGCATAGCTTTATTTCATGCCAAGCATTGAAAATCAAACCAACTGGTCGGGGCCATCTCTTATGAAGAGGCGACGATGACGAGGATGCCACTCCTGATGACAAAGAGGCAATAACGATGAGGACGACAACCCCGATGACACAGACTCTGCTCCCCATGACGCCAATCCAACAAGGCCATTCCTCAGATGAGGCCGCTCTGGACCAGGCCGCTCACTGACGAGGCCGCATGCTGAAGAGGCCGCTCCCTGGATGACGCTGCTCTGGCGAGGCCACTCCATCAAGGCTGCAGCTCGGGGCAGCGAGGCCAGTCGCGGTGGGGCCACAGCGGGGCGGGTCACAGGTGGAGAGGCTGCTTGCAGCGGCACTGCTGCTTGGGGCGGTGCCAGTCCCAGCAATACCACTCCTGACGCTCCTGATGATCCTGAAGCTCCGATGCTCCCGACGACCCCAAAGCTATCACTCCTATTACTACCCTAACAGCTCCCAAAGGCTATTCTAACATCTTCTCTAACAGCTATTCTAACTGCTATTCTAACTGCTCCTACTTCTCTAATGGCTATTCTAAATCCTTCTACTTCTCCCCGCACCAAGCCTCACAGACTAACCTTTATAGAGGTGGTTGAGCCCGGCCCACACACAGGTGGCCAATGAGATTTCAACTCACCACAGTTAATATATGCGTGCCCCACTGATTGGATATGGCTCTGGCCTGGTCCACCCCTATCTCCGGGGTTTACAGTTCTTCTGGCTAATCAGGTCCCTACAGCTTCCTCTGTCTCTTCAAGCTTTGTTTCTTCCCTTTTAGCATGCCTTGTAATTTTTTGTTGAATGATGAACATGATATGCTAGCTAAAAGGAATGAGGTAAATATGCTTTTAGTGTGAGGTTTTGCTTATCTGGCTAGGCGTTTACCTATGTTTACTCTTTGCTAAAATTGTAGGTGTTAGAGGGTAAAATTTCCCCTGTGTCTTTTTTTTTCCCTCCTCTTTCATCTCTGGGTTTTCCTAGAGACTTCTTCAATAAGATCTAAGGCTTGAGGTCCTTTCAGTTGTAATCTGTTACTGTGCAGGAGCCCTGCTGCTATGCAGGGGGGAGATGTGGAGGGAAGAGGAGTGTTCTCAGACCTAGTCTATTAAGTCTCAGTTTTTAATGAGCCAGTGCCCTAGGCTGTGACCTTTACAAAGTTTCTCAGGTAACCACCACACTCCCCTGCCCTTAGGTAAGACAGGGTAGCTTTGCAGGGCCACAGTTGGGTATTTCCCATGACTCAGGTCTGTTAGACTCTGGTAAATCCCAAGGTGGTTAGACTCTAGCAAAATACTGTTCCTTGAAGACAGGCTTTTGGTGAGAAGAACAGAATGCTCTGGCCATATTTCAGAATGGCTACTTCTCCCCTCCCCTATGGAAGGCAGGAGGAAGGTTTTTCTCTGATTTCCACTCTAAACACTTGGTGGATCTCCTGGGAGAAGACTCAAAAAAGTATGAAACTACTTAAGTAGGAATGGGCCCCTCTTAATTTTTAATTATCAAGTTTATGAACACTGAGCCTCCAACAACTTTCCAATTAAAGTTAAACTTCTTTATTCCAGCACAGGATCCAATAATTAGCTTCTGTTCCTAGCCTTCTGCTGCTAGTAAGCTATAATTATCTGTAGTCATTTGTCTAATCAATTTTAGGGGCAACTGTTTGCCCTGTGACCTTACTTCTCTGATGAATCCAAGGAGAGTTGTTGAGAATGATGTCATAAGACATACAGAAAATACATAGAATCATAAGAAATAACTATAAAAAACAATTATATGCCAACAGACCAGATAATCTAGAAGAAATTGGTGAATTCCTAAAAACAGAAACACACCAAGACTGAATGAGATAGAAATAGAAAATCTGGACAGACCAATAACAAGTAAACAGATTAAATAAGTAATCCAAAACCTTCCAAAACGGAAAAGCTCAGGATTGGATAGATTCACAGGTGAATTATACCAAACATTTAAAAAAGATTTAACACTAATCCTTCTCAAAATTTTCCAAAAAATTGAAGAGGAGGAAACACTTTCAAAGTGTTTTATGAGGTCAGCATTATCCTGATACCAAAGCAAGGTAAGAACATTATAGGGACACCTGGGGGGCTCATTCAGTTGAGCATCCAACTCTTGATTTCAGCTCAGATCATGATCTCAAGATCAGGAGATCAAACCATATGTTTGGCTTCATGTAGAGCATGACCTCTGCTTGGGATTCTCTCTTTCCCTCCACCTCTCCCCCACTCACTCATGCTTTCACTCAAAAATTTTTTTTAATTAAAAAAAGAACACTACAAGAAAATTATAGACCAATACCCCTGATGAATAGAGATACAAAATTCTCAACAAAATATTAGCAAATTAAATTTAACAACACATTAAAAGAATCATAGAGTATGATCAAGTGGGATTTATCCCTATGATGTAAGGATAGTTCAACATACACACATCAATAAATATGATGCACCACATTAATAAACTGGGAGATAATTAAAGGAATCCTGGGAGAGAAGAACAAAGCCAAAGACATCATATTTCCTGATTTCAAACTACACTACAAACTTCAGTAATTAAAACAGTATAGCACCAGCATAAAATAGACACAAAAACCAATGGAACAGAATTGAAAGCCTGGGAATAAACCCCTGTGTATATGGTCAACTATTATCTGACAAGGGAGCCAAGAACACTCCATGGGAAAATGAGAGTCTCTTCAATAAATGGTTTTGGGAAAACTGAATAATCACATGCAGAAAGGTGAAACTGGACCCCTATCTTAAACAATGCACAAAAATTAACTTGAGATGGATTAAAGACTTAAGCATAATTCCTGATACCATGAAACTCCTAGAATGAAATGTAAGGAAGAAGCTCCTTGACAATGCTTTTGGCAATGATTTTTTAGATATGACACCAAAAACACATGCAACCAAAGCTAAAATAAATATGTGGAACAGATAAAACTATAATGCTTCTGAACAGCAAAAGAAACAATCACAACAAAATGGAAAAGGTAACTTACAGAATAAAACTAAAACATTTGCAAGCCAAATATCAGATAAGAATATCCAAAATATTCTGATGGAGTTGCAATAGTTTATTTTTGCTTTTGTTTCCGTTGCCTCAGGAGACACATGTAGGAGAAAGTTGCTATGGCTGACATCAAAGAGGTTACTGTCTGTGTTCTCTTCCAGGATTTTTATGGTTTCAAGTCTCATGTTTAGGTATTTAATCTATTTTAAATTTATTTTTGTGTATGTATAAGAACATGATCCAGTTTTTTTTCTTTTGCATGTTGCTTTCCATTTTTCCCAACATCATTTGTTGAAGAGATGTCCTTTTCCCATTGGATATTCTTTGCTGCTTTATCAAAGATTAATTGACCATATAGTAATGGGTTCATTTGTATATGGAATTTAAGAAACAACACAAAAGAGCAAAGGGAAAAAAGAGAGACAGAGACAAACCAAGAAACACACTTAATTGTATAGAACAAACTGATGGTTACCAGAGGGAATGGGAGTGGAGGGATGGGTTAAACAGGTGATGGAGATAAAGGAGTGAATTTATCATGATGAGGACCAGGTAGTAGGGAATTGTTGAATCACCTGAAACCAATATTTCACTCTATGATAACTAAGTAGAATTAAAATTAAAGCTTAAATAACATAAACAAGCCAAAAAATATCCAAAATATGTAAATAATTCATACAGCTCAATTACAATAAAACAAAAATCCAGCTTAAAAAAATGGACAGAGGAACTGAATTTTTTTCAAAGAAGACATCCAAATTGCCAACAGGTCATAAAAAGATGCTCAGTATTACTTTTCATCAGGGAGATGCAAATCAAAAGCACCATGATATATCACCTCACACCTGTTAGGATAATGATCATTGAAAAGATGAGAGACAAATATTGGTGAGGATATGAGAAAAGGGAACCTATGTGCACTGTTGGGGCAAAATGGTGCAGCCACTGTATAAAATAGTATGGATATTCTTTATAAAATTCAAAATAAACCTACCATATGATCCAGCAATCCCATTTCTGGCCATATACCCAAAGGAATAAAAACAGAATATGAAAAAGTTATCTGCCCTCAACCATGATTTGGTTTTTTAACACATGGCTATCCAAATGACCATTATTCACTAATGCCAAGATGTAGAAACAACCTAAGTATCCAAAAAGAGATGAATGGTTAAAGAAGAAACATGAAATATGTACATATACACAATTATAGATATATATCTGTATACATATACATACATCTATATATATAGGTGGATATGAAATATTGTTCAGCCATGAGAAAAAAGGAAATCCTGCCATTTGCAACAACATGGATGGACCTTGAGGACATTAGGCTGAGATCAATGAAACAGAGAAAGACAAATAATATATGATATCACTTATATGTGGGACCTAAAACCTGAACTCATAAAAACAGAGTAGCAAAGTGGTTACTAGGGGCTCAGGGGTGGGAGAATCAGGGACATGTCATTTAAGTGTACAAATTTGCAACAGGAAGATATGAATAAGTTCTGGAGATCTAATGAATAATATAGTGACTATAGCCAATAATACTACACTGCACACTTCAAAATTGCTAAAAGACTAGATTTTAAATATTCTCACCACAAAAGAGAAATGATAATTATGTGATGTGATAGGTATGTTAGCTAACATTATGGTGGTAATCGTATTGCAATAAGTAAATGTATGAAACAACATATTGCCCACTTAATACCTACACAATGTTATATGTCAATTATGTCTCAAAAAAATTGCTCTGTTTAGTTTTTTTCTTCTTGTGAGGATAGGAGTGACAACTGCTATGCTGGAAACCAGAAGTCTCATTGCCTTTTTAAGGTTTCTTTTCCTATTACAAATAATGATACTATGCACATTCTTGTACATATCTTTTAATATGCATGCATTTCTGCTACCCTAGGAGGGAAATACCTGGGTCCTAGGGTATGCTAATTTTTACATCTAGCATATCATGCTAAATACAATATACTCCCTGTAGCCCTAAAAGTCTCATTGTCCTACATCCTCATCAACACTTGGTATTGTCAGTCTTTTAAACTTTAGTTATTCTGGAGGGTGTGTGGTGGTATTTCTTTGTGATTTTTATTTGCATTTGTGTGACTATTAATGCAGCTGATCACCACCTGGGTATCTTCTTTCAAAAATTTCTTGCTTGGGTCTTCTATCCACTTTTCTATTAAATTGTCTTTTTCTTATTGATGTGTAGGAATTCTTTATATATTCTGGACATGAGCCCTTTGTCAGTTTTTTGTGCATACATCTGTTCCCACTCTGTTATTTCCTCTTCATGCTCTTAATAGTGTCTTTTAATAAACAGAAGTGCTTAATTTGAATGTAGTGAACTTACCGGTCTCTTCCTTAAAGATAGTGCTGTGTATAATCTGTTTAAGAAATCTTTCCCTAACCCACAGTCATAGAAATAAATGATCTTACAAAACCTTTCTTTTTTGAATTCATAATTAAATACCTTCTGTAGTCAACTTTTGTGGATGGTTTTAAGATTTGGTTTTTTACATATGGCTATAGAAATGACCTAGCACCATTATATTTTTTAATGTATTTTTATCAATAATCTGGAGTACTTCCTTTGTCATAGATCCCATGTCTACATGTGTGGGGGTGACCTTTGGGACTCTGATCTTTTCTATTGGTTTAGTTTCTATTCTTTGTTCAACAACACTGTCTTGATTCCTATGTATTTATAGTAATTCTTGTGTCTATAGTTACTTTTGTTTAGTGACTCTTTTAAGAGAACGTCTTAGTTTTTCTTGGCCTTTTGTATCTTATGTAAATTTTAGAATTAGGTCATCAATTTGCATTTTTAAAGCCCTGTTGAAATATTTTTTCATTTACTCTTAACTGTTCATCAGATTTTATATTTTTTCAGAATAGTATTTTTCTGCTCTGATTATGATGATGCTGCTGCTGCTGATGATGATGATGATACTTAATAGATAATGAGAGCAGGATTACAAACTATCAGAAAGCAGTGATGGTATTTT
Source organism: Meles meles (assembly GCF_922984935.1). Taxonomy (NCBI): domain Eukaryota; kingdom Metazoa; phylum Chordata; class Mammalia; order Carnivora; family Mustelidae; genus Meles; species Meles meles. The sequence continues at coordinate 130,790,690 of NC_060070.1, forward strand.
ACATAGTCTTTTTTAAGTGTTAAATATATCCTGCAAGAAGAAAATCCTTTCAGATAGAATTTGTAACTGGTCATTAGAACAGATTTGTTAGCATAACCATCCAATCAACATTGGTGGGTCAGTTTGTCATTTTGTAGGAATCTACAAATCCCAGGAGGGACGAATGGAGCTCTTCATCATTTCTATAAAATCAAACTGGCCAGGTTCTCAAGCTTCCACAGGCCTCGGGACATATTCTCAATGAGTTCAGACTTCTCAAAAATATTTTTCAATGTTTTATTTTAACTAATAATCTTTTAAAAATTGAAATAGCATATTCTTGATCTTCTAGGTCACCTTTATTTTTATAACAAAGTCAGGTAATTTCTATGCCCAGAATTACAACAAGGTAAGCCAGAGAACAATATGTAAATTTCTTTATGTTTCCATATGTGTCACAGATTCACGAAAAACCTATAAGCCTCACTTGAAATGGTTGATAGGAAATAATTACTGGATGTGGGCTTTAAGCTGCCCAGTGTTTCATCTATCAGAAAGTTATAGACTTTAATAACAATTGACACTATTTTTTTTTAATACAAAGAGAGATTTTCAAAATATTAGTGAATACGCCTTCAGGAGAATCTATTCCAGTGTTACAAATTTACTAGTGTGACAAATATTTTAATTTCATTCATGATACATGTGTTGTCCTGAGACTGACTCCAGTAACCCGCCTACCAGTGCAGGCAAGAAGCTGCCCAGACACTTCACTCTACATGTGAGTCAGTGTCCAAAGTTGAACTACCCATCAGGTATTTGAATGTAAGAGTGGCTTCCAGGTGGATCTGACTACTGGTTCCTCTCCCGGAGGCACAGGGGGTCAGGCACATCTTTCTACAGTGAAACTGTCCTGTAGTTCAATATCCTGGGGTGCTGACCATTGTTGTTGGGGATTACAGTACTGTCTAAATCAGGGGCAGCTAGGGTAGGACTGAGGAGGGGGAGTATCCACTCATTATGTACAGAAATGATCCAGGGGTCAAGGGCAGGGAGGGCCTTTGGTTGAAGAAGCAGAGTATACAGACTGCATCAGATACAGAAGCACAGTTGGGTGATTCTTCACCTCAAAGTTGTAAATCCAGATCACATTTTAAATAAAGGGATATGAAAAGTGTGAGGAAAATGTCCAAGCAATAATTGCCATGGCAAGGCTTGACTTTTGGGCTCAGTATCCTTTGTCTTGGGGAATGATGAGGTCATCATCTGTTGGCCCTGACTGAGGGTTTGATGCTCTAGACAACAGTGTCCCCCCAACAGGAAAGTAGGCTTTTATCAGTTCTAGGGGATGAGTTGTAAATGTCAAGTTATAGTCGACATGTTCCAGAATCTGCTGCTGAGGCTCCACAGGCAGGAGTGAGCCCTCCCCAGTGTAGAGAGTAATAGAAAAGAGGGTCCCATTCACAGGTTTGTGCTTTGGGGGTTCTGATGGATCTCTTTAAAGGGAACTGCTTGGTGAGCATTGATGAATCTGCTGCAGATAAAGTAAATCAGGGCTGGAAGTAGGACAAGGTCTTCCATGCTGGTCTGGGGCTAAGTAACTCAGATGGACACCAGCTGAGCCAGTAATGAGTCTTCTTAGGGAAACTGGTCACTGCCTGAGGTTCTCATCTTACATCACTGGGTTTATGGAAGTCTATAACTAGTCCAATAATTAACATGTCTACAGCTAATGTCTTCTTGAAGGTTTTTTTTCCCCCCTTTTAGTCAGGGGAAATGAGAGTGGAGAGGAGGAAAACAAAGAAACCCTAATGTGTAACAAGCCCACTGATGATTAACAATACCATTGTGCCATTATTCTGACTCACAGCTTGCTTCAGGTTGGAGTTAAATTGCTGCTTTCCATGTTCAAATTTCTCATTTGGTTGTCTTCCATTCATACTTTAATTAGAAAATTTTGGTGCAGGACATCAGGAGTTACTTTCAACTCTTACTCCTCTCCACTGTCCTGGAAAAAAAAAAAAAAGGAAAAACCAGTTGATTGAATATATGCTATTAAAGTTCTAGGAGAACAGGAAATACATCTGTCATGGTCACTGCTGTATTTCTAGGGCCCATAGTTGGTTCTCAATAAATATCACTGAACAAAAGGAGAATTTCAGACCAATATCACTGATGAATATGGATGCAAAGATTCTCAACAAGATCCTAGCAAACAGGATCCAACAGCACATTAAAAAGATTATCCACCATGACCAGGTGGGATTCATCCCTGGGTTGCAAGGTTGGTTCAACATTCGCAAATCAATCAGTGTGATAGAACAAATCAATAAGAGAAGAGAGAAGAACCACATGGTCCTCTCAATTGATGCAGAAAAAGCATTTGACAAAATCCAGCATCCGTTCCTGATGAAAACGCTTCAAAGTATAGGGATAGAGGGAACATTCCTGAACTTCATAAAATCTATCTATGAAAGACCCACAACAAATATCATCCTCAATGGGAAAAAGCTTGCAGCCTTCCCGTTGAGATCAGGAACACGACAAGGATGCCCACTCTCACCACTCTTGTTCAACATAGTATTAGAAGTTCTAGCAACGGCAATCAGACAACAAAGAGAAATCAAAGGTATCCAAATTGGCAAGGAAGAAGTCAAACTCTCTCTCTTTGCAGATGACATGATTCTTTATATGGAAAACCCCAAAGACTCCACCCCCAAACTACTAGAACTCATACAGCAATTCAGTAACGTGGCAGGATACAAAGTCAATGTACAGAAATCAGTGGCTTTCTTATACACTAACAATGAAAATACAGAAAGGGAAATTAGAGAATCGATTCCATTTACTATAGCACCAAGAACCATAAGATACCTGGGCATAAACCTAAGCAAAGAAGTAAAGGACCTGTACTCGAGGAACTACAGAACACTCATGAAAGAAATTGAAGAAGACACAAAAAGATGGAAGACTGTTCCATGCTCTTGGATTGGAAGAATAAACATTGTTAAAATGTCTATACTGCCTAGAGCAATCTATACTTTTAATGCCATTCCGATCAAAATTCCACCGATATTTTTCAAAGAGCTGGAGCAAATAATCCTAAAATTTGTATGGAGTCAGAAGAGACCCCGAATTGCTAAGCAAATGTTGAAAAACAAAAACAAAACTGGCGGCATCACGTTACCCAATTTCAAGCTTTACTACAAAGCTGTGATCACCAAGACAGCATGGTACTGGCATAAAAACAGACACATAGACCAGTGGAACAGAGTGGAGAGCCCAGATATGGACCCTCAACTCTATGGTCAAATAATCTTCGACAAAACAGGAAAAAATATTCAATGGAAAAAAGACAGTCTCTTCAATAAATGGTGCTGGGAAAACTGGACAGCGATATGTAGAAGAATGAAACTCGACCATTCTCTTACACCGTACACAAAGATAAACTCGAAATGGATAAAAGACCTCAACGTGAGACAGGAATCTATCAGAATCCTAGAGGAGAACATAGGCAGTAACCTCTTCGATATCAGCCACAGCAACTTCTTTCAAGATATGTCTCCAAAGGCCAAGGAAACAAAAGCAAAAATGAACTTTTGGGACTTCATCAAGATCAAAAGCTTCTGCACAGCAAAGGAAACAGTCAACAAAACAAAGAGGCAACCCACGGAATGGGAGAAGATATTTGCAAATGAGAGTACAGACAAAAGATTGATATCCAGGATCTATAAAGAACTTCTCAAACTCAACACACACAAAACAGATAATCATATCAAAAAATGGGCAGAAGATATGAACAGACACTTCTCCAATGAAGACATACAAATGGCTATCAGACACATGAAAAAATGCTCATCATCACTAGCCATCAGGGAGATTCAAATTAAAACAACATTGAGAGGGGCGCCTGGGTGGCTCAGTGGATTAAGCCGCTGCCTTCAGCTCAGGTCATGATCTCAGGGTCCTGGGATCGAGCCCCGCATCGGGCTCTCTGCTCCGTGGGGAGCCTGCTTCCTCCTCTCTCTCTCTCTGCCTGCCTCTCTGCCTACTTGTGATCTCTCTCTGTCAAATAAATAAATAAAATCTTTAAAAAAAAAAAAGCAACAACATTGAGATACCACCTAACACCAGTTAGAATGGCCAAAATTAGCAAGACAGGAAACAACGTGTGTTGGAGAGGATGTGGAGAAAGGGGAACCCTCTTACACTGTTGGTGGGAATGCAAGTTAGTGCAGCCACTTTGGAGAACAGTCTGGAGATTCCTGAAGAAATTAAGAATAGAGCTTCCCTATGACCCTGCAATTGCACTGCTGGGTATTTACCCCAAAGATACAGATGTAGTGAAAAGAAGGGCCATTTGTATCCCAATGTATATTGCAGCAATGGCTACGGTCGCCAAACTGTGGAAAGAACCAAGATGCCCTTCAACTGATGAATGGATAAGGAAGATGTGGTCCATATACACAATCGAGTATTATGCCTCCATCAGAAAGGACGAATACCCAACTTTTGTAGCAACATGGATGGGACTGGAAGAAATTATGCTGAGCGAAATAAGTCAAGCAGAGAGAGTCAAGTATCATATGGTCTCACTTATTTGTGGAGCATAACAAAGAACATGGAGGACATGGGGAGATGGAGAGGAGAGGGAGTTGAGGGAAACTGGAAGGGGAGATGAACCATGAGAGACTATGGACTCTGAAAAACAACCAGAGGGTTATGAAGGGGCGGCGGGGGGTGGGGGGTGGGGTGGGAGGTTGAGGAACCAGGTGGTGGGTAATAGGGAGGGCACGTACTGCATGGAGCACTGGGTGTGATGCCAAAACAATGAACACTGTTATGCTGTAAATAAACAAATAAAAATAAATAAATAAATAAAATTTTAAAAAAAAGAGAGAAGAGAGAAGAACCACACGGTCCTCTCAATTGATGCAGAAAAAGCATTTGACAAAATCCAGCATCCATTCCTGAGGAAAACGCTTCAAAGTGTAGGGATAGAGGGAACGTTCCTGAACTTCATAAAATCTATCTGTGAAAGACCCACAGCAAATATCATCCTCAATGGGAAAAAGCTTGCAGCATTCCCGTTGAGATCAGGAACACGACAAGGATGCCCACTCTCACCACTCTTGTTCAACATAGTATTAGAAGTTCTAGCAACAGCAATCAGACAACAAAGAGAAATCAAAGGTATCCAAATTGGCAAGGAAGAAGCCAAACTCTCTCTCTTCACCGATGACATGATTCTTAATATGGAAAACCCAAAACACTCCACCCCCAAACTACTAGAACTCATACAGCAATTCAGTAACGTGGCAGGATACAAAGTCAATGTACAGAAATCAGTGGCTTTCTTATACACTAACAATGAAAATACAGAAAGGGAAATTAGAGAATCGATTCCATTTACTATAGCACCAAGAACCATAAGATACCTGGGAATAAACCTAACCAAAGAGGTAAAGGACCTCTACTCGAGGAACTACAGAACACTCTGAAAGAAATTGAAGAAGACACAAAAAGATGGAAGACTGTTCCATGCTCTTGGATTGGAAGAATAAACATTGTTAAAATGTCTATACTGCCTAGAGCAATCTATACTTTTAATGCCATTCCGATCAAAATTCCACCGATATTTTTCAAAGAGCTGGAGCAAATAATCCTAAAATTTGTATAGAATCAGAAGAGACCCCGAATTGCTAAGCAAATGTTGAAAAACAAAAACAAAACTGGTGGCATCACATTACCTGATTTCAAGCTTTACTACAAAGCTGTGATCACCAAGACAGCATGGTACTGGCATAAAAACAGACACATAGACCAGTGGAACAGCATAGAGAGCCCAGATATGGACCCTCAACTCTATCATCAAATAATCTTTGACAAAACAGGAAAAAATATACAGTGGAAAAAAAGACAGTCTCTTCAATAAATGGTGCTGGGAAAACTGGACAGCTATATGTAGAAGAATGAAACTTGACCATTCTCTTACACTGTAAACAAAGATAAACTCAAAATGGATAAAAGACCTCAATGTAAGACAGGAATCCATCAGAATCCTAGAGGAGAACATAGGCAGTAACCTCTTCGATATCAGCCACAGCAACTTCTTTCAAGATGTGTCTCCAAAGGCAAAGGAAACAAAAGTGAAAATGAATTTTTGGGACTTCATTAAGATCAAAAGCTTCTTCACAGCAAAGGAAACACTCAACAAAACAAAAAGGCAACCCACGGAATGGGAGAAGATATTTGCAAATGACAGTATAGACAAAAGGTTGATATCCAGGATCTATAAAGAACTCCTCAAACTCAACACACACTAAACAGATAATCATATCAAAAAATGGGCAGAAGATATGAACAGACACTTCTCCAATGAAGACATACAAATGGCTATCAGACACATGAAAAAATGCTCATCATCACTAGCCATCTGGGAGATTCAAATTAAAACCACATTGAGATACCACCTGACACCAGTTAGAATGGCCAAAATTAGCAAGACAGGAAACAACGTGTGTTGGAGAGGATGTGGAGAAAGGGGAACCCTCTTCCACTGTTGGTGGGAATGCAAGTTGGTGCAGCCACTCTGGAGAACAGTGTGGAGATTCCTCAAGAAATTAAAAATAGAGCTTCCCCATGACCCTGCAATTGCACTACTGGGTATTAACCCCAAAGATACAGATGTAGTGAAAAGAAGGGCCATCTGCACCCCAATGTTTATAGCAGCAATGGCCACGGTTTCCAAACTGTGGAAAGAACCAAGATGCCCTTCAACGGATGAATGGATAAGGAAGATGTGGTCCGTATACACGATGGAGTATTATGCCTCCATCAGAAAGGATGAATACCCAACTTTTGTAGCAACATGGATGGGACTGAAAGAGATTATGCTGAGTGAAATAAGTCAAGCAGAGAGAGTCAAGTATCATATGGTTTCACTTATTTGTGGAGCATAACAAAGAACATGGAGGGCATGGGGAGATGGAGAGGTGAAGGGAGTTGCGGGAAATTGGAAGGGGAAGTGAACCATGAGAGACTATGGACTCTGAAAAACAACCTGAGGGTTTTGAAGGCGCAGAGGGTGGGAGGTTGGGGGAACCAGGTGGTGGGTAATAGGGAGGGCACGTATTGCATGGAGCACTGGGTGTCGTGCAAAAACAATAAATACTGTTATGCTGAAAAAATAAATAAATACACCCAAATGTTTATAGCAGCAATGTCTACAATAGCCAAACTATGGAAAGAACCTAGATGTCCATCAACAGATGAATGGATAAAGAAGAAGTGGTATATATACACAATGGAATACTATGCAGCCATCAAAGGAAATGAAATCTTGCCATTTGCGATGACGTGGATGGAACTAGAGGGTATCATGCTTAGTGAAATAAGTCAATCGAAGAAAGACAACTATCATATGATCTCCCTGATATGAGGACATGGAGATGCAACATGGGGGGTTAGGGGGATAGGAGAAGAATAAATTAAGCAAGATGGGATTGGGAGGGAGACAAACCATAAGTGACTCTTAATCTCACAAAACAAACTGAGGGTTGCTGGGGGGAGGGGGGGTTGGGAGGGGGAGGGGGTTATGGACATTGGGGAGGGTATGTGCTATGGAGAGTGCTGTGAAGTGTGTAAACCTGGCAATTCACAGACCTGTACCCCTGGGGATAAACATACATTATATGTTTATAAATAAATAAGAAATAAATAAAAAATTTTAAAAATAAATAAATAAATAAATATCACTGAACTAAATACTACTTTTCCTACTGCCTTGCTTCAAACTTCTGGGAGAATACTAATAGCTTCTAAGGTATAGCAAATTCTGGTAAGCTTCATACCAGTTTCCCTTGAAATGTTACCAACTTGTTTTTAAAGCAGAATCTCCTTTATTTAGATTAAGGAAAACAAATGAAAATAAGCAATATGTTGTCAGCCCACTTATTCAGTGTTCCAGTCATATCAGACATCCTCAATTTACAAACATAAGTAATTCTGAGAAAAGATCCACTAGCAATATATTTAGACAATCCATAAACAAGATGTGCCTGATCAATACAATGAAAAGGTAACCTATAGAATAAAGGGGAATATTTGCAAATCATGGATCTAAGAAGGGGTTAATATTCAATTATACAAAGAACTCATACAACTCAATAACAATATAACCAACCAATTAAAAATGAGCAAAGGAAATGAATAGACGTTAAAAAAAAAAAAGATACCCAAATGGCCAACAGGTACATGAAAAGGTGCTCAACATCACTCATTATCAGGAAATGCACATCAATGCCACCATGAGATATCACCTTACACCTGTTATGTGTGTGGCTATGACCAGAAAGACAAGAGAGAACAAGAGCTGGCAAGGATATGGAGGAAAGGGGAACCTGTGCACTGCTGGTGAGAGTGTAAATTGGTACAGTCACTGTGGAAAATGGTATGAAGTTTCCTCATAGAATTAAAAACAGAACTAACATATGATCCAGCAATCCCACTTATGGGTATATATACAAAGGAAATGAAATCACTCTCTCAAAAAGATATCTGCACTCCTATGTTCATGCAGTATTATTTACAATAGCCAAGACATGGGAGCAACCTAACTGGCCATCAAAGAATGAACGAGAAAAGAGAAAGTGTAGGCACATATGTAGGCACGTATGTATTAAGATTATTCAACCAGAAAAAAGAAGGAAATCCTACCACGTACAACAACATAGATGAAACTTAAGGGTATTATTCTAAGTGAAATATGTCAGACAGAGAATATAAAAATGAAATATTGTATGGTTTCACTTATATGTGGAATCTGAAAAATCCAAACCCATATAGAGAGACAAGTTTGGGGTGCTTACAAGATGTGGGGAGTGAGGAGTGGGAGAAATGGGTGAAGGTAGTCAAAAAGTACAAAATTCCAGTTATATCAGCAATAATTTCTGGGGATATAATGCACAGCGTGGTGACTATAGTTAATAATGCTACATTGTATATTTGAAAGTTGTTAAGAGAATACCTTCAAAGTTCTCATCACAAGAAAAAATACTTTGTAAGTACATGTGTTGGGTGTTAACTAAACTTGGTGCAGTAGTCATTTAACTATATATATATATATATATATATATATACTGATTATTATGTTGTATACCTTAAACTTGTACAACATTATATGACAATGATATCTCAGTAAAACTGGAAACAAATGAGAGGTGTCTGTTGATGCCTGCAGGTATAACCCAAACAATTAGAGCAAATCAAAATCAATTAGCCAAATAGAGAAGTCTTCTCAAAATTTGGGAGAGATGTCCTTCAGAGACCTAGTTCACAGTGGACTTTGAAAGGACCCTCCTTGGAACAACCCACCTGACTTTCCAGGTTTCAGCATCTGCCTCTGTTGACTCCAAGAGGAGCTCCCAGTGGGTGACTTGAATGCATCCCATGTACTTCTCATCACCCTGGTTCAATAAAAAGGGGCTGGCCCCAAGGGCAGCTAATTTATGGAGTGATCTTAGGAGTAAATTGGTATGAGATCTCGTTTCTGCAGAAAGGAGAGTAACTATCTTTCTTTGTGGGGATTTGAATTTGAGATAAGAGGATCAGAGTATGTTATTCCAAACTACACAACTTTGACCAAGGATTGTTTTTAGAAGGCTAATGAGAAACAGAAGATGCAAGAAAAGCTCTCTACCCTCCCTAAAGGCAGAGCACACATTTCTTTTTATGAAGGTGTCCCCTTTCCATCCTCCACACCAGGAAGAGGAGATGACTGTCAGCTTGAATTTGCATAAACAAACCATACTGAAATAACCCTTATCTCCCATTAGTTTCCCCCACATATTTACCTTCTTACAATTTGCCAACCCACAAAGCTGAAGCCTTTTCCTTTGTCTTATGACCCCCACTAATTTATTGCTCTTCATTAAAATGGTATGCAAGATCTCAGGCCTAATTACTTCTGTGGGTTTTCACTTTCTTTTTTTTTTTTTTTTTTTTTAAAGATTTTTATTTATTTATTTGACAGGCAGAGAGAGAGAGGGAAGCAGGCCCCTGCCGAGCAGAGAGCCCGATGCGGGACTCGATCCCAGGACCCCGAGATCATGACCTGAGCCGAAGGCAGCGGCTTAACCCACTGAGCCACCCAGGCGCCCAAGGGTTTTCACTTTCTTTTCTGTGAGACCGCATGTACACATAAAAATTAAAAGGTTAACATCCAATAAAACTTGTATGCCTTTTCTCCCATTAACCTTTTGATAGTTTAGTTTGTGGGACCCCAGTCACCAAGCCTAAGAAAGTACAGGAAGAAGTTTTTCCTCTTCTACAAAGACCTGTAGAGACCACCAGCACTTGCTGATCTGTGCAGAAGCATAAAGTGAGCGGGAGAAAAGTGGCAGAAGTGATACGTCTGGACAAGCCATGACCAAGCATTGTCTGGAGCAGCTGAGTCTTCATAACAGCAGCCCCAGCTCCAGAGGAGCTAATGTCCAGTCCCGAAAAGACAGCTGGTTGTGGAGTCCCCCAAATGCCGCTAGAGGACCAGAGCAGAGCTGTCCACAAGTGACCTTCCCGCCGGGCCCAGAGCCCCGTACAGAGGGTGGTCTCTGTTCTTTCCCTTCCTGTCTCCTCAGCTAACCTGGAAGAGCCTAATTAACATGCATGTAAATAAGAACTCTCTGGTTCTAAAAGTCTAGAATTACACTGAGCACAGTAAGAACTCATTAATGCAGCCCACTTGTTCCAAGTTTCTAATTACTCCATTTGGACTAATCTTAAGTTTATTTTTGCTCAGCAAAATTTTATTATGGATAGCTCAAATTAAGAGAGAGCAGGCAGAACAATTGTTTAGGATATTGAAGGGAACGAGCTGTTAATTTAATGTTAATTTCAAACTATATTATTTATTAAAAATTTATGACTCAAAGAGCTTCAATTGGATAGAATGAGTAAATATTGTTAAGATTTATGCTTTTATTTTCAAAAAATATTTACTACTCCTATCTATGGGTCAGGCCCTGTGCTAAGTATCAGAGCACAGAAACAGATCAAATGTGGCATGATACTGTATGTTAGTTTAAAAAACGAAATAGAAGTACAACTGAAGAAATCTCTGCCACCCACAAAATATATATTTATGTGTCTACACATACATATATATATGCGTGTGTTTGGATGGATGGATGGATGGATGGATGAAGGGATAAGGAGGGAGGAAGGAGGGGATGGCAGAAGGAAGGGAGAACCTTGCCCTCAAGCACCTTAGAGCCTGGTGGGGGAGACAGACAAATGCATGAACCATTGCATCGCTGAGACAGAGGTATATGCGCAGTATGTTACATACAGAAGAGGAACATCTCAGTCACCCTGGGCCTGGGGCCAGAGAGACTTCTGGGGACAACCGGTAAGGAGGTTGAGGATGGATCAGGTGACCAGACAGAGAGGAAAAAGAGGGCACCTCAGGCAACAACAAGTAGTGGCGCTCACACGGCAGGCACAGAGGGAAGGACAGTTCATTCTCGCCATCAGCAGTAGCTGTGCTGTGTGAACTGAGTGCAAATGCCGAATTGGTGAGTCCCAGAACACTGCTCCTAGGGAAACCCAGGGTTAGGTTCCTGCGAGGCTCCAGGCACAGTTTTGTCAATCAAAACCCTACTCATGTTATGTAGATCTGTGTGCCAACATCCTTGCAAAAGAAGCCTGTTTCACCAGCATTGAAAACCTGCTCTTCCACTTAACACCTTTCCTCCATACTGTTTAACAGGAGTTTCTTAAAATTCTTTTTTTTTTTTTTTTTTTTTTAAAGGTTTTATTTATTTATTTATTTGACAGACAGAGATCACAAGCAAGCAGAGAGGGAGGCAGAGAGAGAGGAAGGAAAGCAGGCTCCCTGCCGAGCAGAGATCCCGACGCGGGGCTCAATCCCAGGACCCTGAGACCCTGACCCGAGCGAAGGCAGAGGCTTTAACCCACTGAGCCACCCAGGCGCCCCTAACAGGAGTTTCTTAAAATTCTTCCAGAGCCTCCTGTTCTGCCTCACGTGAGGTTTAACACTTCTCACACCATATCACCTTTGAAAGAGGCAAGTGAGCCAGCCCTGTCTGAAAAGGGTTCAACATTTTCCTGGCCATAAATTTCTTTGGCTTTCCTCACAACAATAATGCCTTCTATGATCTTTTAAATCAGTCATCATCTCACGAATCCACAGTTAGCCATTCTTCCATCTTTTCCATAGCTTCATCAAATACTCTAGATGTTAATTCAGTACTGTCCAGAGTAACCTCTTAGACAGATTGGCAAATTCCCTCTTCCTTTTTCTGGAGGTAGTGTATTGTTGCCTCATTCACATTGAACACATCGCCAAAAGTGCTATAACTCATTCTTAAATGAAGCTCATCTAACACACACATTTTCTCCATAAGCCACATCACAATCTTCTTGCACTTAGGAACAACAGAGATCACTTCAGTGCTATGCCTGGGGGTTGTTTTAAACTGTGAAATTACCAACAAAATGCCCCCAAATTTTAAAAACATGGCACTTAATAGGCCTTATAAAGGATACTTGTTTATAGTATGAGCTGAAACAAGAAGGCAGAGTGTTGCCTTGTTTGACTTCAGATGGGAAAATACCCATTGGGTAGCTGAAATTTCTCACCACTGTGGGTATGCGTGTGAAAGACCATGGAACTGCAAGGATTGATTTTGGCGGTTACAAAAAAAATTTGGTGAGTATGCAATTCCACAAATATGAAATTCACAAATAATGGGGATCAACAGTATTTGCAAGTCATTTATCTGGAAAGGAACTGTGTCCAGAATATATAAAGAACTCTAACAAGTCCAATAAAAAGATAAATAAACCAATAACAAAACTGGGCAAAGGATTTGAACAGACACTTGACCCAAGATAACGTATGAATGGCAAATAAAATACTTAAAATGCGAACTAAAACCACAATAAATTAGCACAACAAACTCACAAATGGCTTAGTTGGACTGACAAAACCAAGTATTGGCAAGGATGTAGAACTACTGGAAACTTCACACACTGCTGGAATGTAAATCGGTGCATCTGCTCTGGAAAACAGTTTGTCAATTTCTCACACAGTTAAAAATACGCTTACCATGTGACTCAGAAATCCCACTCCTAGGTATTTACCCAAGAGAAAGGAAGACATATGACCACACAATGACTTGTATACCAAATTTCATAGCAGCTTTATTCAAATACTCAAAAACTGGAAAGACTCAAATGTTCCTTTTTTTTTCTTCTATCCGTTCTTCAACAACTCAAATGTTTTTTGCTACTCAGCAATAAAACAGAGCAAACTACTGAAACATGGAACAATGCATGATGCATAATGAAACTCCAGAGCATTATGCTAAATGACAGCAACTAGACCCAAAAGACTAAATACTACATAATACCATATGATGAAATGTTATAAAAATCATAATTCGAACGATGGGAAGATCGGTGGTTGCCAAAACCCAGGGCTTGGAGGAGGGAATTGAGTGCAGAGCAGCAGAAGAAAACTTTTTGAGGTGGCAGAAATATTCTACATATTGATTATGGTTGTGGCTACCCCACCATATATAGTTGTTAAATATTACTAATTGTACAGCTTAAAATGTAAATAATAATTAAGCTGATTTTTAAAACCAAATACAAATATTATCCTGAACAAAAGAAATCAAAAACCAGACGATAGCAAACCAAACAGAGCAAAACAAAACCAAAAAAGTTTAAGCCTATAAAGTTTATTGATGTAGAGGAGACAAATGAATAGTCACAGGTTTTGGAAGCTGGAGAGCAGATAGACAAGTGATAACTGGTAGCAGAGCCAAGAAAGCCCTTTCCCAAGTTAGCTCCAGGGAAAGTCAGGAACAGCTTGATTCATGTTGCCCAAAGGTCAGATACTGGTAGATCCAGGTACCTCTTCTACCAGGGCAGGGAATGGGGCTGAAACAGGAAGTATGATTCAACTGTGATTCAAGTCTATTTCAGAAGCAGCTAGAGACAGGATAAAGGATTTTCAGATAATATAGGATGCTGAGTCCTATTGGAATTCCAGATAAAGAATAAGGGACTCCTGGATGGCTCAGCAGGTTAAGTGACTGCGTTCATCCCAGGTCATGACCCCAGGTTCCTGATCAGTGGGGAGCCCGCTTTTCCCTCTCCCTCCACATCTCCCCGCTGCTCATGCTCTCATGCTCTCTTGCTCTCTCTCTCTCTCAATCTCTCAAATAAATAAAATCTTTTTTTAAAAAATGAATGATTTTTAGTACAAATGTATCCCAAATATTACATTAGACATATTTACATTAAAAAATTACCTGCTATGTATCTGAAATTTAAATTTAACTAGGCATCCCATATTTCTATTTGCTAATTCCGTCAACGCTACTCAGATGCCCCCTCCTACTTTGGCAGCAGACTGGAGGGTGATTCTCTGCAAAGAATAAAATGGTCACACACGTGCACTAGGGTGGAGATGCTGCTTGGAAAACAAGAGGATTGACTGGAAGTGTATGTAATTGACATCTATACCCTCACTGTCTTCTCAGAGCTCTTATAACCAGCCCTATTATCTCCCGGTGGGTGCTAGAAGATTCTTCCCTGTGAAAGACGATCAGCTCGAGGCAGAAGATCTAAAAATACTAATCTTGGAAGTTCTCCAGTGAAATTATCCTGTCAGGCCACCCTTCAGTGAAGACCGTAATTGACTAACGTCTCTACGCAGCAAGCACACAGGACCCTCACTCAGCATTATGGGCTCCACTCGTATGAACAAGTAGCCAAGCAGCAGCAAATGTATGAGGTAATCTAATATGAATATAAAATGAAAGATGTGCATGTGTGAGCACACACACACATACACACACACACACACACACACACACAGGAAAAAAGACAATGCAGGGAGGAGAACCTCTAAAGAGCCTGTCATTTACATCTTCTTATAAACAAGAGGATGTTGAGTACATGAAAAAAATAGTATGTTACAAAAATTAAACAGAAAACAAAAGAGCTCCTAGAAACCAAAAATATGGTAGAAAACAATAAAAACCTCAGTACTAGAGTTACAAGATAAATTTGAAAAAATTTCCCAGAAAATAGAGTGAAAAGAGATAGGAAATAGAAGATAAAAGATAAGAAATGAATAGCCACAATGTAGAGGTCAGTCTTCAATTATAGAGCTCCTGGACGGGGCACAGGAGAAAAATGGATGGGAGGAAATCTTTAACTGGGTGACCATGTGCTCAACTAAAAATTCTGTTTCTATGTTTGAAGGGAAGAATGCAACCTGGGAACCCCCACTGACAATTTCCACTTCAATAATAAAAGCACACGGAAGGACGATTGGTCTGCTAAGGTATGTAGGATGGATTTGGAGGAGAAAGGCTTAGCACCCTGTGGACAATTAGTGTTCGCTGACAGAGGAGACAATTGTTAAGCCTGTGGATATAATCAGAATAAATACCTATGTGAAGGGGTGAAGATGTGGACTATAGACAGACAGGACCATAAAACTTTGAGAAGAAATTTGAAAACAAAATGATGCTTCTAGTGAATTCAGGAAGTTAGAAGAATAAGGGCATCTGAGTGGCACAATCGGTTAAACATCTGACTCTTGATTTCCACTCAGGTCATGATCTGAGAGTCATGAGATCAAGCCCCACATCAGGCTCCACGCTCAGCACAGAGTCTGCCTGAGGGTTCTGTCTCTTTTTCCCTTAGCCTCCACCCCACCTGTATTTTAAAAAAAAAAGAAGAAAGAAAGAAAGAGAGCTAGAAGATTCACCTTCTGATACCCAGAAGATAGCAGAATGCCAGCATTCTAGAAATGGAGGTGTAGAGGGGTTCCTGCCAGAAGCAAAGATGAGGAGTTTGGTTTTGGATATTTTGAGTTAATTGAAGGGAAAAGGAGTCCTGGCAATGAATGAGGCTCTATTCAAATAACGTCGTATATGGAAAACTGACTAGTAAAGTAGTCTCAGAGGAGTGCTTATTATCTCAAACAAAAAAAGCATTCCCTAGTTATCTTTTAACAGAGAAAACTCAACCTCTGAGCAAGCGTAATGTATTAAAATAGATCAGGGCCATATCAGACAGAGAAAAGAGGGATCATTAGCGTAAAAAGTGAAGCTAGAACTTAATGCCTGTGCTCTCAGGTAGGGAAAGCTAGACTGCAAATTTTTTCTGAGCTCAGACTGCCAATAAATTCAGCTTCAGCCTGATGGAAGATTATAGAAGTATTATGGGCCATTCCACAGCCATTCCTGGACAACAGATGCTTCTAGCCATTTTAAGACACTATTCAGGTTGGCACGCCAACAGGGAGGGAAGAGAACGTGGCTCAGTAGCAGAGGGGTGGTGAGACACTGTAAATCAACCCAGAAAGTGAGATTTGTTTCTTGGGGTCGTTTCAGGTGATTCCCCCCAACCCACTCCAAGGGTAAAAGGCATTCAGAATTCCAAGCGTGGGACTCTGGGTTTCTACATGTCAGTGGAACCTCACAGCAACTGGAGATCTGTTCTTTTTGTCTACTTGTTGATTTTGGTGTTCGTCCTATTTTCTTTGGTTGTCATAACTTTACAAGAACAGACTGGGAGAACATCCTTGGAAAATATTTCAATATAAAGGTCATACCTTGACAGGTATTATATTCACACAAGGTTTCAGAGTTAACTTCTAAAAGACAGTAAGAGAAGAATTGTGGTCATCAAAGTAACACATTATTGGCAACATACATGTTAATTCCAAGGAACTATTGGCTAAGCATGACTCCTAGCCTTCTCTGAGTAACTAAAAAAATTGATTCACAACTTCTCCTTAAAAAAAAAAATCACTAGGGGGACTGGGTGGCTCTGTTGGTTAATTGTCTTCCTTCAGCTCAGGTCATGATCCTGGAATCCTGGGATCGATCCCCGAGTCAGGCTCCATGTTTTGTGAGGAGTCTGCTTTTCTCTTTCACTCTGCCTGCTTGTGTGTTCTCTATCTCATTCTCTCTGTCAAATAAGTAAGTAAAAATCTTTAAAAATATCTTTAAAAATAATCACCAGGCACCTAGCTGACTCAGTTGGTTAAGCTCCAACTCTTGATTTTGGCTCAGGTTGTGATCTTAGGGTTATGAGATCCAGCCCCTCGTCAGGCTCTACATTGAGTGGGGAGTCTGCTTCAGATTCTCTCTCTCTCCCTCTGCTCCTCTCCAGGGGCACAATCACTCTCCCTCTCTCTCAAATAAATAAATAAATCTTAAAAAAAATTACAAAACAAATAAGCCCAGAACACAGGACAACAGACACAAGTGTGAGCAACTGAGAGCTCTTTCCCAGGAACTTCTCCAAAAGTGAACAGTGCCCCTTCCTGAGGCACTTTGAAGACTGGCCAAAAGGCAGGTTTCATTGTCTACAAGAGTCATGGCAGCCGTTCTGAGAAAGTGCGAAACAGTACTAAACAGAAAATGGATAATGCTAGTCAGAATGAACAAGGCACGGTTACCATGGATAACACGAGAAACTAGAACATAAGTGGGGTTAAATAGTTAGCACTGTTCTCTCTTTGCCTTCATTCAATCCCCATTCTGCAGGTTGTGGAGGATGAAGGAGGTCAACAATGAGCTTCCTGCTCTGGGCACCTGTCTGAAGAGTAGCGATTACAGGTGAATTGTCCAAATTACTCGGAAAATGCTGTGTGTATACAGTGGCAACTTCTGCCATACCTTAGGCAAAATCTCTTTCTAGACCGTGTGGCTTTTTTTTTTTTTTTTGCTTTTCTAGCCTACTTTTTAAAAATCTATAATGGTGAGTTATGTATGAGTTAGTGTCTGTAAACTCAAAACCTTCATCCACTGAGCAGGACTATTCCACAAACAGGGCTATTAATAGTAATTATCTTTAGAATCCCTATCCTTCTGGAGTTTTGAACATCTTATAGTTGATTTTGCTACATTCTCCACTGTGTTCCACTCTTTATGTCTAAAAGTAACAGAGAGCAGCACGTGTTAAACTTCCATGTGTGTGTAATCACATGGGGATCTTGTCTGATTCTGACCAATAGGTCTGGTCTGTGTTTCTTTTTTTTTTTTTTTTTTTTTTTTATTTGTCAGAGAGAGAGAGAAGGAGAGAGGGATCACAGGCAGACAGAGTGGCAGGCAGAGTCAGAGGGAGAAGCAGGCTCCCCGCCGAGCAAGGAGCCCGATGTGGGACTCGATCCCAGGACACTGGGATCATGACCTGAGCCGAAGGCAGCTGCTTAACCAACTGAGCCACCCAGGCGTCCCTAATAAGCTCCCAGGTGATGTTACTGCTGTCCAGACTTCAAGTTATGTACCAAGGCTGTAGAGAATATATATGTACAAAAAAAAAAAATTAACTTTTATTGTGCTCACGGAGTAGGTACTAAAGTTCTAACAAATGGGAAGCTATTTTTAAAAAAGGGAATATTGGGGCACCTGGGTGGCTCAGTGTGTTAAAGTCTCTGCCTTCGGCTCAGGTCATGATCTCAGGGTCCTGGGATCGAGTCCCACATCAGGCTCTCTGCTCAGTGGGGAGCCTGCTTCCCTTCCTCTCTCTCTTCCTGCCTTTCTGCCTATTTGTGATCTCTGTCTGTCAAATAAATAAATAAAATATTTTTTGAAAGGGATTATTTTACAAGTGATTACTACATGTCTTCACTGGTGCCATATACAGACATGCTGGTTATGCCCTGAGCAAGGATACAAGGGGACAAGCCAGACCCAAAATCTGCCAAGCCCTTCTCATCAGAACTGGTGCTCCAGGGCAAAGTAGTGTCAGCCAGGAAGGGGAACCTTCCCAGGTATGCTTCTATCTTCCCAAGGAAGGGTCAGCTTCCTCTAATTTGCACAAAGGCATGAGCATTACATGGGCTTTGCCTGGGCTAAGTGTGGCAGTTTTAACAATTTCACTTTAAAGAGAAGAAAGTAAGAATTTAGCATCCTTGAAAAGAAAAAAATTAGCTATTTTAAGAATCAAGTTATTTTTATTAATTTAAATCTTAACATAAGATTCTTTGAACAATTTTGAACAATAAATATTTTTATGATTCTTTTTAAAAAAATCTTTTTTACTTAAGTATAGTTAATATACCATGTTATGTTAGTCTCAGGTGCATGATATGGTGATCCAACAATTCTAAACATTACGGGATGCTCACCACTGAAGTGTAGTTACCATCCGTCACCATAGAATTATTATTACAATGCTATTGACCATATTCCCTGTGTGGTACTTTACATCTCTGTGAGTTATTTGTAACTGGAAGTTTGTACCTCTTAATCCTCTTCATTCTCTCCTCCTTCCTGCCCGAACCCCCAACCCCAGTTTGTTCTCTATAGTTATTAGTCTGTTTCTGGGTTTTGCTTGTTTGTTGTTCATTTGAATGAATATATTTTAATTTACTTATATTTTACCCCTCTAAAGGGTGCATAATTTTCAAAGAACAGCATTAGTAAACTCAGGGGCTTAGCAAACAACACAGAAATTGTGCTTTTTTTTTAAACTACCAGCATATCAGATTATATTTTTACTCCCCAAAAGCAGTTCGTTTGCCTGACATAAATGACATCTTAAAACATTTCTAGTGGTGCATATTAAGGACGGCATGTATTGCATGGAGCACTAAGTGTGGTATGTAAACAATGAATCTTGGAACACTGAAAAAATAAAAGTTTTAAAAATTTGTGTATTTTACTGTATTCCTTGATAAGAAATTTAATTAGAAACAGGATCAATTTTTTTTGTCACACTGTATCTATTTGTGTATATATTTTGATGGGTTCAGGGCACACTACCCCAAAATATGGCACCTCAGTTTATTGAATATTTTAAGCAGGAAGGTCACCCTGATCTCACCCTGTCACTGTTTTCTCTGAAACAGATCATAAAACTCTCATGTGAGAGGCGACCTTCATATACCCAAAGGAAAGGAACATCTTTATGTCCAAAGAGGACACCGGGAAGAATCATTAAAAAAAAAAAAAAAGCCTTGCTTCTCTTCCCCCAGTATTACAAATACTTCATAATCCTTAACTTTGGATATTCCTCCACAGCTGTCCACTCTTCATGAAACCTGGCATAAAAATACACAGGTCTGTTTCTTTAGATTTTTATTTCCTCCTGAAGATTCCCATGTCACATAAAACTTATATTAAATAAATTTGTATGCTTTTCTGCTGCTAACCTGTCTTTGTCAGCCTAATTCTCAGACGCAGCCAGGGACCCTAATGGGATCAAGGAAAACATTTTCCTCCCCTGCAATATATTTATTCTCTAATTTCAAAAACAGTTTAATATCTATTAATGATAAAAATATAACCATGCTAGAATCATAAACTCTTAAGCTTCAATAAGAAATGAAAACAAAGATAAAGTAATGAAAGAAAAAGAGAGGTGAAAATTATTTCCATTCACCTTGGAAAAAACAGAATTCTGGCTTTAAGGTAACAAACAGGTTGAGCCCATATTCCAGCTCTCTCCCTCACATCAAACACAGAAATAACAGAAAATACTGTGTGTGTGTATATGAATTTTTTTTCAGTAGGCTCCATGCACAGCTTGGAGTCCAGCATGAGGCTTGAACTCACAACCCTGAGATCAAGACCTGAGCTGAGATCAAGAGTCAGATGCTTAACAGACTGAACCGTCCAGGCATCTCTATGGATATTTTTAAGCTTGAGCTAATGGCCCCACATGAAGGCTGGGAGGTGGCCAGGGGTTATAGAGAATTTCAGATAAAGAGGAGAAGCCAATTTTTAGGTAAGCATTCTGCTCGTCTTTAAAGGATTTCTGAAGAAAGGGAACTGAAGCCCAAGACTCCTAAAATCTGTTATGATTTATTTTTACATTCTAAATAACTACTCATTTTCATAAAGAGTTTTGTATTCTTTCCTTAGAGGAAGTATTCCAAATTGGAGAAGCTTCAGAACCCATAAGACTTAGATGACCCTGTATCAGAGAGATGAGGGGTATCATATCCATGGTGCAAGTATAGGTGGTTATGAAAAACAGCAGAGTAGAGGTCTTGAATGTGAAAATTATAATGGCTGAAATTTAAAAATAATTTAATAGATGGTTTGAAAAGCAAAATGGACAAATATGAAGGGTGAATTAGAGGGCAAGAAGGCCCAGGAAGGAAATCTTCCAGAGTCCATTGATGAAAATTTAGAAGGCAACAGACATATAAGATATACCTGTCTGATGGGCTTTCCAAAAGGACAAAATAGAGTGAAGGAAAGTGAGCAACATGTGAAAGAATGATGGCTGAGAATTGCCCAGGAACAAAAATCATAAATCCTCAGGCTGAAAGGGCCCACTGCAATAAAATAAAATAAAATAAAAAGAAAGGCCCCATTGAATATGAGAGAGTAAATAAGAAGAAAAACAAACACTCAGACATATAGTATCAAAATTTAGAATATCAATGATAAATTTCCAAAAGTAACTTGTGAAGAAGTAGATTACCTGAAAAGAACCAGAATCAAATTGACACTTGACTTCTCTTCAGGAGCACTAGAGGCAAGGAGATGATGGAACACTATCTTCCAGAACTGAAGGAAAAACAATGGGAGGTTGAGGAACCAGGTGGTGGGTAATAGGGAAGGCACGTACTGCATGGAGCACTGGGTGTGGTGCAAAAACAATGAACACTGTTACGCAGAAAATAAGGAAATAAAAACAAAAAACAAAAACAATGGAATCCAAAATTCTATATTCAGGGAAAACATTGGTCAAATTTAATGGCAAAAGCAAGACATTATTAAGCATCTAAGAACTCAGGAATTTTACTACGTACATACTTTCTCTAAAAGGTGTGCTCCAGCATGAAGAACAATTAATCCAATAGACAGCAATGATACACAACAATCAATGGAGAGTTTAAAATTTAGTAAAATGTAGTGTTGTCTAAATAAATAAATACTGTCTAAAAATACAGTTTTAAATTAGAATTAATAATCCTAAAGATATCAAAATGGAGAAAGTTTGGGGGGAAATTCCATGGAGAACGGAGTAAAACAAAAGTGTGCTTGGGTTCCTGTTTTGTTAACTCTAGACGTTAGAAAAAAGTAACTGTAAGCATATGCATGATTATTTTAAAAATAACTTTTAGGAATAGACTGTATAAGATTGAGGTCAGTGGAGGCCAAAAAAAAAAAATGAACAAAGAAAACTAAATACAATAAAAACTAAGAAATCAGGAAAAGAAAGAAATAAAGAGAAAGTATAGTAAATAACAAGAACAAAATGAGATGGCAAATACAGGTCTAAACTGGAGTGGTCACAATAAATATAAACAGGATATGAAAAAAGCCAGAGGTTGAATGTTTTGTGTGTGAAAATGTTCTATATATTTTTAAAAAACTACACAGAAACAATACTATGTATAGATATACGTATGCATTAAAACAACAATAGATGGGCATTCACTAAACTCTTGATAAGATTGTCTTTGGAGAGAGGAGTAATTGGGACCCATGGTAATAACTAAAGGATTATTAAATTAAGATTTATCTCTTAAATAATAATAAAAATATGGGAAATAAAGTGACTGAATATTGTAGATTATTAATTCTGAATGATGTGTGGCTATTTGTCAAATGGATCCTTTCTTATTCTTTCTCAATTTCTCAATAAAATATTCTTTTATAAAAAATAGGAAGAGAAGATAGGAGGGAGGGACAAGCAAGGGACATGCTATGGCAGCTGACTTGGTTCTGACAGCCAAGAAGTCATATTCTTTCATGGGCAGTAGTGAGGGAGAAACACAAAGACATACCAAGGTGGGAGAAGGTATTGGCAGGTAGGATCAAAGTGAGCACGTCAGTACAATGATGCTGCCCACGTATGTAATAATACATCAGAGGCCATTCGCAGGTGTCCTACAATGGAACTCATCACTTCACCACTGCTAACAAATATATTCCCAAATTTTCAAAGGAAATTCAATATTTGAAACTTTCCCCCTAGCATTTATAAGCAGAAATAAATATTAACTGAAGAATAAAGAAGACTTTACTACAAGTAATATTCTTCTATTGACGTTCTTTACTTCATTTCTTAGGGTTGCAATTCCTTGCTGACTCTTTCTCTGGCTCTTGATGGTGAATTTTCTTCCTTTCAAAAGTAATGGCCCATTTATTGCTTGCAGAGAGAAAACTAAACTGGAATGTGAGCACCAAGCTGGGGTCTGGGAGCTGAAACACTGTTTAAAATCTTTTTGGGCAGAAGTCCTGGAGTGTCTGCTCCATTCCTGAAGCCCTAAGAATGGTTATTAAATTTATATTTTGTTTGTTATTCAATCTCAGTGGTCAAATATTAAATATGAAATATTTCACATTCTTTATGAGTTTTTCATATGGACTCATGCATCACCTTCTGCACAGTTGTTCTATACATTTTTTCTTTGACTTTTTGAGGAGTTGAAGAAAACACCTAAATTATAAATGTTAAATAAAAATCATTGGGGAAAATACAGTCTCTGCATTGGAAAGGACCCATCTAACAGCATCCCTCCCTACTTTTAGGTCAGAAATCTCAGAAAACCATAATAAAAATGTTTCATTATATTAAGAATACAATCTAGCAACCTGAGTGACAAAATTTGTTGACTAGTGTTCTAATGTTCCCATGTTAGTTTATATTCTGTCAGCAATTTCCCCTAAGTCAGATGGAAATAAGACTGAGAGAATCTAATGTCCAGGATAATGTCTGGCACATAATATGTAGTTAATAATTATTTTTTTAATAAATAAACAAATGAATTAATAAATGAATATGGGATAAAATGCAAATGGGAAGAAAGAATACTGATGTACACAGCAATGGTGATGGTTGTTCCTAACCCCATATAGCTATAGTCACTTTTAAGAACATGTCTGTACCAGAGAAATAATAATAAAAAACTGTCCATCAGTTCTAAGGTCAGTGGAAACAAAATAATAATATAAATAAAATAACTCAAAGTTTTAAAATTGAAATATTGGTCTAGTGAAACACCATTCTCAGAAGCTCAGTGTTACAGGTTGACTTGTGTCTCCCAAAGAAGATATGTTGAAGTCCTAACACATAGTAGCCCAGAGTGTGACCTTACTTGAAAAGAGTCTTTATAGAGGTAGTTAAGTTAAAATGAGGTCATTTGGGGGGACCCTAATCCAAACTGACTGGTGTCCTTACAAAAATGGGAAATTGGGATACAGAGTTAGACATGCACAAAAAGAAGACTATGTAAAGAGACCGAGGAAAAACACCATGTGACAAAGGGAGTTATGCTGCCACCAGCCAAAGACCATCTAAGACTCCCAAAAGCTGGGAGAGTCAAGAAGGTATTCTCCTACAGGTTTCAGAGGAAACATGACTTTGCCAACAACTTGATCTTGGACTTTTGGCTTCTAGAACTGTGAAACAATAAATTTCTGTTGTTTTTAGCCACCTCCTTTGTGGTACTTCATCATGGTAGCCCTAGGCAACCAATACACTCAGGATAATTGTAAGGGCCTACTTAGCCAGAGTGACTCCATCTCGGTTAAACAGCCATTTTGTTGTTTATGCAGTAAACTTAAATTGACCCTCCCCCCCCCAGAGGAACTTACTTAAAAGCAAGTCCAAGAAACCAGTAAAATGTAGTCGGCTAGTTCCTGATAACAGAGCCCAGAACACAAGGATGAGTCAGGCCAGATGGAAACACCTAATCAGTGAAAAGCACATATGCAACCTCCCTCAACCACCAAAGAATGTAAAGCCCACTTTTTGGTCGCCAAACTTGGGCGCCAATTCTGACCAGAGTCATAAGCTAGTTCAAACCAGATGGAACTAGCCAATCAGCAAGAGACACACAAACCTGGTGGGCTAAAATAACAAGATATGAGTTGCGGTTTTACCCAATAAAAGGTAGCCTGTAAGATTGGGAGGGGTCGCTCTCTTTAGAGGCGGCCCTGACCAGTCAGTCGATTCTTGATGCTTGGCAGAAATAAAGCTTTGCTTGACCTTTGCTTTATATAAGTCTTGTTCCTTTGATAACAAACCCCAACAATAATCATTTCATATTTCAGTTAGACCCATCAGGGTGTTAAAAGATAAACTGAGGTCTATTACAACTAAGAGTTTATTGAGCAAAAATCAATTCAAATCAGGCAGTGTCAAACTGGGAGTTGCTAGAAGCACTCCACTGACAGGAGCTGAAGGAAAGACTTTTATAGCGAAGAGGCAGAGGCAAAGCAAGGAAATTGCCTGTAGTTTAAGTGGTTGCATTACTTGGGAAAGCTCACGTGGCTGTTTGTAATTGGTTGTCATTAGGATTTGATTTCTTAACCTTAAGGCTTAGGTTTTGGTTTGCTTAAATAGAGCAGTAAGACCCTCTCAGGCTAATGGCCTCCTTGTTGAGTTAGCTTAACAAAGATTTCCCATCCGAGTTTATAATTACAGATGAGGAAACATTTTTCATCATCACTTCATTAGGATCTCATTTGTCAAACATTTATTATATATGACTTTAAATTTTTTTAAAAATGTATTTTTTTTTTAATTTGAGAGAAAAAGAGACCACAGAGGTATAAGGGAAGGAGGAAGATCAGACTCCCCAGTGAGCAAAGAGCCAGACACGACGGTGCTCATCCCAGGATCCCAAGATCATGACCTGAGCTGACAGCAGACGCTTAAACTGACTGAACCATCCAGGCTCCCCTTGAAATTGTTTAATGTCCTTGCGGAATGAATTAGTTGCCAAATGAATTTATTTTATCCTTGAAATGTATATGAATAGAAAGAACCATTAATGACAGGATATAAGTTAATTGTTTTTAAATGACCTGCATTTTATTTTGAAAAAAAAATCAACAATTTCAAATTGTGACAATTTGACTTGAAATATATTAATTGAAATTAAGTATAAATAAAAATTATGGTAAGGACAGACAGATAGATCAGTGGTAAGACTGAGAGTTCAGAAATAAATCCATATACTTATCATCAACTACTTTTTGACAAAGGGGCCAAGGAGATTCAATTAGGAAAGAGTAGTCTTCTCAAAGTGGTGCCAGGTGGAGTAACATGCAAAAGAATGCAAGTTGGAGCCCTGTTTCACATCATTCTCAAAAAAATCACTCAATATAGATCATAGACTGAAGTGTAAAAGCTAAAATTATAAAACTGTTAGAAGAAAAACACAATAGTAAACCCTTGAGACCTAGCATTAGGCAATAGTTTCTTAGATATGACACCAAAAGTACAAAATGAGATAAATTGGGACTTCATCAAAATTTAAAAATTTTAGACTGCAAATGATATCATCAGTATAGTGAAGTCAACCTACAGAATGGAAGAAAATATTTGCAAATCATGTATTAGATAAGACACTTATATCTGAAATATATAAAAAATTCATACAACTCAACAATAAAACATCATCCCAATTTTAAAGTGTCAAATACCTTGAGTATCTTCTCTAAAGAAAATGTACCAATGGCCAATAAACACATGAAAACATTGATTAGGGAAATACAAATTGAAACCATTATAAGATACCACTCCACAACCACTGGGTTAGTTATAATCAAAAATATATACAATGACAAATATTAGTAACAAGTAAGGGCATTGGAATCCTTACACATTGCCAGCTGGAATAAAAAATGGTGCAACAGTTTTTGACAATTCCTCAAAAAGTTAAAAGCAGAATTAACATATCACCCAAGCATTCTCCTTTTAGGAGAACTGGAAATGTATGTCCATACAAAAACTTACACAAATATTCATAGCTCCAGAGTGGAACAACTGAAATGTCTACCAATTGATTAACAGATGAACAAGATGTGTTATCTATACAATGGAATATTATCTGACCACAAAGAATAATAAAGTACGGACACACGCTGTGGTATGAGTTATTTACTCCTGTGTAGCTGTATTTTATGTTTATCGATTTGACTATGAACTCCAGAGGCCAGATACTGGGTCTGGTTTTCTTTACTATTATATCTTGGTATTCAATAGGGTACCTAGATATTTGTTGAATGAGGTAAGAAAGAACATTCCAAAATTCCTATACAATAAAATAATCTGAACATTCTCAGAGTTAAAACAACCCAGAGCAGGGGCTGTGGAAGACAATGGGAAGTTCCTTCTAGAGAGAAGATACAAGTTCACATGAATAAACCCCCTTCATTGCTAAAGCTGGGGACCCAGCAGGTCCATCAATGTATGGACCAGGAGATTGTCTGTGTTTTCCAATCTTCATTGTAATTATCCAATATATTGGGTGTGTCTTGGGTTGGATGATGGGGCACAATTCCTATGTCTTTGGACTAAAAGAAATTCCATCAGACTTGATGGAAAGTGTGCACACCACCTGAAGGACCTAGCACGTTTAATAAATGTTCCAAAAATAAGTACGCCAGAGTAAAATGCAGGAAGATTTTACCCAACTTTGGAGGTCAGGGAACTCTCGTTTTTTGTTTGTTTTTTTTTTTTCTTAAATATGACTAATCTGAGGTCTGAGGAAGAGTAGAAACTCATTTCACTCTTCAGAGGGGAGAAAATTCTTTCAAGTAGAAGACCCAACATGGAATGGGAGAAGATATTTGCAAATGACAGTACAGACAAAAGGTTGATATCCAGGATCTATAAAGAACTTCTCAAACTCAACACACACAAAACAGATAATCATATCAAAAAATGGGCAAGATATGAACAGACACTTCTCCAACGAAGACATACAAATGGCTATCAGACACATGAAAAAATGTTCATCATCACTAGCCATCAGGGAGATTCAAATTAAAACCACATTGAGATACCACCTGACACCAGTTAGAATGGCCAAAATTAGCAAGACAGGAAACAACGTGTGTTGGAGAGGATGTGGAGAAAGGGGAGCCCTCTTACACTGTTGGTGGGAATGCAAGTTAGTGCAGCCACTCTGGAGAACAGTGTGGAGATTCCTGAAGAAATTAAGAATAGAGCTTCCCTATGACCCTGCAATTGCACTGCTGGGTATTTACCCCAAAGATACAGATGTAGTGAAAAGAAGGACCATCTGTACCCCAATGTTTATAGCAGCAATGGCCACGGTTTCCAAACTGTGGAAAGAACCAAGATGCCCTTCAACGGATGAATGGATAAGGAAGATGTGGTCCATATACACGATGAAGTATTATGCCTCCATCAGAAAGGATGAATACCCAACTTTTGTAGCAACATGGACAGGACTGGAAGAGATTATGCTGAGCTAAATAAGTCAAGCAGAGAGAGTCAAGTATCATATGGTCTCACTTATTTGTGGAGCATAACAAAGAACATGGAGGACATGGGGAGATGGAGAGGAGAGGGAGTTGAGGGAAACTGGAAGGGGAGATGAACCATGAGAGACTATGGACTCTGAAAAACAACCAGAGGGTTTTGAAGGGGCAGCGGGGTGGGGGGGGGTGGGAGGTTGAGGAACCAGGTGGTGGGTAATAGGGAGGGCACGTACTGCATGGAGCACTGGGTGTGATGCCAAAACAATGAACACTGTTATGCCGTAAATAAACAAATAAAAAAAAAAAGAAGACCCAACACAAGAAGTCCCAAGAGGGGCCAAGAAAAGGTGAGATAGTGTGGGGCAAGCTAAAATGAAGAGAAGTGGGTTTATGCGGCACTTTAAAGCCCACGTTAACCATTTTGTGTTTCTCTTCAGTGTGTCAGGAAGTCATTTAAACAGTTTTACACAAAAGGGGTTAATGCAATCAGGTGTCACTTTGAAAAGATCACTCCGCCTTTTAAGTTCTTCCTGGAGACTTTTGCTGGTCAAGGTGCACACCAGCATCTCAGCAGCTACATTACAATAAGTGCATGATATACAACAAATGAGCAGCAAAGCAGCAGGCCAGCAGTGGAAGGCTGTGGTGGAGGAAGGTAAACTGTTTTTAATTTCCAAGAACTTGTTTTATTTTTTTGTGATAAACACAAATGGCCTTATGAATACTCTTGAAGATAATATACTTATTTGGGGGGCTTTTCCTGTTTTCTCTGTTACTTAGGTGTTCTTTTTATATTTCTTTCTTCTCTCATGATGTGTTTTTTCAGATATGTGGTGTTTTTCTGTTCTGCCTCTCTGTGCTTTTGTGGATCCTTACTTGTTTTTGGATGCAGCTTCTGACAAGGTATACAGAGGAGAAGGAAGTATTATTCCAATATTATTGGAAAAAGTGTATTGGTAGTTTACAGTTAAGAGGTTAACTACCAGGCATCTTCCATGTCTCTCCACCCCCAGAACCCACAGTGTCTGCTCTATACTGATAGCAGATGTCACTGTTGTTTGTTGCTCAGTCCAAGGAGAAGCTGGCCAAGCTGCTACAAGTGCAGTTCCCTAGTGAATCATTCCAACGATTGTGCCCAGGGCCCTTCCTTATAATTTTATATCCCCAGAACATGTCCTAGGCTTTTATAGAAGTTCTCTCTTGCCCTTATTTTGGATAAGATTTCCTGTAGATTTGTTTCTCTATACATCTGACCCTGTCTCTTTTTCTTCTCACAGTTTCAGCTTACTGATGGCAGTCTTTGACATTTTCCAATGCACTAAGTTATTCAAGTCCACTCCTTCTTCAAGCCATGCCAAAAAAATGTTGATTGGTGGGGAAGGTAGAGGTCATAATAAAAATAATTTTGTTTACAAAAGAAGTCTAAAATCTTGTGGATACTCAGGATCACACTGTGAAGGTCAGTTACAGAGAGTGGTACAATCTGCAGTAAAGCAGGTGTCGCTATCAAGAAAACATTCTGCTAAAAATAGCAAGTTCCATGGGAGCTACACTGGCATTCTCTTATGGTCCAAGTTTCTTCACAACATTTGACTTTAATAATTTCCAGGATGAAACTGCTTATTCCATGCCAATAGGCTGCAGAATATAAGATCACAGTGAAGAGTTTGTACAATTGTTAGAGCAGATGCAAGTTATCTTTTGAGAGGAAAAAAAAAAAACTCATTCTAACTGCATTAGCCACACATGTAAAAGTCTTTTGTGTCATCAGGAATATAAGTCAATCTCTTGCAATACATACAATGTGACAAACTTACCCTCTCCCCCACGGTATCAAAAGCATTTTACTTGTATTTTTTAGCATAAAAAAAATTAATACCTGTACTCAAGGGAACAATGACTAGGGTAACTGTATAATTTGTCATCTAAATAGAAACACTTTGAGAATAAAAGGGTTATTAATAATTACTTCCAGAAATGGGCATAAACTGAGACTGTTTCCGACAAACCAGGATGTATGATGACCCTAAGCATAACACAGCAACCCTTTCAAACATCTGATAAGTGTCTAATGTGTATATTACATATTCACTCTTCCCAGCCCCCTTTCCACCAGTGTAATTAGGCAGATTAATGGACAGAAAATCAGGAAACAAGAAAATTTCCTTCCATTTCTACTTCTACCAAATCACATGGGGGGACATTTTTATAATTTGAATAATCTACTTATTTAAATAAAAGAATGTCAAAGAGAAAACTGGCACTCTCGTTTTTAGCATGATCTAAGGGTTGTAACATGGAAGAAGGTTTCTTAATTTTCATTCCTTTGTAGTTATATAAGAGTATAGAGTTCCTGCGCATTACTTCACTGCATCCTGGAAATAAATTAATCAAGACAATAGGTAATACATATCCAATTTACTAAAAAAGGAAAACAATATTCAGAGAAATAAGGTTATTTTATAATCTAATAAAAAAGTAACTATTAGGGGCGCCTAGGTGTCTCAATGGGTTAAAGCCTCTGCCTTCAGCTCAGGTCATGATCCCAGGGTCCTGGGATTGAGCCCCACATTGGGCTCTCTGCTCAGTGGGGAGCCTGCTTCCCCCTCTCTCTGCCTGCCTCTCTGCCTACTTGTGATTTCTGTCTGTGAAATAAATAAAATCTAAAAAGATAGTATCTATTAGTTTTTTAAATTCTAGTAGAGTTAATATACAATGTTAAATTAGTTTCAGGTATACAATACAGTAATTCAATAATTCTGTATATTACTCAATGTCATTAAGTTAAGGGTACTATTGCACCAAGTGATATACGGAATAGTTAAATTACTGTATAAATTTGAAACTAATATGTATGTTAACTAAAAGGAATTAAAATAAAACTTTTAAAAAATGTTGGGGCGCCTGGGTGGCTCAGTGGGTTAAAGCCTCTGCCTTCGGCTCAGGTCATGATCCCAGGCTTCTGGGATCGAGCCCCACATCAGGCTCTCTGCTCTGCAGGGAGCCTGCTTCCTCCTTTCTCTCTGCCTGCCTCTCTGCCTAGTTATGATTTCTCTCTGTCAAATAAATAAAATATTAAAAAAATAATAATAATTAAAAAAAACTTTTAAAAAATGTTAAATGTATTCTTCATCACCTTCACTTATTTCACCCATCATCCCACCCACCACCCTTATGGTAATCATCTCTTGGTTCCCTATAGTTAAGAATCTGTTTTTGGTTTGTCTGTTTTTTCTTTTGTTTATTGTTTTGTTTCTTAAATTCCACATATGAATGAAATTGTATGGTACTTGCCTTTTTCTGACTGGCTAATTTAGCTTAGCATTTTACTCTCTAGCTCCATACATATCATTGCAAATGGCAAGATTTCATTCTTTTTTATGACAGACTAGCATTCTATTGTGTATACATACCACATCTTCTTTCTCCATTCATCTATCCACGGGAACTTGGGCCTATTCCATAATTTGGCTATTGTAAATAATGCTGCAATAAACATAGGGCTGCATATATCCTTTTGAATTAGTGTTTTCATAGTCTTTGTGTAAATACCCAGTAGTGTAATTACTGGATCATATGGTAATTCTATTTTTACTTTTTTGAGGAACCTCCATACAGTTTCCCATAATGGCTGCACTGGTTTGCATTCCAACCAAAAGTGCACTAAGTTTCCTTTTTCTCCACATCCTCATCAATACTTCCTATTTCTTATATTTTTATTTTAGCCATTCTGACCTGTGTGAAGTAATATCTTATTGTGGTTTTCTTTGCATTTCCCTGATGATGAGTGATGTTGAAAATCTTTTCATGTTTCTGTTGGCCATCTTGATGTCTTCTTTGGGGAAATGTTTGTTCATGTCTTCTGCCCATCTTTAAATCAGATTATTTTGTTTTTTGATGTTGGGTTTTATAAGTTGTTTTTCTATATTTTGGATACTATTTATTGAATATGTTATTCTCAAGTATCCTCTCCCATTCAGGTATAGAAGCTTTTTATTTTGGTTATTTATTGAATATGTTATTCTCAAGTATCCTCTCCCATTCAGGTATAGAAGCTTTTTATTTTGGTGTACTTACTCTTCTCAAACTATTCCAAAAAATAGAAAACTTCAAAATTCATTCTATGAGGCAAGCATTACCCTGATATCAAGACCAGATGAAGACACTACAAAAAAAGAGAACTATAGGCCAATATCTCTGATGAACATAGATGCAAAAATCCTCAATAAAATACTAGCAAACTGAATTCAAGTGGGATACCCATGATCAAGTGGGATTTATTCCTAGGATACAAGAGTGGTTCAATATTCACAAATCAATAAATGTGATATATCACATCAGTAAGAGAAAGAATAAGAACCATATGATCAAAGAAAAGGCAAAGAAAGAAAGAAAAGGCAAAGACAAAGAAAAGACATTTGACAAAGTACAACATCGATTCATGATAAAAACCCTCAACAAAGTAGGTTTAGAGGGAGCACACTTCAACATAATAAAGGCCAAATATGAAAAATCCACAACTAATATCATACTTAATGGTGAAAAATTGAGAACTTTTCCCCTAAGGTCAAGAACAAGACAAAGATGTCCACTCTAACCCTTGTATTCAACATAGAGCTGGAAGTCCTAGCTACAGGAATCAGATAAGAAAAAGGAACAAAAGTCATCCAAATTGGTAAGAAAAGTAAAATTTTCACTATTCGCAAATGACATGATACTACATACAGAAAACCCCAAAGACTCCGCCAAAAAGCTACTAGAACTGATATAAATTCAATAAGGTGATAGGATACAAAGTAAATGTACAAAAATCTGTTCTATCTCTATACACAAATAATGAAGCAGCAGAAAGAGATATTAACAATTTACGATCTAAACAATAAAAAATCTAAATTAACAATTTAGATATTTACAATTGTGCCAAAAAATAAAATTCCTAGAATAAACTTAGTGAAGGAGGTGAAAGACCTGTACTCTGAAAGCTATAAAATCTTGACAAAAGAAGTTGAAGATGACACAAACAAATAGAAAGATATTCCATGCTCATGGACTGAAAAAACAAATATTCTTAAAATGTCCACACTAGCCAAAGCAATCTACAGATTTAATGCAGTCCCTTATCAAAATACCAATAACATTTTTTAACAGAAATAGAACAAATAATCTTAAAAATTGTATGGATGCACAGAAGACCCCAAATAGCCAAAGCAATCTTGGAAAAGAAAAACAAAGCTGGAGGCATCACAATCCCAGATTTTAAGCTGTGATTATGAAAACAGTATGGTTCTGGCACAAAAACAGACACATAGACCAATGGAACAGAAGAGAAAGCCCAGAAATAAACCCAAAAGTGTACGGTAAATTAATCTTCAACAAAAGAGGCAAGAATATTAGATGGGAAAAAGACAGTCTCTTCAACAAATGGTATTGAAGAAAAGAAAAAGAAAGAAACAAAACAAAGAAAACGGACCACCTTCTTTCTTACACCATACACAAAATAAACTCAAGATGGATTAACCTAACTGTGAGACCTGAAATCATAAAAATCCTAGAAGAGAGCACAGGCAGTAATTGCTCTGATATCAGCCATAGCATTTTCCCAGGTATGTCTTCAAGGCAAGAGAAACAAAGGCAAAAATAAACTATTGGGATTTTAATCAGAAAGTGTTATTATTGTGTGTATTTTCATTTCACTGACTTTTCGGTGAAAGTAAGCTTTTTTTCATGTCAACTTGTCCTTTGTGTTTTGTGAATTGCCTGTTAATATCCTTGCTCATTTTTTTCTATTAAAGAGCTAATTTTTCTTATACTTTTCTCTGTTTAATCATTATTTTTATTAGAGTAATAAATATATCTATTTTTTAAAGTCAAATCATATTTTAGGCTTTATGGGGGGAGAAGGCATTCCCTTGCCTTACTCTTCTCCCGACTTTATAACTGCTTCCTATAGGCAATTCTTTCAATTCTTTTAGCTGTTTCTCCTGCATTTATCTCTATATTCCTAAATAATATTCTTTAGTTTCTATTCATCCTTTGATTATTTTTAATATTATATACTTACTTTTGATTGAGCATAAGAATCTTATAAAATACTTGCCCACCTCACCCACATACATGAACAATTTTCCCGGTACAGTGGTATCATAATTCTTGATTAAATTGAAGGTTAATATTTATATTGTTATGACTATATAAATATTGTTTACTGGTGACATTTATTGTACAGTACACATACCTTCCTCAACTTATGATGGGATTATGTCCCAATAAACCTATCATAAGGTGAAAATATCATAAGTCAAAAATGCATTTAGTACACCTAACTTACTGAACATCAATAAACTAACTCTTCCTCATGTAGCCAAAGTCATCAGGTAATCTGTTGATTTCACTTACTTACCCCTTGGCCACATCTCTCCTACTGCTTTCTATCCCCCTGCCCAATCTGACCTATCTGCTCTTTAGGTCTATCACACAACTGCCATACTAGGAATTCACTCTGCTATTATCCTCTAAATCCTCTCCTGCATTGCTATCCTTTTTTTCGATCCCATATCTGTTTCTTGAATTTTCACCCTCATTTCCTAATTTTAATTTTGTATATCCTTCAGTAGTATCCTGAGAAAAGGAGACAAAAGGAAAAATTGGGGAACTTTGAATGTCTGAAAATGTCTTTATTTTACCTTCACTATTGATTAATAGTGTAGTTGGATATAGAATTTTGCCCTAGAAATTAATTTCCTTCAGAATTATGAAGGCTTTGTTCCACTTTCTTCAGCTTAAATGTTGCTGCTGATAAACTCAATGCCATACTGATTTCTTATTCTTTGTATACAATCTAGTTTTTTCTCTCTGGAAGCTTTTAGAATCTTGTATCAGTCGGGGTACTGTCAAAAAGAAAAAGTCATTTTATGTACTCTGTCTATGACAAATTTAATACAGAATTAGGAATGTCCATGACTGTTGGAAGAGCTTAAAGAGTAGAGGTCATGAGAGCCATCACCAAAAATCAGAGGAACTCATGCTAAAGATCTCACCTTCAGCGTAAGGCAAGCAGTTCTCAAAAACATATGGAAATTCTCAAAAATCTCTGAGAAGCATCCAGCAATCATCTCGGAATTCAGTAATGAAGTGGATAGTTCTCAAGAGTTTGCCAAGAAGCCACTGTGAATCTCTTCTCTACCCACACATGTGGAAGTTTCTCTCACCAACATACTCTAACCAAAAAACTGTGCATGTAGGAAAGGAGATTCTAGAAAATGTAATTCAGCCTTAAAGACGAATGATAGTAGAGCTGAGTTAACAACAGACTGTGGAAGCACAGACTACACCTCTGTCAGCTCAGCATCCAAAGATCCTCATTTTCAACATTTAACTTCCCGGTGAAGCTATTAGCAACATTATACTTCTCCATTATATGATTTAACTCTTCATCATACAACCAAACCCATAAGAAATCCAAAGTTCCATTTTCCCATCTTTGAGTAAATGCTTCTTTTTTCTCCAATTCACAATCTCCTTTTGCAATCATATAATCTAAAAGTGAGACATAGAAATAAGTATGACTGAGGCGCCTGGGTGGCTCAGTGAGTTAAAGCCTCTGCTTTCGGCTCAGGTCATGATCCCAGGGTCTTGGGATCGAGCCCCGCCTCGGGCTTTCTGCTCAGCAGGAGGCCTACCTCCCCCCTCTCTCTCTGCCTCCCTCTCTCTCTCTGCCTGCCTCTCTGCCTACTTGTGATCTCTGTCTACCA